>NC_135783.1:60640612-61347279 GCF_051106095.1 Pogona vitticeps | reverse complement strand
TACAAGCCACTGGCATGGAGTACAAAACACACTTTTCTTCCATCCAGCTCATCCCCACCTCAACACTCATTATATCATGCCAGGCAGAGGCACCAGGCACAGTACGAACCAGTGGAAACTGATGGATCCAGTGTCAGTGGGGACATGAATCCTCTCTGTGTTTTAGTCCAAACTTTACAGGAGCTATTCAAAGTGTGGAGCCTATTGGGGGGCTAAGGTTTGGCAGAAGATGTTCATAGCCCTAGTGACATCAGAATCACCAGCCACTGCTCACTTGATTTTCTTCCTCTTCCATTTAGTATAGCCAAACCCTAAGCCCTAACTGAAACGAATCAAAGCTGTCCCTTGCTAAGTAATAGCCATGCTGCAGGAGTTATGCTGTTGTTAATTAAAAATGTCCAGTCATTTGCAGCTGTCTTTTCATAATAAGCTTTCTACCCATCATTCTCATATAGGCATCCTTCAGTCTCGAGAGACTATGGTAACATCCTCTGTATGGAGAACTTCGACACTGTATGTGAAGTTGGAGTGTCCTCTCCAGAGCACGAAGCTTGGGTAAAATAATATGGAGGATAGGCTGCTACCCAAACAGCTGATCCTCCCTCTCCACGTCACTGAAATAGTCCAATGGAAAGGCAAGAGCCAATACAACTGGTTCCAGCAGTGTTGCCAGAATGACACGAACTGCCTCCGGGACTCCGGCTCCAGATTTTGCCTCGAGGTTAACTCCTGAAGCCTTTTCCATCAGTGGATATAGCCACAAGGCAGTGGAGGTTTGAAATCGGAGTTTTCCTTCTCCTAGATGGGCTGCCTTCCCAGGCTGACGAGTCCCACCTAATCTTAGAATAATATGGTGAATGCTATGAGAAGTGCTCATGGATTCTGAGGCCTGAAAAGTTCAATTTTTGACATCTTTATGAAGGTCAGGAGTAGCAGTGCTTGGCAAATTGCTAACAGCAGTTTGTACCACAATAAGTCCACTCCCCTGCTCAATGCAGGAATACAATTACAACCCATCATTAAATCCCAGCAAACAGGTAGGCAAAACTAGTAACTGCATATGTGGTACCTACCAGTGGCCAGTGGCTAGGCCTCTCCCATTGCCACAGGACTGGGGAACTGGTGACCCTCCAGATTTTATTGGAGTCTAATTCCTGTCATCAACAGCCAGCCCAGCCAATGATAAAGACTCTTAAAGAGTGATGGGAGTCATAGTTCCAGAGGACCAAAGGTTTCTCAAATAAATAAGCCTATCAAACACTGCAAACAAAATCTTCTTCTTCTTCCTTTAAAAAAAAGGCTTTCTGGCATCTGCAGGATAGAGGGACAGACCTTCACTAAATCAGGCAAGGCTAGCATTCAGACAGGGTAGAAACTGGCTCAGAAAAGATAAAACTGTCATGTGGGGCTAGTGTCCCAGCTGATCTTTATCCCTGCGTACTCTAAATAGATTAGAGTGCTTGGATGCTGTGGCTCCTCAGGGCTGGGTGGAAAGCAGTGGAGGGAGTGTGAGAAGCAATGAAAGTCCAGCTGAACCGTGCAAGGGGAGCAGGCAGCCAAAAAAGACCGTAAATGTATTTCTAAAGATGGACAGGTTGTTAATACAGAAAGAGCCAAGATAAGACATGCAGGCCTATTTCTGTGCTTTCGAGATCAATGATAGAAGGAAAATTGATTTGTGGTCTTTAGTGTTTCTCTTTGGCATGTGCAGAGAGCCCAATAAGCTTGTGTCTCTTATTTTGTCTTTCTCTTCTGTTTTACCTGCTAGAAACAGGCAACTTCCTTTCCCTATTTGCATTCCTGAGGCTTGTGTTGTCTCACACAATATCCAAAATTTCAATCCCGGTTAGTTCACATAATGTATCGGACAAGCGTGTAGCGTAATGTGCAGGTTTCATGGAAGGGCTTCTGTGTGCTTCGAAATCTCTTCCTGAGTACAGCATATAGGAAAACTGGATAATTTAAGCAGGTGTAATATGATGCCAGTGGTTGCTTTGCTAGCAGAACATATGGGGTAAAACACACTTAGCTTGCTGCATGAAGTTTGACCAGTTCTTATCCTGTACAAATGGCACTGTTTATGTATATTTATATGTATATTTTGTTCAGTTCCTCTGTGTTGGTATGTGTCATCAAGTCACTTCTGGCTTATGGTGACCGTAACAGATTTTTCTGAGACTTGTGAGGTGTCCAAGAAGTGCTTTTACCAGTTTGCGTGCACACCTGTGAGGTTCTACAGGCAAACAAGTTTTTGAAACCAATCCTATTTCAGCATTCTATCTGCTACATTGCATTAGCTCATCTATGTATGTTCATTTATATTGTTGCATATTTTAATTCTCTATATTATAGGGACGTGGTGGCAATGTAGGGACGTGGTGGCACTGTGGGCTAAACCGCAGAAGCCCGTGCTGCAGGGTCAGAAGACCAGCAGTCGTAAGATCGAATCCACGCGACGGAGTGAGCGCCCGTCGCTTGTCCCAGCTCCCGCCAACCTAGCAGTTCCAAAGTATGTAAAAATGCGAGTAGATCAATAGGGACCACCTTGGTGAGAAGGTAACAGCGTTCCGTGTCTAAGTCGCACTGGCCATGTGACCACGGAAGATTATCTTTGGACAAAACGCTGGCTCTATGGCTTGGAAACGGGGATGAGCACTGCCCCCTAGAGTCGAACACGACTGGACAAAAATTGTCAAGGGGAACTTTTACCTTTACCTTTATATTATATACATATTTTATATATTCTTATTTGTTGGCTTACATGTATTTTGATGCAGAGCATGCATATTTTAGAATACATGAGTCTGTACTGAATACTGTATCATTTTTGGAGATGTGTATGGTCATTTGTCTATACGTACATCTCTTTTCTGGAGTTTTTTAATCTCTTGTTGAAGAATATATTGGTGTGCCAATTTTCAGGAGGTTCAGTGTTTGTCATGGGAGCCAACAAACCATTGTGTGCCATGAAACAGACAAAAGGTTTCTGATAAACTTTTGTCTTATGTCAGTAAGGGCTTTTATGCCTGTTTCCAGTCAGGGTTGTCCAGATTGGCTACTCCCGCAGTTCACTTTGTGTTAATGTGTGTGGGCCTCCTCATTGCCTGTCTTTGGCCAAATCAAAAGTCACATAATGATTACTGTAGCCAATTAGATGTAACTAGGCGATGGCAAACTAGGAATGACCTCCAGTTGCCCTCAACCTGAAGAGGATAGGGTGAGTAGCTAGAGGACAATCCCCACTGCCCATTCAACAAGCTGTTTCCCCATCTTGTCCCACAAAGCTGACAGCTTCATATCAGCCTGAAGAAACATGGCATGCCTTTCTCCTTGGGTGTGTGTGTGTGTGTGTGTGTGTGTGTGTGTGTGTGTGTGTGTGTGTGTGTATACACATTGATGCACATGACACAGTGGAGCAAAATAAGGGAGGGTGAAGCTATGGTTTGGTTGTGCATCCAGATGTGCACCCCAGTGACAGTAGCGGAGCACAGAGATGTAGGACACAAGTGATTATCCCCATTCAGTTGTCTGTGGGCACCCCGTGTGGATTTTCTGCATTTCTCTGTGACATCCACTCCGTTATGCAAAGGGGTACCAAGTGAATCACACAAACAAACAAACAAAAACTTGAGGGCAGGGAGATTTCATCATTCATCCCTTGCCAACCCCCAGTCCTTGTTCTAACTCTGCACTAGAAGAAAGATCACCAGAGGATTCAGACAGTTACCGAGATAAAGGCTGTTAAGTGGAATAGGATTAAGGAAGAAATGTTTTGCTGCTGTGGTGGCATAAGAGAAAAGGCTGGGGAATTGGAGCTGCATAATGAGGTACAAGGTAGGGGAGTAAATGAATAGATAAAGAGGATAAGGAAAACAGAAGGACTTCTTGCTAAGGAGAGGAACACAGAGAGAAGCAAGACTGTTTCTATGGCAATGCAAACCTGAGGCTAAGATTATTATTACAAAACAAGTGGCTGCAAGCAAATGGACTGAAGATGGATCATAAAGGTAACTGAGGTAACCAGGAGAGGAAAATCATGCCAGTCATTTAAAAAAGTGTGATGCCGCTGCCACATCTCTGGCACCTACTACAAAACCACCAACATCAACACCCAAATCCATACACCCAACATACGTATATACCTCACCAACCACATTCGTTATTCATCAACCACAAAGTTATGAACCAACATTGTGTAGTTAGTAGAATGGAGGACTTGAGCCAAGGAGAGCTGGCGCTGAGTGATTGCTCAGTCCTGAATCTCCTCTTTCTAGCCAGGCTTGCACATCAATGCCTTCTCAGTCTCAGTGTCACCTTTGTAAAACAAAAGCATCCAGGGCCTGCCCCACAGGGCTATTGTGAAGATACCTGGCGTTGATTGCCCTACATTATTCAGTTAATCCCATTCAGTCTTATGGTGCAAAGCAGAACCATTTTACTTTGAGAACTGCTGCATAAAGGGAAATGGTGGGGTGGGGGGTGCAACATTGACCCTCATCTCAGTCACTGAGAAAACAGTAAGAACAGCGTCTACTCCCCCCCCCCATGATGTGCACAGTACACCACTTTATTAACTTACATTGACATGAACAACAGCAGGCATTCAGTCTTGGGGCACGAAACACAAAGTCCTTCATGTGGGGAGACCAATGTAGAGGGGCCAGTCTGGCCTGCCTCCCCTCCCCTGGGCAGGACAGGGCTCTTTTATAGGGTGACAATATGTATCTGTACTCAGAGCACCAAAGCAATTACAACTCCCTCTTTGTGGTTTCTAAAATGCAGAGTTCCAGCAGAGTCGCTCTTTAGGATTACAGCTCAGAGAATTGCCCAACTAGGGGTGGCTATTGTTACCTTTTCTACACTCTGCTTGCCTGTCTCTGCCACTGATGTAGGGAGGAAGGTAAAAGGCTCTCTCTGTTAAACATAACTAGCTTAACAATTGCTTCAAGCATAATCCTTTCCTTATACAGCAGTCCTTGCACTGGGGGTAAGAGAAACTCCCCTGCATCTGCAGAAAAGGAAAAGAAGAAGCAATCACCAGCAGGGTGAAACCCTTGTACCAGCAAGACTTAGTGGGAGCAAAAGACAAGCAGACCCTGGAGCCATGCGCTTCCCATGCACTTCCACTGTGCTCCATTCCTGGGCAACAGCATGACCCACCAGTTTTAAAGAAGGAAAAAGAGAGTGTGTAGTTTTGTGTTCCACTGAATGAATGTGTGGGCACGACTACAAAGTTGAATTACATTGGGAGATGATTTGGGGTTTTAGAAAGTGATGTAACATCATGTAGGTTTTGTGTCAGTGTGTGCATCCACAGGGAACAACTTTTAGTCCAATGGTAAGCTACATGATACATTCACACTTTGGTGATCCTGTTTTTTGCTCTGGACCAGGAAATTAATTCTTCACTCCATCCTTGAGGCAGAGCTTGCCTGCCTTGCGATGGCTGGCACTGGACTCGGCAGCTTTTATTCGCCAAAGCCAGCCGAAATGACAGGACACAACTACTTTAACAGGCATTTCCTCTATCCTTTAAGAGTCATCATACCTGGTTAATTGCATTTTTAATACTTAATTGTTTATATTAAGATCTGAACTGCATACCACTAGATCGATGCAACACTAAAATAGAAATGGGGGAGGGGAGGAAGAGTTTGCACTGCAGGCTGTCTTGAAATCCAAAACCCATTGTCCTCATCAAACCCTATAGACCTCACAGACACTGTTTACTCCAACACAGGAGATTGCACATGTCAATCTGAGTAAAATAAAGCATGGTCAAAATCAATTTGAGATTTAAAAAAACCCTCAAGCAGGCGATTTAAAAAACCCACTTCCTGGCCAAACAAATGTATACTTACTTGAATGTCATGTAGTTGGAGATTTTTATTTCAATTTCAATTGTACAAAACCCAATGCAAAAACAGGACTATTTTGCCATATAGTCATGCCCTGAGTCTAGAAAAATGCCTGACAGTAGTTTATTCATAAATATGGTTGTTGTGGGTTTTTTTGGGCTGTCTGGCTGTGTTCTTCAGGTTTTTCTTCCTAATGTTTCACCAGTCTCTGTGGCTGGCATCTTCAGAGGACAGGAGTCAGAACCCTGTCTGTGAAATAAATGCTTAATTTACAAAGTTCTAAGTTAGAGCTTTTGTTTCTACTTAATTAAATTTTAATCTAATTAACTTCATCTTGTTTAAAGTTCTTCTTCATCATTGAGCAGCCATCTGACAAAACAGCAAATATGGGTATGAAAGCACACATCATCCATGGTTTATTTTTTCCCCTGGGGGAGGGCGGGTAGCTGTGTTAGTCTGTTGTAACATAAACAACAAAGCACTTTCCACTTGTTGCCCTTTAAATGACACAAAACCATTAGCAAATCTGGAAGTTGAGTCATGGCAACTGGACTTCTTTCTTATTAGGCTGAAACATTTCACTGCTCTTCCAAGTAGCTTCTTCAGTCTGAGGAGAGTTGGTTTGTTGTTGTTCAGTTGTTTAGTCGTGTCCGATTCTTCGTGACCCCATGGACCAGGGCACGCCAGGCCCCCCTGTCCTCCACTGCCTGCTAGAATTGGGTCAAATTCATGTTGGTAGCTTTGATGACATTGTCCAACCATCTCATCCTCTTGTCTCTCCTTGCTATTCTTTGGAAGTCTGCGTTCAATTTTCTGTAATTTTCCCTATCCCCCTTGCATTTTGTTTCCCTTCTCTTCTCTGCTACTTGTAAGGCTTTGTTGGACAGCCACTTTGCTTGATTGCATTTCCTTTTCTTTGGAATGTTTTTTGTTGCTGCCTCCTGTACAATGCTACAAGCCTCTATCCAAAGTTCTTCAGGCACTCTGTCCACCAAGTCTAGTTCCTTAAATTTGTTCTTCACTTCCACTATGTATTCATAAGGCATTTGGTTTAGATTATAAATGACTTTCCCACTCTCTTCAGTTTAAGCTTGAGTTTTGTTATAAGAAGCTGATGATCAGAGCCACAATCAGCTCCAGGTCTTGTTTTTGCTGACTGTATAGAGCTTCTCGATCTTTGGCTGCAGAGAATATAATCAATCTGATTTCGGTATTGCCTATCTGGTGATTTCTGTGTGTAGAGTCGCCTCTTGTGGTGTTGGAAAAGAGTGTTTGTGATGACCAGCTTGTTCTCTTGACAAAACTATTAGCCTTTGCCCTGCTTCATTTTGAACTCCAAGGCCAAACTTACCTATTGTTCCTTTTATCTCTTGACTCCCTATAATGAGAAAAACATCTTTCTTTGGTGTCAGTTCTAGATGGTATTGTAAGTCTTCATAGAACTGGTCAATTTCAGCCTCTTCAGCATTGGTGATTGGTGCATAAACTTGGATTACTGTGATGTTGAAAGGTCTGCCTTGAATTTGTATTGAAATCATTCTAACATTTTTGAGATTTATTCGCGAAGGCTTTCACGGCCGGGATCTAATGGTTGTTGTGGGTTTTTCGGGGTCTTTGGCCGTGTTCTGAAGGTTGTTCTTCCTAACGTTTCGCCAGTCTCTGTGGCCGGCATCTTCACAAGACAGCACATCTGAAGATGCCGGCCACAGAGACTGGTGAAACGTTAGGAAGAACAACCTTCAGAACACGGCCAAAGAGCTTGAAAAACCCACAACAACCATTTTTGAGATTATATCCCATTACAGCTTTTCCCACTCTTTTGTTGACTATGAAGGCTACTCCATTCCTTCTACGGGATTCTTGCCCACAATAGTAGATATGATAATCATCTGAATTGAATTCGCCTATTTCTGTCCATTTTAGTTCACTGACGCCCAGGATGTCGATGTTTATTCTTGCCATTTCCTGTTTGACCACCTCCAGCTTCCCAAGGTTCATAGATCTTACATTCCAGGTTCCTATGCAGTATTTTTCTTTGCCGCATCAGCTTTTCCGTTCACTTCCAGGCACGTCCACAGCTGAGCGTCCTTTCAGCTTTGGCCCAACCACTTCATTAGCCCTGGAGCTACTTGTACTTGTCCTCCACTCTTCCTCAGTAGCATGTTGGATGCCTTCCGACTTGAGGGGATCATCTTCCAGCGTCTTATCTTTTAGCCTTTTGTTTCTGATTATGGGGCGTTCTTGGCAAAGATACTGGAGTGGCATTGTCATTTCCTACTCCAGGTGGATCGCGCTTAGTCAGAACTCTCCACTATGATCTGTCCGTCTTGGGTGTCCCTGCATGGCATGGCCCATAGCCTCTCTGAGTTACTCAAGCCTCTTCGCCATGACAATGCAGCAATCCATGAAGGGGGAGGAGAGTTGGTAGGAGACCCCTGATATATCCTCCACTTTGCTTTCACTTCCTCCTGGTCTGTATAGGCTCATTAGATGGACAAAGGACCAGGGTGGGGTGGGAGGTGAATGTAAATCCCGCTTCTGCAGTCCTTCTCCACCCATTGTCATGGGTGGGTCGTTAACGGTAGTCTTTCTGGTGGGTGTAGTCCTGATCTTTCTGGGTATGGATGAATGTTCCTCTAACAAACCTATTCAGACCAGGAGGAAGTGAAACCAATGTAGAGAATATATCAGAGGTCTCCTACCAACTTTCCTCAGACTGAAGAAGCTACTTGGATGAGTAGTGAAATGTTTCAACCTAATAAGAAAGAAGTCCAGTTTCCATGACTCAACTTCCAGATAAACTCACCTGGATGACTGAGAATCTTCACAGATATAACGCTTAGCAAACATATGTCAGGGGTGGGTAAAGCCAAATTTGTTTTTGTTGCAGAAAAACACCAAAAACACTTCTTGGGGCACGTAAAAGATTTAGTGAGTTTTAGTTTGCATTTCTTGAAGTTTATTCATGGAGTGCAACCTCAACTAGGATACAGATAATAACCTGAGGATAGTTTCCATTACATTTGGTGGAACCTAATTTATGGTAGATATGCATACATCTGTCCTGTTTAATTACAAGAAATCTTTTTTGTTTCCAATAGTTGTATTCTCCTAGTGCCCAAGGGGTAATATATAATTATTTTCAAAGCTTTATTTTTTTATTCCCATGTTAATTATGATTTCTCTACATTTTTATGATTGTTTACTGTTATATTTCATGCAATAACCCTCATGAATAGCTTATTTTTCTTAGTAAAATAAAACATACACACTCTACTTTCAAAGCAAATTACACCATTCTGTCTTCCAGGTGTTCGTGTTTCCCCTCCTACTCTTTAGAAAACTATTTCATCTTCTCTCCACTGAATACATTTCTGGGTGCCAACTCTTCTATGCAGTTCTAACCAGCAAATAACTTGGAAGACTGGCTAGTCTGTAGATGTTCAAGGGGCAATCCAAGATGTCGAACTGACAACAGTTCAGTGGGTGTCCAATCCTGATCCTCTTTTCCAGACATTTAATTGCACTGTTTCTCATGGTGTGGGAGTTGACTGTCCAGATGTTTTTGCCTACTGCTCCCATTAGCCTTAGCAAGCATGGCTAGTAGTAAGCGATTACCAGCATCGTAATCCAAGACATATGGGGAACCTAAGGTTCCTGACCCTTCTTTTCTCAAATGCTCAGAAGAGGACACAGCTTGGAAAAATTACTTTTCTGGTGCTAGCTTCCACAACCAGCATGATTCTTCATCCAAAAAAATTATAATAATATCAAACCTGGGAAGAGAAATTCTGTATACCTAGAAGGAAATTAAAGACAACAAGCATGGAATTGCCTTCATAAATATAACGGCTTGCTAGGCTATAATACAACAAAATTATGAAATACCCATTTCATGGCTGTATCTTCCTCTGTTTTATTATCCTGCACATTTCTATCTAGAGGCAATATATACCACACGATTTCATCACTTTGTGGGGTGTTCTCCTACCACTTTTGGGCAAAATAATTGAAGATGGGAACAAATGTTTGATATTCTGTTCTTTGTTATGTGCTGTCAAGTCAGAACTGACTTACATTGACAATAATAGGGCTTTCAAGGTAAGTGAGATATTTAAGGAGTGGTTTTATCAGTTCCACACCTCCAATGTGCTTCCATAACTGGACAAAAATTCAAACCCAGTCATCCTGAGTCCCCGTCCATCCCTCCATCCACTACACCACTGGTTCTTAACCTTAGGTTACTCGGGAGTTTCGGACTGCAACTCCCAGAAGCCTTCACCACCAACTGTGCTGGCTGGGGTTTCTGGGAGTTGCAGTTCAAAAACATCCGAGTAACAAAGGTTAAGAACCACTGCACTACACCACACTGGGTATCCAACTACCATGTTCTTACAATTCTTATATTTCAAAAGATATGACCCGCAAGGAGAGGGATTAAAATAGATTGACAGAGGTTTTAAACACTACACTTGAATATTTTGCTAGCTATCACATGTACAGATAGAGTTACTTTGGATCTTTATAGCTTAGATGGATTTTACCAAAGAGAATTTTTTGTTTGTTTGTTTGTTTGTTTGATTTCTACCCCACCCCCCTAGACAGCATCTACTCGGGGCAGCTTACAAATATCCTAAAATATCATAAACAGCATAAAGCCAATTTCCTATAAATGTGAAACTTATTAAGAACAAAAATATGGCATTTAGTACATGTTGTATGCTCAAAATGTTGTGTGCACACTATCTCACTAACTGTACAATAGGACTTAAAGGTAGGATAGTGCCAATGCTGTGTTTTTAGCTTCTATTGAAACTGACAGCCTGTTGTAACAGCTTTAAAATGTACCTTAATTTCTGAAATCACAACAATCTGAAATGGAGCATGGAGTAGGAGTGGAGAGACCATACTCCAAACCTCTACTCAGGCATAAAGCTCACTGAAGCCAGTCCTAAGAATGCCAAAAGGTATTAATAGGCATGCTGGATCACAGAAATAGAGTCTTTGATTCAATTCCTACTGTGGCCAACTAGCTGTCTATGAAAAGACCACCAGCAAGACTGTCTGGCCACTATCTTCTAGCTTAGTTACCTTGCAGGTTTGTTGTGAGGGTAATATTGTGAAGAGGATCGTGCATTCTGCCTTGAGCTCCTTGTTCAGTGGTGGAACACAAATGTAAGAAACTTTTTTTAAAAAAAAATTCAATTCTGTATTTTTCAAGTCCCACTCTGTATTGTCATTGGTCACTGCTTGTGGGGAGGAGATCATGGCATCACAATGTGGACAAATAGTGCTAGAAATTGTAGAGGGAGAGGGAAGGAGTAAAATGTAAGTGTTCTTGGTGTCCTTTGCAGGTTCAGAGTCACAGCTAATTCCACCCGTTATCCTCATTTGGCAAATGAGAAAATTGATGATCAAGGGGTGGAGGAGGTGAGATCTGAAACAGAAAGGGCACAGTTAAGCTGTGGAGATGTTGAACTGGTCCTCAAGAGCACTGTGATCAAAATAAACTTTAAAAAATGAACCTCAGATACTAGCGCTGTGTAACTGGGCCTACTCAATAGATTCCTCAATACTCACTATTAATGACCCAAGACAATATGTCTCCTAAGAGCACCACCGTTGTTTGTGCATTATAATTTATTTCCTAGAAAGCCGCAAAGCCTGCTGATTTTACCTTTGCATGCAAGATGTTTTTATTTGCTGCTATACAGAAAACAGCACTGTCCATAGAATGATTTTAGAGCAGGCAACCTTTGACAACTTGCCTCGGCATTCACTGCTGTTGCTCTTTGCACAGCTGGTTTTCTGCCAAAGGCAAATGAGAGGGGTGTGTGTGAAGACCCATTGTATTTACAGTCTAGCTTCCTGACTTAGGTCCCTTCCAAACTGTCTGCAGAATACACTGAGAGGTTCACCATGACGAACACAGCTACTTCTTCCTCAGACTTGATTCTGTTTTTGTTCTGTTGCTGTTTTCCAAGAGTAGACAAGATCTTAGTAGCCTTCAACACATTTCCCTTTTAAGATAAGAAACATCACCCAGATTCTAGCATCAAGAACTCAATGGCTAAAATCCTGTTGCTTAGCACAGTAAGTTACACTGGAGTAGGTCCATTGATGGGGGGGTTGTTGATGAGTCCATAAATTTTGTTGATGAGCCATAAATTCTGGGTTGACATACTATACTAAGAAACAGGATTTCAGTGTTATCCACATGTCTAAATTCATGAATAAAGTAACTAACTTCCCCACTTGGCAATTTTGCTCCTTTTAATTGTTTCTTTTCTACTCCCACTAGCTCAGGACAGAGGTTACAATACAATGGCCAAACTCAGAGTCAAGCATTAGAAAAGTACAACTAATGCAAGCATTGAAAAAAGAGCATGTGTGGAGTTTTATTACTTCAAAATGCATTGAAAATGGCCCAGGGTGTTTAAATCTCTCAGGGGATATAAGTCTACTGGGTCTGACGGAGCCTTCCCTGTTTCTATTGTTTGCTACACTTACACTTCCAGGACATTTGAAGGTTTGGGACAAGCCATCCTGCTACTATCCCTCCTGTATAAATGTGCTTGAACCAGGAGCATGCCTACATAGTATATACTGTATAGGTGACTAAACCTACATCATTACTTGTCCCAAGATAACACACATTTTCAGCCCTGGACCCCTTGTGTTATATAGGGATATGCAGGAATCACCTGAAGTAATGGTTCTCAATCTGTGGCCTGCCTGATATTTTGGACTTCAGCTCCCAGAAACCTTGGTCATTGGCTATCATGGCTGATGCCTCTGGGAGCTGAAGTCCAAAAAAACTAGAGCCCCAACCATTGAAAACCACTGATTTGGAGGACACATTATCCAGGCACTGCCCAGCCAGTATGAATTTCTAATCCTTTTCCTAAAGTTGCCAGACCCAGGAGAAATACCTTTGTGTGCAAACTCTTTGTTTATTTGCTTTCAAACAGCTGGTAAAAAGTCAATATTAAATATTTCAGGCTGTAGGGCTCCAGGCGGCCTCATTCTTTTCTGTCCCCTAAAAAACACATCTGCCAGTCACTTTGTTGAGTTAAATACATTTTCACTAATTCTTCTTCCTTTTATTCTAAAAAGCAAACAGCCATTTCTGAACTGCTTGGTTCTTGAACAAATATACTCAGCTGGAAACTGAGTGGATTTAACTTTTTGCTGAAGGTGGGCCTTGCTGGGCAAACACATCGACCTGGTTTTAAGGTGTTTAAAGATGCTCTGGAAAAGGAGTCTTTTTTTTGTCTCTATTGAGACAACCTGGACTGAATTCTTATGTGTCCAGGATGAGAATTTTTAGCCAAAATCCAATTGCAAAATACTGAACATGTGGAAGAGAAATTCTGCAAATTTCTCACTATCTGTTGTATGTCTGGGAACACAATCAAGTGTGCCGCAAAAGACATGACTGACAGACAACTGGTTATGCAGCTCTTGCTTTGAACAACACAAACCCAATAGGATTCTGGCTATTTTTATTTACCATGTGAATGGTGCCAATGCCTACCTCTGAGATAATCGCAGTCTGCCTGGCAATCTGTCCTCTCTTGCAGGATAGACTCTTCCTTGTAACAAGGCTCATATGTAAACGTCATAGGAAATTACCTGTGCATTCTGTTTCTCATTGTTTTCTTTATGGTCTTGCTTCCTTCTTCTGTATTCCAAATGCATCCTTGTAGCAGTCCCTCCCCATATTCCTACAGGAATAAAATGGAAGAGTTAAGCAGTTTATAAACAGCAGGGATGGTATACTAAGATGTTTCAGATTTCAGGTCCCCAGAAGCCACAACCAGTATGGCCAATAGTAAAGGCTTATGGAAATTGTTTTCCAACACATCTGGAGGGCACCACATTTTAGAAGCCTGCCTTAAAACGTCTCTGTCTCTAAATCTGTTGTCACATTCCCGCCTGTCCCTTGGTTGTTTCACCAAGAAACAAGCTACATGTTGTTCAGCTGCCACCAGTTAATTACATCAACTTCATTCACTATTAATGACAGAAGTCTGGGCAACTTATCATTTAAGAACTAATTAGAAATTGTTTATTGCTACAGGTGATAACAGTCCAGTCAATGTCATTCAACTAAAACAGCCTTCTTTCTTCACTCTCAACTGCCCACTCTAATTCTCTCTTCCTTTTTCTCCTCACCCCACTTAACTCCGCCCCTCACCAACTCCTATTGGTACATGCAAATATCTACATAAATATTAATGAGCAGAGCGAATGCTACACTGCTTGTGTGAGATAGTAGCTTTTTAGGGATGGTGGCACAGGAGGGAGATCAGGGATGTCGAAGTTGACCCATGCACAGGGAGCACCTGGACAGCAGACTTGGCAGGTACACAAGTTGCCTGCTCACAATTGTCCCTCCTTCAGTTGGATGCATTTTAACCCTGTCAGAATCATAAGGATCATTGCTAATGTTGCATCTGTGTATATAATTTAGTACGGACAATTTCATGCAAAGTAGATCTTATGCTGTCATTTGAAATGCTTCATCTGGAAAAGGTGAAGGCTCTGTTCTGGAGGAAGAAGAAGGTGCCACTTACCTAAGGCTACATTTTACAAATAAGTATTTTTCAGTATTTTATTTTCAATATGCTAAGATACAGTACACCCAATTTTTCAAGCTCTTATTTATCGTTTATCTTTTGTTCTTTAGTTAACAGATTTTCATATGTGGTCAAAATTCCTTTCTGGTTCAGAACTTTTAATGTAAACACTTCTATAGGCGCCACCCACAATGGGATTTTCTTATAGGTTTGTGCTTGGAATTTTTGCCATACTGTCTCTAGGACCTTCCTGAGGATATGTTCTCCAAAATGTGAATGTTCCTTATGTCTCTCTCATGCATACATATGCGTGCCATCCTATTTTTAGATCACGTCCTTCCAGTTTCATGAGTCTTTGATTTTCTAAGGTTATCCATTTTTTAATCCAGGTCATAGCGCAGGCCTTATAATATAGTAACCAATTCGGTAGACCTACTCCCCCCCTTTCTTTCAGATCTTGTAGCAATTTAAGTTTTATTCTTGGCTTCTTAGGTTTCCAAAGAAAATTTGATGTTAAACTGCCCAAGTCCTTAAAATACTTAATGTTCAGTAGTATTGGGAGATTTTGAAATGGGAATAATAGTTTTGGTAAGATCATCATTTTTATTGTTGATATTCTTCCCATAAATGAGAGTTGTAGTTTGCTCCATTCCTCAAGATTTTTCTGAATTTCTTTCTGTATTGCTAAATAATTTTATTTCATTAAATTGTTTGGTTTTTTGGTGATGACCACTCCTAAGTATTTAATTTTTTTCACCACCTCAAAATTGGAGTTCCGTGCTAATTTTTCAATGTTTTTTGTCACAAATTTTGTTTTTTGATCATTTACTTTATATCCGGCCACCTGTCTGAATTCTTCTATGACTTTTAGTAACCCTTCAAGATTTTCCAAAGGATTTTCTAGTATTATTGCTAAGTCGTCCGCATATGCTTGTAACTTAAATTCTTCTCCTCTAATTTTAAGTCCTTTAATTGCCTCATTGTCTCTAATCTGTCTGTTAAGTATTTCCAATAATAAGATGAATAATAAGGGGGATAGTGGGCATCCCTGTCTTGTTCCTTGTTCAATCTGTATATTTCCAGTTAAATTACCATTGACTTTTATCTTGGCTACTTGCTTGGTATATATTGCCTTCATTGTTTGTAAATATGTTCCTTCAAACCCATTCTCTTCAGTAATGACAGCATAAACTCCCAATTTACAATATCAAAGGCTTTTTCTGCATCTAGGAAAATTAACATCATCTGCTTTTCCGGGTGCATTTCATAATATTCCAATATGTCTATTATCGTCCTTATGTTTGATGATAATTTCCCTTTAGGTATAAAGACTGTTTGATCTTTATGTATTATTGTTTCAAGTATCTCCTTTAATCTTGTTGTTAGAATGGTTGTGAAGATCTTGTAATCAATATTCAGGAGAGTAATCGGTCTGTAGTTCATGGCTTGGTTTTTGTTCATCCCTTCTTTATGTATGAGAGAGATATATGCTTCTTTCCATGAATTAGAAATTTCTCCTTTAATCTGAACATCTTCAATTAGTTTCTTAAATTGTGGGCTTAAAATTTCTTCAAATGTTTTATACTATTCCGCTGGTAATCTGTCTGGGCCAGGAGATTTGCTGCTTTTTTGTTTCTTCCATGCTTCTCCTATCTCTTCTATTGTAAATGGTTCGTTCAATTTCTCCAGTTGTTGATGACTTAGCTTCCATTCTGGGATATTATTCCAATAATTTTTTGTCTCTCTTCTTCTTCTTCTCTTTTCTTATATAGTTCGGTGAAGAATCCATGATTTTCTTTTTCAATCTCCTTTATATACTTCCTTTCCTTGCTTATCAAATATTGCTGTGATCATTGTTTTCTCTCTCCCTTTTTATTCTGTAGGCTAACCATCTTCCCAGTTTGTTTGCATTTTCAAAGAATTTTTGCCTTGCAAATTTGGTTTTCTTCTCCATCTCTTCTTGTTCTAGTAGATTAATTTTATGCTGTAAAATATTTATTTTATTAAATAATCCCTTTTTGTTGGTGCTTTCTTTAGCTCTGCTTCCTCTTTTTTTTAGAGATGTAATTAAGAGTTTGATATTGTTTATTCCTTTCCTTTTTTCTTTGTATATTAAATTCTATTATTTAGTCTCAGAAATATGCTTTGGTTGCATCCCATACCACTGTCATTCCTGTATCTTGAGGTTTATTGATCTGGAAAAAAAAATTCATCTCATTTTTAATTTTATTCAAGAAGGTCTCTTCTCTCAACAATTGCGTGTTGAGTCTCCAAAAGCCACTCCTTGTCCTCTGTCCTAATGTCATCAATATTGGATTATGGTCTGCATAAGTATTTGGTAAAATTTCAATGTCCTCTGCTTGATGTATAGCTTCCGCTGATATCCAACAATTATCTATTCTTGACCATGATTTATGTCTGTTTGAGTAAAATGTATAGTTTCTTCTGTTCAGATTTCTGAGTTTCCATAGGTCAATTAGGTTTAATTCTTCTGCCATTTTAAGGAACACCTTAGATATCATATTCCTTGTCTTTTTCCTCCCATTTTCAGTTTCCTTGGATGTGTCCTTCTTTTTGGTCAATTATTGCATTGAAATCTCCCATAATACATATTTTTTTGTTCTGACTTTTGTAATAATTGATTCTTCAACTGGGAATAAAATTTACTTTGGGCTTCATTAGGTGTATATATGTTAGCCAATAAGATTTTTTTCTTCTTCCTTAGAGATTTCTACTATTAGTAGTCTCCCATCCTCGGTGGTAAACACTAATTCCGGTTCTAACTCTTTTTTGATGTACAGAGCCAATCCTTTTTTCCTTTTCCTTTTGTTTTCTTGAGGCTATGAAGACTTTACCCAATTTTAGATTTTCTAACAGTTTTTTTTATCTTTTTCTCTAATATGGTCTCCTGAATGAATATGATATCTACCTTGGCTTTAAGGAGTTTGGTGAATATTTTTCTTCTTTTTTGGGGTGAGTTCTTTAACATTCACTGAGAGATGTTTGACTTGTTTAGACATCTTGCTGATCTTAACTACCTTTTTTATCTCTCTGTTTCATTCCCTTGATTTTCGTTCCTGGAGATGATTTCCTTTGATTTCCGTCTCCTCTTGCTTCTTGTTTCTCCTCCTCTTCTTCTTCCTCTTCTGATTCTTCACTCGAGAATTGTAAATCCTCTTCTGATAGATTAAATTCATGTTTCATTTCCCTCATGAAGTTTCAGGCTTTCATTTTACTATGCATAATTCTCCAAATGTTTTGTTAAAGCTTTTTAGTTTAAAATTGTGCACAAAATGCCTCTGTTAAGGAACAGTGTTCATAAAAATGTAAACGCTGGTGCATCTTGCATACAAGTGGATATATTAAGAGAACATATAACAATTACAATTATCTTGGGAAATTGTGCATTACAAAACTCATGAATTTTCATATTTTATTTTATGTTCAGTACACGAGCTGATTGGTTGGAAAACCCAACAGTGGCCAGAGGATTGGAAAAGATCAGTTTACATCCCAATGCCAAAGAAAGACAGTGCCAAAGAATGCTCCAACTACCGTACAATTGCACTCATTTCACACGCTAGCAAGGTTATGCTCAAAATCCTCCAAGGTAGGCTTCAGCAGGATGTGGACCAAGAACTCCCAGAAGTACAAGCTGGATTCCGAAGAGGCAGAGGAACTAGAGACCAAATTGCTAACTTGCGCTGGATTATGGAGAAAGCCAGAGAGTTCCAGAAAAATATCTACTTGTGCTTCATTGACTATGCAAAAGCCTTTGACTGTGTGGACCACAGCAAACTATGGCAAGTTCTTAAAGAAATGGGAGTGCCTGACCACCTTATCTATGTCCTGAGAAACCTATATGTGGGACAGGAAGCAACAGTTAGGACTGGACATGGAACAACTGATTGGTTCAAAATTGGGAAAGGAGTACGACAAAGCTGTATATTGTCCTCCTGCTTATTTAACTTATATGCAGAATACATCATGCGGAAGGCTGGACTGGAGGAATCCCAAGCCGGAATTAAGATTGCCGGAAGAAATATCAACAACCTCTGATATGCAGATGATACCACTCTGATGGCAGAAAGTGAGGAAGAATTAAAGAACCTTGTAATGAGGGTGAAAGAGGAGAGTGCAAAAAACGGCCTGAAACTCAACATCAAAAAAACTAAGATCATGGCCACTGGTCCCATCACCTCCTGGGAAATAGAAGGGGAAGACATGGAGGCAGTGACAGATTTTATTTTCCCGGGCTCCATGATCACTGCAGATGGAGACACCAGCCACGAAATTAAAAGACGCCTGCTTCTTGGGAGGAAAGCGATGACAAATCTTGACGGCATCTTAAAAAGTAGAGACATCACCTTGCCAACAAAAGTCCGAATAGTCAAAGCTATGCTTTTTCCTGTAGTGATGTATGGAAGTGAGAGCTGGACCATAAAGAAAGCAGACCACCGAAGAATGGATGCCTTTGAATGGTGGTGCTGGAGGAGACTCTTGAGAGTCCCCTGGACTGCAAGGAGAACAAACCTAGCAATTCTAAAGGAAATCAACCCTGAGTGCTCACTGGAAGGACATATCCTGAAGCTGAGGCTCCAGTACTTTGGCCATCTCATGAGAAGAAAAGACTCCTTGGAAAAAACCTTGATGTTAGGAAAGTGTGACGGCAAGAGGAGAAGGGGACGACCGAGGATGAGATGGCTGGACAGTGTCTGCGAAGCAACCAACATGAATTTGACACAACTCCGGGAGGCAGTGGAAGATAGGAAGGCCTGGCGTGCTCTGGTCCATGGGGTCACGAAGAGTCAGACACGACTAAACGACTAAACGAAACGAAACACGAGCTGATGCAGAAATTGTTTGGAAATTATGCCTGAAGTACCTGCAACCTAGAAATTGGAGAGAAATGCATCCTTAGTAACAAATGCAAGCAAAATAAAAACCCCACTTCCACTAAAGACTGAATATTTCCTTCAGTCATGTGGCCACTCTCTGTACTCTGATGTAGCTGACGAGCCTCTTATTTTAGCTCTCTGCTTGGGACTGACAGCACCATCAGGTGGGAGTTGTCAAGCATCTTGGCAAGCTACAAGGCAGGCTGGTCTCAGCTAGGTGAGTCACAAATGCAGTTTTATGGGGGGGGAATGAGATACAATGGGCTGTTTGGATTTCTTTGATATGAAAGATTATAGACTATTGTACAGAGCTTGAAAATCTTCCTTTTTAATTTTTGCTTGGTTTTGGTTTTGGACTACAACTCTCTGAATCCCCAAGGAGGTATTTATAGTCTCTCCAAAAAAGGTGATCAAGCTATTTGATTATGGGAATTGCTTAGTTTGAACTACCTGCAGTTCCTTTCAGCATCCAGTGATTCAGGAATTGAAGAATCCATGCCCAACCTGTGGGAACCCCAACTCAGACCTTGACAACATCTAACAAAGTAAGAGTCTACAAGGGCCGGTTATTACATGCAGGAAATCTTAGTCTTAAATACTGTGTTCCCCACCCCCCACCCCAGATCTGGCTTGTAATTAAGAAACTTGATAATAAAGCCTTGCATTTAATAGCATCTTCCCCAACTCATAAGAAGCTGGAAGTTATAAAGTGTAAACAGCGATCATATCATCCGTCATTAAATAAACAAATGTATTCATCTTTGTTTTCACACAGGCGCCTGGCTAACAATAATGTTCAAAGTGAGGAACAAACAGTACTTCAGAGCCTATTTTTCTTCTGCACCAATAATATCCCAAATTCTGCCTGGCACAAGCATCATACAAATAACAGAAGACTGGTTTTAATTTACATTTGGAATCTCTTTGGCAGGTAGTTGAAATATTAAGAACAATATGGCTAAAGAAAGGTAAGAGAAAAGCCAGTCGGAAATGCACAAAATAGTATGACATTGAGACACTGAAGAAAAAAAAAGAAAGACAATACTTTAGATGTAAATACCAAACCTATACAATTATGCTATGGCCTGGCTGTACCCAGTGGTCTTTTCCACACCTTCAGCTCACGGTTTGACTGAAATTGTAACTGTAAGAAGACACACAAAGCATAATATAAATCAAAACTGTGTCTGGTTTTATAGAACTATCTTGCTTCCAAAGCAGTGTCAGTCATGTGAAAGACAAGGCTGTTGATGACGTAATTCATATATCATGATATACTAAGGTTCCAGGGCACATTCATGAGCATTGTGCGCATTCACTCTGCCTGACTGCTCTTATTTGCAAGCAGAAACGTTTAAATAAACCTCAGACTTCCATGCATGCTTTGTTTGGTGTTTAGCCTCTGGCTTGTCACTGCTCTAAGAAGCTTCAGAAAGAACACATAATTCTCTCTCTCTCTCTCTCTCTCTCTCTCTCTCTCTGCTTCTGAGAGTCTTCAAGTTAGTATCAGCTAGAATCAAACATTCCTCCATTCAGAAAAACAGATGCCTTCACCTTTTGTTCTTTTGGAAACTCCCACTTTTGGTTGCCACACTAATTGTGGTCCTCCAGGTGTTGCTGGACTTAAAATAAAAGATCTGCCTCCTCTTCTGTCTCCCCTGTGAGGTGTGGGAGAAAGCTGAGTCTTCCCCCCCCCCATTTTATTGCAAGTTGCACAGCACTTCACTGACTTGCCACCTAAGTGACATAGCACTGAATTGTTGGGAGGGGAACTTACCAGTGTTGCTTTTGTTCATTTTCAGCTATCACACCTGCTGGAAACTGAAGCAATCCTACTTGCACTAAAAAGACAGTAACCCCTGCCAGTCATCCAAGAAGGTGTGGATAGCTATGGGAAAGGGTGGCGTTGGTCCACAATTACTAATATGCCATGCAGTCACCAGAAAATAAATTAAACCTGACTGGGACAAAAGCAGCCCAAAATGCAAGATAGAGTGCCATCTCATCACACCCTGATTTTGGGTATCACAAAAAGACAATGGAGTTGGAGTTACTGAATGTATTACTTTTGTATTTCCATTGAGTTGTATTACCTTTATATTTTTATTGATATGGAGGGGAACAGGCACTTGCGAGACGTACAGCCTCTGCAACAGAATAACTTGGCTACCCTTGGCTACTACATGTTTTGACTTAGGTGGGCCTTGGGGACACCATTTGCTAAGCACCTTAGAAGATCACAGTTCAGGCACATGTATATTTCCCTCCCCTCTTACAATATTGTCTCTATAATCTTACAAATCTTTCAGTGCTACCTGTGACGTGACATATGCAAGGAGATCTGTGCTTTTGAGCAGTTACTAAGCAAAAACAAACTAGTTTCCCAAACTGCAAGTTGAGGCAAGCCTATGTCAGAATAAAGAGTCATCTCTCTCTGTTAAGGAGATGCTGCTTCTCTAGATTTATACTTGTAAGCCGCCCCGAGTAGACGCTGTCTAGGGAGGGCGGGGTAGAAATCTAATAAATAAATAAATAGATGAAGAACCAGCATCTCGCTGATTGAGGCCTACAGACAGCAAGGCATCTTGGGCCAGCCCTGAGGTTCTGCTATCTCCTCTTTTCCTTGGTACAATTAAAAGGAGCTGGCCTGGTTTAAAAATGTATATCTTTACAACCAAATAAATCAAGTGTGAACGCATACAGAACAGGGAGACGCTAGTGGCGACACTTCCATGTTGAGTATACAAGCCCCAGCAAATCAACATTTGCCTCTGTGTATTTTGTGAAACTTCTGTTTTGCCTACCTAGTCACACCCTCAGTTTGTCTGAGGTAAAGTTTCCCCTTGACATTTTTAGTCCAGTCGTGTCCGACTCTAAGGGGTGGCGCTCATCCCGCTTTTCAAGCCATAGAGCCAACGCCTGTCCGAAGACAGTTTCCATTGTCACGTGGCCAGCATGACTAGGGGACGCCGTTTTACCTTCCCACCAAAATGGTACCTGTTTATCTACTTGCATTTGCATGCTTTCGAACTGCTAGGTTGGTGAGAAGCTGGGACAAAGCAACGGGAGCTCACTCCATTGCGTGTATTCGATCTTACGACTGCTGGTCTTCTGACCCTGCAGCACAGGCTTCTGCGGTTTAGCCCACAGTGCCACCACGTCCCTTTGTCTGAGGTAACTACCTGCTTATTAGGAGCCCTGGCTCTGTCAGGGAAATAGGCAAAGGCCTATGTTTAGAACTAGAAAGGTGTTGTTTATTGTTTGGTTGGTTTTTGTTATTTTTTTACTCTTGACTCCCAGAATCCCTCACTATTGGGAGCATAGTTCTGTATCTCTCTCTGTCTTTATATATATATATCTTTATATATATATATCTTTATATATATATATATATATATATATATATATATATACTGTATGTATTTCTTTATATATATTTCCAAGCTCTCCTTCTGCCTGACACTATGCTGGTTTACGCAACAGCATGTCATCACTATGCTCAGAAGAGTTTACTCCCAAGGCTGCAGTCCTCGCCATATAGACCAGGGTCCCAGAGAGTAGCTTCTGCTGTTCAACATGAGTAGGCTACACTTTACACTGCACTGAAATCGTATGACAGTAGACTAACGAGAATATCCCCAAGTTTCCATCAACAGCTGATCATCATTTGTCTTCCCTTTTTCCTGCTCTGTTTTTTACATCCCATCCATTAAATTTAGCAAGAAGTTTATTTATTTGATTGCTAATCAGAGATGCCCACAGGGGGGGAAAAAGATGCATTCAGGTTAATAAACCTTGTTGGCAGGAAGGAAGAAGAGAATGCTTAATTAATGCCATTAGTGTTTGTAAGCACTTTGATGATTAAAGGGGCCACAAAAGCCAAGGGTGAAATTCTGGCCTTAGAAGTTGATGAAAGCTTGTGGCAGAATTTTCTTTCAATTATGATTAAGATTTACTGCAGGCTAAAGCGAGGGAACATATGGGTTGTCAGTACCCCTCCCCCCTACACACAAATGCAAAGAAAAAGATAACCCCAGGCTACTATTTCTTCCTTTCCAGAGCTTGCAAAATGACTTTATTGGACTACAACTCCCAGAATTGTCCGGCCTGCGTGGCCATTGTGCATGCTGGATGGGGGATTCTGGAAGTTTTAATCCAATAAAGAAACCCTTCCGTGCCCTTTTCTTTTCAGCAAAGGTGATGAACAAGCATGTTCTGAGGCTGCTGAGCAGAGGATTCGATTGCCTAACTAACTCAGGCACTCCCATAGGCAATGCTTTCAAAGTTGCCAATAAACCCAGCACACTGTTTGTGAAGTTGCTGAATTCACAATGATCCAGTTTGGTAAAATTCATGATGCTTTAGCAGCATTATGAAACCGAATGCCATTTCCAAGACATCCTTCTCCCACCCAGAAAGGGAAATGAGATTATCCAGATGTGAGGTCAGTATTCAGCAGACCAGGTGCTCCAGGCCGACTTGCACTCAATGAAACTCCTGTTCGTTCCCATGGAATTATAACAGTTACAAAGTCAGCTGCTTTGAAGACAGTGTGCAGCAGTTGTTTGCTGCTGACTCCTGAATGAAGCTCTCGCTTGCCAGTTGCCATGACCTACAAGACCTGATCAAACATCCTTTTGTTTGGCTTATATATTTTCCATGTGGGTTACTTCTTTGATCATTTCTTGGAAATGTTTTCCATCAGAGCTGAGGGATGTGTGGCCCCCTGGTTGCTGATGGACTACAAATCCCATGATACCTCTCCATTGGCTACATCAACTGAAGCTGATGGGAGTTCTAGTCCAACACCATCAGAAGAGCCACACATTCCCTGCACTTTTATGCAGCTGCAGCCTTCCCTTCAAAATTTACTCCCTCTCTATCTGTTTGCTTGGACAGGCGGTTCTCCGAGTGTTTCTCCTACATACTTGTAATAGGGAAGAGGGCAGAACCAGTGAAACCAAATTCTAGTGCCTGGAGACAAATATAATAATGTCTTGGCATCATTTGTGTGCATGTGCCAACTTTATATGCTTGGAAAGGAATACCTAAAAAAGAGAATTTTTGGGAAACTCACTGAAATATCTTGTAAATACCAGTCTGAGTCGAAATCCAGCCAAAGAGAGTACATACCCATGGGCCAAAACATCCTGTGAAAGAGGGCACACCTCCTAGGTGACACATGGCAAGCAGTAAAACATTTGCATCATGGAACAGGTTCTACCTCTTCCCTGGGTTTGTATGTATAGCAGTGCAGTATGTATATGTACTGTATATGTATGTGAATGACAAAGATCATGATGTATATTTGGGCTATGTCTTGATTTCAAAAAGAAAAATAAGTGCCTTCCCTGCATGTGGAAAGGTTTTAATGATTCACTTCCTAATGGTAAGAAATATTTAATAGTGGAAGAAACTGCCAGGGTGCGGTGGGGTGGGGGGAGATATGTTCTATCAGTGGGGACATTCAAACACTGACGTGTGAAATAAGTTAATGCTTTACTTTCTCATTTCTCCAAAGTAATCGCATTCATTGCCTCTTGAGATATTGGAACATTAAAAACAACTGGCTTGTGGTACAAAACACACTTAGGCAGGCTATGATACAGAAGATGGAATTAAAAACAAAGACTTATCCATAGGAGTAAGAGAATAGCAGAACTGTGTTGCCAAACTCACCAATAACTTCTCAGCAATGAAATGCATGGAAAGATTATTTTAACCCAAAACAATACACTTATAATACTGTTTTTAAAATGCTACCCTATTTTGCCTCAGAAGACCTAACTGATCAAAGAGCTTAGTAAACTGAGTAAAAAGCAGATGAGAGAGGGTTTTTTTTGTTTTTGCAATTCTTTGCATTTTTCATAAAAGTCATACTACAGGAAAGGTACACCAACAGAACATTCTTTAAACAACCCCTCTCCATACCTACCATATTCAGAAGAAACAGTGAAAAGTATCACAGTACAAGAATCTAGTTTATGCATACATACTCAAAAATAAAAGGCATTGAATTCCTAAAGGAAAAGCCTGGGTGTGCACACATGCACACCCTCATTGCTGGCACAACAAATGCCTGCATAGAAGCACAATCTCTTATTCCAGCAACTTCACATTGCATACAGATGCAGGGCAATTCAAATAGTTATAATAGAATAATGAATCACTATAAAGGTAACTAAAAGTTATTGTTACACCACAAAAGAAGTTCTAAGCCAATGTTTCTCTTGGGAGGCCCTAAGGGTTTTTCTTCGATCCAGTAGCAGAATTCAGTCTGAATTCTCTTCATCCCGGCTAGTAGTAAGTAATGCCCATTGTGAGCCAACTGAACTGTTTCCAGATTATAGCACCCCCATAGGAAATACCAGCTGATAAGAAAGGAAGAAGATATACAAAAGATAGTTACTTGACATAGCTGTAAAACAGCTGGCTGGTTGGCTCACTGAATTGGAGTACCCCGGGTCTTGGAGTTTGTGCCCTGTAGAAGAGCCAGAGCCAACCTGCATAGCCCTGGGCAACCTGCACAACCCCAGAGCACCTCCAGAAGAAGGGAAACATAAACCACTTCTGAGTACTCAATGTGACAACCCCAGACCTACTGGGATATGCCACAGTTTCACTAAGCTGCCACCAACCATTCCCTGTAAGGAGTCACACAGACCAGGAATGGATTTTTAAACAAACAAAGAAATAAGGTTTATTTAAATAACACACAGGGAAAAATAAAATGATCAAGTGAATAAGATACAGTAACGTGGCTTAGTCTCAATCATACATACACCAGTTTGGTTCACACAGAACACCTTTAAATAAAGCACAGACCCTGAACCTATCAGTTCTGGCTACCCATAAAGACACCTGAACCTATCAGGTTGGTACTGACTGACACACAGTAGTACCCTGTCTGACACACAGACTCCCACACCAGCTTCTTCTCTCAGCTCTCCTCCAGCTTCTCCTCCTTCTCCACACAAACTCCACATATATATACAGTACAGCCCCTCCTCCTGATGTCCCGCCTTCCACTCCCCATAGGATGGAACTTTCCCTCCAAACCCATGACAGACAGGTAACATCAGTGCTGTATGTAACACTCAATACCTAGAAAACCCTGAGAAGAGTCAGCATAAGTGGGAATCAACTTAGCAGCACACAATTATTGTTATTAGATGATAATAATACTATGTGGAGACATTTTCTAAGATGAACAGACAGAGATATAAGGGTCTGATTTTGCCTTAGGACAGCAGCAGACTTTAAAAAAACTGGAACAGAAAATAAACAGGTTTTTGGAATCTCTAGGACATCAGCGCATAGCTTCCCAGAATATAATGGGCCAATTCAACTCATTTCCCCACCCCTGATCCATGTGTGTTTCTTATCTTAGCTTAATTCTTGTGAGGCACAAGGCGCATGCTATATCCCCTTGCCATTATTTTAGGCTATTAAATAATTAGTCACCAAAGTTGAAAATGTCAGAATATGGAAATGAGCTAATAGCTATTCTCATCTGCATACCTGTCTTCCCTTGAAAACACTTGCACATTTTTAAAGGACCCAGCCAGAGGCTTAGGCAGCTGAAGTAAGTGAAAGAGATTAATGGGTATGTGAAGGAGAACAGGGACTCAGTGAATACATTTTAATGAGGAAAACCTTGTGAGGTAGGAAGTAGAAGAGAGCATGGATGCCTGGGATGATGAAGCTGGTCACTCAGCTGGGCTGGCCCAAGATATTTTGTTGTAGAGTGATCATATGCCCTATTTACAGAGTACAATTCTCTGTTTGAAGGGCTGTGCTGTCTATGTCTAGATTCAAGATAACAGGCAAAACCGTCTTGTGTAGCTAAGTGGGCAAAACCCAGTCAACACTATGCCCACAATAACTACAATAGGGCCAAGACAGACCTATTATCCGTGAAGCACTTGTGCTGGCATGCTGTGCAGCAGTCACAATCAAATTGCACAATTCCCTGTTGCCAGTCATAATGCCAGGCACAACTTAACTTCGTGTCTGCATAAAAAGGATTCTGCTCAGTATAATGTAAGAAAGGGCAGGAGTGGCCTCAAAATTGGCAATCAACAGTTGCATAGCCGACTGAGCAGGCACACATTTCACCCGACCACAGTCTTCCCCATCATTGCGAGACATATGACATATTTATTTCAAATACTGAGTTATTTCTAAATTTGCATCTGGACACATAAATTAGCTCATCTCAATTCAATGCAAGTCTCTGTTCTCTCTTCTGGCAATGTATAAAAAAACCACCCTCTTTTGCTGCTTGAGGCAGATTTACAAATGCCACACTCCGCAGCAAAGTCAAGGTACTGAATTATTTTGGCACCTGACCCACAACAGTCATCAAGCTTTTCTCTAGGAGTAAAACTAGAATAGAAATACAGTATTTAATAACTAACCATTCACTGCACTTTTATGAGGAATCAGCTGCCTTACTCTGTCCAATGTTAGGGACAGGCTTGCCATTCAAACAAAAATGTCACCTGAATGTGCAATTGAAAGAAATCTTGGAACATTACAGAAACAGTTGGGGGAAAATACAGCTGTGCAACCATGGTAATATCTACCCACATTTCACTAGGCTGTGATGTTTCCCATACAAATACTCCATGTAGTTAGAATACACAGAAAGCTCTAAAACAGTTTTTCCCAACCTTGGATTCCCAGATGTTCTTGGACTACAACTTCCAGAAATCCTGGCCAGCACAGCTTCTGGGAGTTTTAGTCCAAAAACATCTGGGAACCCAAGCTTAGGAACCACTGCTCTAGAACAATGGGGTTGAAATTACCTGCAACCTTCGGCTTTCAGTTCTTCCTCCTACTAAATAAACCTTATGAGAGGTGTTTCAGTTCTCTAGAAGGGTGGTGGGAATTGTGCAAAAGCTTGAAAATCCTCCAGATGATGGTATCTTGAAGAATGAGGCATGGCTGCTTTGGGAATCCCAGAAGGCCAGCTTGGATCCTTAGAAGGCTGAATTCACCTTTGAGCATTAGGCTTCCCACCACAGTATATGTGAAATTTTACAAAAGTAAAGATAGTCAGCAAACAGGTACAGTATGTTTGCTGTAATTTGTATTATTTTCCCATTCAATTGTATGGAAACTAGTCAAGAATGCTGCTTGAAAAATCCCTGGCAAAACTCTTCTCATATCTATAGATACTTTTACACTTACACTGCACACCTTACTCTGAACCCTCCTTAGCGCCTCAGTGGTTGGAGTGGCCACTGAGAAATTCACAGGATTTGATTGTCTGTCTGTTTAAATCTGGGTATCTGGACGCAGAGAGATAATGTAACGGATCTGAGAACAGAATGGGTTGGAATACCTCTTAAAGTGTATGGGGTGGGTTGGCCCTGATCTTTAGGCCCTTGTACAGAACAATCATGGGCTTTCTGCACCCCTCCAAAATGTAGTTTCCTGTTTTATGTGTCTTTGTTATTAGCTGCTTAATGGAAGAAAGGCCAGGTAGAAATGTTTAGATTAGAAAGGACAGCCTTAAAAATATTATTCCCATACTCAGGCTACAGAAGGGAAGAAGAGGCCAGAACGCACATTAATATTCTTGAGAGATGACTGAGACATGTTTGGGTTTGCATCTGAAGTCGGGCCTAAAAAGCTTCCCATGCTTAAATCCTGAAGACCAAATATTAAGAAAAATAACTCATCTGCATTAATTCCACAGATGACTCTCTTGTTGTGACCCTCAAGGGGTCTTCATTAGTTAAAGATCTCCCCCTTCCAATCCGAAGTCCTCTCTTGGGTCTGCTTCTGTCCCAAAATAATGGAAGTTTGCCCACTAGCACCACAGCACCTTATGGCAGAGGGCAATTTTCAACCACAGATTGTCTGGCTCACTGCTGAGGTTGTTAGCCACTCACTCTCAACGGTGGCTTCTCAACTGAGAGCGAGCAGCAGCTCTCCTCCACAAAGCAACTGAGCCTTAATCATAAACAGCTCTTTGTGAGTAGAGATTGTTGTATTCCACATGGAGTTTCACATGCGTGCCACCACCCACTCACATGATTCGAAAACTGGCAACGCAAGAAGCAAAATCCACCCTGGGCTATTTTATCTCATAGTTTCTTCATGTGAATATTGCTCTCTGGTTTCAAGGTTCATTAATTCACCCTTCACCCCAGCCCATTCCCCTCCTCAGTTACTATCACTCACCACTGACTAAAATGGCAATAGAATTAAGCTTTCCCACTAGACCAGGATATATATGGCAATCCTGTACAAGGAACGCATATTCTTAATTTAAAAAACAACAACTTTTTACTGTTTTTTTTTTAAATTTAAAGATAAAGCAAACAATAAATAAAAACAAAATCTCTTCCTTTGACTCTAGCCCAATCTCTCCTCCCTAGCATTTTTTCTCCAAATCCTTCTTGGCAACCCAATACTGTACATAAAACTACAACTACTTCTATGGCATACAGGTCACTCATGCTTACAACTATGCAATTAAGAGTCAGAATAAAATGCAAGCAGACAAAAGCAGGAAATGAGAAGGGAAATAAATGATGGTGGGGGTGCAGTATGGAGGGCAGCCTCAGTCCACTCAAGGTAGCATTAGTCTGCCAGGTCTCTCAGTATCATATCTATCTAGGTCGATTCCAAACAACTCTAGGAAAGTGGCTGATATATTTTAACATATTTTGCCTCCCTCCCTCCCTCCTGATGTTATGCTATTATTCTCTCTTTTTTTTGTGGCCAGACCCCTCTTTAAAGAATTTCATTTCCCTCAGTATTCCAGTTGTGGCTTGAAAGTGGACTTTTGACAATGGCTCCCTCTTGCGAGGAAACTGAAATGTTGCCATGGGCTTAAGCTTTCACAGTGAATGTGTTGTTTCCACGGAAGAGTAAAAGGAGTAGGCTTATCTGGAAGTTGAGTCATGGAAACTAGACTTCTCCGTTTCATCCAAGTAGCTTCTTCAATACGCTTGTACTCCCTTTGGCGCCTCTGTTTTGCACTGTCCCACACTGTTCTAGGGCAGCCCCTATTTCATTCTGTGCCACTCTCAGCCTTCTATCTTTCCGAGGTTGGTAAAATTAGTATCCAGCCGTCTTCATTGGCCACTGTCTTCTTCTAGCACTCTGCAACTCTGCAATAAATTGACATTTCAAATGCTTCTTCTTGGTTTTTTTTTTTTTTTACTAATTTGTAATAAAATCCACAGTTCTGTTCCATGCAACAGCACCAAGAATACATAACACCCTATGGTGCATGTTTGCAAAACCTCTTACATTTTGGCATTACTTTCGTCATCATGAGGAAATTGCTCTGGGTCATCTATTCTGGCTTTTATTGCATGGCTATGATCTCACTGCTGATCTGCAGAGACCACTTTGTCTGCCGCTTGTCCATTAAGCCTGCATATGAAGAGGGTCAGGACTCTGGAACAATCAGGATTCCCCCTCAGGAGGGACAGAAAGGGGAAAACCCATCATGTAAGACAACTGCTTGCATGATGTTTGATGGAGCCCTATATATGTTTACCATCCTTTTTCCTTGAATACCTGCAGCTTTAGCCACTGAGTGCTTGTAGCAGCTAGAATGATTCACTCACTCCCCTGGTTTGCTTATGGTTGATGAAATGACTCAAACAGAAAGATGAGGAAACTGTTTGGAACATCAAGGTTTCTTGACTCATCTCTTACCAAAAGGAGTATTGCGAGAAGTACAAGGAGGAGTATTATCTGTGGCATAAATAGGCGGACAAATTAGTTCTCTAGAGATGAAGAAGGGAAAGTGTGTGTTGGGAGGGGGATACAGATCATTCAGTGGTTCTTTGTTAGAACTGGGATGAGAAATCTAGCCAGCTGTTCCAGGGGTGGAGCTTGAAACCATACCCCCACCCACTTTTGCAGCCTGCATTTGAACTCACCTTAAGAAACAGATTTCATATTTTTTTTTCTAAATTATTCACAAATCTTGATGCATAGCCAAAGGAAGACAGATTAACATTGAACATTTTTTTAAAAAAAACATTTCTTTAGTGGTCTAATAAAGATATCACCTGCTTCTGCATTTTCTAGACATAAAGTGACACATGAATGATTAGTGATCCTTTTTCCTGGAGTGGAGTGAAAACTGCATGCTCTTACCCACTCTACATGTGTAGGACATTCCTCTTCCTTTTGCTCAGCTCTTCACTCCATTTCCTCTCTTTGCCCTTGCACTCCCATTGGCACTACCATCCTATCATCCTGTCTTGGTGCTTCCTGTTACATACAGCACTGATGTTACCTGTCTGTCATGGGTTGGAGGGAAAGTTCCATCCTATGGGGAGTGGAAGGCGGGACATCAGGAGGAGGGGCTGTACTGTATATATATGTGGAGTTTGTGTGGAGAAGTTAGGAAGCTGAAGGAGAAGCTGGAGGAGAGCTGAGAGAAGAAGCTGGAGTGGGAGTCTGTGTGTCAGACAGGGTACTACTGTGTGTCAGTCAGTACCAACCTGATAGGTTCAGGTGTCTGTATGGTTAGCCAGAACTGATAGGTTCAGGGTCTGTGCTTTATTTAAAGGTGTTCTGTGTGAACCAAACTGGTGTATGTATGATTGAGACTAAGCCACGTTACTGTATCTTACTCACTTGATCATTTTATTTTCCCTGTGTGTGATTTAAATAAACCTTGTTCTTTTATTTGTTAAAAATCCATTCCTGGTCTGTGTGACTCCTTACAGGGAATGGTTGGTGGCAGCTTAGTGAAACTGTGGCCTATCCCAGTAGGTCTGGGGTTGTCACATTGATTGGTGTCCAGCGTGTGGGATACGACTGGTCCAGTTGTCCAGTGGTCCAGCAAAGCCTTGGCAAGTGTGCCCAGAGCAAGGGGGGGTCTAGTCAGGGACAATCTGAGAGCGCGTAGGTAATCTTCTAGGCTTACCTCACGGGGAGGTACGCTAGTGGAAGAACGTGTGACCTCAGATTGGTGGGACTAGATTAGGGAGCTCTGAGGCAACCTGTTTTGGCGGGAAAAAGGCTGAGGCAAAGCTGAGTGAAGCAGCAGTGATCTAGCTTGTCTGCTGAGAGGCCTAGCAGAGGGGGGTAGACTCTGGCTGGCAACAGTTGCAAGTTAGTGCTGAAGAACAGCAGCAATCTATAGAAGGCTGGTTCTGAGGCAAAAGAAAAAAAAAGTGGTCGCTTTATTTTGAGGCTTGACTTTTGAAAGCAGCCTGTTCTGGGGGGGGGATTATGCCCTTGACTCGAAGCCAAATGGCAGAAATGGGTGAAGCGAGGGAACCCCAGGTGGACCAAGGTTCTGAGGATGAATTTGGCTCAGTGCAGGATGAGAGCACGGGAGAACAGAACCCAGAACTCAGGAAAATGCTCATAGCCCAACAGCATGAACTGAGGATGAGGCAATTGGAAATGGAAAAGGAAGAGAAACAGGAAAGGGAAAGGGAGAGGCAAAGACAATTTGAATTGGAATTGCAGAGAGAGAAAATGGCGTTTGAGTTAAGAAAATTGGAACTGATGAATCAGAACAATAATAACAATAGAGATTCTGAGGTGGGCCAATTGTCTAAAACTGACCTGAAGAAATTCCCTGTATACCACAAGGGAGATTGCCCTGAGGTGTTCTTTTCCCTCGTGGAAAGAGCGTTTGTGGACTTCTCAGTGAGGGAAACTGAGAAGATGACCATCATGCGATCTTTAATCAGTGGCAGCCTGGCAGAAGTCTATGCAGAGATGCCAGAGGAGCTGTTAAAAGATTTTGCAGAGTTTAAAAAACTGGTGTTTGCCAGACATGGGATAAATGCGGAACAGCTGAGGCAGAGATTCAGGTCACTCACCAAGAAACCAGAGCAGACTTTTACCCAAGTGGGGGCCCAACTGGTGAGGCTGCTAGAGAAATGGCTATCTCAGGAGGGAACAGAGACCTTCCAGCAGCTCAAAGACCTGATAGCGCTGGAACAGTTTTATTCAGTCCTGCATGGGGAACTAGAGTTCCATGTGAGGGAAAGGAAACCGAAATCTGTGGCAGAGGCGGCCGAGATCGCAGATTTTATTTACCAGATAAGAAAGCCCTTAGGTGAGGGGAAATCTGTAGGTAAACCCAAAGAAACCTACAGCAAGTACTCTCAGGGACCAGAGAGAAACCAGCAAGGGGGAGGGGCCCATGGTGAAGGGAAGCCCTCAGACACGAAACAAAGACCTCAGATTTTGGAGGGAAAACCAAAACAAGATGAGAAAGACTCCAAATACAGCAGAAAATGTTATTTCTGTCAAGGAAAGGGCCATCTAATCTCAGAGTGTGAGAAATTAAAGCAGCTAAAGGGAAATTTGCCTCATGAGTTGAGTGGAACCAAGCCAAAAGCTGTGTTCTGTGTCCAGAAAGAGCAAAGCTCCTTGTCACTGAGGGAGCCTGTTGCCATGGCTACTCAATCTGGAACAGTTACATCTGCTGATCAGGCTGAGGAAAATGGTCCTCTTGTGGAGGTCAAGCGCTGCTTGCTAGTGAGAACAGATTCGCAGTTGTTTGAAACCGCAGGGGTGGACGTAGGAATACTTGACCATCAGTATAGGGGGCTGAGGGATACTTGTTCCCAGGTGACCCTGTGCCATCCAGATATTATTCCTAGGGAGTATATAATCCCGAATGAGAGCATGAAGGTGGCAGGGATTGAGGGACAGGTGATCTCGCTGCCAGTAGCTGAGGTACCTGTGAACTTTCAAGGCTGGAAGGGAGTTTGGCGGCTAGCGATTTCATCGACTCTGCCAGCAGCCGTGCTCGTGGGAAATGACCTGGCTGAACATGTGAAACGGGTGCTAGTGATTACACGCTCACAAGCCACCACGGGGACAGTTCAGGGGGGTATTGGAGAGCCCGAGACGGAAGCAGGTGGGGGGAGTTCCGAAGCTGTGGTGGAAACCTTAACCACAGACAGCAGATTCGGCCAAGAGCAAAAGGCAGACGCCACTCTCCAAAAGTGTTTTGAACAGGTGACAGACGCTCAGCTAACACCTGAAACCCCAGTGAGATTTCGAGAGAAAATGGGAATTTTATATAGAGAGACCCTGAGGAATATCTCAAAAGGGGGAGATGGGATCAGAAGTCAGCTGGTGGTACCTGAAAAGTATCGCCCCATGATCTTAAAAAGGGGGCACTCTGACATGTTTGCTGCACACTTAGGGGTGAACAAAACACAACAGAGAATTACACAGAATTTTTACTGGCCTGAAATAGGGAAGCAGATCAAGGAGTTCTGTAAACAATGTGATGTGTGTCAGAGGCAGGGGAATAACCGTGACAGGACCAAAGCAAAGTTGTGCCCTTTGCCTGTGATTGACACTCCGTTCAAATGCATAGGGGTGGATATTGTGGGACCTTTGCCCAAGGCCACAAAGAGGGGGAACAGGTTCATTCTCACCATTGTGGACCATGCCACGAGGTACCCTGAAGCCATTCCCTTGACTAACATTGAAACTAACACCATGGCAGATGCCTTGGTGGGGTATATGTCCAGGATGGGATTTGCCTCAGAAATAATCACAGATTTGGGCGCATCGTTTACATCGAAGCTCATGAAACGGTTATGGCAAATCTGTGGAATTAAACACAAGGAAACCACTGCCTATCACCCTGAAAGTAATGGGTTAACGGAGAAGTTCAATGGGAATCTAATGCGCATGATTAGGGCTTACTTGGCAGAGAATCCAAACAATTGGGACCAGAAGCTGCAATCCCTTTTGTTTGCTTATCGATCAGTGCCACAAGCCAGTACTGGGTTCAGTCCGTTTGAACTTTTGTTTGGGAGAAGGGTGAAAGGGCCCCTTGATTTAATCAAACAAAATTGGGAGCAGATCACCCAGGATGACCCACAAGATGTTGTGACATATATAGACTCTTTAAGGAATGACCTAAAGAGAAACCTAGAGCTAGCAGCAGAGACCCTGCAAGCTCAAAAGGTCAGAAAGAAAGCTTGGGATGACCAGGAAGGCAGGGAGAGGCACTTTAACCCAGGGGAGGAAGTGCTTTGGCCTAGGCTCTGCAAAGAGAACAAACTGCAGCTGGGTAGCCCAGAAATAAAATATTTGGGTCACATGGTAGGGGGAGGAGTGATCAAACCCCTAGAGGCCAAGATAGAAGCTGTTCGTGATTGGCCCAGACCCAACACCAAGAAAAAAGTCAAATCATTTCTTGGGTTGGTGGGCTACTACAGAAAGTTCATCCCGAGGTTTAGCGAGATAGCGACTCCGCTGACCGATCTGACGAGGAAGAAGACTGATGACCGCATCCCGTGGACCAGCGACTGTGAGGAGGCGTTCCAGAGGTTGAAGGAGGCCCTCATCAACTATCCAGTGCTGCGTGCTCCAGACTTCGACCGGGAGTTCATCATCTACACCGATGCGTCTAACAGCGGGGTAGGAGCAGTTCTTTGCCAGGAGGATGAGAATGGTGACCAGCATCCAGTGTCCTACCTGAGTAGAAAACTCCAGAAAGGTGAGAGACATTTGGCAACCGTGGAAAAGGAGTGCCTGGCCATAGTCTACATGATCCGGAAGGCCAAGCCTTACATCTGGGGAAGACATTTTATTCTGTGCACTGACCATTCACCATTGCAATGGTTAAAGACAATGAAAACCCACAATAGTAAACTTATGAGGTGGGCTTTAAACCTGCAAGACTATGACTTTGAAGTGAAGGTGGTCAGAGGGTCAGTGAACTGTGTTGCTGACGCCTTGTCAAGAAGACCTGAAGAATGAAGACAGCGAAAGAAACATGGACTATGTATATATTTTGGTGACCAAAAGGTTAAATGTACTTGTTTATTAAACATGTTTGGTTTGTATGAATAAAGGTAACTTGATGTATTGTAAATGGTAAATGTTTAGATGCCTAATTGATATGGTTATCCTAGTGTAAGTATAAGTAAGTATGGTATTGTATGTTAATGTATAACTGTTTTTGTATGTTTTGGATCCAGGTTGTTTTTTGGAGAAAAGCACCTTAGCTTTCCCCCTACAAAACAACTTATAAAGAGGGGAGGTGTTACATACAGCACTGATGTTACCTGTCTGTCATGGGTTGGAGGGAAAGTTCCATCCTATGGGGAGTGGAAGGCGGGACATCAGGAGGAGGGGCTGTACTGTATATATATGTGGAGTTTGTGTGGAGAAGTTAGGAAGCTGAAGGAGAAGCTGGAGGAGAGCTGAGAGAAGAAGCTGGAGTGGGAGTCTGTGTGTCAGACAGGGTACTACTGTGTGTCAGTCAGTACCAACCTGATAGGTTCAGGTGTCTGTATGGTTAGCCAGAACTGATAGGTTCAGGGTCTGTGCTTTATTTAAAGGTGTTCTGTGTGAACCAAACTGGTGTATGTATGATTGAGACTAAGCCACGTTACTGTATCTTACTCACTTGATCATTTTATTTTCCCTGTGTGTGATTTAAATAAACCTTGTTCTTTTATTTGTTAAAAATCCATTCCTGGTCTGTGTGACTCCTTACAGGGAATGGTTGGTGGCAGCTTAGTGAAACTGTGGCCTATCCCAGTAGGTCTGGGGTTGTCACACTTCCAAATGTGGCTGAAGAGAAAGGAAGGCTGAACCTGGGAAGCCCTGACTGCCATTTGGTCCTCAACCTTTTTTGTGCTATTGTTAGAAACATGTAAATCTATGTTTCAGGACAGTAACTCTCAGGATACTGGGGGCTGTAGTCCGAAAAACACTTGTCGACATATCTCTAGCTATCACACTGCCATGTGAGAGAGGTTACATAATCAAAGCTGAATTAATGTGGTTTTATGCTGTAGTCACAAGAGAGCAGAAGTTAAGCAAAAGCAGTTCTTATCAAAGATCTCTGAAAGATAGCGATACAGAACAGAGAGCCAGGCAACAAAGTGTTAGACCAGAATGTCAGACACATGCATCAATAGTTCAATATTCAAGATGAGCACCAAGAAACCCCCCTGAGCATTTTCTAGCCCTCTAGAGCAGGTATTTAGGGGGACAGAGAAGGACAGGTGGTCTGCCAATTGTGACGTAAGCAGTGGGATCTACTGGAGGTGCAACCTATTGGATTCTGGTATTGAGTTCAAAAGCTCCACTTGTCTGAGCAATTGACTTCAATAACCTAGACTACTCGCTGCATCTGCCTACCCTACAGGTTCTCAATTTATGGGCTGCAACCCCCAAGGGGGTCACAAAGTTTCTTCTGGGGGTCACCATGGTTAATTTTAGTTGCAGCTCTTTTTCTAGAAAATTGCATCACAAAGGTTTTCAACATTTATTTATTGCTCGGGTGCAAGTACAACCATCATATTAAATATTAGAATTATATTCCGAAAAATGTTTTAATGTGTTTTTGTTACCCCATTAAAACAGCCTAGGGAAATTCCGTTTAATGACCGAACTTGTCCTTCTGGAAATGGAGAAATCAAATCAGTTGAACATGTTATTTTTCAGTGCAGAATGCATGATGAAGTTAATCTCTCCACTAACAGGTGTCTCTCTCCACTGTAGCCCTACAGATTCGTTACTGTCCTGTTTAGAGGGTGTGTCCACTTGTATTACTGACAGAATGTCTAAATCTTTATTGATTGCTATGAGAACTAGAGAGAAAATGTTGCAATCACCTTGGAAAAAAGGATTCATATACTCCATATGGGAGTTTTCTGTATGTTCTGTCTTTTTATAATCTTGCTGGTCAGTGACCATAATAAAGAGTGATGTTGAAAAAAGCCTTTTTATGCATATGATTCCTCAACAGTTAACTGCAACTGATACAACTCTAGCATCTTTTGACTATTCATGCTTCAGTCCGCCTTCTCTGCCTTCACATCATTACACTTCTTATTTTATTGCTTGGCATGTGTTCTATGCATGCCCTCTCCAAGTCTCTTTTATGCTCCGTCTTCCATCAACTCACATTTATAGCCTACGGTAGCCTATATTGGAAGTACCGTCACTCCTGTTCCTGCTACTCTTTCCAATATCTGAGACTGTGGTGCCCTAGTAAGCTAATTGACGTACAACTGATCAGAATAGATTTGTGATAAAATGAAATACTTAATGGATTTTCCATAAATGTATTTAAGAGATTTTAAATAAATTATTAATTCATCATCATGAGAATGCTTTTGCGGTTCCCTTTCAAGTATACTTTGGCCATGGCTCGCCCCAGGAGTAAAGTCCCCATGCATCTCGACAGCCCCCGGCCCTACAGAGTTTGCCTCCCTTCATTTAGAAGGCAGAAGAGATACAACTCATTTTTTTAAAAAACAAAGCTCTCTTAGATTTAATAGTTAACAGCACTGTACAACTGCAGCACAAAAAGAGCTATCTGGAGTAGATATAAAAGCAAAAATGGTCTTTCTCCTGTTGTTTAGCATGTACAAATACAGTCTGTAAAAAAAGAAAAAAAAAAAGAAAAAAGCAGAGCTGCCTTCTTCTAGAGGCATAAGGAAGGAGTTCTCAAATTCTTGTCACCAGGCAGTGTAAAGCCAAATCCAGGTCAAAAATATCTAGAAGGCTCTGTTTCAGTTTCTGCCCTGGCACATCCTAAACATTTCAGAACTACCTCATTGACAATGGAGTACAGGGCTCTGCTCGCCATCCAGAGGAAGGCATAGGTTTGACTCAGTCACTCATACTGAGGAGAAGTTCCATGCATGCCTGTCTAGATGTGTGCTGCTTCTGGATTTCAGTCACTAACTCAAGTGACCAAACCAGAAACCCATACAACAACATCTGTTTATCACTCAAAAAACCTCCAGAACAAATGGAAGAAATGTTCATGCTGTGTATTTTTCATCCCCTTGCTTCAGAGCTTTATGATAGTGGGTGTAATCGCGATGCAACTCCTTCAAAACTTCTCTCACTCCCATTGGTAGAGATGTGCTTAAGAACTTCATGTCACGTTCAAGGCAAAGATCCAAGATGTGATAAATTCCCTCAGTTAGATGTTTCTTCACAAGTGGGTGCAGAGTCACCTGGAGGGAATACAAGTGACTTTAAAACTTCATACCAGTGATTAAATCCTCACAGAAATATGTTAAAGAGAGGCAGTGATGGGGACCTCCTCCTCCTCCCAAAAAGCCCAAATTAGCTTCAAACTGCCAGACCTGATTCTCTAAAATGATGGAAGTTAAACAAGAGTCTGTCATTAAAATCCAGGCTTTCCCTTTTACTTCCTCAGGCAAGTAATAAACTGTTTTCTAATGAAGTGAACTTCAAACCACTAACTATAACAGTGGCGGCGAAGAGGGAGCTGCTTCAAAGGATAAAACACTCCAAGTATGTCATCCAAGGTAGCCATGAAGCTATTATTACTAAAGAAATAGTATGCATCTTATTAATGGGGTTCTAAGAAACTAACCATTCAATTTATGAACTATTTCCTTTTGTAAAATCTTCCTCTAAATTAGTCATAAACCATAAAAGGTGCTATTTTCCTTGGAAATATTTGTAGAAAGAACAAAGAAATACAGTGGTGCCTCGCATTACGACGTTAATTCGTTCCAGCGAAATCGTTATAGAATGAAAACGTCGTAAAACGAAAATAAAAAAGCCATTGAAACACATTAAAACCTAGTTAATGCGTTCCAATCGGCTAAGAACTCACCGTCCAGCGAAGATCCTCCATAGGGGTGGCCATTGACGGGTGCCTGTGCAGCAAAAAATGGCTCCTAAACACGGTGGGGAGCCATTTTGATCACCCGGTGACCATTTTGAAAACCTGACGATCAGCTGTTTGGATCGTCGGGAAGCAAAAATCGGTTCCCGAAACAGGGAACCAATCATCGCGCAGCAAAATTCCCCCATTCAAAACACCGTTTTGTGATCGCTTTTACGATCGCAAAAACCTCGTCGTAATGCGGATTCGTCATTAAACGGAGCGCCCGTCTTGTGAGGCACCACTGTAATGTTCTGACATTAACAAGTAGCAGTCAAGATAGGTTTTAGGAAAGACAATCCTGCCAGTAAAGTGTTGCAATCTCAGTTGCTTGCGAGAGAACCGAAATGGGATTATGCATGTCTTTTCCATCATAACCCTTTGTCGTTGTTGTTTTTTTAAAATGAAAATGAAAATTCTGCTGAAAAAGCTGGATCGTTCAGTGGTTTAGGTATTTGGGTCGGAGGTTCCATGACCATGAAACTGCAGAGGGTTTCTTCACAACCAGGTCACCAGCATCTACCCTGGTTGAGAAAAACAGGTCTAAAGTGTGCCCTGCAGCATGAGTGGGGGCAGAAGCATTTGAGACAGGCCCATGGCCATCACAGAGATCATGAAGTCCAAAGTCACCCCTAACAGAGCTGCCTCAGCATGGATGCTGAAGTTCCCCAGCACAACAAGCTGAGGGGGCTCCAACACCACCCCCCAGACTAGCTCAGAAAGGGACGCAGTTGAGCCACGGGGTGGACAGTACACTAACAGAGTCCCTATTCTATCTCAGGCGCCTACTCTTAGAATCACACATTCAAACCTGGGCAACTGGGGAATGTGACATCTGGTGAGAGGGATGGAATCATGACAGATCGCTGCAACTACCTCCTTGCCCCCCTGGTCTTGCCAGCTGTTGCACAGAAAATGCTGGTGAACAACGCTGAGTGAGATTAAGACCCCCAGCCTCATCCAACCAAGTCTCTGTAATGCAAGCCAGGTCAGCATGCTCATGAAGGGCCAAGGCATGGCTAGCTGACTGATGTTTCCCCATTTACCGACCTGACATTTAGCAGCAGTACTTTCAGCCCAGGGGTCCTGTCACCAAGGGTATCCAAGCAATTTAAATTTGGGGACAACTTAGGGGCAACCAATAGCCTCTTGCCCTTCCCTCTCACATAGTGATAAAGCTGCTCATCCCTGCCATATTTTTCTCTACCCTGAGCAATTCTGATGGCTGCCCCCTAATCCTTCCATTCTTCTCCTTCCCATAAAAACACATCCCTTCACAAGCAGCCCAAGGCTGAAGTTACCAATTTCTCCAGAGGTACATGAAAGAAAGTTGGCAGTAATTACCAACAAGGAAGCTCTGCAGGAGGCTCAGCACTCACATCTCCATAGAAGTAATCTTTCACTGTCATAATAGCCTCCTATTTTCAATTCTCAAAAGCAAATAATACGTTCTTCATGTAAAAAGATGGTCATTACCTTCTGCAATTCTATCACATACTGTGCCACAATGAAGGCAGATAATACAGTGAATTCCTCTGTTTTCGCAGCAATGTAAGTATACATTCGCTCCACCAACTGGGCACATTTCAGAATGATGTCAAAATCATCTGTTCTCCCTTAGAAAAACAGTAAAATCAGATATTAATACATATGTTTTAAAAAATATATCTTTTGCAGTGCTTTTAAACTGCAAAACATGGGAGCATTAACAGCCAACCAAGAACCTACCACAAGAAGGTTTCTGCAGCTTCCTGAATCAAGCCATAATTGGTGGTGAATGCATACACAGGGAAATCAGAGAAATAAAGGGAATAAGGAGAAATTACACTTACCAGGTAAGGATAAGACTGCCAATAATACATCCTTTCTGAACTACATAAACAAGAACTTTTACAGGGCTGGCTTCTGGCTGATTCATCAGTAAAAATTTCCAAACAGATTTCTTGAAATGCTGAAATAGCTATCAGATTGTGGCTTATGGGCTAGAACAGTGATGAGGAACATGGGACCCTCCAAAAGCAAATCCCATCAGCCTTAGCCAACACTTCCAACAGTGAAGTCCAACAACATCTGGAGGGCCAGACATTGCCTACTAGTGGACTAGCAGAAAACAGAGTCAACCATTTCCTATAAAATATACAGTGGTGCCTCACTTTACGATTGCCCCGCATTATGACGAAACCGCATTATGACAATCTTTTTGCGATCGCAAAACAATGGTCTGAATGGTTTTTTTCCGCTTTGCGATGATCGGTTCCCTGCTTCAGGAACCGATTCTTCACAAAACGACGATTTTCCTCCAGCTGAACGGCGGTTTCAAAATGGCCGCCGGGTAAATAAAATGGCTCCCTGCTGTTTTCTGGGACGGATTCCTCGCAGGACAGCCACCGAAAATGGCCGCCCTATGAAGGATCTTCGCTGGACGGTGAGTTTTAAGCCCACTGGAACGCATTGAAGGGGTTTCAATGCGTTTCAATGGGCTTTTTATTCTCGCATTACGACGTTTTCATTCTACAGCGATTTCGCTGGAACGAATTAATGTTGTAAAGCGAGGCACCACTGTATGTGGGAAATGTCTGGGAGTTACATCTGGAAGGTTCGTAAGTAGAGATGGGCATGAACCTTGGTTTGTAGGTTTGTGCTAGTTTGTAAGTGCATCACCACAGGTGCCGTGTGTTCCCTTCCCTCTTCTCCCTGGCTGGATCACCCATTCACCAGCTGGCACATTCTCCTCTCCTTCTCGTTGGCTGTTCAACCAGGCAGGAGCATGGGCTTCCCTGCCCCGCCTTCTTGGCTGACTGCCTGCTCAGACAAGGAGGCAGGACAGACAAACCCATACTCCTGCTGGGGACTGGTTGTACCGCTGAGGAGGAGCAGGAGAGGGGTGCACTCTGACTGGTGAGTGGATCATTGGCCAGGGAGGCAGAGGAAGGGAAAGTGCAACACCTGTGGTGCCATGTGTATGAACCAGCACGAACCTCTGAACCAAAGTTCGTGTCCATCTCTATTCATAAGTACATGAATCTGATGACTTCACGGAATTCTTGTGTGCTCCTAACAGTCCCACTCATTTCAAATTTCTGAACAGATTTATTTATTTATTTATTTATTTATTTATTTATTTAACTTATATGCCACCCACACTACCCAAAGGTCTCTGTGCGGCTTACAACAATTAAAATACAGTTTAAAAAAAAAAAAAAAACACCAATTAAAATACAATTAAAATATATACTCTAAAAATGCACACTTCTGCTGCTACTATATGTATACAGGAGCCTCCATGTCCTGCACCTATCAGTCCAGTTTATAGAGGAACCAACTATTCTGGGCTGATTCTGATCTGTAATACCAAACACTGTACTGACCTCCCCAGCCAGAGACACACCCATGTGGGAATGGAGAGTTTATACTTCAAAGGGGCAGGTTATTCATGTCAGACTGCATGTGTGAGATCATTCTGTGATTTCAAACTCATGGAAAAATATTAGTCACAGGAGTACAAGAATAAACACAGGGAGCTGCCTTATCATGAGCTATACTCTTTGTCCAACTAGCCCAGTACTGTTTACTTCGTTTGGCAACTATTCTGCCCCTTGCCGTAGGCAGAACCAAGGCAAGGTGCTACTTCAATGCTCCTATGCTGATCCTCAAGTTTTGTTGCCTCTTAGAATAACATCAGCAGGCTGGTCAGCCAGTTCTGAAGCAGTTCAGTGTATAAATGTTTGCATGTACAACCAACCCTGAGAGTCACACACAATTAAAAGCATTAAAAATGGGGCTTCCATGTGTGGTCCCTCTGGAAAGAAAAACAGAAACACATGTGTCCAGGGAGCGATTATTTTGGTACAGTTACTAGGTCCTGATGTCAAACGTGCCACTATTAACTTCACTTACCACCCAGTATCTTTCACTTTTCCTTACAGAATCATTGCCTGAAGAGATCAGTAAGTGTGCAATTTTATGCACAGCGACTCAAAAGTACATCTTGGAAAACTGAATGGGATTTACTTGCAAGTTAGGTTCTATAGGACTGCAGCCCTTGTTCATAATCTGATGTACACTTGTTAATGAGTGACCTCTGTAGAACTCCACAGAACTTATATCTGAGTCTACAAATATAAGATTATGCAGCAGATCACGTTTTGTCATATACAGTGGTGCCTCGCACAACGAGTGCCCCGTAGAGCGATGAATCGCTCTACGTGGACGTTTTTTCGATCGCTAATGCAATCGCAGCGCGACGGCCCCAATGGGCAAAAATCGCAGAGCGAAGGTCGGTAAGCGGTTTGCTTACCGACCTTCGCTTTGCGACCCGCCGACCAGCTGTTCCGCGGCTTCAAAATGGCCGCCGGAAGCCCCAAAATGGCCGCACGCAACATTTTCGCGCCCTCGTTAAGCGAGGGGATGGCGTGAAAATGGCTGCCGGCCATAGAGGACCATCGCTGTACGGTGAGTAAATCAGCCGACTGGAACGCATTAAACTAAGTTTAATGCATTCCAATGGCTTTTTTCTTTCCGTACAGCGATGTTTCACACAGCAAGGGTTAATCCGGAACGGATTAACCTCGCTGTGCGAGGCACCACTGTATATATATATTCTGACCCATTTTATTCTTTTAAAAAAATAGAAAATAAAACAAGCCAAGATGACATTAGGCTTACACAAATCTATGTATTTCTTGTTACTTGCACCTCAAAGAACCCTGGGGGGGGGGGAGAACAGACAAGGACAACCAAATGATCAAAGCGTTGGAATACCTCTCTTATGTGAAGATATATGGTTCAGACCTGCTTAATTTAGGAAAAAGACAATGGAGGGGACTGATAAAGATGTACTGTATAAAATAATAAATATGGAGAAGTAAAGACGTGTTTTTCTCCCACACGTGTGTTAGAAACAAGGGTCACTCAATAGAACTGAGATTCAGAATGTAGAAGGATGGTGATTTTTTTTAAAATAGTTACAAAATGCACCAGCACCATCTGCTAACCTAGATGTCCATTAGAAAGGACCAGATGAACTTATGGAAAATAAGGTGGCCATGTGGGCTGTAAGCTGCTTCTTGTACTGGGGCAGAGTTCCTTTTTTCCTATACTGGTTGCTGGAGAAAACAAATGCAAGGGCAACTAATGGGATCCTGTCCTGTTCCTGATCTTCACCCTGGCATCTCGCTGGCCACTGCAGGAAACAGGATGCTTTGCATTGTATAGGTCAGTGGCCTTAATTCACCAGGCTGCTCTTAAGCCCATGTTATAAGGAGGATGTGACCAGAGTGTAAAATAAAAACAAGATATAAAAATAATAAAACTACATACCTCTGTCTCCTTTCTGTCTCCCTTCATGCATAACTGAAATAACCAGTCTGTGGAAGCTGTTCAAGAAAGAGGGAGCTGCTTTTAACATCACCTGGAAAACAATTAGAAAGACATTGCATGAACTGGATTAAAAAAAAACAATCTGCATAATAAAATCACATCACAATGGTTATTATAGCACAAACATTTCAAATACATTACATGTGTTATGTGCCATCAAGTTGAAGCCATATTTTTGAAATTTGTTCACTCATCAAAGAAATTATTAAGGAGTTTAAGGAACCATTTCTTCATGTTTTGCCCAAAATATTTAATTTGCCCAATCCAGTCCTACTGCCATTGCATCTCTTTCTATGGCTTCCTTTAAATCTACCAATATGAAGGCAGTAGAAAGTTCACTGAATTCGCTTTGAATATCCCTTTGGTGTTTTATTCCTATTTTGCACTGATTAGTCTCCCCTGCCAAGAGTAGTTGCAGAACTATTTGGTTTGGGGCTATATTTGCATACAGTGTCCTTTAGTTTGGGCCACTGTTTAGTCTTTTCAGTAGTCCCCAAGCTTTCTGGCTGCTTCTTGAAATGTCAAGATCTGTTACAGTATTTATCCAGTAAGTTCTTTTTATTTCTGCAAAAGTTGAAATCACATTTCTCCCAACTTTTATCATGTGTTCACTAAAGGAACTTGCTTTGAAGTGTAAAACATAAAATCTAAGTATTGGAGGTATGCTTTCAGAGTGAGACCTAGGATGCAGGTAGTTGATCTGGCACCCTCTTGGAATGGAGGCACAAGAACATTCCAAAATGGAAGTTACAGATGGATCATAGCCCTCTGGACAAGGGGCAATCTGAAGCCCAGCTGCATTGTTATAAACTTCCCAGTCGGCTTCTTTGAAATTATACTTCCTACAGAATGGTACAGACTGTGCTCCTTCTATGTCCTCTAAGAAATCATTGAGGGACCCCTACAAAGATTCAGATCAAACGACAAAGCCAAATAAAACAAAACCATCAGAAGAAATAACTTATCCCTTACCTTCGGGTGACACTGCAATATGGAAAAGAGAACCTCATGAATTCCTAGAAAGATGCTGCCATAGTCCCTCTGGTCAAGAGGAACAGTCAGAAGAATGTTGAAAACCAGGCTCACGTGGTGAGGGTTGGAAATAATCCCTTCTCCTTGCCTCAGGAGGATGGCTACTGTCTCCAGTATAGGTACGATGAGGGTGGGAAGCAGTTCTGGATCCTGAGAAGCCTCTTTGGCTAGCACCTAGGTCAGAAGGAAGAAAGTGTGAAGATGAGAAAGGACTGGCATGCATGCTTGTTCACAGTCTCCTGCTTGAACTGGACAATAAAACAGGCTGTTCAGAAACATACATGGTTTTGCCACAAGGACACCAAATGGATGCATATCCACTACTGATACTTGACATTTGCCTGGATAAAAGTTGATACGTTTCTGACTTTAGGCCAAAAATTTGGGATTGTTCTTTCTCTTCTGAGGGCCTCATTCCCTGAAAGGTAATCTGTCTGGGGTCATGCATGCCAATGGTGGGCATAGTTCAAGCCAGAGACTGAAGGAACAAGAATGGGTGAGGCCACCTCTTTTCTTCTCTGCTACCACCCTCCCCTCTTCCTGAACTTGGAAAAAGCTACTATATGGACTACACGTTCCATGGTTCATTCTGGTGGGGAAATCCGCGGACTGTAATGCAAAAGTGACATTTCTACATTCTAAGGTCTGCTGGGAAAGAGACAGAGAGCTGTTACAGAGTTGTGAACCAAACACTTGAAGAAGATTTCTGACATGAAGCCAAAGGCTGCAGGTTACCACTCTGCCATGGCAACGGCTAAAATTAAAAAAAAAAGGGGGGGAAGGGAATACAGACAGGATACAGCTCTTTTGCAGATATTAGTCTTATATATGCCTGGCATCTTAAAGTTGGACTTGCACCCTAAGGTAACTCTCAACCAGTGGTATTTTGTACCTGGAATTCTACTTCACATTTTGTTAGTGTTTCCAGGAATGCACACCAGTTTGCAAATACTGATGTTTCATGTTTCTAGTGGCTATGTATCCCCCTATTCTGAAATCCTAGTGCTCTAACACTCGCTTGTCTTATTCTACAATTGCCCCATGCGTTTAAAAAATATGCTACTCCTGTCCGATTTTTTTTTTTGAAGTTGCACATCACTGGGACTGAGACATGCATCATATCCTGTTTAATAGTAATCATTTGCCATCAAGTTGACTTTGACTTATGGTGACCCTCCCAGGTTTTGTGTTTTTTTTAGGTATAAAGTGCTCAGAAGTAGTTTACTCTTTCTGATGGCATTCTAAAATTGGTCAACCTGCCTAAGACCACACAAGTGGCAAAGGACATAATCACATCATCCACAAGAATATTAGAAGGTGGCCCACATTCTGTGCATACTTTTGATTCTTTCAAGATGGTGTGCTACCTCTCCACATCACAGTGAAGCAACAACCTATCACACTACAACAAAAAGGAGAGAAGAATAACAACAATAGCAACCTATTTTCCATCCACTGTTGTAGGACTGGACATCATGTCATTCACACAGATTGCAGCGGTACTGTACTCACACTAATACTAAAATGTGAATGTAACTTTTTTGCCAAGGTTTTTTCCCCCCAGTGGCTCTTCAGTTCTGATTTTCAAGATACTTACAACTAAAGCAGTGATTAACTGGGGACTGGAATACCAGAAGGCTTTCTCCTTCTCTCCATTTAAGGGACAGCCAAGCAACACTTTCATTAGAGTAACTGCCGATAATACTACCTGGACGGAATATAACAAATAAAATAAGATGGTAGTAAGTACCCCCATGAAATTTTTAAAACAAGTTTATATATTGGGAATGTTAGTCACGTTAAGATTCATGAAATCAGCTAAATACAACTACATGAAAAGGCAGATGGGCTGACTCTTTCTTTGCATACAGTCAGAATCGTTTTATGAGACAAAGTGTATTCAATTATTTCTGAAGCAAGTTGTAACTGTTTACGTTTGTTGCATGTACAGAGTCAGAAAAGTGGACATAAAACAGTAGTTTACTGATTTATGTGCTTACGATTCTGATATATGTAAAGTAAAACAATCATATTTGCTTCCAGGTAGGCATGCTTAAGACTGGAACTTTAGGTACAGACAACTTTTTCTGTACTGAGTCATTGTTTTCAGTTCATCCATCCTTAGCTTAAGGCCACCCTGCTATATTTCACACTGTTCTTCACCAAATATTGGTGTTTAGGCAAGAAGACTATAAAATGCTTTTGCATCTTACGTATTTCAAGTTACAAGCCATTTCAGCTAGATGACTAAAAAAAAATCTGTGTCAATTAGGTTACATGATAGAAAGACCAGGGAAGCCAGTTTATATGTTATAAGATTTAGTTTATGAACAACTATGCAAAACAGCGAACGCATTTTTGAGATAAGCAATGCTTAGAAAAAATCCTATCAGGAACAGCTCAATTGCAAATCAACTGCCATTCTTTTACTAAAAATCTTTATAGTAACAAAAAAACATCACAAGGACTGCTATTATGAGATAGATGATAAGCAGACACAAACTTTTCACCGACATCACCATCACCACCATCGTAATGTGCCGTCAATTCTGATTTATGGTGACCCTTTGCAGAGTTTCCAGGTGTACAGTACTCAGGAACTGTTTACCATTCCTTTCTTCTGAGAGCATCCTGGGACTACGCAGCTCACCCAAGGCCATACAAGCTGGCTCTTCTCCCAGGATGGGGAATTGAATTCCCCATCTTTACATCCACAGTCAGGTTCTCAAGTTACCGAGCTATCCAGCCAGCTTCAGTGCTATTCATTCTCATAAAGAAGTAGATCAAATCACTTGGCATCAAAAATCAACAGTGAAAAAGCCAGGACGACAAGTTGTGTCTAATGCCCAGAGCAAGGAGTACTATTTGGAAGGATAGCTATACTAACTTTTGACTGATTGTGCATGAAATTCTGTCAGGTCCTAAAAATTAAAGAGAGGCATATGTAGAAGCTTCAAAATTGCTTTCTGCATGTCACTCTTATAACCAGGAGATTGCAAGCTCAGGAAAGGAAATGGCCTAAACCTGTGGCTTTGGTTATCTCTTTGGTAGCAGAAAAATTGGAGTTTCCTGCCCTTCTCATGCCCTGGGCCTTCCTGAGATACTGGACTACAACTCCCATCATTCCAAACCTGAGTGGCTGGGGATGATGGGTATGCATATCAATTAGGTTGGAAAAAGCTGGGTTAGTCTGTCTTGACTCATTAGAAGTTTGAAATGTTGACACATTTAAGCCAGAATCCTTTTGAAAAAAATCTGTGCACATTCGCAGAAGTGGTTTCCACATTTTGCAAACTATTTGCCATGCAACTGATTGCACAATCAGGGCAAGGTCAAACACCTGAAGGATAAACAAGTGCATGTCACTTTCAGGATGGTGCTTTGCTGATCCAACAGGATTCTGGCTTTAAAATTCAGGTCTACACATCATGATGCTGTAGTCTTGAATTTTATGGCGGCAAAGAGGTGTTAAGAGGAGGGTACTGAATGGACTGAGAATAGGCAAATTGTACAAAGACACAGAAGCTACATAAGTAATATAAATATCCCCCTACTTCAGGATTTTGTTTCCAAATGTTTTCAACATCTAAACCTTCAAGTAGCACCCGCAACATGATGCAGAAGTCATCAGTGGAACACTTCTCCACCAGCTGAGCAATCAGTTCCGTCAGTTGCGCTTCCAGATCCTGAATCAATTGGATGGTGACTCCAGGACCTGCAAGCATTCAAGACAAGCCATCATTCAACTCGTTCAGGCCTTTGGAACACTGTTAGATGCTGAACTGCTGCCAAAATCTTTTACACAAAACAGATCTTATGCATTTTAATTCATTTGTGACCCAAAATGTCTCGTCGATAGTCACTGTAGAGTTCCAGTGCAGCATTAATCAAATGGTTTATATTGTTCACCATATGCACAGATTTCTACCAAATACTAGGTTTGTAGCAGGAAATGAAAAAACCCTATGGATCCAAAGCTAAATAAGCCAACGATCTGTCCACATGGAGCCCCAGAGCAGGACATGAGAACACTGAATTCTGTTTCATGTTTCACTGCACCTGATATAGAAAAGGCAGACTGGCTGCTAAACAGCCCTCTTAACAAGTGGCCACTGGTGGCCTCAATCTCCAGGAATTCATCTAATCTCTTTTTAAAGTCATTTAAGGCAGCAGTCACCACCATTTTGGGGCAGTGAATTCCACACGGAGTGAAGCAGGACTTTCTTTTAACTGTTCTAGTCTCACACGATCCAGCTTCAGTGAATAAACCACAAATTCTAACATTGTGAGAAAGGCTTTTCCCTCCCTGCTTTCTCTACGCTGCACACAGTTTTATACAACTCCAAGGGCATCTTCCCTTATTTGCTTTCCCCCCTTAAGTTTAGCAGGTCCAAACAATGTAACTCTTTCTCAGAAGGGAGCTGCTCCAGTCCTTTGATCATTTTCATCACCCTTTAGTGCAACTTCAATTATTACTATACAGACTCTCCACAATGGTTCAAATAGGTCACCGTGCTTCATAGTTAACACAGGAACAAGGAATCAAGAAGGGCTATAAATCCTTACCTACAAGTAGTTTTCTGACAGAGTGAAATACAGCAACAGAAGTGATCTGCTCAGGATACATCTCTGGCAAGGAGCTGAAGACAGTTAAGAACTGCAATGCAGAGCGAAGGAATGGGACGTTGCCACCTGCCAAGTCAAGCTCCCTCAGTATCTGAACACAAAATCTTTGGTAAAGTTCCTTGTGAGAAAGGGACTGGTATGTACTTGGCTTTGGTGACGTTTCTGACTCACTCTCTCCAGTCTCAAGGCCCACCAAATGCGCACAGAAGGAATCCGCTTTGAGGAGGGTAATAAGGCATGGTACAAATACAAAAGGCAAGGGTTGGCCTTTCCCCCTGTTCCGAAGACAGAGCTGCATGACAGCTCCTGTCCGCAGCACAGCTTGTTCGAGCAAACTTGGCAGAGTTCCCAAAGCCTGGACCTTCCCTTGCCGTGGTTGGAGATGTACAGTCAGCGTGTGACACAGGGCAGCTAGAGCCACTAAAAAGAGCTGTTCAGCTTCTGGCCCCCAAACCTCAGACTGTTTAGCACTGGCGGCATGTGTCTGGCAAGTTACCAGGAAAGACGTAAACTTTTCTAGGTTGAGTTTCACACTCTGCCTCCTTTCCAGAATAACCTGAAGATAATGTTCCAGAAAGATCTGGATGCTGCTGAGAAGTTCATCCCACAGACTGCTTGTCATGACACTGGCAAAATTCTCACAGGCTGCAAACATGGAGGTCAGGAGAGCTTCGAGCACATCGCTGCCATGCATAACCTTGAAGGCTGAATTTGCATGCCTTCCAGTTTGCAGGCGCGCTAGAAGGTGGAAACAGGTTGCTAAAAATTTTAAAGACAAGGCCTCACTGCAAGCCATGCTTGCTCTTGTATTGGCAGTCAAGGACATGAGCAAAAGGAAGCACCGTGTGTGGTCCAATGGGAAGAGGCTGTCCAGTTGCAGTCTTGAAACTATCTCAAGTAAGTCCAAAAGACTTTTGATGCACTCTTCTTCCAAAGTAACATATGACCCCGCGTTCACTAATGACAATATATTCTGAGCAGCTTTCTCCATTGCTGTCCAACATAAGGAAGGGTCATTGCCAGACACTATGCTGGCAGTATGACCAGAAGGAAAAACATCACACCACAGAATTTCTTCTGCAGACAAGTGTTGAAGAGGTTGGTTGGCAACATTTTGAACTGAACGGGAGAGCACAAGAGCACAGTGTTGAATTATATGGGTTAGGAAAGAGGAGTGCAGCAAATGCATTTCTGGAAGCAGAGAACTGTGCAACAAATCTTTAGACACCTTCCCAATGGTGATTAAGGAACCATCATCCTCACCAAGAAATGTCTGCATTTGGTTCTCCAACAGTGTCTTCAGGAGCACTTCTGCAATGTATAGAGTATCCTTCCAAGAAAGATAAGGAAACAGAATTGGAAGATTTGAAACTATCAGGTGCCAATGTGCAGCTGCATACGTGCTACTACTTATGGTGCCTACATTGCCATCCCAGGGTTCAAGCTCTTCTCTATTCAAACACGACCTTCCAGAATGAACAATGAAAGTTCCAGCATGCTGCAAAGTTTGGTGTGATGCCTCTGTACAAGAGCTGGCATGCATCATCAACATCTTCTTCATTTTTTGAAGAACCAGCCATTCTGTGCAATATCTACTTGTGGAATAAGAATATCTCAGACGTTTAATTATCTTTTCCCAGGACTGTGCATCCAAGCCAGGGAGAACTGCTGAGAAGTCCCAGAGGTCTATAGTGGAATCAGAAAGAGCTAAAGCTGTTTTTGCAAGAGGAGATATATACTGCTTGCAGTTTAAACAGAATAGTGCATCTGTTGCTATCCAAGTACAAGCAAGGAGGAGGGCAGAGTCCCCAACTTTCTCTGCCCAAAATTCCAGCTCTGTTTCTTCTATCTGGCCACTATTCAGCAGGTTGAACAAAGCTTGGATGACATTTCTCTGCATTGTTTCCAGGAGACTTTGCGCCCGACGTACAACAGATAAGGGGGTGGAATCATCTAAGCTTCTCATATAGAAGAGAACAACATGGAGCAATGTGCCCATTGACTGAAGCTTCGAAGCCATGTCAGCATCACCTCTGATGTCAGGAATAATGACAGTTTGACATTTCTCCAGTATGAGAGATGCAATATCCAAGATCTGATTGGGTGGCAGATCCAACAGGCACTCAGAGAGTTTGGCCTTGATGCCGGCAGGCAGAATCGGGAGTCTTAACTCTTCCGCAGCAGGACGTAAAACAACAGACAGAACTTCTTCAAAGAGCTTTTGGAACTGACGTAACTTAGTGTAAGTCTGGAAGATTGTACCAATGAGAGCCTCCTGGGCCTTTTTCACACGTTGCTCACTGATCTCTGCGTCGATCCAAGCCGACGCCACGACATCGTCCAGATCAGGCTCCACAATCAAATGATTTAATGAGATCAAGGCCTTGAGGCACCTGAACCAGGCAGGTATGGTAGCCTGTGAGTAATTCACTAACATCTGTGCCAGCTGCCGGTAAAAGCGAAACTGGATCTCCTTGTGCCGAATCCTATCAGCAGCAATGTTATAGATCCCGCTGCTTAGCACCAAGTTAAGAAGCTGCTCCAGTGCAAGGAGCTCTGAGCTCCATTCCAATGAAGAAACAGGATTGCTACAAAGATCCCCTTGCAGGTGAGAGATCCTCAGGCACTGGAAAAGTTTGGTGAGCATATGAAAGCAGACAAGGTGGTCCTCAGCTTTGCTGTAAGACTCTAAAAACAGCTTAAAGAGCAGAGGTACTGAATTTGCAACCACCTTCCCATGAGAAGCCCCCTGAGAAAAATCAGCATCCCTCAATGCTGTCTGGACTGTGCTGGCTGGCAAAAGTAGACTTTTCAGGCCACTTTTCTTTAGGTTGTGGGACTCCTTCTCCTGTAACAACTCTTCTCTGTAGGATGGTAAGAGCTCTGGCTGAAAAACGGAGGCCTTTAGCAAGTTCTCAATAAGGTTTCGAATTTCTCTATTCAAATGTTGATGCATTCGGCTATCATCATCCTTCCTTGCTGGCCCTCCAGTGGTAAGCAAATGTCTTAGGAGCAAGCTTGGTTGAAGCAGATGTTTGGTCACTTGTCCAAAGACGCGATTTGCATTGGCTTGCTGCCTCTGAATAAGGAGGTACTGCTCTAACGTCACCTGGAGGACTTCGAACAACTGGGATGACACGGTGTCTTCTGATGACAACTGCCCACATGCTAGCCAGGACAACTTACTTAGGAGATCCACCAGCAGCTCAAATTTGGCAGAATAAACTGTAGAAAGAGGGGCCACAGAAAGGATGCCATGACAACAGCTAAGAAATGTACTGAGGTTCTTCTGTGTTTTTTGAGTATATGAAGTGGAAAGCCTTTCATTTATGACCTGAAGATGAAGCAGAAAAAAGAATTTTAACTTTACAATCAACATTCCACATACATGAACAATATTTTCTTGCATGTTGCATGGTTATGGCCTTCTACTGAAGATGTATTCAAGCCATTCAAACAAAGTCCATCTTCCCTACGTATATCCTGAACACTGCTGTCTTTCCACACTGACAGCGCTCAAATTAAGGATCTTAGGAACTTAGGCAGCTGTCTTATACTGAGTTAAGACCCCTGGTCCACCTAGTCGAGTATTGTCAACATATTTTCAGACTGTGTTTTTTCTTAGCCCTCTGTGGAAATCCCTGGAGATCTCTCATCTAAGTACTAACCAGGCTTGACCCTGCTTAGCTTCCAAAATCAAACTGGATGTGTTCAGGGTGGGATGGTAACAATCACACATTTAGGCACCCAGCACAAAGACTGTGGAGGAACTGGGCAGAATGTAGCTCCCATCCCAATATGGTGCCTGATCCCTGGAAAACAGCAAAAGAGGCTGACGGAAGCAGACAGCCAGCAAAAATTGGGTGCCCTGACTTCCACTACAGCAAAGCCGCCATTGAGTGCAGCCCACATAGCTTCTATAATCATGGCAATGTACCCATATAAAAAATCATAAAGGAATGAAGTAGTCTGCGATAGAAGCATCAGACAGATAACAAGAGATCAGCAGAAAATGATGGACCAGCAAGTGTAAGGAAAAGGGAAAAAACAGGGCAGCCACAAAAGTTAAGCAGGCTCAAAGTAGTCTAGATGGTTTGCTGAGGAACAAGGAAATGCATATACCAGTACACTGAGTTACCTGTGCAATTGAAAAACGAAGGGTGATCGTTTTTCCATCCTTCAAAAACCTTTGCAGTTTTCTGCTATGCAGGATACTATCCAGAAACATCCAAAGCTTTTCAACAATTTCATCTGGCAATTCCAGCTTCTTGTTGTAGTAGGAAACCAGGGTATGACTCACCCAATCCAGTAAGACCTATGATCCCAATACACATATTCATGTTACATATAAATTAATACTAATGATTAAAGTTTCCATAAATATAGATGGAAGAAAAGGATTGGAAGCATATAAAATATTTCTGTTTCTATTTTAAGAGCCAGGCAGACCTTCCCCCATATGCTACTATGATTTTATTTACTTTATTTCTACCTCCACCTCTTTAGTGCAGGGCTCAAGGTGGCTCACAATATTGCCCGGAGACTACTTAAAACTTACTTGTAAGCTCTTCTAACTCTTAGGAAGGACCATTGTTAAGACGAGGTTAACATTGTCTAGTCTACTCTCTGAGGTTTTAGAACATAGGTGAGCACAGTATGGTCCATGCCCATCCCCCACATTTTGGCCAAAGTCTCCTGGTGCCCTATAGATCAGGGGTCCCCGACCTTGGGCCTCCAGATGTTCTTGGACTTCAACCCCCAGAAATCCTGGCCAGCAGAGGTGTTAGTGAAGGCTTCTGGGAGTTGTAGTGCAAGAACATCTGGAGGCCCAAGGTTGGGGTCCTCTGCTCTAGAGGACAATTTTGCCATGCTACTGCACCTGCTCCCAGGTTACTCTCAAACGGAAGGTCTACTTTTCTGTAGCTCAACAGCAGGAGGTACAACAACAGCAATAAGAAAAACATGGTGGAATGGGTCCCTATGGTCAGCAGAAGGTGTCAGAAGGATTTCTACGATTAAAAAAAATTATGAAAAAACATTTTATGGATACTTCAAGGTCCAGGGACAGACATGGGCAACTCCTAGACAATTAGAAATCATAATAAAATAGTGAGCAATGCATTCAGACACTGTTCTACAAACTCACGTGTGGAACATACAGGTATAGCCATTTGCAATAGAACAGCTTGGCCTCACAAGTGTACCCTAGACATGGGTGCTTCGCATTCTTATCCAGATAAGAATATGAAGCACAGCACCACAGGTGCCAAGGCAATCCATTCCCACCCCCCAGAACCAGCCCAGTCCACTTACTGGGCTCTGCACAGTGCACACATCCATCAACATCGTTGTTGGACTTCCCTGCCTCTCCCCACTCAGCTGCTGAGCAGTCAGCTGTGGGGAGAGATGGGGAAGCGCTGCGAGACTACCTCCGCAATTGGCAAGATGATGATGTGCGCGACACGAAGCCCGGTGAGCGCCATGCTTTGTATTCATATCCACTAGATACAAATGCAAAGCGTCCATGTCTACTGTTTTCCAATCCTCAAAGGTACAGAATACTTTTAGGAGAGAGCTTGTACAATAAAAATTGGGGATGGAGATTGGACATATATAGTAATAGCTCAAATTTCCTTGAAAGAATACTAATGTTTGGGCAGAGCCCGGACCAGCCCCACCAAATTACACTGAAACTAACCTGAAGAAGAGCATTTCCAGTCAAAAACTCATACATACTTCCAGTTTTCAAATCTTTTAGAATAAGGTCTCTCTGTGTGCCACAGCTTGTTTCAGAGGAGATTTAAAGGCCCAGAACTGGGATTTTCATATTTCTAATTTCTTCCCTTTTTTTTTTTTTTGCTTGTTTGTTTTGGGTTGATGAGCTTGGGGGCTCCACACAAAGGCATGGAAGTGTGCATTTCCAATCCAAATTCACTACAAACTGCCTTCCTGTGATCCACATCATCTTACCAAAAAGTGGAACAAAACAAAATTTGTTTCACTGATGTAATGCCGCCCAGAGTAGACCTTTGGTCCAGATGGGCAGGGTATAAATCTAAATACAGTGGTGCCTCACTTAACGACGATAATCCGTTCCAGGAAAATCGCCATTAAGTGAAAACATTGTAAAGTGAAAATAAAAACCCCATTGAAACGCACTGAAACCCATTCAATGCGTTCCAATGGGGTAAAAACTCACCGTCCAGCAAAGATCCTCCAAATGGCAGCCATTTTCGCTGCCTGTATAGCGAGGAATCCGTTCCTAAACACAGCGGGGAGCCATTTTAATCACCCAGCGGCCATTTTGAAACCCGACGATCAGCTGTTCAAAAAACGTCGTTTTGTGAAGAATTGGTTCCCGAAGCAGGGAACCGATCATTGCAAAGCGAACTTCCCCCACTCAGACCATTGTTTTGCAATCGCAAAAAGATTGTCATTAAGCGGTTTTGTCGTAATGCGGGGCAATCGTAAAGCGAGGCACCACTGTAAATAAATAAAATAAATAATCGCTTCCATTCTAGAGTAATTTTAGCTGCTTCTTGTTGAAGCTGAATTTTAAAAATGGATAACTGCTTGAACCACATTGCATCTAGTAGCTCAAGGATACATACACGCAAAAGAATAATCTGAAATAGTACTGGAGGAAATGTTTAGAAAAACCCATTACTTGCTCCTTGTTGGGAACGAAACACTGATGAGAAATCCATGCAAACTGAGCCAACTTGATCTTGTCTTCCCAAGATGTCTTTAGGCTCTTCAGCTTCAGGTGAATGCCAGAGTAAATTGCGGCCATGGAGATGGCAACTGAAAATGAGAAGATTTGTTTATTTGCAACATATTTGCATGTTATTCATGACATGCAGTTTATTCTTCACCTAGGAGTACTTACTTAAAGAGGTTGTATGGATTTACTCTGAGCCTTTGGTACTGCAATACCTAACACATCTTATAGAGCATAAAAACTGCACCTGAAAATGAGCTGCAGTCCACAAAAGCTTATTCTTGATAAGGTGCATATATATTTTAAAATATAATGCATTTGTTCCTCCAATGCATCTGATTCTAGCAAGCTGCCATATGAAACCCAACATTCAACTTATGTCTAACTGCCTGCCGTACTCTCCCATTCTACTCCACTGTAGTTAAGAGCAACAATAAGCGCAAGAGTGGCACAGACTCTAGTACACAGAGTGCATCATGGTGAATGAGTCTTCCACACGTTTTCATTCCACCTTTCTGGTTTAGGGCTGAATCAGGAATGTGGAAAATTCTTTGGCAACACTTCCTTGAGTTTCTGCCCAAAATGTCAAAGCAAGTCTGCCAGCAGAGGGCAGGTCCAACCTCTGTTAGTAAAAAAGCATGCAATTTTTGTTCTGAAACAACTTTCCAAACCATCCACGTGTAATCAACCCAACTGAATACGGATCATAGGAGTTGTAGTTCAACACATCTGGAAACTGGGGAAGCTTTTTCTAAAAGAATGCTCCACACAACAGAGTATTTTATCCCCACATGCACACTCTGAATGTACAGTACTATGAATATACGATTGTTGAAAGTGCCGCTTATTCCGCGAGCGGACACAGGCAACACTCCAAGCAGATCCGAGTCTACTCAGTTCGGATAGAGAAACTCACAAGCGAGTGGAGACGATCCCTGCTCGGGTGCCCGGTCAGCTCAGAGCTAGAACAGAGTACGAGACCCTGAAGGTGCACAAAGTGCCTTTCCCGTCCCTAGCAAGCAACTCCCTTCCTTCTCTGCAATAATAATTGCATGCCCCCAAGTTAAGGCGACCGTTTTCAGGGCTCTCTGGGCCAAGACTACTCAGAAGGGGTTTCCCACTCCCTTCTTCTGCTCTTGCTGCTGCTGCTGCTCCTCCTCCTCCTCCCTTTGCTGCAGCTGCCGCCGCCGCTTCTCTTCTTTCCATACCACCACGCAGAGCCGCCGGGAGGAAGAGCGGGGCTTCAGCCCCCCGGGCATCCTTCTGGAACTTCCCTGGGTCTGTGCAGCTTGCCCCAAGGCCAGACCGGCTGGGGCGTCTCCCGGGAGGCACGGAGGGGGATCCCAACGCCCAGCCTCTGGCTCCACAGCCGGGTGTCTAAGCCAGCAGCTTCTTCTCTGTACCAAATTAAAAATCAAGGAAGGGGAAGGTCACGACACGCAGAAGGGCACTGAAGGAAGCCTCAGCCCCGTCACCCTTTTCTCTCTTGCACGAAACGGAGCACTTTGTCCCCCGAGACAAGCGCCTCGCGTGCCACGAGAGACGGCGGTCCCGTTTCACTCTCCCTGCGAAAGAAACCCAGGCGAAGTCGAGGAAAGTTCCTCGGGAGGAAGCATCCCCTCCAGCTACGCTTCCCCGACTCCCGCGGTTCACGCTCCGCTCTTCGCGCGCCCCCCACCTCGCGCCGGTCTCTCCGCGCACGTGCTTCCCCTTCCGGCACCTCCTCGCGCCTTCTCCTTCACCGTCCCGCGAGCCAGCCACGAGCCGAAGGACCTAAAGGCGGAGAGCCGGCGGTGCAGAGAGGGGATGCACGCAGGCAAGACGAGCCGAGCGCCGAGAAGAGATTTCCCATTGGTCGGGCGGCTGCGCCTGCGCGCTGGCCTTCCTCCGCTCCAGCCCCTCCGCTCCTCCTTCTCTATGTCACTCGCCGTCCGTCATGGAGCGGCTGCTCCGAGCCGCGGCGGTTGCAGTCACAGCGGGAGCGGGAGCCGCCGCCGCCGCCACCGCGCCAGCGCTCGCCGGGCACGTCCGAGCCAGCCTCGTTAGCAGAAGGAGCCGGCAGAGGAGAAAGGGCACGCGGGCGCGAGTCGGGCTGCGCACCAGCGGCGGCGGCGGCGGCGTCTCGCGCCACCAGGCGCCGTGACTGACGGCGGGAGCCCAGGAATTCCGTCTCGTGCTTGCTGCACGGCGAGGCTCGCGCGCACATTGGCGGCGGCGGCAGCGCCCGCCTCTCAGTCCCGCGCGCTCTCTCTCTCCCGCCCTGCCTTGCCCTGTCCTGTCCTGCGATGCTCCAGTGAGTGCCCCCTCTTTCTTCTCCTACCCCCCCCCTTTCTGGCACTTCTAGCTGTTGCTTTCCCCCGGCGGGCGGGCGGGCCGAGCCCAGGGCGGCGCGCGGAAGCGCCCTCGGCCCTCCCTGGGTGGAGGCAGGCAGGCAGTTCGTTGTCGTCTCCTGCTCTTACTGCTGCTGCTGCTGCTGCTCCTCCTCCTCCCTTTGCTGCAGCTGCCGCCGCCGCTTCTCTTCTTTCCATACCACCACGCAGAGCCGCCGGGAGGAAGAGCGGGGCTTCAGCCCCCCGGGCATCCTTCTGGAACTTCCCAAGGCTGCCCTTCGCAGATGCTTGTGGGAGGAAGCGCGGATCTGGTCGAGAGGTGGTTTTTCTTTGGGGGGGGGGTGGACAGCGAAAGCGGGCAGCGAGGAGTTCCCGATAGCCTTGCACGGATCTCCAGAGTTTTGGAGTAGGATCTTTAGGCCTTTGGACGCAGTGGATGAATTAAATTGCTGGTGACTTATAAATGTTGATGCTATTGCTTTCTTAAAGGGAGGCTCTATATGTTTTGCCTCGGTTGCTTGGGTTACCTTCGCTCTTGTTTTTCCAATGTAAGAAGATGCTAAGACTCACAACTTTAAGGAAGATGCATTTATGCGAACAGGAGCTGGTAGTTGTAATAACCATGTGCTACAGGGAAAGTTTTGTGCAAGATCTGTTAAGTACTTTGGTCCTGAACAAATGTCCTATCACTTGGAGAAATACTGTAACACACAACAACTATGCAGTATAGAATGAACAACTGCATGGTGTTTGCTTTTCTACATCTGTTCTAATGAGTGAAAAGATTGTCAGTCAGTACCTATGATTTCTTACTGATTGCTTACATCGGGAGTGGTGTAATTCTCTGGTAGCATGAACACTAGTGGGTGGAGGGAGGATTCCTGTCTTGAAACAGAGAAACATTCTCAGTGCCAGCTTGTTCTGCTGTGGGCTAACAGCAATGAAGTTTTCAATTCCTCTGTTCAGTTCGTGACCACATGATCAAATACTACAGGATTTGTTGTGGTTATGATATACATCGATTCAAAGAATTTGTTTTTGATCACACAACACCAAGGCCAGTCTGGTCCTTTTTGTTCTCAACGCAGCTTTTTCTCCTTCTGCCACAGGTGGCTTCTACGTTTTTCAAGTCAGAACAGTTCAAATGACTTTTTCCCCTGTGTGATCAGATTATTCATTCTTGTAAAGATGTGTCTGTGGGTGGGGTTTCAATGATGTAAGCAGTTGGGGCATGATATTCAGGACAAGGTGGAAAGGACACCATGTTCTTTCCTTGATCATCCTTCAGTTGTTTTTATTTTTTATATAGAAGTATACTAGTTTAGTAATTGCAAGCTAAACAGAAAAAAACCCGGGTGAAATGAAAGACATTCTTGTGGCACATGGTGTTTCTGTCCATGTTAAGAAGAACTTTGGAACACTACCATCTTTTCCAGGCTACAATACCACCCTTTCAAAACCAAGCAGTTTGACAGCAAACCATAAAAAAATCGGTAGATGTGTGATTAGAGGAAAGAAGGGGGGCTGTAGGCTGGCATGCAAATCACACTGCATTGAGTGCAAACACCAACCTCCTGAATCAATTCACAGTCCCTGTGTGATCATTGACTGTGAATTCAGCTGTAACACATGCTGTGAATCAAATCACAGCAAATCCGAATTGAGGTGATTCAGCTTGCCAGTATAGTAACAGCCTCAGGGTGCAGGCAATAGTTTCCATTTAATAATCCTTGCAAATTCAGCCTAAATTGAAAGGCAGAAAACTTACTTTTTCTGTCATGCAGAATTAGCTGTCCAGAGCTACTGAGGCATAATTTGGCCTAGGGATATGTCCCCACCCAGATAAGAAATAGAGTTAACAAAGTAGCCAAAAAAAGTTTGTGTACATTGAACAAAAAAGGAAGATTAGAATTATGAAAATACAGGTGTAATTGGTTTGGCCCAAAAAGCACCAAGGAATGTCATAATGTCAATGCTTTTGAAATACATTAGCAAAGTGAGCAATTTTTTTAAAAATGTAGCTGATAGTAAGTTATTTCAGTGGGACTTCTGCCTGTTTTGTAAGCTATGAAATTGGAATGAAATTTGCGGCCAAAAAGCCCAACTCATAGTGATGTACATATTGCTGATCTCCAAGACTTCTTCTTGTGATCTTTTATATATGAATCAGTGTTGTGCTATAACTAAAAGACAGACAATGTAACAGGCTTGCTGAAATTAAGCTGATATAGATTTGGTGTCATTGGATGGAAAACATTCCTGGAACACTGGGATTCCTGGAATACTGTTCACACTTCCTAAGGAAAGGACAGGATTGATCCATAGAAAAGTTTCAGACACTTCATGCACTGCTCTGGCAGTCTGTATAAGTATTACAGTACTGAACTTTATTCGTTCTCAAGTTTCATGTTATACTTTCTAGTCCATATCTGAAAGGAAAAAATAGAACCTTTTAAACTTTATGAAATATTCCAGCCAACAGAAATTACACCTGTTGACCTGTGATGTTTGATCTAAAAATGGTGTGTGTGGCGGGGGGAGAGAGAGTCCACAGAAAAATAAATCATTTGAAATAGCAATTTTTATTCAACTTGAAAATTGGCAGCTGCCACTGAAACTTAAAAAAGCGAAACTTGACAACACTAAAACTTAAGTTTTGATTTTTCATATTGTTGTTTGAGAAAGCAGTATTAATAGTACAGAATGGCTATTTTTATATCAGTATCTGTTCAATAACCACAGTGCATTAAGTACTAATAATGCACAGAATACAAGAGATGCATAATTTCTCACTAGTGTGAAGTGGTATTAAACACATTTTTTATGGAGTCTCTGATTAAGGTAGAAAATGGGAAGGAAAACATTGTGCTGATGATAACTTTGATGTTGGAATTGAAATTTTACTCAAAACACCCACAATCTTAAAAGCATATTAGGCTTGATAAACTTAAGAAAATTCAAAAAAACTATTTAACTGCTGTAAGTTCCATTCCTCTCAATTGCCTTTTACATAATGCTTTTGAAGTCTAATTATTAAAATTTCTTATGTGATTTATCACATTCATTTATCACTGGTAAGAGATGCTTTTTATACTAGAGGTGTTCTTGTAGTGCTAGTTTCCCACTAGATTCTAGTGCAAGAAAAGTGTTTCACAGAAGTGCTGCATAATTTCTCAATGCTTTTGCCATTTTAAGTAACTGGAAATCTGCTTTCTTTCCTCTTGGAGGTCATGAAACGTGTACGCACAGAACAGATTCAGATGGCAGTTTCCTGCTACCTCAAACGCAGGCAGTATGTTGACTCAGAGGGTCCTCTGAAACAAGGGCTGCGCTTATGTCAGACTGCAGAAGAAATGGCAGCTAATCTAACAGGTAACTAGAAAGATGTTTTTACAAGTCCACTGGATTTTTTTTTTAATGTACAATGAAATTTTAAGCCAGTAACTGGGAAGAATCTGGATTGCAGATGATGATAATAGTGCTTTGAAAGGTGTATTTTGAAGATAATACTTCCACAAGCATATCACCCTCAAACATACAAAACTGGAGTGGGGCTCCCATTTTGGGGGGTGGGCTAAGGGGCTGAATTCCAATTTGGAAAGGATTGGGAAAGGCAGCATTTGACCAGTGTGTGTAGCTAAAAATAGAAGATGGGATTGGAAGCAAAGCAGGAAAGGAAGATGTAATTCTTTCCAACCAGAGATACTAAGCACTGCATTTTCTACATGTCTTCTCAGGAGTAGGTCCTGATCAATGTCTCTCTTGCCTGCAAAATTTAGTTCAGGTACTAGCAGGTTACTTAATTTTAAATACCTCCTTATCATTGAAAGGACATGATCGTTGAAGAAGCCTACAACCTGCGTTTAGCCCACGGACCAGAGCTTCCACATCTCTGTTGTAGAAATAGTTTTTAATACTGTTTTTCTACTTTAGGGTTATACTGAATTGTATTTTCTCTTTGCATGAGTGAAACTTACATATCATATGACTTGGCCATGTGCAATTTGAGTCACTGTTGGAATATACATTTGGCCAGAAACACAATTTATATATTTAGTATGTATTACCATACAGCTGTTTATAAATTTATTGAAAATCTGGTCACTGCTTTTCTTTAAACAGTTAGAGAATTTAGTATCATCACTGGATGAAATGGGGACAGCCATTTTTGTTTACCTTTCGTTAAACTGATGTCTTCCTATTTTCCTTCCCCGCCAGTCTTTATCTACCCTGGAATGTCTCTCCTGTGAGTCAGGAGACCCTGTTAAATAGAAAGATTTATATTTGAGGTATTCCTTGGTAAGTGGGCAGAGGCTCTGCTCTCAGAAATTGCATCTGCCTGGTTTTCAGAGATCTGCCCTTCCTACAGTCTCTTAACACCAATTCAGCAAAGTCCTTCAGCTCTCAGAAGATACACTAGGGGATTGCAAAAAAATAAGTTAAAGAGTCTTCTGCCAGCCACTTTCCTCATGTGTTTCTATGAATTTAACCCAATAGCATGAAGAATTCATTGCTGAATCATACTTTTAAAAATTATGTCAGGACTGAATCTTATTGCTCGTCAGTGTCTCTTTATTTAATTATTCCATAATCGGTGACTTATCTCCATTGAACTTACAACTGGCTTGAGTGGAGAAAGTACTGTGTTTTGAAATGTCAGGTAACACCAAAGTTCCTATGGTTGTTGATGATGAGTCAACCAGCCATAGGCAGCCATGTTGGTCCACAAATAAAAATAAAACTCAGATGGATAATCAATATCTTTATCAGGATTAAACAAATGTAACAAAGCTGTATGAGTTTGGAGTTTTCCATCTTTTCAGAAAAAAATCCTTATGTTTCATGTTTCCTACATTATACAGGAAGATGCAAGTACTTTAAAAATAAAGATTTTTAAACCTCATGCACTTAGGTAAAAGAAAGTAAGAAATAAATAAATGCTTTATGTGAGTTGTAGGGTATTTTCTGTTCCTAATGAGAATTCTAGTGTATTTCGATGTTTTTCTGACCTCGTTGAGAATTTCAGTATATTAAACTGTCTGTTGTCCAGAGAGAAAGCAGAAAATGGAATAAAGGTAGAATAAAATAAAGCCAAATTTTAAACTCTTCTTGTGATGCGGGGTGTTTTTTGATTCCCAACCCCTCGGAAAAAAATTCAGCATTCTGTGTAATGAGATTAGCCTGCTGACAAGCCAAAGTATGTTAGGGTTTGCTGAAAAACGATACTCGAATTTTATTTGTGCCTTTACCCGAATACGTTACATTGGGTCGGGAATAAAAAAATATCCTTGGAGATGGGAGTATTCGTATATGAATACAAATATCCTCACACAGGTGAGGATAATGAGGGTCCAACGCCATGGGGTCGGACGGTTCACTCACCAATCCGCCACTGCCCCAGATGCCGCGATTCTTCCAGTGGCTCCGCAGATCACGATCAGCTAGCCACTCGTGGTGGGAGGCAGGAGAACAAGCCTCCCTGCAAGGTCGGAGAGTTGCTCTCAGATTGTAATCTGCAGAGCCATTGGAAGAATCGCAGCGTCCGCAGCAGCGGTGGATCGGTGAGTAGACCATCCAGCCCCATGCAGCTGGACCCTCGTTATTGCCACCTGTGCGGGGACATTCATATGCAAGTACCTCTATCTCTATCCTTGACAAAAATGGATAGATCTGTTTGGAGATTTTTATCCCAGTAATTTTTTGTTTGTGTGTAGAAAAAAATATATACATAGCAAATGTTTGAAATGAGGAAATGTTGCTTAATATGTTATAGGTGACCATGTTGTAGAATTGTCGATCTATGTCTGTGTGGATTCTGTAACAGAACACAACTCTGGAGGACTGAAATATCTTTTCCTAGCACATGAGGATTTTTATAAAGGACTCTTTTGACAGTTACAAACATAAAATACAGTGGTGCCTCGCTTAATGAGCGCCTCGCTGAGCGATGAAATCGCTTAACGAGGGGCTCTGGGCCATCGCTGGAGCATTCACTCAGCGATGGCCCCTATGGCGTTTTTTCGCTTTGCGATATTCGCTAAGCGATTCGCTTAGCGAATATCGCATAACGAAGCGGGGGAGAACAGCTGATCGGCGGTTCCAAAATGGCCGCCGGAAGGTCCGCGCCGCATTTTCGCGCCCTGCCCTCGCTTACCGAGGGTGCGAAAATGGCGGCGCTATGGAAGAACATCGCTTAACGGTGAGTTTTAAAGCCATAGGAACGCATTGAATGAAGTTCAATGCATTTCTATGGCTTTTTAAATTCCGTTTAGCGATGTTTCGCTATAGCGAAGGTTAATCCGGAACGGATTAACCTCGCTATGCGAGGCACCACTGTACCTAAATAGGTCTGTACCACTGTGTTGAGGAGAAAAATGTCTGTTATCTACTAAAGAAGGAACAAGAAGTTTCAGAGACCTTGAGAATCTTGTTTTATATGTAAAAGCCAATATAAGGGGAATGGATGTACCTGGTTATTTTGGGCCATCTTTTAGAACAACCCTCCCATGGGCTCACTTGGTAGCACTGGAGATTCTACAGCTTTTTTACTTCAGTACTGTAGTGTGTAAAACTAATATAGTCATATGTAATCCTTCAACTATTTGGAAGCAGATTCACTTAAAATTTGTTTATCCCCCTTAGTTCAATCCGAATCGGGTTGTGCAAACCTTGTCTCGGCTGCCCCGTACCTTGCAGAGCCACAACAATATGAAATACAGTTCGGACGATTACGCAACTTTCTTACAGGTGGGTAAGCAACGCGGTAGGAAATATGTGCTTGTGGGGACTTTTCTAACTGACCGTTTGCTTCTCATGTAATTTTTTTTTCTCCACTGCAAAGAAAGAACGGCTTAAGAATGCCATTCTTTCTGAATGTGGAGTTGCATCCTCCCATTTTAGAAACGACAGATGGTGTGTGTGTTCACTGTGTGGCAGCACTTTCATCCTGGGCTGTTAAGAGCCTTTGCGTGGGGAGAAGTTATGTTGATACAGTATTAAAATACTCTGTATTTCACTGGAAGGAAAGTACTTAAAAAGATAGCCTATAGAAAAGTTGAGTGGTAAAGAGAACAAAGAAAGTTAGGTCCCTTTTAGTTAGACTAGTTTAGTTAGACTAGTATTTAGTTATAATTACTTTGGTGGAATTGTAGAGCTGGAAGGAGCCCCGGAGGCCCTTGAGTCCAGTCGCTTGCCCGTGCAGGAAATCGACAGCATCCCTGATAGGTGGCCATCTAGACCCTGCTTTAAAATTTCCAATAAAGGAGAATCCACCACCCTCCATGGTGGTCAGTTCTGTTATTAAATGGCTTTCACTGTTAGGAAGTTATTCCTAACATTTAGTTGAAATCTCCTCTCTTGTAACTTTAATCCATTAATTCCAGTCTTAATCCTTTCGAGCGCTTTTGTTTTTCCAGCACGTTCTGTCTTCTAGAACAGTGGCAGTCATTAGAACTCACCAGGATGGATACACATTGTAAATTTAAAAATTGGATGTTTTTGAGGATTTAAATAAAAAGAATAAAAATTCAAATCAATGTGATTTTTAAAAATCATTGATTTTTATCCACCCTGGAACTTACAGCTGACAGATTAGAGGAGGAAATGGCCCTATGAATGCAGCAGAATGTGTAGACAGACTATAATGAACATTATGTTAATCAGAAATCATTACACTTTGCTCTTCAAATTTCCATTATACTTATATTGACCGCAAGCAAGTCAGAATTGAAATAAAATTATGAAGCATAATATTTGGGGAATACGATGATGTTGAAAATAAACATAATCAGCATGTGTTTTCTCCTTCTGTATTGACACCATGCCTGTGAGTTTATGTGCCAAAAAAATGGTTCCTCAAAATCTTGGTTATGTTATTAATGTTTCAGCTTATATACCACCCTATAGTGCTAAAGTACTCTCTTTACTGTTTACAACATAATTGTGCAAACAACTTGCCCCCCAGTGAGCTAGGTACTCATTTTGGCAACATCAGAAGGATGGAAGGCTGAGTCAGCCTTGAGCCAGCTACCTGAACCCATCAGGATCGAACTCAGGTTGTGAGCAGAGGTTTGACTGCAGTACTACTGTTTACTCACTGTGCCACGGGCCTCTTTGTTCTTAAATTCTTCTTATATATAACACCATACATCATGTATGAACGGTGTAGTTAGTCTCATGTATGAGCATCATATAAGGACTTTTTAAATAATTGCTGTCCGTCTCCTGATGATCTGAAAGCTGTATTATATATCATGTGTTGTCAGATTTTTTTAAAAAATCTGCAAATACAGGGGTAGATGTGTAGGTACTGGTAGATTTCTGAGTGATTTAAAGTAGATAAACAATGCTTTTTTTCCACTTATGTAACAATAGTGGCAGTAAAGGGCCTCTGTCACCACATAGATCTTAATTTTTACTGGTAAAATAAAGAAATTTTGGGGGAACCAGAAGTGGATTTTTATGCGGTTTGATTTTGAGATCCACTCAGTTCTGTTAATAAGAGGAAATTCCTAATTGTTTAAGCATGTGTCTCTTGTCCTATCCTGCTGGTGGATCTTAGGCATCTTGTAAAAAGATGAAGTAGATATTACAAGGAAAACAACTTGCTATCTTTGAGAACTGAGTGGGATAAAATGATGTTTCTTTGTCTTTGATACTTAGATTCAGATTCCCAGCACAGCCATGAAGTCATGTCTCTTCTGTATCCCCTCTTTGTCTACCTCCATCTCAACATGGTCCAAAATGGCTTAAAGAGCACAGTGGACAGTTTCTATAGTCGCTTCCATGGGATGTTCTTGCAGAATGCCAGCCAAAAGGACATTATTGAGCAATTACAAACCACACTAACGATGCAGGACATTCTGTCCAACTTCAAGCTCCGGGCATTCCTGGACAATAAGTATGTTGTCCGCCTTCAAGAAGACAGCTACAACTTCCTACTTCGCTACCTCCAAAGTGACAACAACAGTGCTCTCTGCAAAGTCCTCTCTTTGCACATTCACTTAGATGTGCAGCCAGCAAAGAGGATGGATTACCAGCTCTATGCTAGTGGAGGCTCTTCACGCAGTGAGAGCAATGGCCTAGAACCCACTGAAATGCCTGCTTCTATCCTGCAAAATGAGGCAGCCTTGGATGTCCTGCAGGATAGCATTAAGAGAGTAAAAGATGGTCCACCTTCACTCACCACCATATGTTTCTATGCATTCTATAACACTGAGCAGTTGCTGAACACAGCAGAGATCTCACCAGATAGCAAATTGCTTGCTGCTGGCTTTGACAATTCCTGTGTAAAGCTATGGAGCTTGCGATCCAAGAAGCTGAAATCTGAGCCTCATCTGGTAGATGTGTCCCGAATTCATCTAGCTTGTGATGTCCTGGATGAGGAGGTGAGAGAATCTTGCTTATCATTACTTGCTTCGATCTGTAGAGACAGGGCCTTATTTGATTTGTGTGAGCATTACTTGAAGCTTTGTTATCTTTTAGGATGAGCAGAAACATAGAGCCTCCGTGGCACTTTCTACCTGCCAACAGTGGGCAGACAAACGTCATCCTTCAGATTTTGTATCAAAATTTATCCAAGGCAGAAATGAGGTGGTTTGAACTCTTTGAGTCAGAGGAAGTGTTAACATGGGCACACAAGACATTTCAATTATTTATCTCTCAAAATTTTTGTAAAGTATGGTTTTCCCTTTCTGCCTGAGAATGAGCAATAAATATGATGATGGACTCTACTATATTTTTTATTTTTAAACTATATAATAACAGAACTTCTTTGGGAAGTATGTCAAACAATAAAAATATAAAATGCAAATCATAAATGATAGTTAGCGACAATATATAATAAACCAGGATAAACCTAGCAGCAGAAATATAAACAATACAACATAATAAAAATAAAATTAAAAAGTAGAAGATTACAGTGATCTAAAGAATTAGTTACATGTCTTTGAGAAGAAGAAAAGGCCTTTAACAGTTACAAAAAACCATCACGTGGTCATCAGACAAGCATCTCATTCCACATATCGGTTGCCACCACCTAAGAGGCCATCTGTCTTGCATGTATCATCCTCATTGCATTTGATGGGAATACCTGGAGGTCTTAGAGATATAGTTCAAGAAAGAATTGTCACTCAGGACTCTACTGCTAAGAACATCTTGTGGGAATAATGTCAAAGACCTAGTAGAGAAATAAGGAGAGGAGTCAAAGAAAAATAAAATCCTATGTGGTAAAAGGAGAAAAGTGGAGATAGAAGTAGTCTGTGCAAGTAAATACAGTGGTGCCTCGCTTAACGAGCGCACCGCATAACGACGAAATCGCATAGCGATCCGTTTTTTCGGATCGCTAATGCGATCGCTTAACGTTTTTCCTATAGGGCACAATTTGCTTTGCGAACACCGGTAAGCATTTCGCTTACCGATATTCGCAAAACGAAGCCCGATGATCAGCTGTTCGGCAGCCAAAATGGCCACCGGAAGCCCGGAAATGGCCCAAAATGGCCGTGCGCAGCGTTTTCGCGCCCTCGTTAAGCGAGGCGAGGGCGCGAAAATGGCTGCCGGCCATTACGAAGCTTCGTTGAACGGTGAGTATTTGGCCCATTTGGAACGCATTAAACCATGTTTAATGCGTTCCAATGGGCTTTTCTGTCCCGTTCAACGATGCTTCAGCATAGCGAAGGTTAATCCGGAATGGATTAACCTCGCTATGCGAGGCACCACTGTATACGCACAAATGTTAGAAGTGTAGGATTGTATCCAGCTGTGGACTTCTACCAATAGAATTGACACTGCTGGTAGACTGAATTCTCCCTTCTGTGTGCAACACCTGCATCATCTCACAAGCTTGGGGTATGTACCCGGGGCTTGCAAGGGGGAAGCAGGGGGGCAGCTTGTGTTTTTCAACAGGAAATTCATTTGCATATAGTTAGAGGTAAGCTGTAGAAAACAAGGTAGCATATCATGAATTGAACAGTTTTTAGTGGAGGTTTGGGAAAAGGATGAAGGGAGCAGCTGACATTTATAGGATAGTAATAATGGTGATCTGGTAGTAATGGAAGTCATGAAATCATGATAGGTGCAATAACTTTGGTTTTCTTTTGTTCAGTGTTTTAGGTAAGGGTGGATGTTCTCTGGAAATCTGAATACTACCTTTTAAAACTTATTTATTTATTAGATTTATATACCGCCCATCTAGAACATGTCTACTCTGGATGGTTTACATATAATATAAAAATAAACTAAGATAAAATCCAGATTAATGAAAGATGGAAAAGGAAAAAAGAAAGAGGGGAAAGGAGGAGGAGGAGAGAAAAGAAAAAAGAAGAAAAGAGGAGATAGGCTAGGTAATGGCTGTAGGGAAGGCCTGCCTGTATAGCCATGTCCAAGTTAGTCTTGAAGGCCCTCAGCAAGGGAGCCAGGCAGATCTCGGCAGGTAAGTTGTTCCAAAGGAATATTTGATTTACTGGGGCTATTCCAATCATGTTTGTTTGTTTGTTTTGAACTCCAACTCCCAGAATTCTCCAGAGACACACGTCTGTAGGCACCTACATTTCACTTGCCTGGAAGAAGGCCTATCTCAGAGGCATCCAAGGCCTGTGTTTCCTGCCATTAATGTACATACAAAAAAGGAGACTGCCCTGTGCTTCCTAGGAGGCCTCATGGGAGGCAGAGTCTCACTGACCATTAGGTCCTGTAAAGGTGTCATTCCAAAGAATCCCAGATCTCATGAAGACCTAGCCCTCCCAGGAAGGGCCAGGGCAGTTTTCTTATTGGAGTATTAACAACAGGAAACTCCGGCCTCAAAAGCCTCTGAGGGCAGGCCCTGTTCCAGGTAAGTAAAATGAAAGTGTCTGCCTGTGGGCCGGTATTCTCAGAATTCTGTCTTGGGCATTCTGAGGGTTGAAGGCCCCCCCCCAATTAAAAAAATCATGAATGGCATACCCCTGTTTCACACTATCCAGTACAAGATTGTTTAACAGCAGGCTAAATAGATACTCCTTTTTAACCACACAGTAATTGATCACATCTGGTTTGTTGAAGCTAATATGCAGCAGGTTCCATCTTACACAGTGCCAAGAAATTTTCACTTAAGTAGCATGATTTCCCTCCCTTTTCCTTCTTTGCCTCCTGCAAATCTGCATCAGAAGATCCACAAACCTTCTGGAGCAAATGTAAGGGAGCACACTATGGTGGAGGGCAGCAACCGTATCTGTGGTGGGCATCCTTTCTGTCCATAGACAGAAATCATTAACTACTGCCCAGTTTATTGACTGCTGTTTTTTTATGATTTGGCAAATAGCTGCCTGAAATTTTTATGAAGCCCTTGTAGTTGCACTACAATGGTGTTCAAAGGTAGTTTAAGTGTAGTTGTCATAATCGGTGAATGTTCCTAAACATGGAGTCAACATTGGAGGAAATCAGATGTAGCTAGATTCCACCCACATGGATCTTCTGACACATTTAGGCTGCAATTCTATACCCACTTACCTAGAATAGCTGCAGGTGAAGAAGAACTACAATGGAGACAAAAGTTCTTAATTGCCCAATGCTTTGTATGTACAGTGGTGCCTCGCACAACGATTGCTTCATACAACGATGAATTCACACAGCGATGGGTTTTTTTGAGGAATTTCCCCCATCGTTTAACAATGTTCTCTATGGGGGAATTTCACTTAACGATGTCCCTTTTTGCTCATTTAAAAGTGTCTTAACATGTTTGAAACCTGTTTTAAATGCTTGGATTCCATAGTGCACCTTGTGAAACATGTGCAAACTTAATTTGGTTTTGTTCTGAGTCTTCATTAATTTTTGATGATTTTTTTATTTTCCCCATTTAAATCAATTGAATGGACAGTTCAATTCATTTAAATAGGGAAAACAAAAAATCACCAAAAATTAAGGACGACTCAGAACAACACCAAATTAAGTTTGCATAGGGTTCAGGAGGTGGGCTAACGACTGCAAGGATTTAAAACCTGTTCCAAACATTGTAAGACACTTAAAAATGAGCGAAAAGGGACATCGGAAAAGACTTCAAAAGCACTGAAGCCGGCTTCAGTGCTTTTGAAGCTCTTCCATTTTCGCTCATTTTTAAGGGTCTTACAATGTTTGGAACAGGTTTTAAATGCTTGCAATCGTTAGCCCACCTCTTGAACCCTATGCAAACTTAATTTGGTGTTGTTCTGAGTCGTCCTTAATTTTTAGTGATTTTTTGAATTTTCTCTCATTGGAATGTATTGAACTTTCCGTCCAATGCATTCCAATGAGAGAAAATTCAAAAAATCACCAAAAATTAAGGACGACTCTGAACAACACCAAATTAAGTTTGCATAGGGTTCAGGAGGTGGGCTAACGACTGCAAGCATTTAAAACCTGTTCCAAACATTGTAAGACACATAAAAATGAACAAAAAGGGACATCGGAAAAGACTTCAAAAGCACTGAAGCCGGCTTCAGTGCTTTTGAAGCTCTTCCGTTTTCGCTCATTTTTAAGGGTCTTACAATGTTTGGAACAGGTTTTAAATGCTTGCAATCGTTAGCCCACCTCCTGAACCCTATGCAGACTTAATTTGGTGTTGTTCTGAGTCGTCCTTAATTTTTGGTGATTTTTTTGAATTTTCTCTCAATGGAATGCATTGGACGGAAAGTTCAATACATTCCAATGAGAGAAAATTCAAAAAATCACTAAAAATTAAGGACGACTCTGAACAACATCAAATTAAGTTTGCATAGGTTTCAGGAGGTGGACTAACCATTGCAATCATTTAAAACAGTGTCCAAACATTGTAAGACACTTTTACAGGAGCGAAAAAGGACTTCGCAAAGGCATTGAAATGTATTGAGTCGGCTTCAATACATTCCAATATAGGAAACATTGTTTCACTCAACAATGTTTCCTATGGGGATTTTCACTGAACGATGGCAATCTGTTCCAATTGGAACGGATTAACCAGTTTTAAATTCATTCCTATGGGAAATGGTGTTTCACAGAACGATGTTTCACACAACGTTGATTTTTTTGGAACCAATTAACATCGTTGTGTGAGGCACCAGTGTATACTGTTCAGATGTGCAGGTTTTGTGGTTATATATAGAAGCATACAGAATACTAACAGGAATCTTCAGCAATTGAGCTATGAAAGCTATAATGTGGGAACTAATGCTTTGACATACGGACCGTGTGTTGACATAAGGACAGAAAACAGCCGGAACGGATTAATCGGTTTTCAGTGCATTCTTATGGGAAATGCTGCTTTGACTTACGAACGTTTTGATTTACGACCACCGTTCCAATACGGATTAAGTTCGTAAGTCAAGGCACGACTGTACACAGAATTTCATATCAGAAATGTCAGCTTTCCTCCTTTCTGCAATTTGTTGCATTCTGTAATTCTTGGGGACCCTCTTAGCTCTGTAATTCTACAATTCTGTGATGTGACAACTTGTGGCGGGAAGGTAACGTGGACAGCATCAGAGCACATGGCAGTCTGCCAGGATGCTCTTATTTTTTACAGAAGTATTCTGAGATACAACATGTCATTCCAGACAATAGCTGCTTACATTAAGACTGTGGCTTGAATACTGTACTCTTTTATTCTGTAGAGACAGACTGTAATCCGTGAAATCTTAAGATAAAGTAAATCTTTTAATTTCAAATGAACAGTAAGTGTTTGCTCCTTTTTGTTTTTTTTTTAAAAAGCCAACAATAAAGTAAAAGAATGCAAAACTTTTTTAAAAAATCACTGGTTTTATTACTTCTATACTACAGCATCTGGCACTCTTGGAACCCCTGTGTGTCAGAAGTTTAAAATAAAATAAATGAGTATAACATTGCTTTCATAATAATTGTTTGTTTCTTTGCTGTAGCACTGATAGCTAAGCAGGTTTCATAGTTTAGAAGTACTACTTTCCCCAGGGTTCTTTGATTGTTAATTTTTCCTGATCTGTGTTGGTGTTTTTACTGGGGTTTGAGAGTGGGAAATTCAGCATGGTGCTGTAGTAACACCTGCCCATGTAGGGCTAGAGTTCCTTGAACAGTAGAACTTGACAAACTGTCTTTGAAGGAATAAATATTAGTAGATGTGAGAATGTTGTGGGCAATTAATTGCATTGTTGTTGCAAGTGTGCTTTATACTTATTTATCCATTTTGAAGTAGTATTTCTATATATTATATATACCCTGCTTTCCTCTAAAAGCCATGCTCAAATGCTATTATTTGTTAGATGCTAACAGAGAAATAAAATACCGAGATGGCAACAAAAAGAGAGCTGGGATACATATATCAAATGCTCAAATGTCATTTATTTAAAAGAAGAAGAAAAAAACCACAGGGGGGAAAAGAAACTCCCAGAAGAATAATGCCTTAGGAACAGCAGTAACAGCAAGTGCAGTCATTGGCAAAGTTCATTAAAATCACTTACAGGCACCGGCCCGGAAGGTGTGTAGTGGAGGACCTTTGGGGAATAGGCAAAGGAATATATGCAAGCAAAAACTGTCCAAAGTCTGGATGCAGTCATGGGAAATATAAGGCCTTATGTCCTTTTAAGGAGAACGGCAGAGTAAAAATATTTTAAGTAAATAAGTAAACAAGGTAATTTATTGAGGGGAAAAATAACAGCAGCAAAGTTAGCTCTTAAAAGCTGTTTTTGGTTTATAGTTGTGGCTAGGAAAGAAAAAAATCTTTAAGTTCTAGTATATAAGACTATTCCTAGTGCTTCTGGAAGTTGAAGTACTTTGGTATCCACAAGAGACAGTAGGAGGAATCATTGAAAAGGCAGTAAGTGTTGCACACTCCCTGTTGCTGCATTTCTTGTAGAGGAAATCTTTGAGGAATACATGCAAATTTTCACCAGTACATGAAAGAACTGTGATCTTTTTATTCCTCCCCACAGGATGAAGAGGATGATAACGTGGGTACAGAAATGAAGATACTAAGAGGGCACTGTGGACCAGTGTATAGCACAAGGTTTCTGTCAGACAGTTCGGGTCTATTGTCGTGTTCAGAAGACACCTCTATCAGATACTGGGATCTTGGCAGTTTCACAAACACGGTGCTATACCAAGGGCATGCCTATCCAGTGTGGGATCTGGACATCAGTCCTTGCAGCCTGTACTTTGCAAGCGGTTCCCATGACCGCACGGCAAGGCTTTGGTCATTTGATCGGACGTATCCTTTGCGTATATATGCAGGCCATTTGGCAGATGTGGACTGCATTAAGTTTCATCCCAATTCTAATTACTTGGCAACGGGATCCACAGATAAAACAGTGCGGCTCTGGAGTACTCAGCAAGGAAACACAGTCCGCCTTTTCACAGGTCACCGGGGCCCTGTGCTGTCACTTGCGTTTTCTCCAAATGGTAAGTATTTGGCTTCAGCAGGTGAAGACCAGCGTTTAAAGTTGTGGGACTTGGCATCTGGCACGCTTTACAAAGAACTGAGAGGGCACACGGATAATATCACCAGCCTTACGTTTAGTCCGGACAGTAGCTTGATCGCTTCTGCATCAATGGACAACTCTGTTCGGGTTTGGGACATCCGGAACACTTACTGCAATGCTCCTGCGGATGGCTCGTCCAGTGAACTGGTTGGTGTATATACTGGACAGATAAATAATGTACTTAGTGTACAGTTCATGGCCTGTAACCTTCTTTTAGTGACTGGAATTGCACAAGAGAATCAGGAACATTAACTGTATAAGAAAATGGAAAGGGGGTGGGGGGTGGGGTTTAAAGCCAGAGTTTATTATAAACTGAGATTATATATAATTGACTGTGAATTTTTCCCCTCCCATTGGTGAACATGTCCCAAATAATTGAAATACTGTACTTGAAGGTGTTTTGCAGAGTGGATAAAAATCAATGATTTTTAAAAATCAGATTGATTTAAAAATCACAGTTTTTAAAATTTAAATCATGATTTAAACCAGTTTGATTCAAATCATGATTTAAATTTTAAAAACTGTGATTGATTAAATCAATTTGATTTAAATCAAGTCCACTCTGGTATTTTGCATTATTGCAAAAGTGAAAGAAAGATAGAACAACAGGATTATTGTTGTTTGCTAGTACTGCAGGGACTAGAAGTGATGGGGGATAGTCAGCAATGTAGAATATCTCAATATAGGAATAACCACAAACATGGTCAAAACAATTAAAATCATCAACTGGGCATTTGCACTTAAGTGTCTTGCATCAGTCAACACATTCTACTTCTTTTGTCAGAGGCTTCAGAGTGTATCTGTTGACTCTTTAGCTCAATCAACAGTTTGCTCACTGAAGTTTATATGGAACCAGAATCCTTGCCAACTTAGAAAAAAAATATTTTGTTTGGCTGTGTTCCCAAGATAAGGAACATTACAATAATGTTTAAAATAACGGGCAGCAGTGAAGCTTGCTGATGTGAAAGGTATGGAGTAGGATCCAAGCTCCTTTCATCCACAAAATGGTTTTGATTAGTAAAGGGATTCTGCTGGTAGGACAACCTTTGCCAGTTCACTTTGCCACGCAGACACACACACTGCTTCTTGGTCCCTGATGCTACTTTCTGCACTGTTCCAGAAGGTTTTGCGAGTCCTCCGGAATAGATTTTCAGAGGGTGCAAGCAGCTGCATGTAGTATGATAAATGGTAAATGCTGGCTCCCCATCTTCTACTGGCAGGAGCAAAATGTGGATCCAAGCCATGGTATTTTTATTTTAGAATGTAGGAAAAAGTTCTAGTCTCAGCAGAAGGATACAATTGGGATTTGATTCTTTACATCGGGTTTAACATTTGTAGTGGTTCCAGATCAGAAATTGAAGGAGGGCCCCCCAAATCCGGTTGCACTGTGATGCTGATTCAAAATGCTAGATAGCTGATGAGATAATACAGTGGTGCCTCGCAGAACGAGCGCACCGTAGAGCGATGAATTCGCTCTACGGTAACACTTTTTCGATCGCTAATGCGATCGCGGAGCGATGGCCCTAATGGGCGAAAATCGCAGAGCGAAGGTCGGTAAGCGGCTCGCTTACCGACCTTCGCTTTGCGACCCGCCAATCAGCTGTTCCGCGGCTTCAAAATGGCCGCCGGAACAGCCGAAAGGGCCGGGCGCAGCATTTTCGCGCCCTTGATAAGCAAGGGGAGGGCGCGAAAACGCTGCCGGAACAGCCGAAATGGCTGCGCACAGCATTTTCGCGCCCTCCCCTCGCTTACCAAGGGTGCAAAAACGCTGTGCCCCGCCCTTTCGGCTGTTCCGGCGGCCATTTTGGACCCGCCGGACAGCTGATCGCAGCGTTTTTGCGCCCTCGTTCAGCGAGGGGAGGGCGCGAAAATGGCTGCCGGCCATTGAAAAACTTCGCTGAACGGTGAGTAAATCAGCCGATTGGAACACATTAAACTAAGTTTAATGCATTCCAATGGCTTTTTTCTTACCGCTCAGCGATGTTTCACACAGCGAGGGTTAATCCGAGACGGATTAACCTCGCTGTGCGAGGCACCACTGTAAATAGCTTTGTTGCTGAAAGGAACTAGCAAACCATCGCTGAATTTGTAGTAACATGCTTTAGCTCCCAATGAAAGGGACTCATTTCATTTCACCAAAATATTTTGTCCAGATAAATGTATGGGTGGTGTCCAGAGGACAGGAAAACTATATTGGTATATCATTAATTGTGAGAAGATTCATCTCTGTCCATTTTGGATGTTTTTGACTGAATATGGAAATAAAGATTTTGTGAGGTTTTAATACAAGCGTGAGCATGGAAATGGGGATGGGTGAGGTAGGGACAGTAATTTTTTTATTTCATTCTGAGAGAGGATTGAATATTTCTGCTTTCAGGAAAGAGATTTTGTATTTTTTTTCTCTATTAAAGCATTTAGTTTAAAGAGAGATCTGGCATCTCTGTGTGGAATTGAGCAACCATGATACTACACTGTGCACCTGTAAAGTAATGTTACCTTTTGGGTTTTATATACTACTTGAATGAGGGGGAGAGAGGTCTTCTCTTCCCACTTACCTACCTTTACAGATGCTGCTTCTCCAGTAGCTTTCCATATGTTGCCAGACAATAGTTCCAGAAATCCTCAGTTGAGAGGAATCCTTGCAAAGGCTAACAACAGTTATAGTCTAACAACTTTCAAAGGTTGTTGTGGGTTTTTCGGGCTCTTTGGCCGTGTTCTGAAGGTTGTTCTTCGTAATGTTTCGCCAGTCTCTGTGGCCGGCATCTTCAGATACTGATCTTCAGATCGTCAGTAGCTGAACATGCCCTAAAACAAGCTGGACATGAAATTCTATTTCAAAATACTGAAATACTGGACAACACCAGCAATCATTATGTTAGACTGCACAGGGAAGCCATTGATATCTACAGACACCAGCAGATCTTCAACAAAAAAGAAGAAAGTTTAAAACTCAACAAAGCTTGGCTCCCAGCACTGAAAAATACAGCCTGCAAAAGGTCAACAAACTCTACCCAGCCACAAGGACCAGCGATCACTACAGACAAAAGACCAGCTAATGACACCCATCAATCACAGTGACAGATAATATCTCCTTATCACAACAATACACCCACAACAAAAACACACTGATCACCATAATCACCCATCTCCTGAAAAGGACAAAGCTGATCCAACAGCTATAAATACTCAACTCCCAAACAAACTGCCGCAGAGCACAGAGTGCTACTCCTGTCCTCTGAAGATGCCGGCCACAGAGACTGGTGAAACATTAGGAAGAACAACCTTCAGAACATGGCCAAAGAGCCCAAAAAACCCACAACAACCATTAGAACCCAGCCATGAAAGCCTTCACAAATACAAACTTTCAAAGGGCCAAGTATCCCCATCCCTGATGTTAACATCCTCACATATTTGAGCCTCAATGTATCTGTTTCCAGATCAAGTATTTCTGACACGCCAATATGGAATCCAGTGTGACCATGCCAGTAAAAGAATTCATCTCCATAGGTAATAGAGATGAAAATCTCCTTAATATCAGTGAGATTTTTTTCAAGGAACATAGTTGCCTTACGTTTTTCTTCCCGGCACCCGAATGTTCTGTTTTGCATTTGAAATGCTCCAGTTGTATGGATAAGAAGTAAAGGAATGATGCTTATAGTTAACATTTTGCCCAGTTTTTCTTAACCTTCACTCATTTGGTAAATTATATTAAAATTACATCCAAGAAATTGCATTTAGGATTAAAGCTATGTGCTGTGTAAACACAGAATACAGACATGCCTATAATTCTGGTAGTTGCTTCATGCATTTACATTTTAATGTCACCATAATGGATGTGAATGGATAAAGCTGAAAGCAGAACCTGTGAAACTCTGCTTTGTCTATACATCGGTAAAGTGGTGTTATGTTTTTGTTTTGTTTTGCATCTGTCTTTAAACTGAACCTGTCAGCTAACATGCAGAGTTAGTATTCCTGTTGAAAGCACCCTGCTCACTGTAACAATGACCATCCAGAGTTATTGAAGTAGGTTACCCAGCTGCTGACAGCTGAAGATAAGGGAGCAGGAATACAGTGTCTCATTGTCAGAAACAGAAAGTGTGGCTTTCTAGATAAGTTTGACTGCAATTTCTGTCAGCCCTTGTCAGCATAGCCTATGGTGAAGGATGATGGGAACTGTAGTCTAGTAAGTTAAAGGTGATAGTTTTTTAAAAATAAAAAGCACTTCTGTGTAGAGTAAAATTGTGTGTTGACTCTCAAAGCTCAACCTTTCTTGTGGTCCTGTTGCGTGCATACACTGATGTTAAACCAGTGGTTTTCATGCTTTCCCACATGCTCAAGTGTTTTATGTGTTGTAAAACAAGGTTTGGGGAGAGATTGCTATAAGAAGTTGCAATCCTACATAAGCATGCATTCCAGGAAGAAACTTGCATGAAAGCCAAGAGAGCCTTGTTCCAAGTAAATACTGTACTATTAGGAATTATGTTGTTAGTATTTCCTTTTCCAGCTGCCCAGTGAGAAGCAAGCCAGTTCTGAATGAAGGCAAAGTATTCTAGAAAGCTCAGGCACTTAAATTTACAGCCCATAATTGCATGTGAGGAATTGTGGTTTTGTATGTATTTAAGCATTTTGCCACAGGTCTTATAGCATATATCCGTCTTTGAAGCAAGCTGCTTATCATGTTTTCAGTATATTGAATTATTTTCTTGATTGCCGCTTTTAGCAACTCATCACAAAGTTTTTCTTTACTAATTTTCATGAAATTATCCTATAAAAATTGCTGTTATTTTAAAGAAACACACAAATACACGGTGTTTGTAATGCAGAGTGGAAGGCTAAAAGCAGTTAGTCCCAAATACATAGACTAGACCCACTGATGACAATCTTGTAAGTGTTGACTTAACAAGTGCCATTCATTCTGTGAGTTTATTCTGGTTTGGACTCTGTTTGAATTTAGCCCACAATAATTATACTTGGTGCTTAGCTGGTACATTTCAAAGTACTTCAAATATAGAGGAGTAGTAATCAATATTTTGTAACAAAAATTAGACTACCATTTGTGATGTTTCTAAATCAAGTTCAAGCATTACATTTTTTGTACATGGGGTAATTTTTTTATTGAAAACATGCTTAGTTTCAAAATATAATTGTACACATTATAATTGTGTTCCTAATATTGAGAGGATATTTGAGCCTCATGAAATAACAGCCTTTGTCTGGGATGTCATATGGCTTGTGCTAAGCCAAAATCTAAAATTGGACTATTATAAGACTCCCGTGTGACAGTGTCATTAAGTGCATAAATAAGCTCTGTCAGTGTCTGTCCCATCAAGCCATACTTCAGCCACAATTTAAATAAATATATTTTGGTTGGAAGCAATGCGTGATGGAAATAGCTATCAGCTTCCTTGCCAATTCATAGATCACCAGATGCAAAAGCTCTCTTAATAGTAAAGTTCATATTTGTATTGTGAAGGAACTGGGGAGAGGGAGTCCATTCTTTGTACTGATGGTTGTTCAGCAAATGGAATGCCTGCTTGGCAGAGAGATCTACATTCAAAGCCCCCAGTTGCATATAAAGATTTGTGGGTCAAATGTTTTGCTGCAGGGTTCATAGCAGGAAAAACAGATTTCCTTTTCCCTCTCAAATTTATGAAACTAATATGCAACACTTACCGTATTTTTCGCTCCATAAGACGCACCTTTCCATAAGACGCACCAATTTTTTAGGAGAAGAAAACAGGAAATTATAATCTGTTTTCTTCACTCCATAAGACGCACAGACTTTCCACCTCCCTGTTTTGTGGGGGAAAAGTGTGTCTTATGGTGCGAAAAATACGGTAACCCATCAGAAGAAAACATATCTGAGAGTTTAGTATTTTCACACAGGCCAACTGCTGAACATTTTGTTCTGTACATAGCCTATTAAGCAAAGGAAAAGGTAAGGATCCTTGTAGCTTTTCTCAGTGTTATACATCTTTTTAAAAAAGACATATCAACTGGAGATTACCAATTATTATAAGTTGTATATACTAACAGTACAATCTTACACAGTTAATTGAGAGTGACTTCCATGAAACATCTTAAGAAACTTGTGAAGAATTGTGCTGTAGTAATACTGATTTGCAGTATCTCAGATAATGTTCCGTAAAAGGGAGCCCTCCTTTCATCTCTTCTAGTGGAGAATTTCCCCGGAAATGGACAAGGAGAGGCACTAAATTTAATACTGTACATTTACATCTTCCTCTGCAGTCCCTTTGCTGCATCCATGTAGGCATCCTTCAGGCTCTAGAGATTATGGTAATGTGCTCTGAATAGAGGACTTGGAACAGCATCTAGTGTGGCCGAAAAGACCAATTCGACAATGACAATCCATTTCACACTGAAGACAAATACAATCTGTTCCCCATTCAGCTCCCTGATTTTGATGGTTTGGGGACTGCCTCTTTGCTTCGGCCTACTGGACAAGTGCCTCTTCAAATTCAGAGAGGCCATGCTGCATTGCCTGCCTCCAGGCTGAACGCTCAGATGTCAAAAGGTTTCCCATCGTTGAGGTCCATTCCTAAGGCCTTCAGGTCCCGCTTGCAGATGTCCTTGTATTGCAGCTGTGGTCTCCCTCTAGGGCGCTTTCCCTGCACTAATTCTCCATACAGGAGATCTTTTGAAATCCGACCATCAGCCATTCTCAGGACACCCAAGCCATCGTAGACGTCGCTGTTGCAGTAATGTATACATGCTAAAAATTCCAGCTCATGCTAGGACTACTCTATTTGGAACTTTGTCCTGCCAGGTGATACCAAAAATGCATTGGAGACAACGCATATGGAACGTATTCAACTTCCTCTCCTGCCATGTACAAAGGGTCCAGGACTCACTGCAGTACAGGAGTGTACTCAGGACACAGGCTCTATAGACCTGGATCTTGGTATATGTCGTCAGCTTCTTATTAAGCCATACTCTCTTTGTGAGTCTAGAGAACATGGTAGCTGCTTTGCCAATGTGTTTATCCAGCTTGACATCTAGGGAGAGAGTGTCAGAGATCGTTGAACCAAGCTACATGAAATAATGAACAACCTCTGATTCTTGTGTAGAGATGGTAATAGAGGGAGGTGAGACCACGCCCTGGACCATGACTTGTGTTGGGAAATGGTTCTGCAGCAGCAGAAAAGAGAGTTTATTACTGTATGTAGCTATATCTATAAATCTATGTACTCTCCATATATCTATAGGCAACAGGAAGAAGCATATTTCCTCATTTCCTATTGCATTGTAATAGGATAGGTTTTGCTGTATAAGCTGTTTGATAGGCTGAAACTGCTGAAAGTAGGCGTTCTTATAGGCAATAAATCACTCTGACAGTGGCTGGAGAGAGCTGAGCTGATAAAGCTGAGGGAGAAACCGAAAGAGAAAATAGAAGAACACTGCAGAGAGAAGCTGTGAGGCGGTTCAGTCTCTCCCCAGCTAACAGAAAGAACAGTCTCTCCCCAGCAAACTGAAAGAGCTAAACAAAGCGAAGTCTTCTGTCTTTGGGAGTCATTTATTTTTCAGCACACACTTTCTTCGAGCCGGCCTCGCAATAAGTGGTGCTCCCGTGTGATCGAACGTAAGAAAAGGGCCATCAATCTTCAGTTACGACCACAGAACGACGGTACTTGTGTTCTGCCCTACCACCTCGCTCTGCACGAGCTCAGTGCGCTAATCATCCTTTTAAAGGATCCCAAAGGGTGAGTAGGTTGGTCAAATTCAGATACATACAATGGGCTCAGGATTATCCCAAGACCAAAAGGCTTTCGTAGATGAACTGTTCTTTCTAATTACAAGCCATGGCCACCCAGCCACAAAGAAAGAGCTGGAAGACTTAGTTTTGGCCATATATTCATGTTGTCCATGGGTCCCTGAGAGTGGCACCCTTGACTTAGAACAATGGATGAAGATTGGGAGCACATTTCAAAACGACCCAAAAATTACTTCACGCATTCTTTTTAGTTGGTGCAAAGTGAGGGCTTCTCTTAAGAATCTTTCCCCAAGGAACATCCTTTTCAATCAACAAATGGAATGTGGGGCCATGTCCATGTACCCTCCTTTGCCACAGATACTACCTCCTGCACCTAGTGCATCCCTATTGCCTTCTGCACCTCCATTGCCTTCTCAGTATGATTCCTACCACAGTAGGAAGAAGCCTCCTGATAGACTGGACAGTGATGACTTTAGCACTCCTGACCTATTTCTACAAAATGACCACAGTGCACCTTTAAGAACAACCCCTGTGGTAACCCCGATTGCAGCTTCTCTGTCCGCTGCGCTAATTGACTCTGGGGATACAGCACACCCAATGATTTCTGCATTTCCCATCATCCGGGGGACCCCTGCTGTCGCTGCAATTCCTGCTGCGGGTGGGAATGCTGCGATCCCTGGTGCAGCCGCGGTCCCGGACCGATATGAACCCATCCCAATGAAACTGATCAAGGACTTGTTGCAGGCTGTTAAAGAATATGGCCCTCATGCACCCTGCACCAAAGCCTTACTGGAAAATTTGTCAGAACAGAAGCTGACACCTAATGATTGGAAACTGGTTGTTCGTTCATTATTGCCTCCAGCTCAGTCGCTGTTAATTTTGGATGAAATGCGACACTTGGCAACGGAGCAAGCTGAACAAAATGCCCAGTCAAACCAAGCAGTCATAAACAGGGTTACCAGGGATCAACTTATTGGTGATGGGCAGTTTCAAACAACAGCCCAACAACTTGGCCTTTCAGACCTTGCCATTGAACAGCTTGCCAAAATTATGAAAAAAGCATGGGCCAAGTTGCCAGTGTCTACTGAGGGGCCATCACCTGGGTTTACAACCATTCGACAAGGCCCTACAGAATCATTCTCTGACTTTGTTAGTCACCTGATTACAGCAATAGAAAGGCAAATTGATAACCATAAGGCACGTTCTATGCTTCAAAAACAGCTGGCCTTTGAAAATGCTAATGATGACTGCAGAAAGACACTGACTCCCATTTATAGTAATCCAGAAACCACTATTCAGGATATGTTAAGAGTCTGTCAAAATGTGGGCTCTATTTCTTATAAGGCAGCTATGTATGCTACAGCACAACAAGCATCTATACCAAAACTTCCTCAACTGAAGATTCCATCTACTCTGACCTTAGTACAATTACAAAGCTTACTAGGAAATATTACCGTATTTTTCGCTCCATAAGACGCACCTCTCCGTAAGACGCACCTCATTTTTAGGAGAGGAAAACAGGGAAAAAATATTCTGGCAAATTCATAAGGCAGTAGCAATAGATAGATGTTGTCACATCAATTACCTCAAACTTCTTGCAGTGTACAACACAGTGAGAGCTTTTGAACAATTTGTAGTTGGCAAAGTTATTCCAATAGCCACAGACAACAACACTACAATGCTTTATATCAACCACCAAGGAGGAACAAAATCCATGTCTTTCTTGCTACTAACAGTACAGTTTTGGGACTGGTGTATTCTCAAGCATGTCATTTCACAAGTCATACATGTACCAGAAGTGGAGAATCATGAAGCAGACTTCTACACCAAGATGACACACAATGAGTGGGAATTACCATCTCAAGTTTTAACACTTATAATGAATTGTTATTGCACTGAAAGAGATGAATAAACAGATTGTTGCTGGGTAGTCAATAAGAGCTATGATGAAGAAATCACCACCAGCACAGGTGTAAGCAAACAGCAAAGCATGCCTCACTTCCACTCCCTCCCTTCCTCCCTTCCTTCTTTACAGCAATAAAGTTTTCTCTCTCCATCATTCAGTTCTTTACTTTGCAGCATGCAGCATGTCCACAGAAAGTGTGCTTACTTTTATCAGCTTTTTGCAGCTGATCCTCCTGTTTCCTCCACTCTTTAATCATTTTTTCAGATGAGGAGGCCCAAAATGTCTCTGCACTGTTCACTGTTTCCATACTCCTTAGCATATTTTACTACCTCTAGTTTAAAAGGAATGTTATATGCTAGCCTTTTCTGCTTTATCATCCTTGCACTGGTAGAATGAGTTCCCATACTCTGCAAGAAAAATGTGCCCCTTATACATCACAACATCTACTGCCTGCTTGCTTTTACAAATATAATCTCAAAGCAGCACAGAATCATAGAATAATGGAGTTGGAAGAGGCCTATACTGTAAGGCCATCAATTCCAACCCCTGGTTCAATGCAGGAATCCAAATCAGAGCAGATCTGACAGATGGTTGTCCAGTTTTAGAGACTACAATAGGATAAAATACAGTAGCTGGGAATCACAATAAAAAGATAAAATCTACCAGCAATATTGTAGAACAACAATGATTAAGAAAAACCAATAAAAACAGGGGGAGTGACACCATGCAGCTTTTATTAACACAAAAATAGTACTAAAATTTCTGTTTCCAGTTGTGTGTGTGTACGTGTGAAATGCTATTTATGAAATGTTGGGTTCTTAAACCAATTTTCAAGATTTCAAAGCTTTACTTGGACATATTCAGATCTGTGATTCAGATCTGCCCTCTGCAATTCAAATTGCCTTACTCCTGATGAGTCCATAAAAACTGTGGCAAGCTAACACACCAAATAAAACCTGTAGCCCTAGTGGTAATATATTAAGGAAAGGAGTGTTAGGTCCCTTTTAGTTTCCCTTTTGAACTTTATTCTGCATGTGCTCAGTGCCTTTTTAATCATTCTGTGCTTCAGAATGAAATTTGGCTAACAATACACATTAGCCTCCCCCCCAGGTCCCTTAATGTTTTAAATATCTGCAAAATTACTTCTATTTAGGCTTAATTTGTGGGGAAGTGATGCAGCTTACTACCAAGGCCTATAAAATAAATAAAATAAATAAAATAAATAAAAAAATATTAAACTTACTGGCAATTTTAGAAGCTTTTGTTTCTGTCCTCTCTCTCTCTCTCTCTCTCTCTCTGGTTCTCCACATGTCTGGTTGGTCACATGGTTTAACTTCTCTGCAGAAGGTGAAGGGAAAGAGACTCCTCCTTCCTGCTTTGCTTCTCCAATAGCCAATTGGGTGATGCAAGCAGGCAGATATGCTAATATCTGTGCACTGAAGGATTGTGGGAAGAACATCCAGCCCCTGATGGGGGTCCTGCAGGGCACCCCAAAACACTGAAGAGCTCTCCTGGCCTCTTTTGGGATTGGGGCTATGCAGCCCTGTTCTAATCAGGAGGTGCAGCCGGGGGTCACCATGCCTTTGGAGGGTAGGGCACACAAAGGGCCAGGAGGCTTAGAAGCCATTCAAACTCAGACCTGGCAGGGGAGATACCATTGTTGTAAAAGTGGTTTTCCCAGGGTAAGGCTCATCTATTGCACTTCAGATGAGCTGACTCCTGTGATTTCCCCAAACATGGGAAAATCAACTGCCTAAGTGGGAGACTGTGTTTATGGTTTCCCCTGGTGTTTCTAGAACTATCCTTTGGTCCTTGGCTATTTTCACTGTTTGCTGCCATAGGCCTATTTGCCTTGCTGGTTTTCCAGGTGGGCTGCAGGAAGCAGGCCCTGGAAAGCTAGCAGTGCAGAATGGTGAGGTCTAAATAGCAAGCAGTCTCTGCTGCCAGTTCAGAGACCTCCCAGCATGGCAGTGGGAGGCTTTTGGGTGGTGGTGGCTGAGCCCTGGGTTATTGCATTCACTCCATAAGACGCATGTACTTTCCCTCCCACCTTTTTGAAGAGAAAAAGTGCGTCTTATGGAGCAAAAAATACGGTAATTGGGCTAGACCTTTCCTGGCTCTCACCACAAAAGAACTTTCTCCATTATTCGACTCTCTCTCTGGTCACACATTGCCAGCGGATGTCATTCCTATCACGGAGCCAATGAAGCAAGCGTTTCAACTTGTTTCTCATCGCCTTAAACTTCAAGCCGTGGATCGACTACCTCCAGACTCTTCTTGTCTTTCATGTGCTATTTTATCTACTCCTTCACTCCCTACAGCCATCCTGTATGCTCCTGTCACGTCTGAAAGGATTTCCATAATTGAATGGTTGCATCTTCCTCACACACCTTCTCGCAAACTCTATCCATTTGTCACAGCTGTGGCAGACCTGTTTTCTAAGGCCCGTTCTCGTTGTGTTCAGTTGATTGGTTCTGATATTGACTGTGTTTATTTTCCTTTCAGGCAAGGGGATGCTGAACATCTTCTACAAAATTCAGTTGATTTCCAAATTGCATGCGCCGACTTTCTCGGCAAAGTCATTCCTAATCCTCCAAAGGACAAACGTATAACTTTGCTGTCTCTTGTTCCCTATACTTTAACCCCTTGCTTTGCAGATCATCCATTGCCTACAGCGACTACCGTGTTCACGGATGGCTCACCAAGCAAGGGCGTTGTCACCTGGCAGGACGAAAGTGGTAACTGGGTTCCTCAATTTACATCTTCTCATACTTCTGCACAACGGTCGGAACTTGCTGCTGTTATTCTTGCCTTTCAAATATTTGCTCACCAGGACTTTAACCTAATTGTGGACACTCAGTACGTATTTCGACTACTGTTGCATTTGCCTTTCTCCTATCTTGCTCCCTCGATGGACAAGGAACTGTATGACTTGTTTTCCACTTTGCAGTCTCTGCTTCAGTCACGCATCAATCAGTGTTTTGTTTTTCACATTCGCTCCCATTCTAATTTGCCTGGGTTCCTTGTCCAGGGAAATGCGGTGGCGGATTCATTTTTACATGACATCCCTGAGACCTTTCACCTTTTTGATGATCCTATTTCTTCGCATGGGATGTTTCATCAATCTGCTAAGACTCTTCATAAACAGTTTAATATTCCCATGGCTCAAGCTCGGGACATTGTCTCAGCCTGTTCATCCTGTACTACCTCTCCTTTGAATCTGCCTTTTGATGCTGTTAACCCCCGTGGAGAACATTCTAATGAGATTTGGCAAATGGACGTAACTCATACTCCATTGTTGTCCCCGTTCTCTAAGCTTCATCTCACTGTTGACACTTATTCAGGTTTTATTTGGGCGACACCAATGAAAGGAGAAACTACTAGACACGTCATCCAGCATTGTGTTCGCACGTTTGCTGTCATGGGCCGACCAGACTTGATCAAAACTGACAATGGGCCGGCTTATGTTTCAGATGCCTTTTCTCAATTTTGTAAACAATGGGGAATTAGGCTTAAACATGGGATTCCTTTCAACTCTACAGGTCAAGCAATTGTAGAGCGTGCTCATTTAACCTTTAAATCCCTTCTTCAGAAACAGACCTCTGGGAAGAATGTTCCTGTAGTTGACATCCCTATAGCTGTTGCTCATGTATTGTACACATTAAACTTTTTGCTGTTTCCTCACAATAGGAACCACACTCCTGTTGAGCTTCATTTTAGGTCCCAGGAGCAGCTGCCGCGACCCTTGATGTCATATCGTCAGCCACCAGACCCTACCTGGAAGGGCCCGGCCGAGCTGATCACCTGGGGACGTGGATATGCGGCGATTGCCTTGGACAAAGGAGCTGTGTGGATTCCTGCACGATGTGTTCGACCATGGCGCACTGCGCTTCCAAAGGACATTGTGGACTCATAATGTGCTTAGTGTTATTATTGATCTTTTCCTGCGGTCAGAGTATTTCTTTAGGACCATGGCAGGACAATTATTATTTTAAAGAGATAAGTAAGGTGTCTGAAATTCTGAAGTGGCGCTACCTGGAATTATCGCAGTTTACTAAAGTTATCTAATTTCACTGAAGCCATGTTTAATGATACCATCCGTGCTTCAAAGCTTGTAAATTCAGAGCTCAGCGAACTACGTTCAGTTGCTTTGCAGAATCGCCAAGCTTTAGATGTCATGTTAGCGGACCTGGTTGCGTACCCTTGTTATGTATATCATTATTATAATTGTAATTTTAGTTATTTAATGTTGCGTTATTCAATGTTTGCCTGCTCTTGTATCTACACTGCTATCCTACTGTCGTTGAACCATCCCATCAGATTCTCTTAACCCTAAGCAATTGTATCAGGCAAGATGACTATAATCCTTTGCTTAAATAAACAACGGAGGGAATGTTGGGAAATGGTTCTGCAGCAGCAGAAAAGAGAGTTTATTACTGTATGTAGCTATATCTATAAATCTATGTACTCTCCATATATCTATAGGCAACAGGAAGAAGCATATTTCCTCATTTCCTATTGCATTGTAATAGGATAGGTTTTGCTGTATAAGCTGTTTGATAGGCTGAAACTGCTGAAAGTAGGCGTTCTTATAGGCAATAAATCACTCTGACAGTGGCTGGAGAGAGCTGAGCTGATAAAGCTGAGGGAGAAACCGAAAGAGAAAATAGAAGAACACTGCAGAGAGAAGCTGTGAGGCAGTTCAGTCTCTCCCCAGCTAACAGAAAGAACAGTCTCTCCCCAGCAAACTGAAAGAGCTAAACAAAGCGAAGTCTTCTGTCTTTGGGAGTCATTTATTTTTCAGCACACACTTTCTTCGAGCCGGCCTCGCAATAGACTTGTGTTTTCTTCAGGCTGATTGTTAGTCCAAAATCTTGGCACGCCTTGCTAAAACGATTCACAAGTTGTTGGAGCTCTTCAGCAGTACAATCAGCCAGGAACTTTATTTGAGAGAACTATACACAGCAGAGCAGTTAACTTCACTGTCTGAGGGTGCGACTACACTGTTGAATTAAATTGGGAGCTGGTTTGGGCGTTTTAAGAATCAGTATAATGTCACATGCTTTTTGTGTTGGGGTGTGTGTCTTCATGGAAACTTCAACTCCCCTCCCTATTTGCTTGGTGTCATTGAAGGATGCAACATGATGAGACCAGCATATTGATAATATCAGACCTCTGGGCACCAGGGACCCTCCTACCATTCTGGAGCATTAGCCCAAATATCCTCCCACTTCTCTTCCTCCTTGCTCACCTCTCAGTGGTTGCCTCTTCCCCTTTTATACTGCTCCGTCCTTCCCATCTTGAATGTCTTCCCACTTTCCCACCTCCAATGCTGTGCAGCCACTGAAGACCTCTCCTCCAACAGGTCATCCTATCTTGGGTAGTGCCTAACCGAAAGGTGCCACACATATAACCCTCTTGCATGCAAGAACTCAAAGGGGTTGTGGAAGGCGTCAAGATCAGCCCTTGCTTCGAGCCACTGATCTCCTGCTCACAGTAACCCAAATCTGTATTGCTGTTTTTAGGGGGGACACAGGAAAAGAAAAAATAATGAAAAATTGTCTCCTCACATCCTCTTTTTCTGAGAAGAGCAGAATTCTGATTGGAATTCCATTGAGGGGGAACTCCTGCTAACAGAACATGAGTTAGGATCCAAACTAGTGAACGTGAGCTAAAAATTCACAATCAATAGTATTCTGTTTTCTAGACAGCAGTATTTATGCATATAATATTCTGAATGATACTGATAGCATTGTGCACAGGCACTCTCTGCATGTCCCCGCCACCTCACTGGCTGACAGACAGGCTTATATATATATATACTGTATTATTTATATATATTATTTAATATATATTATTTTAATTGGGGGGGGTTAGTTAGCCAGCCTGTGAGCCAGCTGGGGGCCCTCTGTGCATGTCCCCGCCTCCCAGCTGTGGGAACATGCATAATGCACACACACACCCTGCTGCCTCACAGGCCAGCTAACTAGAAAAAAATATAACAGGGGTCCTCTGTGCATGTCTCCATTTCTCAGCTGAGAGACGGGGACATGCACATAGACTGGCCGGCCTGCAGGTGCCAGAGGCCTCTCAGGATGGCATTGGTAGTGGCACTGAAAGAGGAGGCGGCAGCAGGAAAAGCTGGAGGCAACAGGGGCAGTGAGAAAGGAGTGGGGGCAGGGTGTGTGGGTGGGGAGACAGTTTTTTTAAAAGATGGCCACAGGGCTGTCCAAAAACAAAATTCCTGAGCAAGCCAATGCCCTAATTTGTAGTTTGTTCAGGAAAAAATTGCAAATTCGTGGATTTCCATGACCCAAGATGAACCACCATTTTGGTGGTTCGTGCCCATCTCTAATTGTGGTACATTTGTTTAAAGTACTGTAGACCTTGCAATTTAGAACTGGCCGGCATACAAAGTGTCTTGCATAATTTTTATTACATTTCATACAATTTCCAGCTATCGATCCTTAGGTCCAAACTTATACTTAATACCATGTCGGCCACGTACTTTTGCATAACCGGTTTTAATGTAGACACTACATTCTAGTGCCAGAATATTTTTCGCTGTTGCAGAATATTAAGTTTCTTAACTGCATCATTTGTTTTATGCCAATTAATGTAGATGAATTATTGCTAACTTGCCAGAATATTGCCTTCATTGCTGATTTTCAGAGTTAGAAAAGCCAGGCTGTTTGTGTACCTATGTTGTTATATCCTGAGTGTGTAATGAATATGTGTAAGGCATTAAGCCTCAGGAATTTAAACTTTTTAATGGCAGACATTGGAATCATACTCATGAGAAGTATCTAAACTTTCCAAAACTGCACTTAAGTGTAACCAGTATATAATAACTTATTTGTTTATACTGTTTCACACTGTATAAAGATTGCCAATGCACTCTTAAGTTAACATGCCTCATTAAGTCTAAATCAGCTTATAGCAACCCTAATAGAGCTTTCAAGGTAAGTGATATCTCTTTTACCCTTTCCATCCCACTGCACCCCAGTGATTTTCCGTGGCTAAGCAGGGGTTCAAACCCTGGTCTCCCAAGCCCTGCTCCATCACTCACTATCCAGTACAGCACACTGAGTATTGTGATAATATTAGCAATTTATAAAATAAAAAAAGGAGAGATGCATTAGATTCTTCCTTTATTTGTATCAGAGTTGTACAATTTAAAATTATGGAAGTATATAAAGTATAGGTGAAATTAAAACAAATTAAAATGTTAAGATAATTAAGACTATTTTTGACCAGACGTAGTAGGGCCTGGTTGACTTCCAGACACTTTACTATCTTGGTTTCTTTCTTCTGGTTCCATTCCAATTTCTTCATATATTTTTAATCTGTGGATGCAGTACACTTAGGTAAAAGTCCAGTTGTGTTCAACTCTAGGGCGCGGTGCTCATCCCCGTCTCCAAGCCGTAAAGCCAGTGTTTGTCCGTAGACAGTTTCTGTTGTCACGTGACCAGCGCAACTAGATACAGAACACTGTTACCTTCCTACCATGGTGGTACCTATTTATCTACTTGCATTTACATGCTTTCAAACTGCTAGGTTGGCAGGAGGTGGGACAAGCGATGGGAGCTCATTCTATTGTGTGGATTCGATCTTACGACTGGTGGTCTTCTGACCTTGCAGCACAGAGGTTTCTGCAGTTTAACCCGCAGTGCCACCATGTCCCTGAGTACTCTTAGTTCTCACTAAATCAAGATTGAGTGGCATAGTTTTGATCTTGACACGAGCATTGATGCAGCCTACAATTGTTTTCTTTTTTTGTTCCTGCTGCTGCACATCACATTCTTGACTCATTTGGCATGTGAACTAGTGAGAACATGATATATTTTTCATATGCCAAGCCATGTGACCTCTGAAATCCTGGGCCATTCCCTCCAGGTGTTTTTTCCCCATTCAGTCCTGAGTTCCTGTGCCACCATCCCATTTCTGGTGCATCATTGAAATTCTTGTCCTCAGCATTTGAAGACCCCACCCCACCCCGTCTTCTAGAATTCTGTGCCTCTCCTCTGCAATTTAAAGCCTCCTGACAAGGTTCATAAGACTCAGTGAGCCAATTTCCCCCAATTCCTGTGAGGTCCAATCTCTTATCAAGGATCCTCCTTTATGAAAGCATGGATGATGACACAGTCTGCACAGCCAGTTATTCATTCCCAGTATTCTTGGCTTTCTTTCTGGGTCATGATCTTCAACAGGAAGGGTTAATTAAATTGTGTGTGTGTGTGTGTGTGTGTGTGTGTGTGTGTGTGTGTGTGTGTGTGTGTGTGTGTGTGTGTGTGTGTGTGTGTGTGTGTGTGTGTGTGTGTGTGTGTGTGTGTGTGTGTGTGTGTGTGTGTGTGTGTGTGTGTGTGTGTGTGTGTGTCCAGCTTCCCCCAGAGCCTCAAAGTTCTCTGCAATACATTGAAAAGCTACAGTAAGGAAACACCTGGAGAGAGTGAGCCAAGGATGTAACATTTGCTGCCCCATGGGAGAGAAGGAAGGAAGGGATAACAATCAATAGGCTGTTCTAATCCAGATACTTGGAAGAAAAGGCTTCAAGTATCCAGATCTAGTTGGGGAACAAGTCTTCTAAATTATCAATATTTAATTGATCGATTTCAACCATCAAAGATCTGTCAGATCAGATAAACTGATGCTTCACCGTCCCTTAGAGTCCTATTGAACTTTATAGACCTCTAGGGAAAAATCAGAAGCCTGTGTTCGTCATAGCTGTCCTTATCCTAAAAAATTATTATCTCCAGAGTGAAACCAATCAATTATTGACAATCAAGTCAGCATTCATCTGAGTATCAAGTTTTCTCGATGTTGCAATCATAGGAACCATCTCTGACCATAAATTGGACAGTGGTTTGAGGCAGATCCCATGTGAAAATCATAGGGATTCAGGAGGATCCATAGTTGGATCAGTGTTTTTGCACCACTGCAAAGCCAGGCACCCTTCATTTCTGTGTCATATTTTGTGGGTGCAAATAGGGAGAGCTGGAGCATTCTTAAAGGGACAGAAGCAGCCAGGCTTTCTAAAAGGATAAGCAGCTTAGCCCCCTCCCTCCCTCACCACAGCAATTGGGGTGAGCGGGCGAGCCTCAAATGAAACTATTGTAAAAGCCTCTGTAGCCCCCTACAGTGCAGCTTAAAATGTATTAAAAGTTTTCCTAAGAGGACCAGTGTAAAAATACAATGCCTTAACCACTATCTCAAAGAGATGCAGACAACTCATGTACCATGTGAGTGTCACATGACTTTCAAATCGCAGCAAAAGTTTTCAAATGATAAATTGCAGTAATGCTGATTGTATATGAAACACAAAAGAGACTGATCTGTGGCATGATGGTGGTGGATGAAGCTGTCTGAACCAATGCCTACCAGCATATATATATAAAAAAGGGGGGCGGGGAATTAAGCCAGAAAAAAAGAGGAAATAAACATTTTCTTATATTGTTATTAGTCATGCCTTTTCATTGTCTAGTGGTTGGGAGGCAGCTCTGCCCAAAGACATTGGTAGGCTTGGCATAACCTAAAATTAATCCCTGCTATTGCTCCTCATCTGCCTGGATAGTTCAATGAGGTAGAGCACCTGATTTGGGGGTGCATTTGTAGGGAGTTAGATTCCCCATTGTGTTTTGCAAGAGACAGATCCAGACTAATTTGGCCTTGGGCACGGTGCACGATCCCAAACCATCTTGTGAAGACGGAAATGATCAATCATTTCTGAATACTTTAAACCTATGAAACCTGGATAGGGTTGCTATAAGTCAGAACTTGCCACTGGATACCAAGACCAAGATCATCTACACCCCTGTAGTAGGGGTGCCCAGCTCTAGGACAGAAGTTTTCTTATGATTATTGCATGGTGCAGGGTTATCAATCTGCTTGTGGGCTTTCACCCTAAACCCCATGCATCATGTGAGTTTAACAGACCGTGGCAAGGCAGCACCTTACTGGCTGAAGACTGAGCAGCTTAAGGTGGGCAGTAGCTACCTAGTGATGTGCAATGACCTCTCCCAGGAAATAGCACCTGGCATCACACTCTACATTAATTGAGCAAATACTTATAACCAATAACTGTTACTTCCCGTGTTAGTTCAACGCCATATGCAAAGCTGGAGTGTCCTCTCCAGAGCACAAGGCCTGTGTAAAAGAGTATGGAGGACAGACTGTTACCCAAGCAGCAAATCTCCCCACTCCATGTCACTGAAATAGTCCAATGGAAAAGCAGAAGCCAATACAACTGGTTTCAGAGATGTCGCAGGAGTTGCCAGAACGACATGAACTGCCTCCGGGAATCCGGCTCTGGATTCTGCCTCAAGGTTTACTCCTGAAGCCTTTTCCATCAATGGATATAGCCACAAGGCAGTGGAGGTTTGAAATCAGAGTTTTCCTTCTCCTAGATGGGCTGCCTTTCAAGGCTAATAAGCCCGATCTACCCAGGGAGCATATTAAGTAAGGTTACAAAAAGAAACTTGGGCTGACAGCAAAAGTACAACTAGAGTTACAGATTTTTCAGTTGCTGAAACTTATATTTCTTCTTAGTTCCTTCTTGTATACCTTGGTTGCCCAAAGTTAACTCCAGTCTCTCTTACTGTTAAGACACTCAATCCCTTTCTGAGAGGCTGAAGGTTTTCTTTTTACTGTTATTTATAAAAAGGATTGGCAGGACAGAAAACTCACACCAGGGAATTCATATTTGACTAGTGGCAGGCTGAGAATTGCTTTGAAAGTTGACCAGTATTCTTTAATCCCTGCACACAGCCCCACCCAAAGAAAACAACATCTTTAAAAAGTTAGATAACACACTAAGGGTGGAGCTGGTGTCACCACACTCCATTGCAATCCTATTGTCTACGCGAGGGGTCCCCAACACCCGGTCCGCGACCCGACAACGGTCTGCAGCCTAGGCAGAACCGGGCTGCGGAGACAGATCTCCTGCCCCCCCGTGAGCGCTCCCCCTACAAGTGCAGCCCATGCATGTGAGTGAGTGCGCTCCTCCCCCCACGAGGATGACACCACCACCCCGTGAGCGTGACATGTCACCCCCCCAACCGGCCCGCAGTTAGGAAAAGGTTGGGGACCACTGGTTTATGCACAATAGTAACTATGAACGGAAAATAGTTTCCCTTGCAAAATATTTGCCTGAAAGCCATCTTATTTTTCAGAAGGAGAGTCCTAAGTGATAAAAACAAACACAATTTTCTTCAATTTTGCCCTAGATCTGTTGGTGACAGCTCCATATCCAACTGTACAGACATTATCTACAAACAGATACATTTTTGTCTCTTGAGATACAGAGAGAAAGAAAAGTCTAGAGTGGATTTGTACTAATTGTTCCGAGAGGGGGATAATAAGTCAAACCTTTAGGGAAACTTCCTCAAAGTTATGTGATGCTTTGGGAAATCGCAAGTGCCACTCTGATGTCCCCGGGCACTCCAGCCAAGCTGTGCACCTCTGCCCTTCTCTGCAGCCCTGCCCACCTGTGCCTTTCCACATGAAAGGGCCTCCCTTGCTCCCATAGTAAGGGCAGCCACAAGGTCCTCAGCATCTCTCCAGCTGAGTCTCTCCAACAACTCCTTCCTTACACACTAAAACCTAGGGCCGTGCAAGAGTCTATACAAAGTCCCATCCCTCCAGTACTTAACTTTTGTCTCATACACCTTTGCTAGGAAAAAAAAGCGGGAGATGCCCCCCCCAGTGTAACTGGGCAACGTGAGTGCACAAAATAGAGCCCATCCTCCTTCAGCTCACACAAGGTGGTTTCCCTTCCCCAACCCTCCAACCTACCCGCTCACGACGTTGATCTTCCCGGGGGATCTCCATTCCATAATGCTTTCTCCCTCTCCCGTCATTCCCTTCAGAGAGGACTTGAGGGCCCACCAGAGGCCTCTCCACTTCTCAGAAACTCACTAGGCGTCCATCCTCCCCCCTCCCCCTCCCCGCTGCCCTCTATCCTTCCCTTTCCCGTCGCCTGGCCCTCTCCATCCACCCAGCCAGATAGCCAGCCACCTGCATCCAACAGCCATCAGTGGCAGTTCCACCATCTCTCTGAAGTGATGCTCTCACTGTCAGCGGTCTCCTTTCCCCTCTCTCCCCCTGTTCCCCTCAACCAACTCCTCCATCCTGTTGCGCACCCGTCAGAGGACCCTTCCGGCTTCTTGGTGGTCGAGGTGGCTGTTCCTGCTGCTGTCTCGCGCTTGCCGCGTCTTGACTCTCCCGCCCACCCAACAGACTTGAATCCCTCCCTTCTTCCGTCCCTCTGTTCCTCCCTCCTTCTGAGAAGGAACGAAGCCCCCTCACTTACTTGCCTATGTCGCTTTGTTGTTGTTTAGTTGTTAAGTCATGTCCGACTCTTCATGACCCCATGGACCAGAGCACGCCAGGCCCTCCTTTCTTCCACTGCCTTCCGGAGTTGGGTCAAATTCATGTTGGTTGCTTCACAGACACTGTCCAACCATCTCATCCTCTGATGCCCCTTCTCCCCTTGCCGTCACACTTTCCCAACGTCAGGGTCTTTTCCAGGGAGTCTTCTCTTCTCAAGAGAAGACCAAAGTATTGGAGCCTCAGCTTCAGGATCTGTCCTTCCAGTGAGCACTCAAGGTTGATTTCCTTCAGAATGGATAGGTTTGTTCTCTTTGCAGTCCAGGGGACTCTCAAGAGTCTCGTCCAGCACCACAGTTCAAAGGCATCAATTCTTCATCAGTCAGCCTTCGCTTCCATACATCGCTAATGGAAAAACCATAGCTTTGACTATGCAGACCTTTCTTGGCAAGGCGGTATCTCTGCTTTTTAAGGTGCTGTCAAGGTTTGTCATCACTTTCCTCCCAAGAAGCAGGGGTCTTTTAATTTCGTGGCTGCTGTCACCATGTGCAGTGATCATGGAGCCCAAGAAAGTAAAATCTGTCACTGCCTCTATATCTTCCCCTTCTATTTGCCAGGAGGATGGGACCAGTGGCCATGATCTTAGTTTTTTGATGTTGAGCTTCAGACCTTTTTTTGCACTCTCCTCTTTCACCCTCATTAAGAGGTTCTTTAATTTCTCCTCACTTTCTGCCAGCAGGGTGGTATCATCTGCATATCTGAGCTTGTTGATATTTCTTCCAGCAATCTTAATTCCAGTTTGGGATTCATCCAGTCCTGCCTTTCGCATGATGTATTCTGCATATAAGTTAAATAAGCAGGGAGACAATATACAGCCTTGTCGTAGTCCTTTCCCAATTTTGAACCAATCAGTTGTTCCATATCCACTTCTAACTGTTGCTTCCTGTCCCACATATAGATTTCTCAGGAGATAGATAAGGTGGTCAGGCACTCCCATTTCTTTAAGAACTTACCATAGTTTCTTGTGGTCCATACAGTCAAAGGCTTTTGCATAGTCAATGAAGTAGAACTAGATGTTTTTCTGGAACTCTCTGGCTTTCTCCATCATCCAGCACATGTTAGCAATTTGGTCTCTAGTTCCTCTGCCCCTTTGAAATCCAGCTTGTACTTCTGGGAGTTCTCGGTCCACATACTGTTGAAGCCTACCTTGGAGGATTTTGAACATAACCTAGCTAGGGTGTGAAATGAGTGTAATTGCACGGTAGTTGGAGCATTCTTTGGCACTGCCCTTCTTCAGGATTGGGATGTAGCCTGATCTTTTCCAATCCTCTGGCCACTGCTGAGTTTTCCAAAGTTGCTGGCATGTTGAGTGTAGCACCTTAACAGCACCATCTTTTAAGATTTTAAATGGTATGCCATCACCTCCACTGGCCTTGTTGTTAGCCATGCTTTCTAAAGCCCACTTGACTTCACTCTCCAGGATGTCTGGCTCAAAGTCAGCAACCACACTATCTTGGTTGTCCGGGACATCCAGATCTTTCTGGTATAATTCCTCTTGCCACCTCTTCTTGATGTCTTCTGGTTCTGTGAGGTCCCTACCACTTTTGTCTTTTATCATGTCCATCTTTGCACAAAAGCTTCCTTTAATATCTCCAATTTTCTTGAACAGATCTCTGGTTTTTCACTTTCTATTCTTTTCCTCTGTATCTTTGCACTGCTCATTTAAGAAGGCCCGCTTGTCTCTCCTTGCTATTCTTTGGAAGTCTGCATTCAGTTTTCTGTAACTTTCCCTATCTCCCTTGCATTTTGTTTCCCTTCTCTTCTCTGCTATTGGTAAGGCCTCGTTGGACAGCCACTTTGCTTTCTTGCATTTCCTTTTCTTTGGGATCGTTTTTGTTGCTGCCTCCTGTACAATGTTATGAACCTCTGTCCATAGTTCTTCAGGCACTCTGTCCACCAAATCAAGTTCCTTAAATCTGTTCTTCACTTCCACTGTGTATTCATAAGGGATTTGGTTTAGATTATACCTGATTAGCCCAGTGGTTTTTCCTACTTTCTTCAGTATAAGCTTGAGTTTTGCTATAAGAAGCTGATGATCAGAGCCACAATCAGTTCCATGTCTTGTTTTTACTGACTGTATAGAGCTTCTCCGTCATTGGCTGCAGAGAACATAATCAATCTGATTTCGGTATTGCCCATCTGGTGATGTCCATGTGTGGAGTCGCCTCTTGTGTTGTTGGAAAAAAATGTTTGTGATGACCAGCTTGTTCTCTTGACAAAACTCTATTAGCCTTTGCCCTGCTTCGTTTTAAACTCCAAGGCCAAACTATTGTTCCTTTTAACTCTTGACTCCCTACTTTAGCATTCCAGTCCCCTATAATGACAAGAACATCTTTCTTTGGTGTCAGTTCTAGAAGGTGTTGTAAGTCGTCAAAGAACTGAACAATTTCAGCCTTTTCAGCATTGGTGATTGGTGCATAAACTTGGATTACTGTGATATTGAAAGCTCTGCCTTGGAGTCGTATTGAAATCATTCTATCATTTTTGTATCCCAGTACAGCTTTTCCCACTCTTTTGTTGACTATGAGGGCCACTCCATTCCTTTTATGGGATTCTTGCCTACAATAGTAAATATGATAATCGTCTGAATAAAAATTAGCCCATTCCCATCCATTCTAGTTCACTGACGGCCAGGATGTCAATGTTTATTCTTGCCATCTCCTGTTTGACCACATCCAGCTTCCCAAGGTTCATAGATCTTTCATTCCAGGTTCCTATGCAGTATTTTTCTTTGCAGCATTGGACTTTCCTTTCACTTCCAGGCATGTCCACAGCTGATTGCCCTTTCGGCTTTGGCCCAACCACTTCATTAGCTCTGGAGCTACTTGTCCTTGTGGCTTCCTCAGTAGCATGTTGGACACCTTCCGACCTGAGGGGCTCATCTTCCAGGGTCATATCTTTTAGCTTTTTGTTTCTGTCCATGGAGTTTTCTTGGCAAAGATACTAGAGTGGCTTGCCAATTCCTGCTCCAGGTGGATTGCGTTTAGTCAGAACTCTCCACTATGACCTGTCCATCTTGGGTGTCCCTGCACGGCATGGCTCATAGCTTCTCTGAGTTACTCAAGCCCCTTCGCCATGGCAAAGCAGCAATCCGTGAAGGGGTATGCCACTTTACCGCAGCAAACTGGTGGGCGGAAAGAGGGAAACCAAAGTTGGAACTTACAGTAATGGTTACTATTCTTGTCATACTTTGGGGACAGGAGTGGAAAGGATTGGTTGCATGGCCTTCTTGAAAAGCAGCTATGAAGCTTTATTTGTGACGGTCCCTATTTCTACTCCTTATCTCACGTTAGGAATTGCTTGTTTAGTTTATCGCCTTATTTTTCTTGAAGACAAAAATGGCTACGTTACACATGCTTTTGTTTTTACTGAGGTCCTTAACGGTAATTGTTGGTTCCACAACGCGAGAGACTGTTTTGTTAGGTCTTGAATGTTAGGGATAATAGCGAGCCCTAAGAAGTGCTAGCCTTACTACTGTATCACTCTTGCAAGCTCGCAAGTCGTCGGCTCTCCGGCTGCGCCGCACAGACTGAGGCGAACGGCAGAGGGCACTGCCGGGGACCGAGCCCTTCGGGTGGATCAGGCCGCCCGCAGCCGGGTAGGGCGGGAGGACGCCTTGGCGTGGAGCCTTATCAGGAGGCGGCAGGACGGGCCGGGTCAGGCCCCCTGTTTGGGCGGGCCGCGCTTCATGGGGCAACGTCGCCGGAGCGACTGAGGTGCGGCCCTCTCTTGCTCGGAGCGGCAAGGAAGCCCTGCAGCCGCCGTGGGCTCGATGGCGGGCTTCGTTCCCCGCCTCCCGTTGCTGCTGTGGCGGCGCCGGAGTCTCAAGTGCTGCTGCTCCTCTTTCTGGGCTCCAGCGCCCTTCAGCGTCGCGGCCTCCGGGAGCTGGGCCCCGTCGCGCTCGGCGGTGGCGGCGGCGGCGGCGGCGGCCAGGTGCCGGGGCGCTGCATGGCCGGGCTCCGTCCGCCTGCTGCCCGCCGCTCCCCGCCTGGGTGCCTCCTCCTGGGCATCCGCGGCTGGGACCCCACAGAAGAAGGCGGGCGAGCCCCAAGGAGCCTCGCTGCCTCTGGCTGCCGGGCCCGACCGCGGCGGCGTGTCCGACGCCCGGCGGCTCTTGGCCCTGGCTTATCCTGAGCGCGGCAGATTGGCAGGTAAACCCCCCCCCTTTTCTCGCCTGCCCGGCAAGCAGACATGCCCTCTGAATGGCGGCCTCCGTGGACTCGTGTCAGCCCGTGGCATTCTCTCCTTCCTGCTGTCTTTCCCTGCCTTTCATTCCCGGCATGCGTCTGCCCAGATTTTCACCTTAGGCAGTAATAAAGGGCCTTGTGCACCAGTGCGCACGCATTTCTTCTCTTCAGCAGTTAGACATTTGTATTCGCTTGTTGGCCAGCGCACTTTGCCTTCTGTAATGTTTTATCATAAAACTGTAATGTTGCCCTTAACTCCCACCACTGTGAACAGGATGCCTCCTTCGGGCTATCTGTTACCTAAATCTCATTCTGGCAGTCTTGTTTTTTCCTTCTAGCTTTTTTCTCTTCACACAGGGGTGGGTCTACTATGAAACTAATGAATTTTAAGCTTAGGGCCTGTAATCCCGGAGGGACCTCAGAAGGGGCTTTATTCCATATTTAAAAAATAAATAAATGGTGATCTGTGGTGAAACAAGCCCATGGAAGATGATAACAGTGGTTACCCAGACCTCATTCATTGCTTGTTATGAAGCCTACCCACCCCCCAATAGTTCAAGCTTCAGGCACCCTAAAATGTCTCCAAACCTGCATTTTCTTGTATCCAAATCTTTCCTCCCATCAAGCTGCCCGAATTGTACTTCCTGGTTCCGTCCCTCCTTTTCACTGTAAAGTGATGCCCAAGTGAACTTAAAGAGGAATACATGTAGCAGATACAGAACAGGTACAACTGTAGAAATCAGTTTAATCTAGAAAGGTAACAAAGATCCTCGCAATAAACTACTGTAAAAAAGCGTTTCCCATCCTGAGGCTGCAGAGTATTTTCTTGGAGTGTGTGTGTGTTTGAAGGGTCACCTTATATCTGTAGCAAAGTTAAAAGCTCCCTTTGACATTTAGTCCTGTCATGTCTGACTCCAGGGTGCAGTGCTCGTCCCCATTTCCAAGCCATGGAGCCAGCGTTTGTCCAAAGACAGTTTCTGTGGTCATGTGGCCAGCGCGACTAGACACGGAACGCCGTCACCTTCCCACTGAGGTGTTACCTATTTGTCTACTTGCATTTGCATGCTTTCGAACTGCTAGGTTGGCAGGAGCTTTGATCTTACGACTGCTGGTCTTCTGACCTTGCAGCACAGAGGCTTCTGCGGTTTAACCCACAGCCCTCATATGTATAGTAAGGTAAAGGTTCCCCTTGACAATTTTTGTCCAGTCTTGTTCGACTCTAGGGGGCGGTGCTCATCCCTGTTTCCAAGCCATAGAGCCAGCGTTTGTCTGAAGACAATCTTCCGTGGTCACATGGCCAGTGCGACTTAGACATGGAACGCTGTTACCTTCCTACCCAAGTGGTTCCTATTTATCTACTTGCATTTGCATGCTTTCGAACCGCTAGGCTGGCGGGAGCTGGGACAAGCGACGGGAGCTCACTCCGTCGCGTGGATTCGATCTTACGACTGCTTGGTCTTCTGACCCTGCAGCACAGGCTTCTGCGGCTTAGACCGCAGCGCCACCACGTCCCTTTTTCATATGTATAGTAGCTGTTATTAAATAATTTCTTCCTTGACCTTCCAGATCCAGATGTTAAAGTCATTGTGTTATGTGTATGTATGAGAAACTGGCCCTTTGGGCAGAAAGAATCTTCTGCTTTCTAGGAAAAGGATGATTTTACCCCATTAAAAATGTGTGTTTACGCAAACGTGGCAGGGGGTTGCAGGTTACTTGGCTATTATAAAAGGTGGACGTGACTCAAAAAAGGTTGGGAACTACTAAACTAAACTTTTCTGGAAACCAGTTTGGAAAGATGTTTCTTAAAATAACTTAAAGCTTTCTGGACACAGGACCTTCCATTAGACTAAACATGATTTTGGAGCCCTGCTATTTAATTTTCTGACTTGAGGAGAGCTCTTAATGACGACCATGTGGAAGTCGCTGATTCCCATAAGTAGCAAGTGATATAACTTGCTGACTGACTACATACTACATTCTAACTGTCCAAAGACTCTTGACTGGAAAAAAAGGTGTGGGGGGGAAATGTGAGTAGGGAGGCATGGCGCTCTTAAAAATTTGGAGGCAGAGAGGGAACTGTTGGCTGCTACTGGATTGACTAACATTCACTCTAGTCCAGAAAGGTCCCTCCCAGCCAAAACCTCTTCCAGGTTTAGGAGCTCCCAGCCCACCAGATGTGGACCACTGATAAAAAAAGTTTTCTGTGAATCCAGTTAATCAGGTGTCGCAGGGACAGACTGTGCCTCCTGCAGTACAGTGTTGGCTGGCATATCTGCAGCATGCAAGTGCCCCTCTGTACAATTGGGAACCAGGCTTTTTCAGAGATACCTTCTCAGTGGCTGCACCCTAGCTCTCAGCCAAGGGATGCTAGGATTCCTTGTCCGTTTTTTTTTCAATAGGCAGGAAAAAACATTTTTATTTGGCAACTGACCTTTGCTGCAGAAGGGCTCTGACCTGGTTGGGTGCTGTATAGAGAGGGGGGTATTGGTATACAAATATCCCCATACAGGTGGCGTTAACGAGGCTGGATCCTCTTTAATGCCACCTGTGCGAGGATATTCATATATGCATGCCCCCATCTCTAGTGCTGTATTTTCTTATATTGATGAGTTTTTACATCTTTGTTGATGTTGTTTTCAGCTTTTCTGCACTTTACACTTCAACTACCGTTAATTGATTTAATTGTAAAGTTTTAATTTTTATGAGCTCCCTAGGAAGGCAGCATATAAATTACAAACAAACGAATGAATTAATGACTAAACAAATAAATGGGTAGATAGGCAACTCCATTATAAATTACCATCTTTGGCCGCAAGTTCAGGTGTAAACATACTAATAAATGTACATATACCAGTATTTTTCAAGTACAATGGACCCTCGACTTACAGACGGCTCGACTTACAGACTTTTCGAGTTACAGACTTCTCTGGCTGCAAACTTTAGATTCGACTTGCAGCCAGAGAATCGACTTACAGTCCAGAAAAAAACCAAAATGGAATAAAAATAGAATAAAAACCACTGGTTATGGGATTAATCGGTTTTCAGTGCATTGTAGGTCAATGGAGATTTGACTTACAGACTTTTCGACTTGCAGCCACCATTCCAATACGGATTAATTCCTTAAGTAGAGGGTCCACTGTAAACACATGGGGATGGAGCCTGCTGTTTTCCTCTGTGTGTATGTTCTGGAGAAGCAGCCTGAATATTTTCACTCTGGGTCCAAATATTTGGAGTGGAAAATTTTCCACGGATGATCTATATTTTTTTGTGGAAAAATTTCCACACTATATACATCTGGGCTGTTGTGTGGCAGTTAATCATGTTAGATGGGCTAAATATAGTATGTCAGCTTCTATGTAGGGTATGTTTAAATATAATATTTAAACTATTGTGCTGTTAATTTCCATCTGAAGGATGCGTTCCACATCCTTTCAACTGTAAAGCATGTTCACCACAACTGAGCTACATCCCTTGTATGAAGGAACTTCCCTATCTACAGTACAGTAGTTTCTTTTCTTAGCAGCACAAGAGGCATGTGCTGTTCAACATGTATGTGGAAGTAAGGAAAAGAGGAAGCTCTTAGTATGCTCAGTCTTCACATACTGAAGGGCATGTCTGCATTGTAGCTGTCTAAATACTGTATAATCCAATTCTGCTGTATGGAACTCACATTTGGCCTTTAGGTGTGGAAGGCCTACACTTATAGGCAGCTTGCAGTCTTGCCTTCCAACACATGAAACTTGTTTTTCACAATAGGGATGGGATATCCCAACACAATTCTTTCCTAAAGTTTAAAAGACCTTTTGAATGTTTGCATAGAACTATAGCCTTTGGGTGGCGTCATGTTTCCTTTTGAAAGAATGAAGTCAGAAAGACATCTTAGCTTTAGAAAACACACTGTCGTTGTGGCTCCCTAAGTGTAAAGGCTTCTCAGATGGAAGGGAATCTCGCCTAGAATGTTGTTCCTGTCTACAGTATTCACATACTTCTACTGGTTTTAAATTTCTAATTTATTGGTGGCACATTTTTGTAAATTATATTTACACCTCCCCAAGTCAGAATTTACTGTATATGAGATCAAACTATTTGATCCACCTAACCAATATTCCTTTTCTGACTTTTCCTATCATTAGGCACAGTAAGGCATCTCCCTTAGGTTCCAAATAGTGGGAGATGGGGAGTGCCTGTGCAGCATTTAATGATGGAGTTCTGTGTTTTATACATCCTTTCCCTTTAGGTTGGCTTCCTTTTAGTGATTGCTTATTGGGGGGAAGGTCTTTAAAAGGGAACTTTTATTTTTTTTTTGTTTTAATGCATGTCTTGTACTGTTTTTATCTATGAATTTTTAGTATATTTGTTTCGTTCTTTTAAAATATTGTAATAATTTATTTTTATAGCTTTAATCATTTTTTTGTTTTTTAATACTGTAAGCCACCTTGGGTCCTTTTTAAGATAAAGCAGGGTAAAATGTTTTAAATAAACTAACCAATGAAATAAATAATTTACAACTCTTGGTTGTTATGGCCGCAAGTTCAGGTGTAAACATACTAATAAATGTACATATTTTCGGGCTCTTTGGCCATGTTCTGTAGGTTGTTCTTCCTAACGTTTCACCAGTCTCTGTGGCCGGCATCTTCTCTTCTCCTTAGCACAACAATACACCCACAACAAGACACACTGATCACCCATCTACAGAAAAAGACAAAAGCCTATCTCACAGCCATAAATACTGCACTCCCAAGCCAAACTACACCAGAGCACAGAGTGCTGTCCTCTGAAGATGCCGGCTACAGAGATTGGCAAAACGTTAGGAAGAACAACCTACAGAACATGGCCAAAGAGCCTGAAAAACCCACAACAACCATTAGATCCCGGCTGTGAAAGCCTTTGCAAATACAATTTACAACTCTTTTTGTAACAAGTAACACAAATGAATTACTTTGAAAAAGCAATTAGTAATGAACTATTCTCTAGACCTATGTTCTGCTTGGATAAATGTTACAAATGTTCAAATTAGGCTGCTAAATTGCAGCTGAAAAAACTGAAGTACTATATTTCTGAGAAATGTTAGTGTAACATTTGTCCCTTTTTTCTAATATTAAAAAAGAGTGGTGTTTTCTCCTCCTTTTTTCTCCTATAGCTGCAGTTGGTTTTCTGACTGTTTCCAGTGTCATCACTATGTCTGCCCCCTTTTTCTTGGGGAAAGTTATTGACGTCATTTACACAAACCCCACTGGTGACCTCACAGATAACTTATCCAACCTCTGTGCCTTGCTAAGTGGAATATTTTTCTGTGGTGCTGCCGCCAATGCAACCCGTGTCTACCTCATGCAGACTGCAGGTAATTAAGATAAAAATTTTTTTTTCTGTATTTATGGCAAACAGAATAACTATTTGAAAGACGTTCAAGGCAAATGCTTCCATTTCCAGATTATGTTCTTTAATAAAGATTATGTTATGCATTTCTAAAATTATTAATTAGAAATAACTTTGTTTCTGATCTCGTATTGTTATATGTGCCATTGGGATAATTGATGTTTCAGGTTAGAATATTTATTAAGTACACATTAAGAGAGAGAGAGAAAATCCACCATTCAGCTCCATGTTAATATTTCATTCCCATCCTCACACAAAAAGTAGCCAAAATGCTCTTGCATAGTTACACTGGCATAACACTAATGCTGTAATTTTTAGAGACACATTGCCACAAATTAAGAAATCACTGTAGACATTATCTGTTGCATATTGAAATCAACTCACAGCTGGTAACATCTATGGTGGTATCTTTATGTCCAAATGTCACACAGTTAGCATGCCAGCTTAATTATGCAAAATGATTTTGGGCAGCATGTATGGATGCCTTCATGATGCATGCACACTTTTCTTGATTTTCCCTTGATTTTTGCTACATAGTGGCCAGAATCCTATTAGCATGGCCCACCAGCACAATGTCAGAGCAGTGTAACTTCAGCAGGAAGATGGTGCCGTCATTTTTTGTCCCACACCAATAGTGACAATAGGACAGACTTCTACTTTGTCTTCTTAACTTGTGGCAAATCACCACCAAAAGGCATACTGCTAGTGTTACACCAGCAGAAATATGCAGTAGGAATGCTGCTGTGTTGCAAATAATGTTGGGGGACTGGTTACTAATTTTTTTAAAAAAAATCTGTAAAATGTTTTCAGGGAATTGTATGTCTTGAGTTTATAGGACAAAGAATTGTGAAACGTCTGAGAACAACGATATTCTCCTCCCTCTTGAAACAAGAAACAGCTTTTTTTGATAAAACCAGCACTGGAGAGCTGATTAATCGCTTATCTTCAGATACAGCACTCTTGGGCCGTTCAGTCACTGAAAACCTTTCTGATGGGCTAAGAGCTGGTGCCCAAGCCTCTGTTGCAGTTGGGATGATGGTACGTGCCTGTTTTTTTTTTTTTTTTGTAAACTTTCTTTTTGCTAAATCCTACAGAGTCAAAAGTATTTAGAATGAATTTATAGAGAACTGAAGAATCCCATGCCTTAAGCTATTATGTGAAAATACTGATATTAAGAATGTCTTCAATTACAACTGATGCAGAGCTTGGAAGTTATGTTTTGGACTACAGTTCCGCAGGAAAGGACTTTTCAGTCTGAGGGGAAATTACTCAATTAGTTTCATAGCTATTAGATTTTTTAAAAAAGTCTGTGAATCATAATGCACAATGATACTTGTAGTCTTTTGCTCTAAAAACAATATTTCTATATGCAACAATAGAAACAACCAAAGTACCTTCATTTTTATGGTTGTTGTATGTTTGGGAGATAACCAAACAAATGCGCAACCAGGATTGCATCATTTTTGACCGTGTTTTTTTTTTAATTGTGACTCATGAGGCAATAGTATTATGTAATAAAATTTGACCACAGCCTCGTGCTTCAAGGTGTAACCTCCCTACTTTTCAGTACAAATGCTATGCATACAGAATACTTAAAGTTGCATCTTGGCTCCAAGAAGTATCATTAAGCAGAGAGAACTGAAACAAAGTTTAAAAATGCTTTCTTAATTGGCCAAAATCCTATTTCTTAGCATAGCAAATTGCATTAATGCACATCAATTGAATCAGTGGGGATTTAATGAGTCAATGCTTCCATACGTTACATAGATTCTGATGAGCCTACTATGAGATTTACTAGGCTAGAGTAAGTTGCAGTTAGAGCAAGGCACATTTATATTTAGGATTGGAGGAGGGCTAATGTTGTCCCTATCTTCAAAAAGGGCAAAAAGAGAAACCTGGGAACTACAGGCCAGTCAGCCTGACATCAATCCCAGGCAAAATTCTGGGACAGATTTTAAAGCGGTCATTGAGCAAGCACCTAGAAAACAATGCAGTAATAACTTGAAGCCAACACGGATTTGTCAAAAACAAATCCTGCCAAACTAATTTGATCTTATTTTTGATCAAGTAACCTCCCTGATAGACAGAGGGAATGCTGTAGACGTAGTATATCTTGACTTCAGCAAAGCTTTTGACAAAGTGCCCTATGATGTCCTGATTAGCAAGCTAACTAGGTGTGGGCTGGATAGTTCAAGTGTCAGGTGGATACACAATTGGCTACAGAATTGTACTCAGAGGGTGATGATTAATGGGTCCTTCTGTAACTGGAAGGAGGTAACAAGTGGGATACCCCAAGGCTCAGTCCTCGGCCTGGTGCTTTTCAATATTTTTATTAATGACTTGGATGAGGGAGTGCAGGGAATGCTTGTCAGATTTGCAGATGATACCAAATTGGGCGGAATAGCTAATATCCTAGAAGACAGAAACAAAATTCAAAATGACCTTGATAGGATGGAGCATTGGACCGAAAACAACAGAATGAAATTCAACAGAGATAAGTGCAAAGTCCTGCGCCTTGGAAAAAGAAACCAATTGCACAGTTACAAGATGGGAGATAACCTGGCTCAGCAAAACTATGAGCGAGAAGGATCTTGGAATTGTTGTGGATCACAAGCTAAATATTAGTCAACAGTGTGATGTGGCTACAAAAAAGGCTAATGCTATTTTAGGCTGCATTAATAGAAGTATAGTTTCCAAATCCTGTGAGGTGCTAGTCCCCCTCTATGGCTAGGCCTCACCTTGAGTATTGTGTCCACTTCTGGAGACCACACTTCAAGAAGGATGCTAACAAATTGGAGCAAGTTCAGAGGAGGGCGACAAGGAGGATCAGGCAGCTGGAAACCAAGCCTTATGAGGAAAGGCTGAAAGAATTGGGCATGTTTAGCCTTGAGAAAAGAAGACTGAGGGGGTGATATGATAGCTGTTTTTAAATATTTGAAAGACTGTCATACAGAGGAGGGGCAAGATTTGTTCTTGATCATCCCAGAGTGCAGGACACACAACACTGGGCTCAAGTTAAAGGAAGCCAGATTTTGGTTGAATATTAGGAAAAACTTCCTACCTGTTAGAGCGGTATGACAATGAGACCAGTTATCTCAGGAGTTGGTGAGTGCTTCAACACTGGAGTCACTCAAGAAAAACTTGGATAATCACCTGCAGATATGCTTTGATTGTATTCCTGCCTTAAGCAGGGGTTTGGCCTTGGCCTTGTAGGCGCTTTCCAACTTCACTTTTCTATGATTCTATGAATGGGCCTACTCTAGTGCAGCTTACTAGGCTAAGGAACAGGACTTTGGCCACTGAAAGAGAACTGCACAGCATTATGCTTTTGTCATCTTTAATTAATAGAACTAGCAGAACCTATTTAATTGTATTTAAATCAGGCTTGTCCAACCTGCAGCCCGAGGGCCGCATGCGGCCCAGGTCAGCTCGTAATGCGGCCCAGTGCAATTTTTATTTTTAAAGAAATTCCAAAGTTTCAAGTTACACTGCCAGCGCTTGCAGCCGGAATGTGGTCAGGGCATGTCACAACAGTAGAGGGGGAGAGAGGGAAGGAAGGAAGCAGCGGGAGGGGAGAGGAGAGGGGGGGCTTCATGACTGCATTGCGCCATCCCCGTCAATAGGTGGACCCCCTCCCGGCCCCACAAAGCTGCCGGAGTCGAAGCTGGCAGCCTCTGCTGTCTGAGATCGCAGCTGCCGGTAAGCGCGCTTGGAGCGGGGCTGCGGAGGATGGCTAGAGCTGCCCCCCCATGTGGGTCAAACCAAATGTATGTGCGGCCCAAACCAAATTTTCATCTTCTAATGTGGCCCAGGAAAGGTGAAAGGTTGGACACCCCTGATTTAAATGTTAATACTGAGTTGATTTTTTTTTTAAATTTCTAGTTCTTTGTATCCCCCAAACTTGCAACATTCGTTCTGAGTGTGGTGCCACCTCTGGCTTTCATAGCTGTGATATATGGAAGATACTTACGAAAACTGACTAGAATGACCCAGGATTCCCTTGCAGATGCAACACAGGTCAGTTCCCAAATGATTTATTCTAAACCACGATAGATATATGAGAACAAAACAACAAAAATTTGGGTGACATGTTTAAGAATAACAGATATATTATTCTATCATTTGACATGCTTCCTCAGATGCATTGTACCGAAATAGAACTGTATGTTAGTAGTTCATAGTGAATAACCAGAATTTTGTAGAGCTAAAATCTTACATAGCTATGCAAATAGTATGACTTTTGGAGGCAAATTGCTCCAAGTTAAGAAATTATCACAGACATTATCAGTTGCACACTGAGTCATACAATTCAGTATGCAACAGATAATGTCTAAAGTGATTTCTTAACTTCAGGCAATTTGTTTCCAAAAGTTACACTATTTGTGTTTTGCCGGTGTAACTAGGCAGGATAATTTGAATTACTATGCATCAAAATTTGAATTTCTAAATTGTAAGATTAAAATGTTGAAATTTGGTGTATTGTCTACTCTTTTTTTAATTACAGTGCCGTTTGCCTGTATTCAGGTATTTTTCACCAATCCCCTCTATTCTTCTGGTTCAAGTTAACAGATTCTGTTCAGGAATTGGGTGACCTTGAGGATGAAATTATAGAGGATGCAATATGATTAATAACAGCTCCCTTGTTTACTATTTTCATTCCTCCTCTTTTCAACTGAAAATAAAGGCTGAGACAGAAAATTTATATATATATATATATATATTCTTGTTAGTATAGTACAAAACAGCTGCCTGTCTGTTGCTTTTTTCTCCGAGTTTCACGGCTGAGTGAACATGTAATCTGTCTACACCAAAGTAAAGTGAAAGGTTGCCTGTAACAAACAGTACTCTCCTGACTTTATTCTGCCACATAACATGCAATGCCATGTTATGTCTCCTGTCCAATGCTTGGTAAAGCTGGATAAACTTTAGGGTGCACACCTATACCCACTTATTTAGGTGTAAGCCACATTGAAATGACTGATACTTGCTTTTGCATACACTTATAGAGGATTGTGCTGCTAAGTTGTTTGTCAGCTAGATATATTTGAAGAAGTTTATCTTTGTACATCCTGACATAAACTGATCTGATCTATATCTCTCATACTAATACAGAGATTGAAACTTAACAATCCTTTTCAAGTTTGAACTACTCTGTTTTATCAGACTGCTTCAAAAGCTCCCGGTGTGTTGTACTCAGTATGGTGTAGCAGCTAGAGTGATGGACTAGGATTTGAGACTTGTGTTCAAATTCCTGCTGGACCATGGGAATTTACTAGGGGGTGGAACTGATAAAACTGTTCTTTAAATACTTTGAAAACCTTTGTTAGGGTCACTATTGGTGAGTTTCAGCTTGATGGCACAGTGTCACCCAAACAAAACAAAAAAATCCATTATGCATTCTTATATATGAGTGTTTTTAAAGAAAATATGTTTAGAAATGCATGTCATTTCAATAAAATTAATGTAGACAATACTCTTTAAGTAGCTACATAGGGAGTGAGAGGAAAACTTTCTTTGCAGCTTGTTTACAGCTCTATTGAAGCTGTATAGGAGGAGCATTTAAAAGTGTATTGGCTAATAACCTGTAAACAAGGGCTTCCTCCTCACCATAGTATTTCCATATTTTTCCCAGTATAATTGCACCCTGAAATGGAGGAAGTCATGTGAAATGGACATTGATTGGAAATAAGACAGTTCCATCTCTCTTTACTTCCATCTCCCTTTTTCATAACAGTTTGAAGAAGTAAAATTCAGAAATTCTTTTTAGGCTTTGACATTGTGGCCTGAATGCTTCTTTTTGTTGTTATTGTTGTTGTTTAGTCATTAAGTTGCATCCGACTCTTCATGACCCCATGGACCAGAGCACACCAGGCCCTCCTGTCTTCCACTGCCTCCCAGAGTTTGGTCAAATTCATGTTGGTAGCTTCGATGACAGTGCCGAACCATCTCATCCTCTGTCGTCCCCTTCTCCTCTTGCCTCACACTTTCCCAACATCAGGGTCTTTTCCAGGGAGTCTTCTCATGAGATGGCCAAAGTATTGGAGCCTCAGCTTCAGGATCTGTCTTTCCCAGTGAGCACTCAGGGTTGATTTCCTTCAGAATGGATAGGTTTATTCTCCTTGCAGTCCAGGGAACATTGAAGAATCTTCTCCAGCACCACAATTCAAAAAGCATCAATCCTTTTGGTGGTCAGCCTTCTTTATGGTCCAGCTCTTGCTTCCATATATCGCTTCTGGAAAAACCATAGCTTTGATTACTCAGACCTTTGTCGGCAAGATGATGTCTCTGCTTTTTAAGATCCTGTCTAGGTTTGTCATCACTTTCCTCCCAAGAAGCAGGTGTCTTTTAATTTCATGGCTGCTGTCACCATGTGCAGTGATCATGGAGCCCAAGAAAGTAAAATCTGTTACTGCCTCCATATCTTCCCCTTCTATTTGCAAGGAGGTGATGGGACCAGTGGCCATGATCTTTGTTTTTTTTTTATGTTGAGTTTCAGACCGTTTTTGCGCTCTCCTCTTTCACCCTCATTAAGAGGTTCTTTAATTCCTCCTTACTTTCTGCCATCAGAGTGGTATCATCTGCATATCTGAGGTTGCTGATATTTCTTCCGGCAATCTTAATTCCATTTTGGGATTTGTCCAATCCGGCCTTTCACATGATGTACAGTTTTTTTCAAAATGTTTTTATTTTTTAACATAGGGGGTGACAAAAAGGAAAAGGGGAGTTGGAATTTATGAGGAAGAGAGGAAACAATAACATACTAATATCCAATCTATACCTATTGCCATATCAAGATTTAAAGTTATTTTTTCTGCCTTGTAGATAAAGTTCTCATTTCAATATATGTTATTCAGCTGCTGCCTGTTGATTCAGTCCACTTGTTAAATAAGCATGGAGACAATATACAGCCTTGTCGTACTCCTTTCACAATTTTGAACCAGTCAGTTGTTCCATATCCAGTTCTAACTGTTGCTTCCTGTCCCACATATAGATTTCTCAGAAGATAGATAAGGTTGTCAGGCACTCCCATTTCTTTAAGAACTTGCCATAGTTTGTTGTGGTCCACACAGTCAAAGGCTTTTGCATAGTCAATGAAGCAGAAGTAGATGTTTTTCTGGAACTCATATAAATTCTTCAAGGGAAATGCTAGCATAATGCTTAAATGAAATGGGAACATTCCACCGAGCAAGTCTGATGGATTATATTACTTTGTTTTTTTTAAAAAAATAACTGCAGTTAGCAGAAGAGCGGATTGGAAATTTAAGAACTGTTCGAGCTTTTGGGCAAGAGTTAAATGAAATGGAGAAATATAAGAGCAAAGTTGAACATGTTCTGCAGTTGGCCACAAAAGAAGCAACCGCTCGAGCAGGATTCTTTGGAGCAGTAAGTATATGAAGAAGGTGAGGAATCAACAATTGTGCTTATGTAATGTATCAACTTTTTTGGTTAGTGTTTCAGACATTCTTATGCTGAACATGCTCATTTCTGTCTATATCACAGTGCTGTCAACAAAGATTATTTGAAAGCCTGCTTAGGAATTATAGCACTGGATGTGTGTGTGTGTCTGTTTTATAAAGGGTATCTTTGCTAGCATAAACTATTATCATTGTACCCACATTTTTCTGAGAATTTTTTAGTTAGTAAGTGCCCCAGAGAAGTTTAAATTGCTGTTCATGTTTGTCGATTTTATGTTGGAGTGGTTTAAATCACATTTCCAAACAATTAAATCTTAAAATCTAAATTTAGGATAAAGGTTGCATGAGTCTGGTAGCAGTTTTAAATCTGTCTGTGGATTTTGTAAAATGTATTTGCTTTTCCAATGTTGTTAGTGATAAAGAAATTACAGCTCTCTAATAATAATACATTTCTTTAAAAAATTATCACAAGGTGCACTAACGATCTCAAGCATTTAAAACTGTTTCTGACTCTCCGTTAATTTGGGGCGAATTTTTTTCTCCCCCATTGAAATCCATTGAGCCTAAGTTTGACAGCTCAATGGATTTCAATGGGGGGGGGAATTAACCAAAAATTAACGGAGAGTCAGAACGAAGCCAAATTAAGTCTGCATAGGTTTCACAAGGTGCACTAATGATCCCAAGCATTTAAAACTTTACAACTTTAAAATTCAACAACAAATTAAAAAGGAGTCAGAACAAAGTCAATTTTGGCTAAGAAAGGGTTTATTAAGTGCAATTTAACATCATAACACTGTGCATTTGATTTTAAACATTTGAAACAGTAAACTTAACCTTTATTACAGGATAACGTTTTTTAAAAAGCAGACATGAGGCAGGAACTTTAAGTTTATAAACTTTATAGCATAGAAAAAAATTTTAAACTCAGCAATCACGGTGCAGGAACATTTACAAAACTCTTTAAAAACTGTACAGTACAGAAAGTCTTCATGAAGTGCATAAACATAACATTGGAAAGTCTTTGGAAAGTGCATCATGTACAGAAACTCTTCATGAAGTGCACAAGCATAACATTTACAGACACAACTCTTTGGAAAGTGCATCATGTACAGAAACTCTTCATGAGGTGCATAAGCATAATATTTACAGACACAACTCTTTGGAAAGTGCACCATGTACAGAAACTCTTCATGAAGTGCACAAACATAAAACATAAATTTTTAACGACAGAAACTTTTAACATTTCAACATCAGGCAACTTTAAAGTGAACAAGTGAGGCGGAAGCCTCAAAACCACCCGGACCAGTGTTCCCCACATCAATGCAGCAGTCTTCTAGGGGGATGATGAGGGGGAGGAAGAAGAAGAGATGGTCCAGGTAGAAGGCACCTGGGCAGCACTGATGGAAGGAGCAGGTTCCTCCTCCTGCCTTGGTCTCTTTGTGAGGAACCTCTCCATAGTCAGCTGCCTCTGCCGCCTTTTCAGAATTCCTCTGAAAGGGGACACGATCCTTTCGTCATAGGAATTTGATAAGTTCTGTGCCAGAGACGTGTCCTGGTGGTGCCGCTGCGCTATATAGTCTGCACAAACTGCCAGCAGTCCAAGAACTTCTTTAGGTTGCTGATGGACAGCTGTTCATGCTCTGGCTCTTCTTCTTGCTCCTCCCTCGCCTCTGCCTGAAGATCAACCAGCTCCTGTGTGGTCAGCTCCTGGTCATGGCCCTGTACCAGCTCTGCAATGTCCTCCTCATTGACATTGAGGCCCATGTTCCTTCCAAAGTCCACAATGTCCTGCATCACTGTGGACTCAGGTGCAGGTGCAGAAGCACCAGGAGCCACACAGTCTGGCCAGAGCGGGCGCCACACAGAGTTCAAGTTCCTCTGGCTGATGCCGTCCCAGGCCCTGGCGATCATCTTCAGGCAGATGACAATGTCGAACTCATCCCTCCAGAAATCACGCAGGGTGAGGCTGGTGGTATCGGTCACCTCAAAGCAGCGCCGGAACAGCTCCATGGTGTACCGCTTTTTGAAGTTCGCGATCACCTGCTGATCCATTGGCTGGAGTAGCGGGGTGGTGTTTGGAGGCAGGAACATGATCCTGATGAAGGAGAACTCCTCCAACAAGTCATCCTCAAGGCCTGGAGGATGGGCAGGAGCGTTGTCCATGAGGAGCGGGGCCTTCAGAGGCAGGTCATGGTCCAACAGGTACCACTTCACAGCTGGGCCAAAAGCGTGATTGACCCAATCCACAAAGAGGACCCGTGTGACCCAAGCCTTAGCGTTCGATCGCCACATCACCTTTAGCTGTGCTTTGTCTACCTTGTACTTCTTAAAAGGACGTGGATTTTTGGAATGGTAGACAAGCAACGGCTTGATCTTCAGGTCCCTGCTGGCGTTGGCACAGAAGAGGAGGGTCAGGCAGTCCTTCATCGGCTTGTGGCCAGGCAGCTTGCTCTCCTCTTGGGTCAGGAAGGTCCTTTTGGGCATCCGCTTCCAAAACAGGCTGGTCTCATCGCAGTTGAAGACCTGCTCTGGAAGGTAGCCCTCTGTCGTAACGACCTCGAGGAACTCCACAGCAAAGTCCTCTGCTACAGTGGTGTCGGAGCTGGCCGCCTCCCCGTGCCTCACCACACTGTGGATGCCAGATCTTGTCTTGAAGCGTTCAAACCAGCCTCTGCTGGCCTTGAACTCTTCAGGCTCAGCTGATGTTCCAGGCTGCTGATCCATGAAGTCAGCGTACAAGGCCCTGGCCTTCTCGCAGAGCACAGCCTCAGTAACTGTGTCCCCTGCACGCTGCTTCTCCTCCATCCAGATGACCAGGAGCTTCTCCACCTCCTCCAGGACAGCTGGCCGGTTCCTGGCGATCCTTGTGACACCCTTCGCGGTATCCGTGGCAAGGATCTTCTCACGGTTGGCTACGATGGTGCCAATGGTTGATGCATTGCGGCCGTACTCCCTGGCAATGTCCACAATGCGTTTCCCTCCATCGTATTTTCGGATGATTTCTTTTTTCATCTCGAGGGTGACCTTCTCCCTGGTTGGCTTGCCAACCTGGGCAGAAGCAGTCTTCTTTGGACCCATGTCCGACGTTGCTACATTAAAGGGAAAAACAACAGTCAGTGCTTTACATCTGCCTCACCTTCCCACACCTGGCCAAAACTGCCCTGGACAAGCAAGTGGCAGTTTTGGCACACACCCCCACCGCAATCTAAGGGAAAAAAAAAAACCTAAAATCAGACCTACCTCTGGATCTAACAGATCGTCTGGAAAAGCCACCAAAGGCCACAGCACACCACAAGGGAATGCCTGACCAAAGAAAATTTGAGAAAAATTAGACTTAACATAACTACACCCCCCACCACAACCAAAGGTAAAAAAAACCACAGGAAAAGAAATTCTACCTACCTCTGGATCTAACAGATCGTATAGAAAAGCCACCAAAGGCCACAGCACACCACGCCACACCACAGAAAGGAATGCCTACAGAAAAAAATTCAAAATTGGCATCCAACTTTTGCATTCAAACCCCCTCAACAGAAGCTAATGTAATGTACCCTCTTCCCATTAAGACTACAAATTGTAAAAATTCTAAACACATGTTTTTCCCTGGGCATCCACATTCCTGATGCAGGAAAGCCACAAGAAAATGCATTTCCATTCTGGTTTAAGCAACGTTCCACACACACACACACACACACACACACCCCACCCACACACCCATAGGCAGCATGGCAAAGGGAAAAAAATTAAACACATGATTTCACTTGGGCATCCACATTCCTGGTGCAGGCATACAGAAAGCCACAAGAAAATGCATTTCCATTCTGGTTTAAGCAATGTTCCACACACACACACACACCACACACCCACACAGAAGCAGCATGGCAAAGGAAAAAAACTAAACACACAAATCCCACACAAATCCACAGAAACCCCCACCAAAAAAAAACCCCTGCAGTTTTCCAACTGAAAAAAACCACCATAACCACAGTCAGAGCCAGCCAGACCCAAATTCCCCCCATTGCAGAGAAAAAAAAAATCTAAACACAGGTTTTTCCCTGGGCATCCAAATCTCTGGTGCAGGCATGCAGAAAGCAAGAAAAAGCAATTCCAGTGAGGGTCTAGCCACTTCCACAAAGCAACCCCCACCCACCCACCCACACAGAAGCAGCATGGCAAAGGAAGAAAAAAAAATTAAACACACAAATCCACAGAAACCCCCACCAAAAAAACCCTGCAGTTTTCCAACTGAAAAAAAACACCATAACCACAGCCAGAGCCAGCCAGACCCAAATTCCCCCTTGCAAAAAACATCTAACTTTTCAAAAAAAAAAAAAAAAAACAAACCACCACCCACCCAGGATAAGCAATGCAAGCTTACCTTTTGCAGTTAAAGACATTCTCCACCACAGGATGCACCCCCAAAACAGACCAAGCCAACCTTGGAACTGCACATGGGAGAGTAAACCCAGGATGCATGGGCAAGGAGTTTTATACCTTCCCCGCACAGGCACAATGCATCCTGGGTACAGGCAGTTAGATTTTGAAGGAAAACAACAAATTAGCATTGCCAAACAGCCACCTTTCCTGCTCTTTTTCAAACATCGCTAAGCGAAACGGGGACCATTAAACAGCATTGTTATGCGAATCATGGTCCCGAAATCGCTAAGCGGATTTCCCCCATAGGAAACATCGCTATCCGAGGCGGTAAACTTTTCTGAAAAAGACATCGCTATGCGAATTCATCGTTAAACGAAGCGCTCGTTAAGCGAGGCACCACTGTATACTAAATTAACTAAGTGTACAGTATTGAATTAACCATGCATATTGTTGTTCAATTATTATATCGTAAAAGAATGTGGATGAAAGTTTTAGTGCTCTCAGCCTAATGTTTGCTTTTCACAACATATATCCCATGATTTTGTTTAAAACCAAAAGGTCATGGGTTTTCAGATCAGTGTTCAGATCTGGGAGCATTTTAGAAGATGTTGCTTAAAAGATTGTTGTGGAAGACATGCTATTCTTTCAGCAATTTTTCCTCTCCCCCCCCCTTTCTTTCTCAGACTGGATTATCTGGGAATTTGATTGTGCTCTCTGTCCTGTACAAAGGAGGATTATTGATGGGCAGTGCTCACATGACTGTTGGTGAACTGTCTTCTTTCTTAATGTATGCCTTCTGGGTTGGCATAAGCATTGGAGGTATGCATAACAAATTTACACTTAACAACAACAATAATTTAAACTGTTACAGGAGATACTTGTTTAGAATGAGAAACACAGTAGAGGTGTTGAAATTTTGCATTGTGCGGAGAAAATGAATAGAGAGGAAAATCTTGTGATACCAACCAATGGACAGTAATTCATGCCAAGCAAAAGGAAGTATTTCCTCACATAGCACGTAACAATGTGTAGAATATGCTGCCACAAGAAGTTACAATGATTGCTAGTTTAGCTGTCTGTTTATGAATAGACATATCAGTGGCAACCTGAATGGCTTACAGTATACATTCTCTGTGCTCAGAGGTTGTATATCACTGAATGCCAGCTGCTTGGAAATACCAACAGAAGAGGATAATTGCCTTCATGTCCTGCACTTCCTAGAGACATCTAGTTGACTGCACTAAAGAGACCCTTGATCTAAGCCAGTATTAGAGTGGTACTTTTTTCATTTTTGGTCCTCATTTAGATTTTTTTCAGTTTTACTCTTCAACTGAAAAAGGCTTCCAGAACAACTTTCTGTTTAGAAATGTATTGCTAAAAGTATTTCAGACATTTAAGAAATGCTGCTTGGAAATGTTGCTTTTTATATAACAGCTATCATAATTCTGCATCCATTGAGCTCTTGACCAAAAAGAAACTTACCTGACACCTATAAAGAGAACAATTGCAAGTCTTTGGCCAACTTTGGAACCTCTTATGATCTTCCTGTGTAATCAGCAGATACTGTATCAAGTCCAGTGACTTGTCTGTAGAGTTACTGTGATCTCTTAAGATTTGAACCACTGTTCAAAAAGTACTCCTTCAAAATTCTATAATCAATTTGAGTGGTTGTTGTATTTATTTAAAAGTATTACCATATTTTTCGCACCATAAGGCACACTTTTCCCCCACAAAACAGGGGGGTGGAAAGTCTGTGCATCTTATGGAGCGAAGAAAACATTATATTTTCCTGTTTTCTTCTCCTAAAAATTTGGTGCGTCTTATGGAAAGGTGCGTCTTATGGAGCGAAAAATACGGTAATTATATTTAAACGTTAGTAAATATATTGACTCTGTGTGTGTGTGTGTGTGTGTGTGTGTGTGTGCGCGCGCGTATATGCATGCACACACATGTGCAGCAATCTAATGCAAGCACAGAACACCTGTAGGATTCAGTAGTGGTGGTTAGAGAATCCATACGATTAATAATTGTAATATTCTCTTTCAAGATCTGGTTCCTATGCTGGCAGATATATGCTTGAAAATGAATGAAACCCATTAGGATAATGTTTTTGAGAACATGACAGGGGAAAATAAATAAGACATTAAATAAATAAGACCTAAGACCCTGATGTTGGGAAAGAGTGAAGGCAAGAGGAGAAGGGGACGACAGAGGATGAGATGGTTGGACACTGTCATCAAAGCTACGAATATGAATTTGACCAAACTCCGGGAGGCAGTGGAAGACAGGAGGGCCTAGTGTACTCTGGTCCATGGGGTCACGAAGAGCCGGACACGATTTAATGACTAAACAACAACTATATTAATACAACCAAGGGTTAGTTCAGACAACTGATCCAGCATAAATAAGAAAATGATTCACTCACAATATGCTCAGCAATCTGAACTGGCATTTCCTCAGGCAAGGCACAGCCCAGATGGGCTCAGATATTTTCCAAACATGCTAAAAATTATGAATGACTTGATCTGAAGTTTGAAGAGTGGAGATGCCAAATAGTTTATCTGCAAACGATAAACTCCACTGTGGAAACTGGTATGAAAGTTCTGTTGTTGATGTGTTGCATATATTCATTGGCTGGAAATGAAGAGAAACATGTTATGCAATTCCAAACAAAGGCGAAGAAGCTCTAAAAAGATGCCCCATTTTATTTGAACTTAATATGTTTCAGAAATATTTATTTATTTCTTCCTTCTAGGGCTCAGCTATAAACTAGAATATACGCATTCTCTTTAGAATATATTAGTACCTGTGCGATAGATACACTAATCTGAATGTTTTGTGTAGTGGGTGGAGGAACCAGATATAATAGCACCCCACAATGGGAACAGGTATGTGTCTAGCGCAGATGGCAAAGTCATGATGGTGCCAGTGGAGAAACTCGAAGTGTACTGACCTTGGCCAGAAGGACTGATCACTTCCTGGTGTGCTACTCCAGCAGATGTATACCTGTAGTTCTGAAAACTGCAAACCAGAATCCCTAATGATTATGAGGAAGACTTCCTCCTTCCCTACAACAGCACTGTCAGCCATTTCACAAGTTTTTTTCCTTGATAAAAAGGGAGAAATAGTTGTGTGCTGAGTGGTCACCTTTTGCAGCTGCAATATACTAACAACTCTTGAAATAATGGGAGAAAGGAATTGCCTTTGTACAACTGTTATTCCCTGCTGAGAACATCCTAGTCTTATACTCCATTTTTAAATAGGTGTACAAAATAGGTGTTTAAAATTTAGTGTTTGAAAAGGGGCTTGGTAAAGGTTATCCTATCAGAGGAGGAAGACTTGTATTTCAGGATGTATGTTTTCAGAGTCACTGAAGCAAGCATTCAGTGCAGGAGGACTGTTAAAACATATTTCAAGACAAACTGCATATCCTTGGCATTCTTATTCACACATAACAACATATCTTTTTTGTTTGTTTGTTTAGGCTTAAGCTCGTTCTATTCTGAGCTGATGAAAGGATTAGGTGCAGGAGGGCGTCTGTGGGAGCTTATTGATCGAAAGCCAGAACTTCCTTTTAATGGTATGTTCTCTGATTCATTAACATTTTGCACTTATTTAAGCTTGTGTAATATGAACAGGCATTTTAAATGAGATTCTGTTGCCCTTTTTTATTAAACTAAAACAATTTCTAATTAGAAGTTTGCCATGTAATATTTGAAAAGATCAAAATCTTTGTACAGTGGTGCCTCGATTTACGAACGCCCTGACTTACAACCATTTCGAGTTACGACCAGCTCCGGCCGCAAAATTTTGCTTCTACTTGTGGCCGCAGCTTCGGATTGTGACTGGAAAAAGTCAGGGAATTCAAATTTATTAACCGTTGGTAGTCGAAGAGGCTGCTTCTTTGTAGCTCTTTCGCCCCAACAGTTAGAGTGAATGTGTCGGGGGAGGCTTGGGACTGCCTGGTACGGTAAGGTGCTGCATTTTGCTTTTTAAAAACTGTTCTAGGTGGGTTTGGGTTGGGGGGGTTATGTTTCTGTGTTGTGTTGTTGTTTTTATTGGTGATTTTTTTTTCAGCCCCAGCGTGGTGCTTGCTCCCTTGTTTATTTTTGGTTTGGCTTTATTTTTAAGCCCCAGCACCTTCAGGGCTTGCTCCATTGTTTATTTTTTGTTTTTGTTTTTTTGCAGCCCCAACGCCTTCCAATGGGGCTTGCTCCATTGTTTATTTTTTGTTTTTGTTTGTTTATTTGTTTTTTGCAGCCCTAGCGCCTTCTGATGGGGCTTGCTCCATTGTTTATTTCTGTTTTTTTTTTTAAGTCCCAGCACCTTCGGGGCTTGCTCTGTTGTTTATTTTTTTATTTATTTTTTGCAGCCCCAGCACTTGCAGTGTTTTATTTTTATTTATTGGGGGGCATTCTTTTTTCTTCTGGAACTGATTAATCGCGTTCCAATGCATTTCAATGGGAAATGGTGCTTCGACTTATTACCATTTCGAGTTACGTCCATCTTCTGGAACAGATTATGGTTGTAAATGAGGCACCACTGTATAGTAAACGTTCCTGAGGCTAGCTGTGTTAGTCTAGTTAGAGCAAAACCCAGCAAAAGGATTTACAGTATAGCACCTTGCAGATAGAAGTGCTAGGCTCAGTAGGTAAGCATCCACATTGTTAGTAAAGAGAGAAGTGTGGAATGGGTTTCTAAAGACAACTAAGGAAGAGTTTATGAAAGCACTTAGTAGGTTAAAAGTTTTCCATCATTTGACAGAAAGCTTATCATAGATTGTAGTGTTAAATTCTCTAACCAGAAGCACCATATCCAATTGAAGTTCTCAGGGAGCTTGTTTTAAGACTCCATGTGTCCTTAACAAAAATGGGGCAGATGACTAATGTTTCAGTTCTGCTTTATTATACCTTTTCAATTGCTCTTGCTCCTGGTTAGCTCAGTTTACATTGTCTAAATAATGCTTTCTTCATTACCCATTCTCTATGATTGTACCTTATTACCCTGATACACTGGCCTACTCATATGAAAAAACTTGGGAGAAAGTGAGTACTGTATAAATAACTTTTGGTTCAGCATTGTCAAGAATAGCAGGGACACTTGGGATTTTAGTAATATTAGACAACCGTAAGCCAGAGATTACTAAAAAATACTGACAACTGGGATCAAAGTTCCCACTAAGATGGGCGCATGCGCAAACATGACTCCACTTCCCTCTGTGCAGCTGTCTTCCTCCTTCACACAGCAATCACATTAGGTTCCAGTTGCGACAGAACTCAGTGCATGGGGGCAGAGTCCCCCATGCACGCAGGGGTGAAGCCACATGCATGAGATGCAGAGCCCCACCCAGCAGGGCTGAAAATTAGAGGGTATGTTGACTGGAAGGCATATTGTATTGCTTTTTGAGCGTATTTAAGGTATTTTCATATATCCCTTACTTGAGAACACCTCCATATCAAACATGATGAAGAATCCTGGTAAATTACTTTGTGTCCCTCATATTTGTCGTCTTGCTAGCACTACAGAACATTCTGGAGTCAGATTACTAAAGCTTTTCCTACTTTGGTGAATAAGATTTTTCAAATTAAAAATGTTCAGATAGATACTGTATCTTTAATACTGCCATTATCATTTTGGTTTTTATTTAGAGGGACGAGTATTAAACCAGGATGATTTCAGAGGTGCTCTGGAGTTCAAAAGTATCCAGTTTGCATATCCAGCTCGTCCAGAAGCTTTAGTTTTTCAAGACTTTACCCTTTCCATCCCAGCGGGCTCTGTCATGGCACTGGTTGGCCCAAGTGGCTCTGGCAAATCAACTGTAGTGTCTCTCCTGCTTAGGCTCTATGACCCAGTCTCAGGTAAGGATGTGTGTATGTGCGATGAATCAACAGCTGTTGGACATGTGCTGTTTGTGCAGAATTTTCCTCTTGAGAGGAGAATAATAATTTGCCTAGCCAGTTGTTTCAGAATGATTTCCAAATGATGTGCTGTAGCAGCTTGTACAGCTGCTGGCTGTACAAAGACTATAGAAGTGCAGTGCTAGGTTGTTAGGAGGTAGTTGTTAGGAAGGCAAAAATTCCACAATGTGTTATCTTGGAGGATATATATTCCCCCAAATAACACCACTATAAGGTCAGTTCTGGATTGCCTCTTATAACTAATCTTGGGGTGACATTTCAGCTAAGAGAATGTGTTCTGTTGCTTCTTGTGAGCAATCTTGACCCACCCAGTTCTTAACAACTTAAACTGATTGGATCTGATAATGAATTATGCTTTCTTACATTAAGAAAACCTCTGTAGAAATCATTCACACTGGTGCAAGGACCCAGTCTTTCTAATAACACTGCCATTCTACAGAACTACTTTAAGCATATAATTATGAACTTCGTGGCATTGTGTCTACTTCCACTGTAACAGCTCTTTCTCCTTTGTCCTCTTTTCTTCTTCCTCTACCAGCATTCCCATGTATAGAATATGATTATTTAACTATATTCTATCTATCATTTTTAACAACATTATCTTGATTTGTTAAAGGAAGCATCACTGTTGATGGTGTCGATATTCGTCAGCTAAACCCTCTCTGGTTTAGGACTAAAATTGGAACAGTAAGTCAGGTAAGTTTCGAATCACTCTTTATTCATTATATTATTTATGTACCACAATGCAGTTAGGCCTTGATCAGAATTCTGAGAACATTGAATTGAGGGTGGAGGGCATTGTCCATTTGAATTCATGCTTCTAAAGTTGGCAGTTACACTGTACAAATCAGTCTGGAGGTAGTATTCTTCATCATCCTCTTTTCCGTTGTTGAATAATATCCCTTTATTTATAGTTTTTTTCTATATATGTGTACTGTGAAGCATTGTCATATTCTTTATTTTTTCATACTGGTCAGGAGCCCATTCTCTTCTCATGCTCCATTGCTGAAAATATTGCCTATGGTTCTGAGAACCCTTCTGCAGTAACTATTGAAGAAATTGAGAAAGTTGCTGAGATTGCAAATGCTTCTGGTTTTATTCGAGATTTTCCAAAAGGATTTGATACATTAGTTGGGGAAAAAGGTGTTCTTCTTTCAGGTAAGATGCTCCAATTAATGAAAGGATTCCTTAGGGTTGTGCACGGGTCCCCCCAGTCCAACCTGAGTGTTGATTTGACATTTCAAATGGGATGCAATTCAACCTGCCACGATGTGATCCTGCCAGACAGTGCCTGGGTTCAGGCTGATGTTCAAACTTCCAGATGTCTCGAACTTATATACACTAGAATAGGAACTCACAGATGGCTATAATGTGGAGGAGGGGAAGTCATGTACATCACCATGAAAGATGGCAAGATGGTAGATAACAAGGAGAGGATTCACTGTGCCAAATTGCATACAGGCAGCATTTCAGATTTTGAGACAAATCTCCAAAGTTTGCTTTACCTCTTCATTATTATTTTAACAGTTGCTGTTGGCTCCTGTGTCTTCTCAGTCTAGAAACTGCATTCTTTATACTGAATATACTTTTTAAATATATACTTTATACGTCAAGTTGGGGTAAGGGGGCAGGGCACTGTTTGGGCAGCAGCAACAACTTTGCTATAGCTAGTGACAGGCAGGTCAACCCAGGCAAGTCAAGTGGCAATCAGAAGAATGAAATTCATAGAGATAGAAAAGCAGGGGAGGGGAGAGAAACATAGACTCTGTTGTGCTAAAATTGACCATAATCTAATCACTCAAAGCACAGACAAAGCAACCCGTCCAGCACACTCACAGTGAAAACCAATCCATTACAGCTCTATTCTAATCTAATCTAACTAGCACTAAGCAAACCGAGTAGAAACATAGTGTAAAAACATAAAGCCAGGTGATCTCACCTTGTCCGCATTCAGCTATTGGAGAGTGCAGGAAAGGTCCTTCATCTGTATTGATGTGAAGCTGTCAGTCAGTGAAACTGACCTCTTCTTTTTCATTACCTTGCACCCACTAAGCATCTCCTGTATATAATAGTCTAAGTTTCAGTTTACTTTTCTCTGTTTTACACCTCCGCTTTTAAAAACTTTAATCCTCCTAATGCTACTCCCCCCACCCAATGCCATCCTCATTTGTCTGATCTGCACTGAAACCTGATTTGTGCATGTTGATCTGGGGTGCACCTGGGGCAACATCAATAGTCTCATTCAACCCAGAATTCAGCATTTGGCTGATGTGGGATCACAGTGCTAACATTTATATGGCTGTACAGTATGCTTTATGGTTAGTATAGTGAATTTGCCTTCATTATCTCCTACATTTAAGTTAGCAAGATGAGTTAAAACAGAAAACTGCAGAATTTTTTAACATAAATATTTACTTCATATCTATTTATATTAGGTGGGCAAAAACAACGAATTGCAATTGCCCGAGCTCTTCTCAAGGTAAGTCTTTTGTCTTTTTTCATGTCTGTGTTTTAAAGAAAGGGTAGACAGATATTAAATATTGTGTGTTGAAAGGTGCTTCATAGCTCAGTTAGCAGAAGAACTAGAAATTATAGTTATTGTGATACCATATATTCTATATATATATAGAGAGAGTCTATATATGGTATTTGTTTGAAAGTAAATAGCCCAGGGTGACCTTGGCAGCCAGATGGGCAGTATAAAAGTCATATAAATAAATAAATGCGTTCTGTTATTTTTATTGCCTAGTCTTTTTTATTTTATTTTATTTTATTTTTTGAGGATGTGAAAATCAGATTGTTCACGGGGCCTGTTCAACAGTTCTTTTGAGAATATCCTGTTTCAGAAGCAGTGCCTTAGGAACCCCATTAAGTTACTAATTTTTTTCCGGATGTTAAAAGTATCACACTTTGTACTTGAAGAAGATCAGCTGGGTCTTTGGTAATGCTAATTACAATTTGCACATTACTTTAAGCATAATGTGTATTCACAAAATAGAATGTCTTCGTGTTTTGTAATAACTCTTAGCCTAGTTAAATAAAACTAGACCTTTACAAAGGAGAAAAACTTCAGAGGAACATCACCTGTTGTGAAATGTGTATTTTTTTATTTTATGAAAAATAACAGGAATTTTTGAGACATCTGAGATGCTTTTCTTTGTCCTAAAAGAATTTTAACAGAACAAATAAGATCTATAAGACCTGATTCATCTTTAAACATTATTAGATAGGATTTGTCCAAGAGATGTCAGATTTCTCCACACAGTGGTACTGGTGTGTTTGTCAGTGCAACAATGTTAGCAGGTCCCCTGAGATAAGGAATTCTTTGCTCCTTTTGTACATGCTTCATATCACTGAAACTGCTATGCCAAAATACTCTGTTTTCACCTGATTTTGGCCTGGCAAACTGAGCTGCTTTCAGGATTTCCAGTTGATGCTGCTGAATGCCAGGTCAGTAAAAGGGACAACATCAGCCATCCAGGACCTGATCCTGGAGGAGGAGGCTGGCTTGGCCTGTATTACAGAGACCTGGCTGGATGAAGCTGGGGGAGTTAGTCCTTCCCACTTAGCCCACCTGGGTTCTCTGTGCATCAGCAGGCCAGACCTGGGGGGCCAGGAGGTGGAGTTGCAGTAGTCTATTGTGATTCCATCCCCCTCCCCAGGTGCCTTGTCCCACAGTTTTCTGGGTTCGAGTGTGTATACTTGAAGGTGGGCGCCCAGGTCAGAAGAGGGATTCTGTTGGTATACCATCCGCCCTGCTGCTCAACAGTCTCCCTTCCTGAGCTGACTGAGTTGGTATCGGAGGTGATGTTGGAGTCCTCTAGGCTGATAGGACTGGGGGAACTTCAATTTCCATGCTGAGACCAACTTATTAGAAGCCGCTCAGGATTTCATGTCCTCCATGACAACCATGGCTCTGTCCCAAGTGGTTTCTGGCCCCGCACATATAGCAGGGTACACTCTGGACTTTGTATTTCATGCTGGGCATGATGGTGATCTGGGTGTGCAGGAGCTCTCTGTAGTTCCATTGTCACTGAAACTCCTTGGCAGGGGCTCTGCAGTTGTATGATGATGAGGATACCTCCTACATGATCTATCTCAAACTTGCATGTGTTTGTCTGGTTGTGGTCAGACAATTCCTGTTTCCTTTCAAACAGTTTATGATACATACCCTGTTTCTCTGAAAATAAGACCTAACCTGAGAATAAGCCCTAGTATGATTTTTCAGGATGCTTGTAATATAAGCCATACCCCAAAAATAAGCCATAGTTAAGTGAAACTCTGCACCACTGTGCAACAACCAGAAGATGACATTACTGTATTTAAATAAATGTAGATTGTTGTACATGAAAAAAATAAAACATCTCCTGAAAATAAAGCCCTAATGCGTTTTTTGGAGCAAAAATTAATATAAGACCCTGTTTTATTTTCGGGGAAACATGGTAGAAAGAAAAGAAGTGAGCATTGGGTGTAAAAGTTAAAGCTAACACTGTCAAGTTAGCCAATACAACAACCTCCATAGGTAGAAAAGATTTCCCTTCCCTTTAATTGGCTTCAATATATAAAAAACCCAAGAGCTATATCTTGATTATAAATTTATCTGTCCTTCCTGATGATGCACATACATTGGGATTTCAGTTCTTTTTTCTACGGTTTGTACACTAAAACAGGCTTCACCATCCCAAACATTGTCCAAGTGAAATTATTCCATTTTGTTTTTCAGAATCCAAAAATTCTTCTTCTTGATGAAGCAACAAGGTGAGTAATATAGATGATATAAAAGAGATTGTCAGGTGAAATAATATTTTGCTTATAAGGGAAAAAATGCCAGAAACACTTAGGGCTGATTGGTATCTCTCTTGGTGATCTTGTTCTAATCTAAAGGATTTAAATCCTTTTCCTGTTTACCGTGGGTTTCAAGCTTTTCTGCTGCCCTTTCAAATCTTCAGGCACTTTTGCTCCTATTTTATTATCTCAGGTATGAAACTGTATCAGATTTATTTCCTGCTATGACATTGTAACAAGGACTGAGACATACTTCTTCAAAAGCCTGAAATATCCTGAGGATATACAAAATTTGTAAATGCATACAAATCCGTGATTATAAAGTTAAAATTTAGCAGCTACAAAATACTCCAGCGTTGCACAAGTGCCAAAAACATTATGGTTGAAATCCTGTACTGTGGAGTTATTTATTTATGTATTTAAAATCCTTTTTACCCCACCTTTCTACTCACAGAAGGACCTCAGCTTACATCATTAAAATACAGTATTTAAAGCTAACAACACTGAGTATACATATATATTAAAAGGGATCAAATAAATACTATACTAAAATACATAAACAACACCAAAACACATTCAGAGCAGTAAGGAACAAAATTTTATTTTAAAAATCCTACTCTGGTAGCCAGTCACTCAGGGAAAGCTTGCATGAAGAGAAAGGCCTTTCCCTTCTTGTGGAAGGACAGCAAAGATGGGGCCAGCCTGGCTTTCTGTGGGAGGGAGTTCCAGAGTGTGGAGGCAGCAGCAGAGAAGGCCCTCTCCCATGTCCCCACCAAACACACCTGTGGAGATGGTGGAACCGAGAGAAAGGCCCCTCCTGATTATCTTAACATTTGAGTATTGTCATAAAATAAGCTGCAGTCTTTCAGACAGCTTGGTGCCTAGCCATTTAGGGCTTATAGGTTAGAACTAGAGATGGGCACAACTGTGGTTTGACATTTTGGCGTGGTTTAGCAGATCAGGCCCACAGGTGTTGCATGGGCGATCTGGATTCTGCACCCCACCTCCTCCCGTGAGTGCCCCATCAGAAGCAGCATCATGGGCTTTCCTGCCCAGCCTTTTCATCTGAGTGGGGGTGGAGGCCGGGTGTAATATCTGGGGCGCCTGCACAACACTGAACTGTGTCAAAGCACTGTAAGTGCCTATTTCTAGTTAAAACAAAGACTTTGAATTGACCGAAAGTTACATCATTCTTATGACATCATCAGTCACATATATAATTAAAAGTTCCCTATCCCTCCCCATGCTTGCTCCTGGGTAAACCTTTGGGGACAGCAAAACAGGGCAGAAAGATATGTTTAGCCATAGCGAGACCAACAGCACAATTTTCCAAAATTCAAAACTTCCTGTCGTCATCCTATTATCTCCAAAGGGTTTCTAAAAACCAAAGGAATCCTAAGGGAACTTAGGAACCTTTGGGGAGGATACAAAAATTTCTAATTACAAAAGTACTGTCATGGCTGATGACATTGTATTTACACATCATAACTTTACATTACTGGGTTTCAGCTCATGAATATAATATGCAGACAGTACTGGATAGTACTTTAATATTTGTAAGGGACCGCAGTTTAAACTGTGGCCTCTGCCCATATTCAACCTGTGTATTTTAAATAAATGCAACATAATTCTACAAAATGTCATAAGCCTCAGTCACCTCGTTCTGAAAGAGAATCAATTCTCCCACTTAGAGAATTTCTGTGTACATTAAAAATGATAATATCTCTTTAAAATTCCAAAGATTTCTATAGAATACAAAATGTGATTAAGGCCATGTGTTAAGATTCTTTCAAAAGAGGAATTACTTTTTCAGGAAAAACATTGGGCTTTGTTAAATATCCTTCAGCTATTGCCATTTATGAAAGATTTAAAAGGAAATCGAAACAAACCAAGACAGCTATAGTCTGTAGTGAAACAATTGGGAAAAAATTGATTGAGATATTAACATATTTCCCCCTTCCTTCATTCTTTCATTAATTAGTGCTTTGGATGCTGAAAATGAATTCCAAGTCCAAGAAGCATTAGATCGGCTCATGGAAGGGAGAACTGTACTGATTATTGCTCACCGTCTCTCCACTATTCAGAATGCTAACTCTGTTGCAGTTCTTGATCAAGGCAGAATTATTGAGTGTGGAAAACATGGGACATTGCTTGCAAACCCAAATGGACTTTTCAGCAGACTAATGAAGAAACAATCTTTTATCCAGAACAGTGATAGTTTTGCGTTAAATATTAAATCCTGATGGACAAATATTTTTAAAGAATAAAATATGGAAAAACTATGTATGTAATACATTTCCAAGAGTTTTAAATTATGATTCCATTTATGTACAGTAAATGTATTTATATATTTTTCCACTGTGTTTCAAGTATTTGAAAACTTGCTTGTACTTTTTATTCACAGCATCTAAATATATTGTGAAGTTATCAAGCAAATTTTTCATATTGTAATTCTTTAATTATTTTATTTTGCTGCTTGATTCATGGGTATGGTTGCCATGATAGGGATCTTTACTGATTTTTCGTCTTAAGGCTTTGCAACTTCCTTTTGGTTTTTCAGCCTGGTCTGAGATTGCAGAAAATCAAAGCCACAATAAATTCTATAACCCTTTTTAAGTTACAGTACTAGATTGAAGTAAGAGATTGTTCATAGTACTTTTCATTCACAGTTGGAGAAGGAGGTGATTTATACCGTTTTCTCCTACATTTTTAGTAAATCTCCTTCAGAGTATTAGAGGACCCTCCAGAACATTGTTACTGGATGGTAGGAACTGATAGACAAAGTTACAGAGAACTTGCTAACTATGGAGAAAGAGAGACAGAACTGTATAGAGTTAAATGTGTGTGTATGTATTTTAAAATATGTATATATACAATCCTGTGTCAGCCCCAGTCCATTAGACAGAAAGCACTTCCACAGAAAAATCCAAGCTGTTGGAATTAAATCAGAAGTTTTGACATGTCTCCTCAGTCTGCATGCCATTTGGACTGCCTCTTGTGGTGTTTAAGGAAGGAGCAGAAGACAGGTGTTGAAGCAACTACTTTGTATGAAGGAGGCTTAAGGTTCCACCACTGGTACCTTGCTGGACTCACTCCCATATAACTGCATTGAATTGCCAGCATACCACTTTTTTTGTTCTTGGGTCATAAGTTACAGGATGGTAGAAATAAAAATCCAACATTTGCTACAAAATAGGAAGCATATTTATTTAGATGTATATTAGATATTGCTAATTTTAAAGAATACTTTATTTCATGTAGAAGGAGAACAAAACTATTTGAATATTTCATTCTGCGATTAAGTATCTTTTCCTTAGCAAAAGAACAGGAGTCTTTTTAATATAAAATATTTAAAAAGTAGTATCCTTGCTGCTTTTAAAACTGAGTGTCCTTCTCCAGTTTTGTTAATTTTATTAGAGATTTCATGTGATTAGATTACATGGAAACAAGTAACAACTGAAAAGGAAATATGTCTCACTTTCAAAGTAGATATGTCATGGTCAATGTACCCTCTAATTTTCAGCCCTGCTGGGCGGGTCTCCGCCTCTCTCACACATGACTACACCTCTGTGTGATTCTTTTGAAGTTGCCACCTTACTGAACTTTTATACACTTGAATATAGTTTCTTCTCAAGTTGAGATCAGATTTTCATATTTTGTTGTAAGAGCATTTCAAAACATATTTAATAAAATATGAGCACATAGAGGCTGGTGAAACAGTGGACCTCCAGATATTGAATGGTAATTTCCGTTGTGGTTGGACCTGATCAGAATTGGCATTCAGGTTTTCAAGTTTTTTTTGACAGAACGTTACAGTTTAGTATGCTGTAATGTTTCTCTTTCAATTATTCATAAATGGTAAGTGAACCCTAGGTCGAGTTTTGGAAGCCAAGGGCAGTTCAAGTGTTGATATTCCTGCCACTGCCAGAGCATGAAGAAACTGGGCTTACTTATCTGCCTTTGATAGGAATTCTATTGTTTCTGCATCAAAATAAAGATTTTTTAACAACAACCCCCCCCCCAAATTTGAGAATTATACATAATTCTCCAGAGGAAGATTTTTTTAAAAAAATCTACATGAAACAATGGAAAGAGGGCTTTTTAGGTACCCTGAGACATTTTTTCATCCTAACTCAGGTTTGATTAGGACAGGAGACACAAAAAGGCAAAACAGACAAGACATGGCCCAGCAGCTGATAGGAATACAGTATCTTGAATGCCTCCATACAAAACTACCGGAAAAACATAGCTTTGACTATGCAGACCTTTGTCGGCAAGGTGATGTCTCTGCTTTTCAAGATGCTGTCTAGGTTTGTCATCGCTTTCCTCCCAAGAAGGAGGCGTCTTTTAATTTCATGGCTGCTGTCACCATCTGCAATGATCATGGAGCCCAAGAAAGTAAAATCTGTCATTGCCTCCATATCTTCCCCTTCTATTTGCCAGGAGGTAATGGGACGAAGGCAGAAGGCCCTTGGCCTTTCCATCTTCACCAGGTCATGACTTAGAATCCGCCCTGCAACCTCGTTAATCATGAAGCCAAAAATCTGAACCAATTTGTAAAACCATGCTTGAGCATATTTATATCAACTGATTTATCTGTAACTGCATTTTAAGGCCGGTATTGAATTTGCTGGGACCAAGTGGATTTGTTCAGTAGTGGCGTTACAGCATTTGAAGTGCAATTCTGCATTAAGTAGCTAGTTCCTCCACCCGTTTTTGTACAGGGAGAGAGCATGTACATCCAGTTGCAGCAGGAATTGCTTATTTGGACAGACGAGATGGCTGGTTTCCTGCGATGCTCTCGTCCTGGCTCATTCATTTTTTAAAAATAAAAAAACATTCATAGGTTAATATGTTAATTGCCACCGAACTCCGCTTATGCATTCATGTTGACAAGTTATGTTTAGCCTTCCGAATGTCCATTAAAAACCGGGCAAATAAAAACATTAGTCATAAATTCGTGCAATAATAAAACTAACGTCACTTTCGCGCTGGCGTTTTATTAAAAACAAAACCAAACTGGAGCAGCTCTGAACGAGCCCGCTACTTTTTGTCTCGGAGATGGCCTCATATTTCCCCCAGGGAATAACCGTGCTCCCCCCGCCCCCCGTGTCTCGCGCTTTCCCTTTCAACGGCATTTCCCGCCTCCCTGAGCCAAACAGGCAAAAGCGCTCAGGCTGTTCGACCAATCGCTTCCTGGAGGACAAGGGATGACGTACATTTGGTGCGCGAGCGCGTCGTGCCGTCCGGGTCGCTCGAGGGTTTCTGTGGGTGGAAGGCTTGGAGTTCTGTGGCGAGGATGTTTCTTTCACCTTCTGCCGGTTCGCCTCATACTCCAGGCGCCGGCGCCGGTGGGGGGCCAGGCCGAAGAGGTCTCCGGCCGGCAGGCCGAAAGAGCCGAGGGCTGGCAACTCCTTCCGTCAGTTCCCCGGCCCTGTTCTCTCCGGCCACCAGGAAGAGCCTCGGTTCTCTCTCCGCACGGTGAGTGTCAGGTCGGGGTTTGCCCAGCCCAGAGGGAGGAGGGGCCGGCGCCAGATTTTGCTTGGCGAAGTCAAAGGAGGCAATCCGGTTATTTTAGCAGCTAACATCTCTGTAGCAGAATACCGTAAGGAAGTGAAGACTAGAAGTAGGGGAACTCTTCACTGCTTAGTCGTCTCAGTTGCACTCCGAGTGCTGATACTACCGACAAGGGATTTCCAAAGAATTAGCCATGTTAGTCAGCCTGAATATGATGCCCCCCGGGGGGGGGGAGAGTGATAAAATGAAATCAATGTTCTTCTATTTTTTTTTCCCTTTCACCCTTTAATTTTGCCAACATATTGAAAGCCAGTGTGGTGTACTGGTCAGAATTCTCGATTGGAAGATACAGGTTCCAATCATGGAACTCACTTTATTTCATGTTGACCTACCTCGCAAGGCTATTGGAAGGGCTAAAGGATAAAGTAAAGAGAAAGAGATGATCCCACTTTACCTAAGTGGAGGAATGAAGGAGGGGGAATATAAATGTAGCCAGTAAGATTAATGATACCAGTAACTAAGCTGATCAGCTGTATAGTTCATTTTATATGGAATTTTTTTAAAAATGCAGAGTTGTCTTCATAATTAGCAGATTTACTTCTGTCAAGCTATTGTCAGATTTTCTCCAGCTTTAGAGGAGGAGGTTTCATCTTGCAGTGGTTCTTAACCTTGGTTACCAAAGTGTTTTTGGACTGCAACTCCCAGGAGCCTTCACCACCAGTTGTGCTGGCTGGGGTTTCTGGGAGTTGCAGTTCAAAAACACCTGAGTAACCCAAGGTTAAGAACCACTAGAGCACAGAAAAAGAAGATACAGTTTGATTTTCTCTGTTGTGCTGCAGTCTGGATAATTTTCAGATGTAACACTTGCCAGTTATTATATTGGTGATTACATTGATTTGAAAAGCCATTGGGGAATTTTTCCAGTTACTTAAATACTTGCTTTCCCATGTGTTGTGCTACTTGAGTTAATAAACAATTTGCATGTTGTGACATGTGCTGTAAGTGTAGAAATGCAGGCATTCGTCATGGCAGTCCCCATAGTCAGACATCCCAAAGAGTCAAAATGCAAATAGGTAGCTATGTTCATCTGTAGTAGCAAACTAGCCATTCTAATCTCAGTCACAGTGAATGCTGGTGGCCTTTATATTAGAAGTGAGCAAACAATTGGATCTTACCAGAGACACCTTTGGCATCCAATAATTCTGTATCACTGGGTGGTTTCTTGCTATAGAATACTTATTAGATGTTAGAAGGACGTGCATTGGTGTCTCGACTTACAAAATTAATCCGTATTGGAACAGTGGCCGTAACTCAAAATTTTTGTAAGTTGAAGCACCATTTCCCATTGAAATGTATGGCAACGCATAGCGATGAATCCAGATAGCGATGTTAATCCTGGAACAGATTAACGTCGCTATGCGGGGCACACTGTATTAACACTTCAATTGCACCTTAAGTAACTGTTTACTGTATTTGAAATGGAAGAATATTGAAAATGTTCATTGTGGTTGCTTTTGCCTAGATCTACACCAACAAAAGTTATACACCATCCAATAGGATGTGAAACCAGCAGTTATGAGATGAGAAACTGTGGCTCACCTCTGCCAGTGAAAGTTGTAGAGGCCTTGAGAATGGCTGGTGGTAAGTGCTTCATCAGATAACACTGAATAATGGCAAATGATTGTTAGATTTGTAGAGTTCCAAGTAATGCTTGATTACTGTTTGCATTCATAGATGTGGTGATAGATGCACATTTCAGACAATATAAAGTTCAAGTTTGAGATACCAAAATGCTCATTTAGGGATTGCCATTTAGATATTACCGTATTTGCCGGCATATAAGACAACTGGGCGTATAAGACGACCCCCCAACATTTCCACTCAAAATATAGAGTTTGCTATATTCTCGCCATATAAGACTATCCCCTCTTCCGCACACCTTCCACACACCAAATAAAAGGTGCTATTAATTGTCACCATTGTACGACCGCAGTGCCTCAGGCCTGCCCCTGCATCTCCCTGTGACTGGCACTAGTGCGCAAGTGTGCATGTGTGAGCAGGCCGGAGCGCCGCTGCTTCCTGCCAAGCAGAACGGGCCGGTTATGTCGAAAAGGCTGGCACCCCTGTCTCGCTGCTGATGCTCGCCGCACCACGCTGGATACCGCGCGATACTGGACAGTATGTAGAATGAGGTGGGCAGGCATCGGGAGGCTACTGTGGGCACCGGGCGAGCATCGGAAGGCCGCTATGGGCAGCTATGTCTATCCCAACTGAAGTGCACCCGGCATATAAGACAACCCCCCCCCCACTTGGAGGCATGTTTTTCAGGGCAAAAAAGTAGTCTTATACGCCAGCAAATACAGTACTTATTTCCAACAGGAGATAGAAGTGCTTCAGGTTATTGGCTTATGAAATCAAAGAAATGGTTTTAAATTATTTCTGTGCAGCTGAAATTGAATATCTTGGAAACTGGAACACTCAACACTGCAGCATATTGTTGCAGGCCCACTTTCTACTTTTTAAATTGTAGTCTGTTCTGTGCTCACATCCTCTTTGTGTCTTTGAATATATTAGAATGTTGGTAGTTTACCTTTGATCTGCTATTTTGTTTTGATTTCTCCAAATGATCCCCCCCCCAATTTATTCTTGTATTTGCTGTTTCTTTACAGTACTTGCCATTTTAGTCCCTGTTATATTTTAATTATATGTTGTTTTTCTTATACCTCCTTGAGGCTATTTGGCAACAGATTAGATATAAATGTCCTAAATATAATTGAATATTGAGGTACTTCTGATAGTATTACTTTTTATTGGGCTCTATTGACAAAGATAAAGAGGAGTTCTAAACAGTATTGTAAATTAATTCTTTAATGTGACTTATGCCCCCAGGCTTTGTTAGTTCATTGCTTTTTCATGAAATGTGTAATACTTAAAGAGACATACTTATTCCACTCTTTCTCAGATATTTTAGGTTTAGTGGCTGCTGTCAGGCTATAGAGCTCTCAGCCAAGAAAGGCCAGATGACCCTGTCTTTGTGGTCATTCCAGCAGTAGATGAACACCTTTTTAATCAGGCACACTTTTACAATTGTATAGGAGCAGAGGAAAGCAGTGTTTTACTAAATTGGTACTGGTTAACATCTGTGCATGTTTTAAAATGCTTTTTCATTCAGTGGAGTTTTTATATCATCTGCTATTTTAGCATTATAATGTTTTATTTATATCTTTATCTGCATGTCCTTTTAATCTTTGCAGACTACTTTGTGTCCCAGTTCTAGAGAAGAGCAGAATATAAATCTAAACAAATATGTTCTCTTTTTTTATATAGCTGAGGACCATTTGAGTATAGAGCTAGATGAAAGTGGATGGGCTTGGCTGGTCTATAAAGACAGGTTAATTATTTGGAAGATTGGTCTGCCACCAGTTGCTAAGGTAAATTAACAGTGGGTTACGAATGGAAATGGACAAATAAGGACCCTCAGAAGTGGCATTGGTATGAGCACCACTGATGGCAATTTGGAATACATTTGTTTTGCATCATTTAAAGTGTTCTCTGGGGAGGTTTAGATGATAAATAATTCAGTATTGGACATATGACTATTAAAATGAAGGCTAGCTTTCACCTTGTAAGCTTCCTCTTTTGTATTATTTTACTAATTAATTTGTATGCATTGTAATGGAAGGAATAAATTGCTCAGTATGTACACATACACTTTCTTGGAATAATACCTTTTAGAATTTCAGTGGGACTTGTACTCTAATATCTCCTGTTTCCAGCACTGTCAAAAAGAATCCATATTACTTTACATATAGACAGCCAATGTAGTATAGTGAATAAAGTGGTGGACTACAATTTAGGAGTCCCATGTTCGAATTTGTGCTCAGCCATTAAAGCTCACCAGTAGTGGCATTGTTAAAACCACTCCTAAAATGTCTCACATACCTCGGAAACCCTAAGTCCCATTTAATCATAAGTTAAATCTGACTTGACAGGACATAACATATAGATAGAACCCAGTGTATGCTGCCTTTATTTTATATATACAGTGGTGTCTCAACTTACGAAATTAATCCGTATTGGACCAGTGGCCGTAACTCGAACATTTTGTACGTTGAAGCACCATTTCCCATAGGAATGCATTGAAAACCATTTAATCCATTCTGGCCAAAGAAAAAAATTCCTGGGCTTCCAAAGCTGCACCCTCTGCCTCCTGTCCCCGCTGCCCTCTGCCTCCCATGTTTCTGAGAGTTGATGTAATTCTTCTGAGGCTGTATTCTCAAGCCCCTTTGCAGCACGGTCTTCCAAAGCTGCACCCGCTGCCTTCTGTCTTCACGGGGAGGCAGAGGACACTGGGGACTGGAGACAGAAGGCAGCGGGTGCAGCTTTGGAAGCCCAGGAAGCTGAAAGCCGCCCTGACCTCCGCTGCTGGCTTTCGGCTTCCTGTGCATCCAAACCCCCTCCGCTGCCCTCTGTCTCCCATCCCTGGTGCCCTCTGCCTCATGTCCTCAAACTTTCTTCTCGCAAGAAGGGGGCTGTTTTTCCTTTTGCAATGGGAAGGGGGAGGGGAGGACTGCAGGATCAGAGAAAGAAAGAGAGAGCAGGACTGAGGGTAAGGAGGCAAGGAGGTAGAGAGGGAGCTGTGGCTCGTCAAGCAATGTTTCACTCATCAAAGATGAGTGGATTTTTCAAGCCCTGGCAATCACAGAGTAATTAACAGCCTTTTGGCCCTAAGACAGGGGTGTAAAAATTCCAGACCGTGCTGCAAAGGGGCTTGAGAATACAGTCTCAGAAGAATTACATCAACTCTCAGAAACATGTACCACCAGTTTTTGGACTCTTGTGTACAATTTTTCTACATTAAAAAATGTTGTCTTAAGTGATTGTGCTACACTTGAAGAAGTGGATTTTCTCCCTGAATGCTTGCAATTTGTGTGATTTATACTCGTTCAATAAAAGGGATCACCCACTGTTACAGGAGCCTTGTGGCACAGTGGTTAAACTGCTGTACTACAACCAAAACTGCTCACAACCTGGGGTTTAATCTCAGGTAGCTGGCTCAAGGTTCATTCATCCTTTCATCCTTCTGAGATTGGTAAAATGAGTACCCAGCTTGCTGAGCGGTGGAGGTGGGGACAATGTGTAGCCTGCATAATTAACTAGTAAACCTCCCAGAAAGTGCTCTAAGTGCTATGGGGCGGAATATAAGCAGCACCCTCCTCCTCCTCCTCCTCCTCCTCCTCCTTCTTCTTCTTTGCTAATTTGTGTAATCTTGGGGACCACACACCTTTTCCTTATTCTGTCTGAGTCTTATGTAGTGTTTGTGAAACCTGAACTTAAATGTGTTTTTGGATGTAGGAATTGCAGACTACTTCACTTTCTATTTATCATTTTATGTCCAAAATGGATAAATATAAAAACTACATTTCAGAAATGATACAGGCATTTACACTTCCTGTAACATCTACATTTTCATATATTTTGCATATCTGGGGAAAAACTGGGATTGAGAATTGACAGCAGGAATATGCTTTTTAAAAATTGATAACATGATAAAACAGGAGTTTAGATGGATTAGACACTTTATTTCCAGTTTTTAAGGATTTGGTAGATGTTCTCAAATAAACTTTTAGCAAAATTCAACACTTTAAGTTCATCTTCTAAATTAAACATTGTCAGACAAAATAGACATTTATGTGTTGCAGCTGTCTGCATGCAAAGAACTGCAGTTACCCCCCAGTGACTATCTGTGGAGTGCAGGCTTAGTAGCAATATCCTACCTTGCCACACCTGGTGAAGCACCTTCTTTACAGGTGAGAAATTTTGTATTCTTTTTGAACAGTTCTTTGTAAAATAAATAAATGCCATCCTTTGTCATGGGGTCCTTCAGAAATTATTTACAGTGAAATCAAACGATCAATGTGCCACTTGTGCAAGAGTGATTTTAATAAATATATTTACTATTTGGCTATACAGTAGGAAACATCCCCCCATCCATACGATCAATATCTGTGGTTTCCCTTTTCTGTTGCCTGAAAATATTAAATAACATCCCCAAATACAGTGGTGCCCCACATAGCGACGATAATCCGTTCCCAAAAAATCATCGCTATGTGGATTCGTCACTATGCGGGGCAAAAAAGCCCATAGGAACGCATTAAAACATGTTTAATTTGTTCCTATGGGCTGTAAACTCACCGCTATGTGGAAATCCTCCATGCGGCCGCCATTTTCGCTGCCCGGTAAGCAAGGAAAGGGTGCGAAAACGCTGTGGGCGGCCATTTTAATTACGCGGCCGATCAGCTGTTCCCAAAACATCGCTATGCGAAAATCGGTAAGCGAAACGCTTACCGATCATCACAAAGCGATGTTTTCCCATTAGAAACATTGCTATGCGATCGCAAAAAGGATCACAAAAAACACATTGCTAAGTGGATTCGTCAAACGAATCGCTCGTTATGCGGGGCACCACTGTACATATTTACTGTATATTTATTTTCACGATGTAGTTACTAGAAGTGTTCACTAGAGGGAGCCAGATAACATGCTATGCACATGCTTTGCTAATCCACAGGTTTCAGCATCTGTGGAGGGGCTTGGAACCTATCCGTCTTGGATATTGTGGTCCTTCTGTATATTTCTTCAGTGTTTACAAATATTTGTTGAAGAAAAGGTTGAGGAAGATTTATTTATTTTTTTGCAAATACTAGCAGGTTTAAATGTGGAGGTTTGATAGCTGTCAAAATGCATGTATTTACATAGTATGATAAAGGCAGAAATCTTCTTAAGAGGTGTGTGATTTCACACATCTATACAGCAAACTGAGGTCTTTGTTTCCAGGGCAGAGAATGTGTGTCCAAGCCTCTTCTACCCAATGTAAGGCACTCTACGAGTTATGTGCTAAAATAAAAGTAGTTGATAACACCAATTGGAGCTGTTGCACTTCGCACCTCATCGGAATACAGCTAAATGTCTGCAGACGTTCCTACTTCCAGAGGGTTTGGAAGTGAAGAGCAACCTCAGACCTAGTGGGATGCTCTGAAATGCATGCAATCTTGATGTAGGACAGTAGGCTCTGACAGGGATAAAGTTAAGCATTTCCACCTTTCCTTTATTATCCCCATATTTTGCCTCAACAGTTTGAGAATGATTTAAGTTTGCTTAGCTCTCTCATGAAGAAACTAGAGCCAGTGGCCATTTTAGCTTCTATAACAGGTCTATTTGCAGACAAGTAAATTGCACATTGCAATGTGGGTTGAAATAAGCTTGAAACAAATACACACTGCCTGGCAACCTCACAAAATTGATTACTTGTTTCTTCACACAATTACAGTTTTTGAGTTTCTTTTCTGCACGCCATGAAAGCTAAAAGCTTGAAACTGTTTTAAATCCTGAGTACATATCTAACACTATTTGCTGTGTTTCCAAGTCTTTGTCAGTAATGGCAGCCACCAGTGAAGGATCAATACGTTATTGGCCCAGCCTTGCACATGAAAGTTCTTACATTGAGACACATACAGATTTTGGAGGTGCTCTCTGCAGTTTTCTGACAGCTGTAAAGGTAAAGTACAAACTTTAATGAAGCAAACATTTGTAGAATTTCAGATCGACATATTAAGAGCTCTGAAAGAAACGAATTGTGTCTTATCACTGTTCAACAGACTATCTTTCACAATAATATTAAAATTATTCTTCTATTTTACTCTGAGGTGTATTGAAAAGCGTTTATTTTCTTTTGACTTTTTCCCCCCAGGGAGGAAGCTTCATTTTATCCACTTCACGGAGTCAGTTCATCCGACTAACACCAGATAGTACTGGAAAGATTCATCAGCATAACCTGCCACAGGGACAAGGGATGTTTTCTGGACTAGGCAGAAGAGTCTCTTCTCTTCTGGGAATTTTGTCTCCCACTAATGAGGCAGCAGTAAGTATGTACAATAAATTAAACAGTAATTAAAATACTTTATATGGATTCTGAGTTTTTTTTTCATATGAGTACAAGGCTTTATAGTAGGGTTTTTCTCACCCTGTATTTTGCTTGGGACTAGAGGATTTTTCCTTCTCTGTTCAAATTGAGTAACAAATAAGAGGCTATTCCCTGGGTGTAAATTAGTAGGAAAGAATGTGCAGTCATTTTCTGAGTACCCAGCTCAGCAATGGAAAAAGATTTCCCTAATACAGGTATGTGCATGAGCCTACTCTTGGTTCCTTGTTGTCTGACACCATGACATCAAGGACCCAGCTGTCCCTAGGTCATATTTGTTCTCAATCAGAATAAAGAATTTTTCCAAGGCTGCTAGCTTTAAAATCCCTGAATGAGCCAGAGTGGTTAAGACAATAGCACAGATAAGCTACCTCACAATATTAACCTTTTCCTGCCATTGTGCCAGCCCACAAGATAAAGGAGAAATAACCTGTAGTTTGTGATGCTGCAAAATGACTTGCCTGTCATTATGACAGTGGGGATGAGAGACTTTTTTCTCTGCTAAGGGCTCCATTTTCTTTGTAGGGGCAAGCTGTTAAGAGAGACATGCTGACAGTGGGCAGGGGTGCCTATTTTCTCTTTGGGCCACTTCTTTTTCTCTGTCTCTTTTACTGTCCTTTCCTAATTCTCTCCCTTCCTAACAGGCTAACAAACTTTCCAGAGTTCTGAACTGCTTGCTTGAGAGGCCTTTTGAAAGAGAGTTTATACTAGAGAATAATAGAATTCAAAAAAACATCCCATTTGTGCAGTCAAAATATTAACATGCCTTAATATACATACTAGAGTTTTTTATCTTCCCAAACTGGTTTTTCATCTAATCATCACATTTGTGAAACATTGTCACACAGAGAACAGGCCTGATTTTCAAATGCTTACATCATTTGTCACTAGTGACCCAGATATAAGAAAAATCTTATTGGTGTTTGCATAAGCTTCACATAATTTGCCATGGTCAGTTACAGCTAATTGATGGAGCACCAAGGTGCATGTCCATTGAACAGTCAGGATTGTGACTTGGCACACAGCTGAGATGTGCCCTGGCACCTTGTCAATTAGCTGCAGTTAAACACACCAGATTATGTAAAACTGATACAAACACAATAGGATTCTGACCATTTTGTCTTGAGGGAGTATTGATTTTTAGACATTATGTTTCCCCATCATTCATGTTGCAACAAATGCTTGTGATATAAACAGTGAGCAGCAGTATTCTTATGTCCAGGTCACTTTACAGACACATACCTTTACCTATGCAGTATGAAAAGAGGAGACAAACAAGAAATCTAACTCATTTTAGCTAAATTCATATAAGCCTTTTTACAGTTTTAGGATTGGAATATTAAGCCATTCTGTCTTATTCTAATAGAATCTTCAAACAGAGAACTACATTGCATCACAGCTTCTGTCGATCTTTATATTTAATGCAGCTTTCAAGTGTCCTTTGGGACAGCAGTGGTTCAAGATTTTATGCGTTGACCAGTTCTAACCTTCACAAATGGGAACTAGATGATACTGCGGAGCGTCAGGTTCTTAGCTGGGACATGAATAAAATACTTAAAGAAAGCGTAATGGAGTCAATCTGGGTAAGTGGTGGTAAATGTGAAGACAGAGTTAGAGGTTTGCTTTATTTCTTATTTTTCAACCCCTCTTATTTGTACAGGGATCTGAAAGCAACTATGAAGACATTAAAGGAGATATCAATGTGCAGTATTTGGATTTGCAGCAAAATTGGTAAGTTCTTATTTAAAAGTTATGAACATTCTGCTATGGTTTAGTGGAGAAGGAAGTCATCTGGTGCCCTCAAAATGTTGTTCTAAAACTTCCCAAAGCCCTTTCTTCATTTTAGAAGCGCCACAATAAAATTAATAAATACATCAGATAATTTTTGTCAAATAACAGGCAACATTATTTTGTTTGATGTACGCCGCCCAGAGTAGTCGAAGGACTAGATGGGTGGGATATAAATATAATAAATAAACATCAAGAGTTAACATCTAGTCTTCCACAATACATGTTGAGGAGTATAGAGTGTACTGACATAGGTGTGAAGTTGCCTGTTGTACTGACAAAGGGGAAAAAAACAGTTTTGTTAGATTCACCCCGATTCTGCCAACTCCAGTCCACAGCCTAGTGACTTCCAAGTAACCCACTTCTCAGTTTGACCATAAGCTAGACTTCCATCTAGCTGGGATTCCATCTGTTTTAAGAGGTGTGTTCTTTCTTGTCACATTAGAGTCCTGGTATTTTCTGCTGTTCTTTCAGGATTTACAAATGTTCTGGGGGGAGGGGACTTCTCCTTGATTTTAATTTTGGAGGAGCAGGATAATAGCCAAAGAGTGGATGTGCATTTAACCGCTGGATTGCTCATGGTTTAGACATCTGGCTGTGGATCCAGAGGTTGGGAGTTTGATTCCCCACTGTTCCTCATTGACAGGGGCTGGACTTAATGATTCATAGGGTCCCTCTGCAGTTCTAAGATGATGATTAGGGATGGGCATGAACCTCGGTTCAGAGGTTTGTGATGGTTCATGTGTGGCCACACATTTACTTCCTCCACCTCCCCAACTGAATCCCCCAGTCACTAACTGGCACGCACACCTCTCCTCCTTCTCTTTGGCTGTTTAGCCGGTCCCAAGCAGGAGCACAGGTGTCCCTGCCCATCTTGTTGGCTGATCACCCATTCAGATAAGGAGGTAGGGGAAGGGAATGCACAGCACCTGTGATGCTGTGTGTACAAACCTTCAAACCGAGGTTCATGCCCATCTCTAATGAAGATTAATATAGATGCTTTGGATCTTTCAGTGCTAGCTGCTACCTTTCTCCATGCGGTATGTGATTGGGTGTGATTCCTGCTAAGTAACATGTTACCAATAGGGATTGGTTTCAGGCAACCAATAATGACTTTATAGCTTTCATTGAGTGCTGTGTCTAACTTGTTTTGATTGGGCTGAACTGTATCACACTGAGCTGTCATATTCATCTATAGCTACTGTTAAATAACAGAACATGCAGTCATGAATAAGACAGCTAATTTTTAGGTAAGGTAATCATAAAAATCATCCAAAATGTTCATTTCCCCCTTAACAACCACAATAGCATAACTGCTCCTGATAACTTAGCTGGCATTTGTGAACATATTTCATTTACAGTGGTGCCTCGCTTAACGATGTTAATTGGTTCAAAAAAAACCATTGCTATGGGAAAACATGGTTAAGCGAAACGCGTTTTCCCATAGAGATGCATTGAAAACCGGTTAATCCGTTCCGATAGGCACGGATTGCCGTCCTTAAGCGAAAAAACCCATAGGAAACATCGTTAAGCAATACAATGTTTCCTTCATTGGAATGCATGGAAGCCTATTCAATGCATTTCAATGGTTTTGCGATGTCCATTTTTGCAAATTTAAGTGTGTCTTAAAAGGTTCAAAAACTGTTTTAAATGCTTGGAATTGTTAGTGCACCTTCTAAAACGGGTGCAAACTTAATTTGGCTTTGATCTGACTTTTCATTAATTTTTGCTGATTTTCCCCCCCCCACCAACTTTTGACAGCTGTCAAAATTTGACAGCTCCATGCTTTCCTATGGGGGAGAAAAAAATTCACAAAAAATTAACGAAGACTCAGAACGAAGCCAAACTAAGTTTGCACAGGTTTTGCAAGGTGCTCTAACGACTCCAAGCATTTAAAACAGTTTCTGTGTCTTCGTTAATTTATTGTGAATTTTTTTCTCCCCCATAGGAAACAATGGAGCTGTCAAAAGTTGGGCTGCATTGTTTCCAATGGGGGAGAAAAAAATCACATAAAATTAACGAAAAGTTAGCAACTGTTTTAAATGCTTGGGTTTGTTAGAGCACCTTCTAAATCGTGTGCAAACCTAGCTTGGCTTTGTTCTGAGTCTTCGTTATTTTTTTGTGAATTTCTTCCTCCGCCATTGAAATGCATTGAGCCCAACTTTTGACAGCTGTCAAAAGTTGGTTTCAATGCTTTCCTATGGGGGAGAAACAAATTCACCAAAAATTAATGAAAAGTCAGATCAATGCCAAATTAGGTTTGCACACGTTTTAGAAGGTGCACTAACGATTCCAAGCATTTAAAACGTTTTTTGAACATTTTAAGACACTTTTAAAATTGAAAAAACAAACATAGTTAAGTAAAACAGGGAACCTAAAAATGCATTCACTATGTGAAGCATGGTCCCGAAATCGCTAAGCAAAAATCGCCCATAGGAAACATCGTTAAATGATGCATATAATTCTTTTTAAAAAAACCATTGTTAAGCAAAAACATCGCTAAACGAGGCAGTCGTTAAGCGAGGCACCACTGTATTACTATTTTTTAGAATTAGTAGCCAACTGTCAATTTTTACAATATAAGCACATTTATTTCTGTGAACTGCTTTTATCCTCTGCTCTAAAAGCAAATCAGTTAACAGGTACAGTACTTTAAAAAATACAATAGTGGCTTCATTCAACATATAAAACTATTAAAAGGTACTAATAGATTCTGTTTCATAAGAAATCATGTGCTGTTACTACTTTTTAAGAAAAATGGGGAAACATTATTTTATTACTGTGATTTTTTAAAAATGTTCTTTAATAAGACAAATGAATGTTTAACTCTTGTATCTCCCAATGGTTAGTGATGGATTAGTGGTTTTGGCTGCAGCCTGGCATCTTGGCGACAGTCCCTGTCTCATCTATTATACTTTGATAACAATAGAGGATAATGGCTACCCTACATCTGATAATGTTGTTGTGGAGGTCATGCAATATAACCCACCTTTTCAGGTAATTAATATTCTTCCAAAAAAGTGTTTCATTAATTACAAGCTCCTGAGTTACAGCATGTATGGTTGTGTTGCAGTCATTTGTTGGAAATTATTTCACATTAGTCATGAAGTGATTGAAAATGTTTTATTAAACAAATATCTTGGAATTATTTTTTATGTACAGAGTATTTTGATAAGCCAAAATGGAAGAGGAAACAATTGATGAGAAACTAAGAGTTACAAAATAAAAAGAGAAAACTGTAGAAGTGATAGTTTTATATCTTAAGTCTTTGTTGCTTAAAAACAGATTACTTGTATTCTTATTTCTAACTTGATTATTACTACAATTTCAAAACAATACGTTTTGTAATTTGGCTTGAGAGAAACCATTTTATATAGAACATTTATATAATATTAAGTGTACCTTTAAAACAATAACAAAATGTTATGTCATTCAGAGTTTACTTGAATTGAAATTTGTATCTTGGTGTAATTTTTGCTGCAATTGCAAAACAAATGTTGCTGCAGTTAATGTTGAAAGAAGCTGACATTAGATCTCTTACTTTGACAAATATTTTTGCAGTTGTGAGTTGTATGCATGAAGTGTGTCATTATAGAAATGTAGGTGAAAGTTTGCAGTGCACAGTTCATTCATTGTATGCTGTTCTGTCTCAGTGGATCAGTTTTCCCCATCACTGGTCTGGCACATTTTAATTTGTCTTCCCAATTACTGTTTCTGTAATACATTAAAATTGTGTATGTCACTCATTGTAATCCTTCCTGGAATTTTTTTAGCCTGAAGAACTGATGTGCCATTTGATACTACCAGATTTCTCCAGTCATGCTGCTTGTCTTTACACAGAGAATGAGTTATTTGCTTGTTCAACTGGTACAGGAAGAACTTCTTTGCCCCAAGAGAGAATGACTTTAAGTGTTCAAGGTAAGGACTCTAACTGGAGCATTTATCTTGTGGATGGTGTTCATGAAGGCAGCAAGGGTATTTTCAGAGACATGGTTCTGTAAATATTAGTATATTTTCAAAAACTATAATGCACATAGCGGTTATTGACTAAATGATGGCACTAATAATGATATATAAAACCCTCAATGGGCTGAATAGTATAATGTATTTACACTGGTCTAACTATTAGCATACTGTGGATCTTGGGGATTAATTGACACAGCAAGTCTGTATACACATTTACCTTTTGCACGGTGAGTTGGTATACAGTGGCATATGCCTCTACTGACATCTTTTAGTGTAGGCATCCTTCAGTCTCGAGAGACTATGGTAACGTGCTCTGAATAGAGGACTTGGAACAGCGTCTGGTGTGGCTGAGAAGGCCAATTCGAGAGTAACCATCGCTTCCACACCGAAGACAAATACCGTCTGACCCCTGTCCCTCCGTGATTTTACTGGGTTTGGGACTGTCTCTTTGCCTTGGCCTGCTGAACAAGTGCCTCTTCAAACTGGGAGAGGCCATTCTGCACCGCCTGCCTCCAGGCTGAACGCTCAGATGTCAAGGTTTCCCATCTGTTGAGGTCCATTCCTAAGGCCTTCAGACCCCATTTGCAGATATCCTTGTATTGCAGCTGTGATCTCCCTCTGGGGTGATTTCCCTGCACTAATTCTCCATTCAGGAGATCTTTTAGAACCTGACCATCAGCCATTCTCACAACATGCCCAAGCCAGTGTAGACATTGCTGTTTCAGTAATATATACATGCTAAAAATTCTAGCTCGTGCTAGGACTATTCTATTTGGAACTTTGTCCTGCCAGGTGATACAAAAATGCATTGGAGACCATGCATGTGGAACGTGTTCAACTTAGTCTCCTGCCATGTAGAAAAGGTCCAGGATTCACTGCAGTACAAGAGTGTACCCAGGACACAGGCTCTATAGATCTGGTTCTTGGTATATGCCATCAGCTTCTTATTAAGCCACACTCTCTTTGTGAGTGTAGAGAACATGGTAGCTGCTTTGCCAATGTGTTTATCCAGCGACATCTAGAGAGAGAGTGTCAGAGATAATTGAGCCAACATACACATGAACGACCTCCAATTCTTGAGTAGAGATGGTAATAGAGGGAGGTGAGTCCATGCCCTGGCCCATGACTTGTGTTTTCTTCAGGCTGATTGTTAATCCAAAGTCTTGGCAGGCCTTGCTAAAACGATTCATAAGTTGTTGGAGCTCTTTAGCAGAATGGGCAAGAATAGCTGCATCATCGGCAAAGAGGAAGTCCCACATGCATTTCAGCTGGACTTTGGTCTTTGCTCTCAATCTAGCGAGATTAAAGAGCTTTCCATCTGATCTAGTCCAGAGACAGACACCCTTCTGTTGCAGTTCCAAAGGCGTGCTTCAGCATGACAGAAAAAAAAGCCCAAACAGAGTCAGCTCGAGGACACAGTCCTGTTTCAATCCGTTTCAGATGTCAAAGGGATCTGATGTTGAGCCATCAATGTTAAGGAGTCAAGGTGGACATCCAGTCTTTTTAAAAGGCCATCCCTGCTAGCCAAATCAAAGGCCTTTGTGAGATCTATGAAGGTCTCACCTTCATTGGTATCACCTGGGGCTCGTTAGCCTTGGAAGGCCGACATCTTAGTTTGTGGCGATTTGCCATTGAGATGCATGTCAGTTGAGTCATGCCAGTGGGTATAACTAATAGAATTCTTAATGTTGCATTGCATGCATAGGGCGCATGGGGCAAGAATTTCTTCATCTAGTATCTCTTCCACCTAATGATTCTGAAAGCCATCCCAATTAACCTTTTTAGTAGATTTTGATATAAAACCCACAGTGCAGCATCCATTAACGGTGATGATGTTGGTTTGGTTCTTTTTTTTGTCTTTTGTTAGGTGATATCATTTTAGGAGCAGGTTCTGCAACCGGACATCCCATCTTTTTTACTAGAAAACAAGGACTTGTGGCCCTATATCCCAGGGAAACCATTTCTGTGATTCCTGGAGACATTGAGGAGTCTTTAGCCTCCTCTCTAGCTGAGCCAAATGATGAGGTAATCATTATTACTTAGAACTTTTAAGTGTCTGAAGAAGAAATATAGAGGGAGTGTTGTCCTAATTTTCTTACCCTGATTAAAGATGCTTATTTTTTACAGTTACCATATCTTGCAGAATAAAACTGATCATTGTGAAAGGATTTTTCTTTATTGGCTTTACGCGTTTCTGTTTTCTGTTTCAGACTATTGCATTTGATGCTTCTTCCCGAATGGATATTATAGCACAAGAGGATAAATCTAAAATGTTAAAATCTGCTTTTTTGCAGTATTACAGGTACAAAAAGCATGCCATATACATTTCACTCTGAGAAGTATAGCGTGGATAGCTGGGTATCTCAGTGGTTTAGGTATCTGGCTATGGAGATTGGGAGTTTGATTCCCCAGTGTGCATCTTAGAAGAGCTAGCCTTTGTGGCCTTGGGCAAGCTGCAAAGTCCCTGGGAAGTCCCCCAGAAGAAAGGAATGGCCAACCATGTCTGAATATTCTCGACCTGCAAAATGCTGAAAAAGGTTGCAATAAGTCAGAATTGACTTAGACAACACACACTTTAGAAGTCTAGTGTGTTACTTTGTGTGATATCAATGAGGTAGAAAGAAATTATCACTATTTTGAAGAGTTTAAAGTGAATAAGGTCATGGTTTTGATGGAACAAAAGCAGATTTTGCACTGTTTGTTCTTAACATATCAGTGAAGAAACTACATATATCTGTTTAAGACTGAATAAATCCTTATATTCCATTGTATTATTTCATGTAATTTGTGTATAATCTTCATAAAGTTCTCATGGAGTAGTACAGTGGTGCCTCGCAAGACGAACGCCTCGCAGGACGAAAAGCCCGCAAGATGATTGTTTTTTGTGATCACTATGGTGCCTCGCAAGACGGCTTCTTCTATGGCCGTGCTTAGCAAGACGGTTCCCCCCCCCCCCGAGACCAATGCCTCGTAAGACGAAAAAATTCATTCATCTTGCAGGGTTCCCATAGGAATAATAATAATAATAATAATAATAATATAATTTATTGTCATTGTAAGTATATACACAGTATATCATACAACGAAATTCACAGACACCCAGAGACCAGACACATGCACACACATAACATTCCCCAAACACTCCCCACCCACTAGAAATCCCCCACTAAAAATACAAACATCTACACCTCAGTCCAAGTAACACAGTCCAACTAATTATTCACTACTGGTGGTCTTTAAGCTCATTATTAATTGCAATTATAGCTCTAGGATAAAAACTATTTAGAAAACGTGTGGTCCGAGTCTTAATTGTTCTATATCTTCTGCCAGACGGTAACAGTTCAAAAAAGTTATAAGCAGGATGGGAAGAGTCTCTCAGGATGCTGTGTGACTTCCTCAGACAGCGGGATGTGAAGATGTCATCCAGGGTTGGTAGCTGGAGCCCGATGATATTCTGGGCAATTTTAATGGTTCTCTGTAGAGCTTTTTTGTCCGCTACAGAGCTACTCCCAAACCATGCCAGAATGCCATAAGTTAGGACACTCTCAATGGTGCTACGGTAGTAGGACAGAAGCAAATGCTGTGATAAATTTAACTTCCCGAGCATTCTCAGGAAATACAGCCTCTTCTGTGCCTTCTTTATTAGCATGTTGGCATTTATAGTCCATGAGAGGTCCTCTGAGATGTAAGTGCCCAGAAATTTAAAACTACCAACTCTCTCCACTTCCTCACCGTTTATGTACAGTGGTAAATGTACATTTCTCTTCCTCCTAAAATCAATTATGAGTTCTTTAGTTTTTTTGATGTTAAGTGTGAGATGATTTTCTTTACACCATAGTATCAATCTTTGTACTTCCTTTCTATAAGCAGACTCATTGTTCTTATTTATGAGCCCCACCACTGTCGTATCATCCGCAAATTTAATAATTGCATTGGTGTTATATAGTGGGGTGCAATCATGTGTGTACATTGCAATGCATTCCTATGGGAAACCGCTTTTCGCAAGATGATTTTTTCACAATACAGCGCTTCTCGCGGAATGAATTAAATTCATCTTGCGAGGCACCACTATATTCCAAAAAATTCATACCTGATAAAGATAGCTCTTACAGTATATCACAGAAGTGAGTACACCCACTCACATTTCATAAATATTTTAGTATATTTTTTCATGTCATAAGACTGAAGAAATAATACTTGGCTACAATGTAAAGCAGTGAGTATACAACTTGTATAATAGTCTAAATGTGCTGTCCCCTCAAAATAATGCAACACACAGCCATTAATGTCTAAACCACTGGCAACAAAAGTGAGTACACCCCTAAGTGGCAATGTCCAAATTGGGCATAAGGTGTCAATATTTTATGTGGCCACCATTATTTTCCAGCACTGCCTTAACCCTCTTGGGCATAGAGCTCACCAGAGCTTCATAGATTTCCACTGGAGTCCTCTTCCACTCCTCCATGACAACATCACAGAGCTGGTGGATGTTAGAGACCTTGCGCACCTCCACCTTCCATTTCAGGATGCCCCACAGATGCTCAGTAGGTTTTAGGTCTGGCAACATGCTTGGCCAGTCCATCATCTTTACCCTCAGCTTCTTTAGCAAGGCAGTGGTCGTTTTGGAGGTGTATTTGGGGTCGTTCTCATGTTGAAATACTGCCCTGCAGCCCAGTCTCCGAAGGGAGGGTATCGTGCTCTGCTTTGGTATGTCACCGTACATGTTGTCATTCATGGTTCCCTCAACGAACTGTAGCTGCCCAGTGCTGGTAGCACTCATGCAGCCCCAGACCATGACACTTCCACCACCATGCTTGACTGTAGGCACAACACACTTGTCTTTGTAGTCCTCACCTGGTTGCTGCCACACACACTTGACAACATCTGAACCAATTAAGTTTATCTTGGTCTCATCGGACCACAGGACATGGTTCCAGAAATCCATGTCCTTAGTCTGTTTATCTGCAGTAAACTGCAAGCTTTCTTGTGCATCATCTTTAGAAGAGGCTTCCTTCTGGGATGACAGCCCTGGAGACCAAGTTGATGCAATTTGCAGTGTATGGTCTGAGCACTGACAGGCTGACCCCCACCCCACCCCTTCAACCTCTGCAGCAATGCTGGCAGCACTCATATGTCTATTTTCCAAAGCCAGCCTCTGGCTATGATGCCGTGCATGGGCACTCAACTTTGGTTGACCATGGCAAGGCCTGTTCTGAGTGGAACCTGTCCTGTTAAACCACTGTATGGTCTTGGCCATCATCCTGCAGCTCAGTTTCAGCATTTTGGCAATGTTCTTATAGCCTGTGCCATCTTTATGGAAAGCAACAATTTGTTTTTTCAGATCCTCAGATAATTCATTACCATGAGGTGCCATGTGGAACTTCCAGTGACCAGTCTGAGAGAGTGAGAGTGATAACATCTGCACCCCTTCACACATGAGACTTGTGACACTAATGGGTCTCATGACACCAGGGAGGGAAAACAGCTACTTGGGCCTAGTTTGGACATTGTCACTTCGGTGTGTACTCACTTTTGTTGCCAGAGGTTTTGACATTAATGGCTGTGTGTTGCATTATTTTGAGGGGACAGCACATTTTCAGTGTTATACAAGCTGTATACTCACTGTTTTACATTGTAGCCAAGTGTCATTTCTTCAGTGTTGTCACATGAAAAAATATACTAAAATATTTATGAAATGTGAGGGGGTGTACTCACTTCTGTGATATACTGTATATGTTGAATGTTTGGGGGCTTTTAATGAGATCTTCAATTCTGAATTGCATGCTATAACAATTGTGTTTATTTACATAGCAGTGTTGGCAATTTCAGTCGTTTTCATGTTGGGATTTCAGTGCTTTACTGTAAACGTATCATATGGCATTCCTGCCAACCTAGCAGTTCGAAAGCATGTAAAAATGCGAGTAGATAAATAGGTACCACCTCAGTGGGAAGGTAACAGCATTCTGTGTCTAGTCATGCTGGCCACGTGACCACGGAAACTGTCTTCGGACAAACGCTGGCTCTATGGCTTGGAAACAGGGATGAGCACTGCCCCCTAGAGTCGGACACAACTGGATTAAATGTCAAGGGGAACCTTTACCTATCATATGGCATTGCCATCAATATGATAATTCACATGAGATAACCAACAATTAGGTTATGCAAACTACTGAAGACATTTATGTTCTTTGAAAGGCTTTTTCCCCCACTTTATTTCAGGAATGATGCAAAGGGTGCACAAGCTGTAGTTGCTGAGGTGTTTGCCCAACATGTAGATTCATGTCCTGATGCTGATTTGGATAGTGCTGTAACTCTACTCAGTGAGGAACTGATAGATGAGTATCCTATGTCTGATCCACGGTGGGCCGAATCAGTACCTGAAGGTATGAAATCCTGTATGTAAAGTGAACATTCTAATTTAAAATAGTTATGGTTTTACCTCGGCATTGTGGATGGAAACAGTTACATAGAAAGGATATTTTCCTACTATGCAAAATATATTTGCTTTTTCCATCATTCATTAGAACTACACATAGTTCTGCAGTTTTAATACACTGAATTCTGAAATTCATGGCCTTCACTTGCCTTTTGTCAATTTGTCGAAGAATAGAATAAAAAAGTTGATAGAATATTTAATTAAGTTGTTTTTCTTCAAATTGTTTGGAAATAAGGTTATTTTTTTTTAAAGTGTGCATTTTAATTAACATTTACATTTTCTTTCTTGTATTTTCATATAGAGGTACCTAGTTTTCCCAGTTCCTCCATCATTCTTCTTCGCCAGCTGGACAATAAATCACAAGCACATTCCCTTTTCATTGAGTTTCTTCACCAGGTAAGCTGCTTATGGTCTCGGGTTGAATCACAAGTATGTAATGTGAAACAAAATATTTTTATTGACAAATATCTCTGTCTAAGGTGGGTCTATTTGGACGCCTGCGTACTGTTCAAGTAAGAGGCTTACCAATGGCAACTCGATTGTTACTCTGTGAACATGCAGAAAAACTTGCGGCAGCCATTGCTCTTAAGAACCATCACTACAGATTGCCAGATGTGGTGAATACTGCAATACAGATTGCTTTGGAGAAAAAAGAGAGTGATGTTCCATCAAGTTTAACTCCTGTGGATGTTTTCTTCAGAAAGGTGAAATGAACTCTTCACGGGATAAAATTTCTAATGGTTTTTGTATGACTAAGACTTAGTACATGCACATCCTTGTACTATCTTCTCATGCTGTAGATTTTTATGCCAAGATCCATCCAAGGTATCCTAAGACAGGAAGAAAAATTCCATGAAAAGCAATAAACATTTTCCTGTAGTGAAATATCTATCTAAAATCTTCCATGTTCATTGCCAAGTTTTAATAATGAAAATTAAAGACAATTTTTTGAAGATTTAATTTGAGTGAAATGTTTATAAGTGCATAAAACCCATGCAAATCATTGCCTTGTACCTAGTGAAAATTTTTATTTTTTCATTCTTCAGGTGTCAGAAATAGATGCTATTTTTGAATGCTTACTGGAAAAGGAAAAACAAATTCTGAACGATGCGTCAGCTCAGTCTGATGAGTGGGCTGAAATAGTCATCAGTGTAAACAATATCATAAAGGTATTGGATTTTAATACTCTGTTACAGTAGTAAAAAGCCAGTGCTTTCAGTGACATGCAAATAAGCTTCTGTCACTGTCAGCTGTCAGCTCTGCTTCCTTTACAATAATTGAGATTTAGCCAAAAGGCTGAAATATAATCCTCCCTCCTAAAAGGGTGCTTATGTTCAGTATATTGGCCAGCCATTTGCTTTTCAAGCATGGCATTCTGTCCACCGCCTCCCATGTTCTACTCATCTTTTCCAGTTCATTATGTGAATTTTGCAGTGGGTGGGTTCTTCTTGCCTTAAGGGATTGGCTGATTGATTTTGTATGTATGCTAACCTGGAAGCTCCCCCAAGATGCTGATACTTCCTTCTTATTTCATGATAGCCCAGTTTTTCCTTTAGTCTTCCTAGCACTTATCACCTGAGTTTACCATCAGAAGTTGTGATAAATAAGAGGAAATGCTGATAAGTAGATTCTTGCACAGTTTTACTTCTGACATACTGTGTTTTCTTTTTCACTGTTTCTTAGGATATGCTGCAAGCTGCTACCCAGGAACGTCAGTCTAAGGCCTCTTTATATAAAATAAGAGAGCGTCTTGAAGTGGAACCAGAGTATGTTCCATGGACAGGTGAGAATAGTGAAAATTATACAAGGTTACTTTCTTCTACTTCGCTAATATTAAATGCTACTTACAGAAGAATGTCTTACTAGCCTTTTAGTCTGTTGCCACTTCTTTTAAGTTTCAAGCCAAAGAGTTCTGTGTTTCATGGGTAGTCTCTGGCTTTCTTACATACAGAGCTAAGTTTTTAGTGTTGTTAGCTTTTGTTTCTTACATCCTCATCCTGGATGTTTAGTCTAGTTTATCTTATGGTTTATGGTGGGAGCGGGCAGACTTTAGACTTTTAGAACCTGATTGTTTCCTAGAATGCTGAGATCCACCCTCAAAAGATGTAGAACCAAAGAATTCTGAGTTCACAAATTTGGGTAGCCCTCAGAAGACAGATCATAATTCTTCCACACAAACAAATTTATTCATGGTTGCCCAAAACTTTCATTTATCCCAGCAGTATAATGGGATTGGGAAACATTTTGTTGCTGCTGTAGTAACACAGATGTGAATCAGAAATTGTTGCTAGTATATTGGAATTGACCCAGAGATTCACCAATCTATCTTGGGCCCACCTCTTTGTTATTTTTGTCAGTTTGGCAATCCCTGTATATGTGACACCAAGATGAAGCAGATAGTTTGAAGCTTTGCATCCTAAAATAAGCAATAATTTGGTAGGACAAATGCTGGCATGTTAACATTTCAAGTGGCTTTCCCTGGAAACTCAAGACAAACCTGAATTAAAAGATAAAGGGTTCTTTTATGGCATTTTAGAAATGAATGCAGTTTCTCAGTCACAAAGTGAAGTCATACATATTCTTGGAGAGAACAAATGGGGAAGGAGAAATGAGAGCTGACAAAACCCAAGAAAAGATGTTGTACTTTTCTATCAAGTACAACATCTGATTTTGTGAACTAGTCCTAAGATTATTGTAATAAAGATATCTACCCATAGTGGTTTGCAGTCAGCATTGCCATGGAAATAAAAAACAGCTGCACTATATACAGGAAATGTAGTTTTACAGTAAACAGGGAAAATTTGCATGTTCTGAGTTTGTGGCCCAAATTCTGTTAACTGACTTATGCTAGTTTAAGTTGACATCATTTGACATTAATACAGTATAATTCATTGTTAATTAGAGGCCCTCTGCAATTCCTCATAGTGTGTTAGTTGGGTGGCTGTATGTATGACCTGAAATCCAAGAGGACTCTTTAATTAACAGCTGTCAGTCATTAAAGAATCTATGCTTGGATTTAATGATAATGTGCTGCAGTTGACTGCTGTTCCACTAAAAGACGTGCTAAGGATGCTGATTTGCTTTGGAAATATATCTTAAAATTTGCTCTCACTTTTAACTTCCCCTGTATATTTGATCATATGTCATTTTTCATATTTTACTTGTTTCACCGATCAAATGTCTTTAATTTTTTCCCCTTAAGCATCTGTTGGCGTGCGAACAGCAATAGTACAACAACATGAAATCATTTTGAAGAAGGCCTATCCTCAGCTTGGCAGTAAGCTTCGTATCACAGTGACAGAACAGCTGGTGGCACTGTTAGATTGTTTTTTAGATGGTTATGTTTCTCAGCTTAAATCTGTGGACCGGCCTGAATATCAGGAGCGTTACAACACTCTAGAAATGGAATACCAACAGAAAAGATCCGAACTATTGTTGCCTCTACGTAAGTGCTGCTGTTATTGTACAAGGTTCAATTCCCTGTTAATAGCTTGTGGTCTAACAAAACATGTCACAGGTATTATAGAAAATATGAAGGCAGAAGAACAGGAAAACACTTGTTTCCTTTTGTCCTTCTCTATGGACATAGATTTATGTTTAGCTTTCACAGAACTTCTTAAGAGGTCATTCCAGTATGGATCTGGTTTTTATTTTTATTTTTCCTGTGGATTCTGTTTTTTAACTCTATGTTTCTGCCTTAGATATGTTGAAACTAGTAAATACTAGAGCTTATGTGACATAACTTCCAAATCATATACAGTGGTGCCTCGCTTAGCGAGCGCTCTGTTTAGCGATGAAATCGCTTTGCAACTAACTTTTTGCAATCGCTTTACGATGTTCCCTATGGGGTATTTTTGCTTTGCGATGACCGTTCATCGCAAAGTGACCATTGTCGCACAGCTGATCGGCGGTTTCAAAATGGCCGCTGGGAAAAATATGGCCGCCCGCTGTTTTCTGGCACAGATTCCTTGCTTAACAGGCAGCGAAAATGGCCGCGCTATGGAGGATCTTCGCTCAACGATGAGTTTGAAGCCCCTAGGAACGCATTAATTGCGTTTTAATGCGTTTCTATGGGCTTTTTTATTTCGCATTGCGATGTTTTCGTTCAACATCGATTTCGCTGGAATGAATTAACGTCGCAATGCGAGGCATCACTGTATCAGTAATGCTTATGGACTACTCCATGTTTTCAAAAGATGAGATTTCATGGAAATGTATCATTCATTTCTTGTGCTTGTGCAGAATTCAGGTCTTTCTTTAGATAAGCCTTTTTATTGATTAAGAACCCTATATTGTCTAATGCTTGAACATTAGTTCCTGCACCCCTGCAGTAGTGCTATGATACTCCTAATGGTAAATGCACTGTAGCTTTTGTACAAGTGGGGTCTTGACTTGAGAACTTAATCCGTATTGGAAGGCGGTTCTCAAGTCAAAAAGTTCTCAGGTCAAATCTGCATTTCCCATAGGAATGCATTGAAAACCATTTGATCCATATCTGCTCTTTTCCGTCCATAGAAACTAATGGGAAGCTGCTATTCTGCCTTCGACCACTAGAGGGGGATATTTTGTTTCTTTTTTTCTTAGGTCAAGAAAAGTTCAGGGAAGGCAGGGAAAATACAGTCGAGGCAGGACAGTACCAGGCAGTTTCCCAATCCACTCTCTAAACGCTGGGAGGAGTGAGGAAGCAGATAGGCACCCTTTTCACTGGCCAACAGTTAACTGAAAGTTCAAATTTTGCACTTTCCCTGCCTCCCACGTGGTTTTTTTTCAGTTCTTAACTCAAATCTAAGTATGTAAGTCAAGTCAATATTTTCCTATGAGAGTGGTTCTTAAGTCAAAATGTTCTTAACTCGAGCCGTTTTTAAGTCAAGACCCCACTGTAAATTGACTTACTGTAGAGGCAGCTGTCTTTAAAGGCTCTGTGTTTCTTTATCTTTCCCTCTCCAGCTGCCAATTTGTCAAATTGCTTGTAGTGGCTAGAAGATAGTGCATGTATTGTGCTAAGAGGCAAAAACTCTTCCATTAGTGTTTAATTGTTTCAGAAGTGCTGGGATGTTACATTGTACTGTTCCTTTGATGGCTAATAATTCCCTGCTATTCTGGACTGCCAGAATGAAATTTCCAAGCTTTCTTGAAACTGTCCAGATGTTTACTGCACCATGAGTAGCTGATTAAGAGGCTATTGCTTGAGACAGACAAAATGTCTATGCATCTGTAGAGATATGGTGTTGAAGAAGTACTAAGCTTTTGTCTCCGTGAAGTGGTGTAATTATTTAGTATCTAATCAGAATGAGACGACAAGATGAGCGAGTTTGATCTTGGATGTTTTCATGTTTCTTGGCTAGTTTCACTTGGACAGTACCAGCTAGCTGCTGCTTTGGCAGAAAAATACCGTGACTTCGATATTTTGATACAAATATGTGAACAGACTGATAACCAGGCCAAATTGCAACGTTACATGTCCCAGTTTGCTGATCAGGTAATTTATCCTACAGGTAATTTTGCTGTTAAATAAGAATGATTTATTGAAAATGTCTTTGTAACTGACTTTGTTTTCTTTTAAAAATATTTTTAAAATATATAATGGTACAGATTTTCCTCTGCTAAGTAACTCTTCTACTGTCATAGAGTATTAAAAATTCAGTCTTCAAAGAAGTAGCGATGTTAAGCCAGTCTGAGTAAGAATATTAAACCAAAAAAAAAAACAGGCAGGCACAGAAACATTTTCCACAGTGAAGACTCTCTATTATGCTTTAATGTGAGCATTCCTGAAGTGAAGTCCACTTGAAGAAAGCTCACATTAAAATATAGCAGTTAGTCTTTAATGCTCCATAACCGTTTTTGTTTCCCCCCCCCCTACTAAAGACATACTCAGTCATCTCCTATGCTTAATTTTAATTAGAAATTCTGTTTTCCCATGTAGGAAAACACTAATCAAGTTTCACCCATTTCCTGTCCCCTACATAAATGTTTTTTCAGTACTGGTATTGGAGGATGTGTCCTAAATGAAGTTACACATTATGAGGCTCACAGAAATATTAGGTTCTACCATACAGTATTTTACAGTACAGTGGTGCCTCGCATACTGAGGTTAATCCGTTCCGGATTAACCTTCGCTATGCGAAAACATCGCTGTACGGATCAAAAAAAGCCATTAATCGTTTAATGCATTCCAAATTGGCAGAAAACTCACCGTACAGCGATGTTTTCTGGGTCCGGCAGCCATTTTTGCGCCCTCAGTAAGCGAGGGGAGGGCGCAAAAACGCTGCGCGCAGCCATTTCGGCCGCAGCGAGACTGCGGATCAGCTGTTCGGCGGGTCCACAATGGCCGCCAGAACACCCGAAATGGCCGCGCACAGCGTTTTCGCACCCTCCCCTCGCTTACCAAGGGCGCAAAAACGCTGCCCGCGGCCATTTCGGGTGTTCCGGCAGCCATTTTGGACCCGCTAAACAGCTGATCCACGGGTCACAAAGCGAAGGTCGGTAAGCGAAATGCTTACTGATCTTCGCTATGCGAATTTCACCCATTGGGGCCGACACGATGCCTTCGCATTAGCGATCCCGGAAAAGGGATTGCTATGTGAATTCATCGCTGTACGGGGCGCTCGTTAAGCGAGGCACCACTGTACTTTATTGCTTTGTAGCTGATCAATCTGTACACAAGAGCAGAGATTAGACCAGTTTTAAGATTCTACTGTAGAACTATAGGTATTAAACTGGATTTTAACATAATTTTAAAAGCACAGAACACACAAAAAGAATAATAGCAGATAGGATACTTTGAAGCATGCCATTTCCATTCCCCTTGTGAAGATACAGTCCCCACACACTTGGACATAGATGTTTGTGTGTGTACAAATCCATAAGCACACACATATCTGTAAGCACATACATACAGAAGGTGGTGCAGAGAACAGTATGCCAATATAAACATTCGTTTCAGGACAGCTGTGAGCACTTATGGTTCTCTCCAGAGTATGTGCTGTTTTTTTTTCTTGCTTTGTTTCTATCTCCAATTACTCTTGTTTGCCTTGTTGGCTTCCATGGCTTGCAGTTAAAAAAATACCCAAAATTTACTTTATAAACTAGAAAATATCTATTGCTATATCCCACTATTTAGCTAGAAACTTTGTTTTGGGTTAAATGGATTCATCTGTTTCTTATTGGTCATATGGAAAGCTAATGGGCCATTACTGAATTGTAAATCTGTAGAAAATAAGTGGCTTCCTTTGTATATCTATTTCCTGTACTCATTACAGGAAGTGTTATATTCAGAGAAGTGCCATATTCAGACAAGACATGCAAACAGGCTGCATTCAGAGAGAAAAAGACGCTTATGCATTTGTAACTTTTAGAATTTTTCAGAGTTCCTTTTTCGTTGGTATTTGGAGAAAGGAAAACGTGGAAAACTCTTAACTCAACCCATTGCCCAGCATGGCCAATTGGCCAATTTCTTGCAAGCTCATGAGCATCTCAGTTGGTTACATGACATCAACAGTAATGATTTTGAAAAGGTATGCTCCGATACACGTACCCAGAGTGATATAGTAATGGGCTAAGACTCAGGAGACCTGGATTCGATTCCCTGACTCTGCCATGGAAACTCGCTGGGGTGGGGGGAATCGTACAACCACTCTTTAAATACCTCACATGCCTTGAAAACCCTGTTAGGGTTGCTGTAAGTCATTTCTGACAACAGCACATAGCAGCAACCACTGTACTGCAGCTAAAACTGTGCTCACGACCTGGGGTTCAAATCCCAGGTAGCCGGCTCAAGGTTGACTCAGCCTTCTATCCTTCCGAGGTCGGTAAAATGAGTACCTAGCTCGCTGTGGGGGCAATGTGTAGCCTGCATAATTCACTTGTAATCCACCCAGAGAGTGCTTGAAGCACTATGTGGCGGTATATAAGCAGCAAGCTTTGCTTTTGCTTTGCTTTAATATATGAGAAAATACTTAACTATTCTTGTTACAAGTCTTCTCCTGTCCTCCTCTGTTGTATCCAAGTATGACTTTCATGTTCTAATGAACTCTTCTGGACTTAACCATGTTCCTTCCATGAGTAAAGGGAAATGATATCCAATAGTGTTATTTTCTTAGTAAATTGTGTTACATTTGCTGTTTCATGAGGCCTTCCACAATATCATTGAGTGTGAGGTGGATTGACTCAATTAAAAAAGTCAGATCCTTCAGCTCTCAAAACCTGTGTTGCTAACCGTATGAGTTTTTGGAGGTCTCTAATTTTTAGAAATGCCGTAAGTTAGCAGCAACATGGTGTCACATAACAATAACAGACATCCACAGGAATTAACAGTTTTTCTTTAACTGTAACATGAGGTTGTTCAGTTAACATGAGTAGATAGCAGAGTAGATTCTGTAAGCTTTCTAGTTAGGCTTCCCCCCCCCCCTTCAGATCAATGTGCTTGTTTTGTTTATGAACTACAATATATATATAAAGTTTCAAAAAGTATCCAGCTTGAAGGCTTACATAGCATTACAGAAAAGAATCAGGTATTTTAAGTGAGCATTTTTTTTAAAAAAAGAAGAAGTGCTGTGTGTCTTTCATGCCTGATGCTCTCGGTTTTAGTGAATTCCTCTTTCTGATCATTACAGTTATTCAAAACTAAGCTATGAGTTGTGACTTTTCTTTAGTTCTTGTGAAAATCCCGGTGGTAAGGAAAATAATGATAGATCTGTTTTTCATCTTCAGTAGCTATTTTACCCTGTGGCGTACTTCTACTGTGTAATGCAGGGGTCCCCAACCCCCGGTCCGTGGGTTTCCCAGGACTGGGCTGCAGAGACGGATCTCCGCCACCCCCACCACCCCCCGCACGCATGCACGGTGGGCGTGTTGCACTCATGCGCACCTGCGCAAGCACAATGCTCCCCACAAGCATGACATGGCCACCAGCAAGCGTGGGGATGCACCCACCTGTGCATGGAGCCCATCCCCTCAACTGGTCTGTGGTTCCAAAAAGGTTGGGGACGGCTGGTGTAATGGATCAGCCTAACAGCCTTCAAGCTTTCTTTGTATGATGTTGCTGAAAAAAATTACAAAATGGCTTAGTGTAGGATAGGAGGAAAACTTTTATTATGCCATCTGAGAATTTTAAAATAGTATTTACAAACATAATACATGTATACAAAAGGACTGTTGTATCCTATATGTATATTCACATGGGATTCGTTCCACATCTTCCATGGGTGGTTGAAACCACAGATACAAGAGAAACCTATATACATCATACAAGGGGGACAGGACAAAGCCACAATGGGGGCACCCTTGTGCACTGTATATAGGGCTGCAGCATATTGCAAATAAGTGAAACTGCAGATGCCAATCCTGAGAATGGGATGATATTCTACTGTAATTGTCATGAAAATTAGTATTTAAGAAGAGTTTATTGAGCTACACTTCTGATCTTGATATTTAATATTTCATAACTTTTTGTACCTATAAATATTAAAATGCTTTTTCTTGTGTTAGGCTCATCGAACACTGCAGAATTTAGCAAATACAGAAACACGGTACTTTGCAAAGAAGAAAACTCTTCTTGGCTTGAGTAAATTATCAGTGTTGGCTTCAGATATATCAGATGTGATGATGAACGATAAAATTGAAGGTACTGTTTCTTCCCCTTAAGGTTCTGCATATATGGAAATAGTCCTTTGATTTTTAGTTCTCTTTTACTCTCAGTTGTGTGCTGGTTCATTGCCATGGGAACTATAGACACCAGTCCCAGGGCTTGCTTTGCAAAGCAAGCTGTTCATTCCCCCATGAGCTTGTCTTCTTCCTGTGCTTCCCATGATTTTGAAATCAAATGTGTCTGTATCCCCAGCGCAGAGTCTGACTTAAAGTGGTTTTATAATTTCAGCTTATTGGAAGATGAGGCTGAGCTGCTAAAATAGGCCATCCTACACTGTAATTATGCCTTGTGTTTCTGCCATCCATCTTTTTCAGAAAGGTCAGCATGATTATAGAATTCTGTGCTGAATTTTGGTGCAAAAGTGTGAGAAGGAAGCAGAGTTCCTGAATAATGGATGCTGACAGCATTGCTATATGTTTTCACAGATAGGTACCATGACACATTGCTAGCAAAAAGCATATAGCAATAGTTATGGTTTACGAGTCCTCAATACGTGGTTAGAATTTCCACCCTTGGTATCTGCAGCAGTTGAAATGAACGTAACACAATCTGCAGGACATAAGCGCTACCCCTTAAATTCTGTATTAGGGGTTAGTAGCCAGATACTTATGGGGGAAATCAGCAAAGGCCTCATATGGTGCAATGAGATGTTCGTAGTAGGTTAAACAATTTTGAGAACAACTTATTTTTACTGTCTTTGAAATAATTAATTACGGTAATATGTGTTTCTGTTTTTCTTTAATGTATACAAGAAATTACTGAACAAGAATGCTTTCTCCTTCACCAAGAAACTCTACCTGAACAATTACTGGCTGAGAAAAAGTTAAATCTCAATGAGATGCCTGTATTGAGTGCTTCTCAGCTGATTGAGGTAAGTATCGCTAATTGTCTCAATAATATTAGAAATTATTAACCTAAATGTCTGGGATCTTTATTACAAATATGCTAGCTGCATTTATATCCCATCTTGAGCACAAGGCAGTGTACATGGTTCTCATCTTTTCCAGTCTGTCCTCATAACTACTATTCCAGTGTGTGACTGGTCATGGTGAATCACACCGCTTAGTAGGAACTAAAACTTGGATCTCCCAACTTCCTAGTTACTACTTTATGGAGACTACCCTGTCCAAATTGAATCATATTGAACGTCAGTACAGTATGTAAACAGTATAACTTAATTCTTCAAAGAATTGCATGCTCTTTTAAAGTGTGGAGGACTGGAGTCTCCACCATTTAAAAAGAACTGATACTGAATCTGATAAAGGCTAGTTATGGCTCTCTAACATGGCTTTGTGTTCCTGAATAGCAGTGTTATGTTATGTTGCTGGACAAAAATACTTCTGAGACTGTATGTCCATTTGGATGCTACCCATATTGGAGCTTTCCCAGTAACGTTTCATGTTCATTCCCCTTTTGCTTTCTGGTTATGCCCTATTCTTGTCTTGTATCAGTGAATTTAGTATCTTACCATGATGGCTCTGCTTTGCTTTAGAACAAACAGCACTGGCATGCATTCTTCTCTGATGAGCTACATAGTAATAAGTAGTCATTATTGCCCCTTCCCAGCAGTGCATTGTTGTACCCATTGTCACACAGAACAGAAAATGAGTCATCTTCCGGAGACTCACAAGAGACCCTTGATCAGCCTCCTCCAATGCTCACCTACTAAAGCTTCTATGTTCACATACCTGTTTTTCTTGAATTGGAGAGAATCTGTTTTCAAGAAGTTATACAGTAGAAGTTCATGTTTAGTCAACCTAAAGGTAAAGGTTCCCCTTGATATTTTTTTAGTCCAGTTGTGTCCAACTCTAGGGGGCGGTGCTCATCCCATTTTCAAGCCGTAGAGCCAGCGCTTGTCCAAAGACAGTTTCCGTTGTCACGTGGCCAGTGTGATTAGGGAACGCCGTTTTACCTTCCCACTGAGATGGTACCTATTTATCTACTCGCATTTACATGCTTTCGAACTGCTAGGTTGGCGTGGAGCTGGGACAAAGTGATGGGAGCTCAGTCCGTTGCATGGGTTCGATCTTACGACTGCTGGTCTTCTGACCCTGCAGCACAGGCTTCAGCGGTTTGGCCCACAGCGCCACCACGACGTCCCTTTTAGTCAACCTATCACTACATAAATAAGCATTGCCATTTAAAGAATGACTGAGACCATTGAGAAATTTTTACCTCTCTAAAATTGGCAAATTCCTGAGTAAAGCTACCATTTTGATCAGTTGAAAGCAGTGATCCAGGAATGCAAGAATGTCATTGAATTAGCCCACATGCTCTACAACACTGTAGAAATAAAACCCAGTGAATGGCTCACTGTGTAGACAGTATGTGAGATAAGTTACAACAGGGCTTCTCTGATTATGCTTTGTGAAATCAGTACACAGCAATAGCAGTGTATCAAGAATGAGTAGTATCCAAAGGTGGCTTTGTTCTAGCAGAAAATATCTTCTCCAAGTTAGAACATCCAGTTTTGCCACTCCTTCCTAACTTCTACAGGCCTCCTGGCTACATGCTATACTGTGCTGGAGAATCCCTGAAGGGAGCGTGACAAAAATTGTATGTCTGTTGTGCAGTTCTAGACTAACAATTCAGACCTGATCCTCAGCGTAATCTTGACTCATGGGCAGTTGTGAGGACAAAACAGAGCTAGAGAACTCTGTATTGCCTTGAGCTCCTTAGAACAAATATGGTTATAACTATTCTAGGGCTCAACCACAGGAATGTTCCTATTTTCAGATGAGTTGCTGATGTTCATCTCTGTTTAACTATCTTCTGGCCCCATATCCAGATGCCTTTATTCAACAGGTCATGGCCATGTACACAGTTAGCTCTCTTTCCTTCAGTTGTGATGATTGCTTTATAAAGGTGTAACTAATCGGATTGGCTGGGCAAGTTCTTTGTATTCATTTGATAATAGGAGGAATATGGGATACCACTGAAATTAATTTTCAAAAAGTTTCAAGCCAATATACTTGCTTGTAATAAAATGTAAGAAGCATCAAGGTTTAACTAAATGTGGTAAAACATTTTTTTAATTGCCAGACATTTGGGGGTAAAAATATTGTACTTCTAGAGACAGTTTTCTTCCTGTTTCTGTGTTCCATGGAACTCATCCAGAGGGCAGAAAGGAGCCTGAATGTATGTGTGTTTAGGTTTGGCAAAGGCATTTCAGAGGAAGTTGAACAACAAAAGGAAGGAATTCCTTTTAATAGCTGTAATGAAGCCAAGACAACTGTGATGCCCAGTGTTCCATCTTGGGTCATTGTCAGCTCCCATTTTGAGTTCCTAACACCAGCATAGGTGTTTTTGTTTCACCTCATAGTCATTCAACTAGATGTACATAATTAGGGGGAGAAATACTAATGAGAAAATAAAATACAATAATATTGTAGATTACAAGCTACAGTGTCTGAGCCTAATTCAGATGATGATCTTTTCATACTTCAGCCATGCATTATTGTTTACATACCACTACATTCTTTCCCACACCAGTGGGAAATGCTTACTAATGTTAAATATATCAACCCTTATCCCAGAGATTTTTAGAGATCATAGCTAGAGGCAGAGGGAGATGGGAAATATTCCTGCCAAAAATCTCATTCTGTTTTAGGTTTTTACCCTCATACTGTATATTAAAGTATATTAAAGTGAATAATGCTGAAGCGTTTGTTTGTTTGTTTGATTGTTTGTTTGTTTATTTATGTAAAATACTTTTACTTACCTTTCTCTTTGAAAAAGGGCCCAATGTGGCTTACATCATTAAAAGAATATGTAAAGCTAATAACAATAAGTATGCAAATTCTAAAAAAGGAATACCACACTAACAAATGGTTAACAAAAGCAATACCAGAAACACATTCAAAACAGTAAGACACAACAATCTATTTAAAAACCCCATTCAGGCAGCCAGTTACTAAAATATAAAACTCTCTTGAGGATTCTGCATGTCTTCATATGTTTTCAGGATACTGTATAGCAGATATTCCCTTGCATATCAGTATGGACTTGTATAATGGAGTACTTATTAGTGGCTCTAGGTTCCTATCACAATAGACAACCTTAAATGGTATGTAAATTGAAGTCTATCATATAGCAACTTTTGATGCAGTGCTGTCCATTTTAGTATTAGTGGAATTAATTTTTAAAATGTCCACTCTTTTGTGTTTCAATCTTTTACATAATAGTTATACATAAGCGATGAGAACAGAAGGGCTAATGAATTTGACTTCAAGAAGGCACTTGATCTGCTGGAATATATTGATGAGGTATGAGAATGAATGAGTTTCAGTGATTTTTTTATCAAGAGAAAATGGATGTTGATCTAGTTGAAGTTTTTATCATTTGTTAAAAAAAACCAGCCTTCATATCCTTTCTGCTGTCACCTAAAATCCAACTGAATCCTAACGTTTGATTACTGGCATCCTCCTCTTTATTAATGATATGTCTTTGAAATTAGGTTAAAAATCACGCAGGGAACCATAAACAAGAATGTACATTTTCCCAGCATGTGTGCTTTGAATTTTCAGAGAATTTATACATGTTTCTCTCTGAAAGGTCATATTTAGAATTGTTCTTGAAGCATTAACTGTAGAGAACTTTGAGAATGTTGATGTGATGCTAGAAGTTGAAAATAACAAAGCATCTTGTGCAAGTATAATCTCTAAAGTGCAGCAAGCTCTTTCCTGTTCTAACAGACTAGCATGATTATCCCTCTGGAATATGGTTTAACATAGTATGTGCAGACCTCACTGGATACCCATAGCTAAAGAATTAGTTAACGTCAGTATCCTGTTGGGGACTTTGGTGCATGCAGCTATTGCCATGGTGTCTGTTGTGCAGTTGTTTTATGGCAGTGGTCCCCAACCTTTTTAATGCCAGGGACCAGTTTTGTTGAAGACCATTCTTCCAAGGACCGGGGGGGGGCTGCCACTGCTGCCGGCGTCCATGAATGGGGTGGGGGTGGGGGCGTCCGTGCGTGGACTGTTGCAGTCTAAAATATTAACTGCCCCAAATTTTGCTCCCTCCCTCCCTATGTCTCTCTCTCCCACTCTCTCTCTGTCTATGTCTGTCTATCTTTGTCTATCTATCTCTATCTCTCTCTCCATCCACCCACCCACCCACCCACTGTCTGTTTGTCTCACTGTCTGTCTGTCTGTCTGTCTGTCTGTCTGTCTGTCTCCATCCATCCATCCATCCATCCATCCATCCATCCATCCATCCATCTCTCTCTCTCTCTCTCTCTCTCTCTCTCTCTCTCTGTCTCTCTCTCTGTCTCTCTCCATCCATCCATCCATCCATCCATCCATCCATCCATCCATCCATCCATCCATCCATCCATCCATCCATCCATCTATCTATCTATCTATCTATCTATCTATCTATCTATCTATCTATCTATCTATCTATCTATCTATCTATCTATCTATCTATCTATCTATCTATCTATCTATCTATCTATCTATCTATCTATCTATCTATCTATCTATGTCTCACTCACTCTCTCTCTGTCTCTCTCCATCCATCCATCCATCCATCCATCCATCCATCCATCCATCCATCCATCCATCCATCCATCCATCCATCCATCCATCCATCCATCCATCCATCTATCTCTGACTCACTCTCTCTCTGTCTCTCTCCATCCATCCATCCATCCATCCATCCATCCATCCATCCATCCATCCATCCATCCATCCATCCATCCATCCATCCATCCATCCATCCATCCATCTAATCTCTGACTCTCTCTCTGTCTGTCTCTCTCCATCCATCCATCCATCCATCCATCCATCCATCCATCCATCCATCCATCCATCCATCCATCCATCCATCCATCCATCCATCCATCCATCCATCCATCTCTCCGCCCCCTCTCTATCTGTGTTTGTCTTTCTCTGTCTATCTCTCTCTATGTCTATCTCTCTCTCTTTCTATATCCATCTCTCCCCCCCTATCTCCATCTCTCTGTCTAGCTCTCTGTCTGTCTCTCTCCCCCCACCTCTGTCTGTCTCTCTGTCTATTTTCCACCTCTGTCTGTCTGTCTCTCTATCTTTCTGTCTGTCTGTCTGTCTCTCTCCCTCTCTGCATGCCCCACTCGTCTAGTTATTTGGCTGTAAAGTAAGGCAAATGCCAGACAGAAAGATCTGTCAGAGAAACAAGCCTCTATCCCCACAGGTGCAGAGCTGCAGTTATTCAGCTACAGCTCCCAGAATCCCCCAATTCTGGAAGTTGCAGTCTGCACCCACAAATCTGTCCTGTTGTGGCAGGATCCTGGCAGCCCTCTCTGGTAATTCTAAACTCCCCTTTGAAAACAAGCAGCCTTCCTCATCTCTTCCTTCCTTTAACGTTCTTTATCTGCCTGCCAACTTCCACCCTAGGGGCGGAGGCAAAGAGAAAATGTCATTTTTGCATTTCATGATTGAAAGGTGGCTTGTCCAACCAGCCCAAGGAAGGCAAGAAGACCTCTGGGGTGTCTGTAAAGCTTTGGACGAAGCAGGAAGGGGCGAGCCGAGCCCTGCTCTCCTTGCTCCTCCTCAGCAACCAAGAAGCTTTCGGGGGGGGGGGGGGGGGAAGCAGCTTGCAAGGAGGAAAGGGAGTGGGGGAGGAGCGTTGTCGGTTTTCCACTTCAGGAAAGCTACGCTTCTCAAAGGGAGTGCCAAGAGGGACAAGTTGACACTTGGAGGGGGCGAAGGAGGGCCGGCGAAGCCCCGCCCCCAAGACAAAAGAAAGCAACGTTACTTGAAGTTTTGGCGAAGACACACATCTATTTGATTTTCGCCTAGGCGGAAGATCAGCTGCGCGAGCCAAGTCACTTCCCTCCCTCCGGGCTCCTTGGGACAGAGGGGGGAGAAATCAGGAGGAAAAGAAAAAGGCAAATCCCCCTGAGTCTTCTTCCTCGAGTTGGGGATGGAGATGGAGGAGGAAGTGTGCTGGTCGTGCACTGTATGCAGACCACGTTGCACTTGCAGGCAATCTGGCAAAGAGCTGAAAGGAAGCCCCCCACTCCGTGCCCACAGCCCTGCACCCTTTCGGCCGGCTTGCCTTGCCTCCTCCCTACCTGGAGGTGCCCTCCTCCTTGAGCTCCTTGCAGGGAGTGAGCAAGCCTTGTCTTTTTGTTGAACAGCTTCTGCAACAAGGTGGATGTGGGTGGCATTTTGAGCGGGCGGTGGTGGGGTTGGGGGTTGCAATGCTGCTACCTCTTGCTCTGCCCCACAGAGGCCAGCCAGAACTAGAGCGCCCTCAGCTCGCAGCTGGGACAGCCAACTAGTTCCGTAAACCCAACCCCATTCGGCAGGAGCGCGCGCGCGCGCGCGTGCGTGCGTGCGTGTGTGTGTGTGTGTGTGTGTGTGAGAGAGAGAGAGAGAGAGAGACTGCCTGGTGAACACAGTGATCCTCTCTTGGCTCAGCTGAGCCGCGGCGCTGGGGCTGTTTTGGGGTTGGAAAGAAAAGGAAGGGGGCAGGCATGGCTGCTCCTGCAGAAGTGCGGGGGGGGGGGGAGGAAAAGAGATTTGTCTTCTGCTAAAACTTTGACCCTATAAGCAGAAAGGAGTTTTGGTCGCCAAGACGTGGGGGGAAAGGCAACGCCCCTCATCTGGACATGCTGTGTGCATATGATCTTTCTCAAGACGCTCTGCGCCCACCTCAGAATTGAAAGAGATCAATCTACCGCAACCAGGCTGCCTGACACCTCAAGCTCGTGTGTCGCTTGCCTCGGGGTGGGGGTGGGGGGCGAAGGGAGCGTGCCAGCGGCGGGGGCAGTCTGGGAGTCAGAGCATGACGGGGGGGACTCCCTCTGGCTGGTCTCCTCCCTACCGGCTCCAACAAGGCTGGTGCCGGTGCTCCTCGCCACCCTCCGCGGGAAATTCAAATACAGCCACTGGTTCCCGAGCTGGAGACATCAGCCTGCTGACGGCAGCACGGAGCGCCCACCCTGGCCTCGTTAGAGCCCGCTGGGAGGTGAGCAATCAGAGCACCCGGCTATGCTCTTGCCTCCCGGCTCTGGCCCACCCACCCCCGCCGCCGCTGCCGGGCCACAAAGGCAGACCTCCTGCCCACCCCTGCACGCACCTTCCTCCCCACAGCTGCTTTGCACGCGGGGGCGCTTGCATGAAGGGGAGAGGGAGCACTCATGCTGGCAAGCGCTGGCGCAAAGCAGCTCTGGGGAGGGGAGTGCGTGCGGGGGGTGGGGAGAGGTCTGTCTTTGCGGCCTCCCGGCTCTTGCCCACCCCATCCACAGCAGCCAGAACACCCGGACATACTCTTGCCTCCCAGGCTCTTAGCTATTCCCCGCCGCCGCCGCCGCCGCCGCCACCGCCGCCTCCAAGTGCGTGCAGGGGAGGGGGGACGGGGGGAGGTCTGTCTCCACGGCCCGGTCAGGGTCAAGCCACGGACCGGCAGTGGGCCGCGGACCGGGGGTTGACGACCTCTGTTTTATGGAACTGCCTGTGCAGCCAGTTGCACAACAGACATCTGCCTTATCAGTTAGTGCAACTATTTGTGCAGTGGAAATATCCCTAGCACGGTACTAACCATTATGAAAAATCCATGTTTCCCATTTCCCACTTCTTTGGCCCTTGTGGTCTTGACAAAGCAGAGTGTTATAGTGATGGGAGCCTCAAGTACTTGTATGTTTGTCAGGATCTATGTTGAAGTTGTAACAATTCTGTGCCATCTTTGTCTCTCTTGCTTACCATCCTATCTCTTTAAAACTCCCTTTCCTTTCTTCCTGTTCTCAGTCCTTGTGTGTCTTTTATCTGAGTCTTAGTTTGTTCTGGCCAACTCCTTTCTCCACCATACATTCTTTTAAGCCAGCTGTCTATTTTGTCTTGATCCTTTTGATCACCAGCCCTTTTCACCACCCTCCCCCGTAGGTGGGGTGGGTACAAGGATTTTGGTTCGGAGGCCCTTCACTCGTGTAGCTCCTTCTGCTTCAGTTGTACTCTCCTGTTCTTTTTCTTCAGCTTCGTCCTGCATTTTTCCTTCCAATTCTCATTTGTCTCCAGCCTCCTTGTCTCTGAATTTTTCAGGTATCTTTCCGTGCACAAAACTTTAATTCTGTCCAAAGATATACTTTTCCTTTCTCTTGTCAAAAAATATTTAGCTCTTAGGGCAGCTGAATGTTCTGTTTCACTACAAGAAGTCAGCCTGTAACTCTCTAAGGTATCAGTCCAATACGCAGAATCCAATACTTGTCTCCCTTTTTTCAGTACGGAAACACAACTAGCCTTTTGCAGAAATTTGCATCACTAGTTGATCCAAAGTTCATGATTTCCCCTCCCAATATTATTCACACTTATTTAGAGTCTCTCCCATTGATTCATGCCATATGTGAAATTCTGTCATATTTTCTCTGTCTTTTAACTCCAATCTTCTCTCAAAATCAAGTCATGTCTCTCTATTTTTAAAAATTATTAATTGTGGTACAACTCCTTTAAAGGTATCTTAGTGTCTTCTTTTCTACCCTGTTTTCAGCATAAGTGGACTGTCAAATTTTGATTTAATTGTAGTAGATGGATATATTTTTCCATCTTTGAAATCTCAAATATAATTTAACCTTTTTTCTTTTCCTTTAAATGAAGGATGAGCAAGTGGACATAAACTATCTTAAACTTAAAATACTTTGCAAAGCTCTCCTGAGAGATGGGTAAGCAGACACAATTTTAGTTATTCATCTGATGTATTTGTTCAGCTGAATAGTCTCCCAAAACAGTTTTCATAGATCAGTAACACATGAGACAGGCTTATTATACCCTGCAAGATATGACACAAAGATTAAAGAAAAAGAGGAGAGGAGTGGAAAGCAAGAAATTTAACACATTACTCCTTAAAGTTCCAAAGTCATTGTAACAATTAGTACAAACAGTAACCATTTGTGAAGAAAAAGAACTGTATTGAGAAGATCTTTCAGGAAAGTAGTAAAATACTTAAATATTTCTTCCCAGCTCTCCCTCTACTGCAGCTATTGTATGATAACTTTTAAATTGCCCTTAATATGTTATAAATGTTTATATTTTCTTCCAGTGTTTAATATGAAGCAAAATATATTTGTTTTACTTTTAAACATTTGCATGCTGCCTTCTATCATACTAGGTTTAAGTACAACCATATGATATATAACAAACTCAAAAATACAAAAACTACATATTGACGCTTTCTTGATTCCCCTGGATAACTGTAAAGTGACAATTGGGTCATTTCATTTTATTTGAAAAGGATTGCTGGTTAACAATTTAAGTTTTCTTCAACACGTAGGGGCCATTTATGAAATCGCTGTGACAGTGAGAGCATTAAATGTTGCCATTTTAACATTATGCTAGGTGTTCCAGAGGCGTAATCTGCCTTCACATGAAATGGATAGACTGAGCCTAAGGTCTTTCAAAAGCCCAGTCTTACCTCCCTTAGAATCCTGGTCAGACACCACAAAATAGACACCTGAACATGTGTATTGTAATGAATCAAAGCTAAACAGGGCCATGTTATACAAGGTATTACTGAATTGATCACCTTTTCAAACAATATGCAGCCAAAAGTATTCAAAGACCAGGGAAGAGATAGCAGAAGAATCTAGCATTTTTAGAAGAGGCAGCCATGTTAGTCTGTGCAAACATATCAGACAAAATCCAAAGAAACAAAACAAAATGACAAAAACATGTGGCACCTTAAACACTATTATATTTTAATGAGAAACTTGTGGACATGTTTTTCACTTTTTTGTTTTGTTTCTTTGGATTTAACATTTTTAGCTGTCTTAATTGGTTGAATTCCTAAGCCCTAGGAAGACTGAACTACAGTGTGGTTTAAAGTCTTTAACCAAACTGTCCGCAACATGTGCTCCGAACACTAAAATGTGTAAACAGAAATCTGTGAACAAGCGTACAGCAGTATCTGTAAATTTGTTCAAAAAACCAGTCTCCTGTTCACTGAAACTTTTCCTAAGTGAAGATGTGATCAGACACAACATCTGGATTGCACTATAAAGGGATGCATCATCTGGTGTGATTTCCTTTAAAGCTATCCTCCCATGCACACACAATCTGATACTAGTCGCTCCAGCCCAACTCCAAAAGAAGAGTAGCTCTGCTGCTGGACCGAAAAAAGGTCCAGATTGGTTATAGAACAAGGTTGGGCCAATTCACGACTTCCTGTACATCATTTTAGCTCAAACCAGACTACACCACAAGTGATCCAAAACATGAGCTACATCACCATCCAGTCAAGCTTTTTGTCTGTATAGGATTTCAAAGGTCCTCTGTTTTTCTTCCCATCCTGAAAACAATTCAAGGTATTTTTGCCCACATGGTGCATTCCACATACATTGGGTTTTAGTCCTCATTCCCTGCTGTCATGACTAATGGCCATTCTGTCTGGAGGTATGTAATGGACAAAGACATCTGAGAGAGTAGCACTGGTTCCGAATTAGTTTGAAGAGTTGCTGAACAGAGACCACTGTTTTCAGGTCCAATGAAACTGCAAGAACAAATCTTGTAAATATTTTCAAAAGTTGGTCCTGAAATGTAAAAGCTAGAAATGTGTATCTTTGCACAGCTACTATTGATTGCCCCATTCAAATGCTGGATTTGTTGCATCCTGAAATTGGACCCCCTAGAACTCCATTTGAGCCCACTGATGATTCACTTTAGCAATGTTTGATTGTTGGCATCTATGAGAGCCTTTCCTTCAGGGGTATGAATGTAACTGCAAAATTGAGATCCCCAAACTTCTAAATAGGGAGTTGTGTTTTTGCTGATATGGAAGTGGTTGCTGGGGTTAAGTGTTGGCCTCAGTGAGTACTGGGCAGGGGGAGACCATTGCAGTGGTGGGGGGGGAGGAACTTGCAGTAGTCAAGAAGAAAATAGAACTGGTGCATGTGTAATGGAGGGGTGGATCTAGTGAGTTTCTAACCTGGGCAAAGCTTAGTGCATGTCCTAGTCTTGAGTATCATTCTGTCAGCATTTGATACTTGCCATTTTATTAATGAGACAACTGATAGAGATGTTACCAAATATAATGCCACTGAACTAAGTAGAAAGCATCTTCCAGTATAAAAAAACCTTAATATTTGATGGAACTCCTTAGTGCAGGCTAATTCTTAAAATGTTCCTTTAATTTTCAATGCTAATCCACCACCAATATCTCCATATATATTATGCATATATAGTCGTCATGGTGAAAGCAAACACCCCTTAAACATTGGAATTGTCTTTTTATTCCCACTGCTGCCTCTGCCCCCTCTTTAGTTTACTCCATACCTTAGAAGTGGAATATAAAGGAGGAGTCTGTTCTACTGTTGAATGCAGCTCTGTTGACAAAATATTAGCGAGATATTATCAAAACCCGTAATATGATCCATGTAATTTTTTTTACTTTAGTCTTTATAATGTCCTTTGAATGTTTAAAATCTGCCTTGAAATAACTGAACTTGAGCAAAGTTATGTTGCTAGAATAAGTCTAAAAATCCTGATTAAGAGCATAAGGCAGCTGTAAATAATTCACATTAGAAATATATGTACAGGAAAGAGTAGCACAGTGGGATCCCTGCTTTAATAGTGGTTTTTTAAATTCATCTTTAAAATACATCCTTTACTTTTACAGTTGGTCCAGTTCTGAAGGCAAAGATGATCCAATTGAAGCCTCTAAAGACAGTATATTCGTGAAAATACTACAAAAGCTGTTAAAAGAAGGTATATTTTGTTGAATTTGTGATCAGAAATGAATTCCCTGCGAATCCCTTGCTTAAAAATACATTAAAACAAAACATATCTTATGACAGCTGTAAAGAAAAAGTATTAGTTGCCAATATTTAAATATGTTAAATATATAAGTGAGAAAAATTTAAAACTTAATTTGTTTATGGAAGTCACTTGGTGTGCTTTGATAGTAACTTACCTATAGATTTATGCAAGTCCTGAATAATTTATTCTGAAATGTAAGTGCAATCACTAAGCATTTGCATTAGCTAATGCAATTTTTATCTGTTGTAGGTGTTCAGCTCAGCGAGTATCTGCCTGATGTGAAGGACTTGCTGCAAGCAGATGAACTTGAACACTTAAAATCTAACACATCCTTTGAATTCATACTGAAAGCAAATTATGAGCTATATGTCTACAGCCAGGCTTAAAAATTTTTGAACAAATAATTAAAGTTTTCATAATTTTTGTAATGTTTTATATTAGTTTTGCAATAAAATATTCACTGTAAATAAGGTTGTAAGCATGCAAAATTTGTTCTATGCTAATCTCAAGTGAGTTTTAGTTCAGAACAGGTCTCTTCTTCCACAATCTAGCTTCCAATTTGTGCTCCTCATCTCAGTAAACAAATACAACTATGCAATTTTGCATCTTATCCTCAGTAGTGTTTTCTGCCCGGATTACAAATGCAATATATAGCCACAAATTTTAATATATACATAATTAAGTTCTCACCACTTATTCATAACATGTTCAAGTACAGACTGGGTAATGATGTGAAGCCTAGAAAATTCTTCTTCTTGAGAGTGTCTCTCCTGGATGATTGTCTTCTCTGCTTGATGTCAGGTTGTTTCTGACAGAGATTTTGCTGTACAATCCATAACTGTTTTAAATTCTAATGCTTAAAGAGCAGATGAACTCATACAATTCAGCTCAGTTGATTTAAACTGATGGGTGCCATAGGAAAATCTTCCTTACAGGCTACTAAACATGCACAGATTGACTGCAAAACAGCTTGCACTGCCTTACATTTTACTTTTTCTCTTGGCTTGATGCCTGCTCAAAGAACTTGATCCAACAGCTGAGAAGGTCATAAGTTAAATCAGTTGAAGAGAGTCCAGTTTCTAGCTCGAAAAGCATGGCTATCATTCCATGGCATCCCTTCTTTCTGTGCTTATGCAGCTCTAAGAAAGGAGAAGCTGAGAGAGTTCAAAAGAATAGACTTATCTGGCGATGTTCAAAGCAATGTAGAAAGGAAATGTATCTACTCTGCTGGAAAAGTCTCAAAGGACCATCACAGAGAAGGTTTAATATACTTGATTCTGATTAAATCATCTGAAATATATTGGAATTTATAGAATAGTGATGTGAAATATATTTTAAACCATATTTAAAAGTAAGGTTACATTACATTGACTGTTATTATCTTCATTTAACTCCTAAAGTGTTGGGCTCCTTTTATACATTTGTGTCTAGTAATGCTGCTGCAATTTTCATCCTCTTTGAGCTGCCTAAAGTTTAGGCAACTTTTCTTTGCTGTATTTAACAATGGAAGTGCTCCATAACTCCAAATCTGTTATAATTGCTGTATCAATAATTCTACATTACCTCAGATTTAATTGCCAGTTCCTTTCTGTCATTATTTTTGGATGAAATCTTGTAGAAAGTGACAATTAGAGTATGCCATTGAATTAATTGAACTTACAGAGGTGTTGACAATCAAATCCCCACTGATTCTAGGTATAATTAAGATTCTAGAGACCAGGGTTCAAATCCTCAACTGACCATGGAAACTTACTGGGGGATGGAACTAGTGAAACCATTGCTTAAATATTTTACTTACCTTGAAAGCCCTATTAGGGTTGCTGTAAGTCGATTCTGACTTGTTGGCTGATACTTTATTAGAGAGTTGCACAACTTAAGCAAGTTTACAGTGCAGTGCTTCTAGAACTGAAGGATTTGCTAGCTGCACACTGTTGCCCAGAGGATGCCCAAGTGTACTCTCAATGCTTTCCCACTCTTCAGGGACGCTCCTTCTAGTAACTCTAGTTGTGATTTACTATGTACTAGATTTGGGTTGTTAGCACATAATTTTGACCATATTATGTGAGAATTTATTCTCCAAAGGGATCTGCTGAGAGGTCAGATTAGAAATAATGGTCAAAATCCTATTGCATCACTATGTACATGCAACTTTAGGTTGTGACAAGCAGTAGTTATGATAGCATTGAGATGGAAGCATTGTGCAATCAGTCATGCTGAGGACACATGACCTACTGTGCAACTGAATAGTGTAATAGTGCCAGGGGTAACACCCAGCACAGGAATTTGTCCACCTATTGCCAGTTTTATCTTTCCCATGTAATCCAACAGAGTAATTGCAGAAATAATTGTTCAATGATAAGGGCAATGAAAAAATGAGTATTCTGAATGTACCCACTAAATAATACTTAACCGTCATGGAACTGGAGAGGCAGCAAAAGTTACTGTTTTGGATCACAATCCCAGACTCCAAAAGCTTCATGGAATTGTAGTCCAAAAGAGTAACTTTCCCAAGCTCTGGGCGATCTAGCCTTAATATGAATTCTTCTAACTGAAGATAAAGCTATGTACGTATCTTCAGTGACAATCCATTAAACGTACTGAAGGTGAACATTTTAATTTTGGTTGATTTAGTTGCCAAATCTATCCATTTCTTTGAAGAAAAATAATGTTGCATCTTCCAAACAACCCTTCTGAAACCATGACTTAAATAGACAAGGGTGTAAAGTTGTTGCTTGTATATCAAGACAGACATGAGAAATTACAGCAATTTCTCCTATGGAGATCGGCTTTACTCTTACCCATCTCTCATTGCTGGAATTTGACCTGGCTTGTCTCTGTTGTAGCTGAGTACAAGCAAAATATTGGTTTAATCCTTCATGCCTGTCTTGTTGCATCCTAATCCTTGAGAATGTTTACAAGGAAACTAACCACTTGGCTAGGAGTAATCAGGAGAAAAAACTGTAATGTGGTTTTTTTTAAGTTTAATTTATATTAATGGTGGCTTTGATATTTATTAAAAAGCACAGAAATTATGAGTACAGTTGTGTCATTCAGTGGTGTCATGTATGAAATCATAGAAAAGCTACGAACTTTGATGTTATCTGGGCTGTGAAGTCAGTGTGCCAGTAACTTGAATTCAGATCATGTCACTTTCCAGGGTAATATCAGGAAAAATATAAAACAAAGAGATTATATTTTGATGTAAACTTTCAAGGACACATCCACTTTGTCAGACATTAAGGGGCAGAATGAAATGAAATGCATACGAAATATCCGTTTCAGAGTGATTGCATATTTGTGTGTGAATCCTATTAAATAATAACAGTCCCAATACACAAGAAATGCTAGGTATTCCCTGGACAGTATCTTCAAAAGGAGAAGTAGTATGGCCCTTGGTGCTCCCAAGTCAGCTAATTCATTCATTGGCTTTTAAAAATGTGATTGTGACTCCTTTGGTAACAACTCTTTCGGTTAGGTATTAAAATTTTATATATGTGTGTATATTTATGTTCTAACTGTTTTTAGCACATAGTAAATCCTGATTTTAAAAAATTAATTCCATTTTGTATTGTCTATTGTCAATATATATACTGCTATTTACGTCTATAGTTCAAGTTACTAGTCCTACTTACATCATCCTACCTAGGAAAGAACTGTTTAATGTTTATATTTTGCAGTGACACTTATCAGATATGAGCTTTATTAGTGACTGTGGTAGAAAGGATCCTGATGATTTCTCAACCTTAGTATGATGTAGTGTTAACTTTTTTAACAACTTTCTCAGCCATAGGTATTATGTTTAACTGTGTGGGTGAGGGCTGGCAAGGGGGAGCTAAATAGTTGAGACAGATGAGGTTTCAGTCTTCTTCACTCTTGTTTCTTTCCATTGCTAGTGGAAGCTGAATGAATTATGCATATATACATGTATTTGCATAATTTAAACAAGTAGCAGTTCATACTTTGCTTAGCCCTGTTTATGGGGATGTTGGAAATAATCCACCCCCATTCGAACTACTGCAGATGTAGCTGCCGCTTCCTCTTGCCTTTGCCAGTGCCCCAAACCTGTCCTCCTAAGGTATTGGTTAGTCTTCTCTTCTCCATATGGGGCTGGTGTCATACCCAACCTAAGGGGGATTTGTACTCCCCCCTTTATCTAATCCCAAAACTGCCATTAACCTCCTCCATGACCATAACTAGATATGAATCTCTTTAGAACTTTTTTTTAAGTCAGTGTACCCAAGTGGTATAAATAGCATAAAGTACGGCTCATGGTGTATGGTAACTCTTCAGTGTTATCTGGCGGCCATCCAGACCCTTAGATATTTATCATCATCTATATATAAAACTGATTTTGCACAGCATTTTAAATTGTATTTTAAAAGTGCTTTTATAGTGGGTCACACTCTCATGCCACTCCCAAAACCAAATTCCTTTTGACGTCTGCCCTGATTTGCTTCCGAATCTTGTGCAAGCCTTTCAGCAACATTTCTCATGTGAATATTCTTTACTGGTGGAATCTGCCAGGCTCACATCTACCTGACAGTTCCTTTAATAGGCAGATATTTTGAGAATTGGCAAGTGAACCAAAAGCGAGAGGCCTAGGTTCACATCCCGCATCAGCCATGATTGTCTAGCGGCGTTGGTATTTTTGATCAAACATTTTTTTGCCAAAATATAACACACATACACACTTAAATTATTTAGAGAACACCTAATGCAGGCCCCTCTAATGCTTGCTCGTAGCAGACATTAAGTTCATAATTGCTCCCATAATCCAAACATATCAAGTTCCAGTTGTCCTGCCCTTTTAAACAGTCCTGATCATCGGACTGATCATCTTGTTCCTAAGCAAAAGAAAGTAAAAACACTTTGATTTCAGTAAGACTTTACTATGATAGTGCATTAGTTTCAAAGTGCTTAAATCTGGACAGCTTGGCGGCTCAGGAGTTTGATTAAGGACCCTAAAATCCAAAGTGCCCTTTCAGCTCCCTAACCTTTAAGGATCTATATTATTCCAGGTGGAGAAATGATGAGTACAACCTATTGCCAGTCCAAGGGCCATTATTCTGGAATTACTACATCAGCTAGAGAAGAATGATTGGTATGGATGTGATGGAAAAGCATTATAAAGTGTTTTAAAATCTCGTTTTGAAGATACTTCACGTAAATCTTACAGGTTTCAGTGATTCAGTGTTAAGTTTTGGATAACCTTCTGGAAATGAGTTTACGAAGGGTCCTAAATCGCATTAAAATTAACTCGGCACAAGAGGGCGCGATTGAATGCATGAGCCCAAGATAGGAACAACGGGACTATTGTGTGACCGAACCGTGGAACACAGTCGTAGAATTGGTCTGACTGAAACCAAAGGGCCGATTGTATATAAATGATAGGATGTCCACGTTTCGCTTTTAAGTCTGCTTCCGCCCTCAAAGCCTGTATCTCGCAGACCTGCTTACCTGGGCGTCCGCGCCACGGAGCTCCGTGGGCTATAAGCGAAGCAGACACCCACGGGGATTGCGCCGACTCGCTCGGTTCCCGCGGCAGCCTCTCTCCCGTCCAGCCAAGCCCACCTTCACGCCCGCCCGCTCCGAGCAAAGCCGGCGGGGGGGGGGGGAGGCTAACAGGTCTGGGCCTCGGGCCGCGCGACGTCCGCCTTTTCCCCGCCACAACCGGGACAAAGGCGGGCGGCGAGGGGCCCCGTCGAGCTGTTTGCCGGCCAGCTCCCGGCGCCGCCGAAAGGGAGGGCCGGTGGGCGGCAAGGGCTCTCCCCTTTCCCCCGGGCGCCCTCTGCCCCCCAGACATCTTCCTTCCTTCCTTTCCGTGGGTGAGCGGGGGGGGGGGCGCCCCGTCGAGCCCCACCTCCCCGCCGGCGCTTCTTTCTCCTTTCCGGGCATGGCGATGTAGGGGATTATTTGGGGCAGGAGCCGTCCCGGCCGTCCGTCCGGGGAGGGGGCGCGGAGGAGGTCCCGGCCCGGCAGACACTCCTTATACGGGCCGGGCCGTGTTACCTGGGCCCGGGCCAGGGCGCTCCTTCTTTGGGCAGCCCCGCGGCCTCGCAAGGGGCCTGGGGGGCTCCGGCCGGGCCGCCTGGGCTCGCTCGATGCCCAACACCCAAATATGGAGACATTCCTGTGGGTCGGCGGCGGGGAGGGAAGAGGCCGTCGAGAGCCTATATAAAAGGCGCCGGGCTCTGGGAAAGCCCACCGTGCAGCCGAGCTTGCTTGGGAGAAGCAGCGACCGGAGCTAAGAGCCAGGAGCCACCTTTCAGGTGAGTGGGTCAGGTGGGGAGAAGGGCACCGGGCGCTTGCCCCCCACGATCAGGATGGAAGCTAAACACCGGCCAGAGGGGAAGCCGACCCGACCCGACAAGCCGCCAAAGGCGGGAGCAGTCAAGCGGCGGCTTTCCGGCGGAAAGCAGAGGCGAGCAAGAAACGGCTGCCTCTGGCCAGCCTTCTATCTATCGCTCTTCAGCTGCTGTTCTTGGTTGCTTTTTCCAGATGTGGTTGAAGGTCTTGTTCTCTCTCTCTCGAGGCAACCACACTTTTTCTTTTAAAGTCTGCAAACTTTTAAATTGCACCTGAATTCCCCACCCCCCACCCCCGAGGTTTAGGCAATTCAAGTTCTGGGGATGAATGGAGTATTTTAGGATTAAATCACTCAATTCCTAAATCAGTGGGCTCCCACGGCAAACAAAACAAAACAAAACAAACAAACAAACGAGAGATGCGGGCTGAATGTTAGTGTGACTTTAAGGAAGTCAGTGTCAGCCCCTTGGCACGGGTGGTAAAATGGACAGGGTGGCTGGAGGCTAGAACTTCCTGCATGCAAGCAGTAAATGCCTGGGATTAACAAATCACTCCTCACTTGCAACGGATTGATTCAATGGATCAGTTCTAGTTGAGGCAATGCAGTGACTCTTCAGGGCCCACCAGTCTATGATCCTTCTGTGTAGCGCTTATTCAGGTGAATGACAATTTCCCTGCAAAGACAGTTCAACTATGAATTAAATCAGTTGGGTTGAGGGTTGTTTTATTTTGCCTGCTTGCTTGCGTTAACATTTTAGGTTATTTCTTTTTCATACTTCACTTTACTAATACAGTACTTTGGTTGATCATCCCATACAGGGGAAGATCCCATCTGATTGGCACTTTCTGCAACTCCTCTTGGGGTTTGTAGCATGCAGCAGGTTGTCTTGAGAGAGGACAAGCACCTCTGTTTGCCAGACAACCTATGTGTTGCACTTTTGCAACTCACCTGGCTAACATTGGGTGGATGTGTGCTCTAAATTCTTCCCAAGGAAGCAAATCTGCAAGAGAGAAAAACCCACATCTGGGGAACTGTTTTATGTTTTGACTCACTCACTATTCAGGATGGGCAGATGTTTTATTTTCCTGTTTCCTTCTTACAAGGCAAAGCAACCACCAAGATAAGCCCCATGGAAACAGACTTAATTCCAAAGACTTTTGTGTGCACTTGGCATATTGGTCAAACTAGTATGGAAGTCTAGATGAAGTGGGTGGCCCACTCAACTCCTCTAAAAATAAAGTTGGGTTTAAATCTGATCTCCAACCCCCTCCTCTCGCCAAGACAGCTGCCACAACAGCAAAGCATACTTGCCCAAGAATAAGTCCTATGGCTCTTAGCACAATTTGCTTCTGTGTAGCCCCACATTGTCTTGCACTGTAGCGTTGCAGCCCTAAGCCTATTGACTTTGGAAGTTAGCCCTACCAAAATAAATTGGACTTAATCCTTGATTAAACATGGTGAACCTACTCAAACCCAAATATTTTTTGCTGCCTTTGCTACGGATTCAGCTGTTACTTGCATTTGAGTTATCAGCTGAACAAGCAGGCAAGAAGGAGAAGGAAAGGCAGATTGGTTTGGTCCAGTATGGAATGCTTTCTTGGTGATTACCTTCGCTCTTAAAGCAAAGCATGATAGCTGACTGCCCAGCAGCCGGGCTAGGCTGTCCCAGGCTGTTCTTTGCCTTCTAAGCACAGAAACTTGCTAGCCTCAGGCTCGTAGATGCTTGCAGCAGGACACCTGGTGCCTCTTGTGAACAATACTTGCTTCTGTTTCTCCTTTAGAAAGCCGACATCATGTGTGACGAGGATGAGACCACCGCGCTCGTATGCGACAACGGCTCCGGCCTGGTGAAGGCTGGCTTTGCCGGGGACGATGCCCCCAGGGCTGTGTTCCCCTCCATTGTTGGCCGACCCCGTCATCAGGTATTTTGCCTCTTCTGCCATACCTGCCCCTTCCAGGGAAAGACCTTGACCCTGATTAAGATTCCAGAATTCATAGATCCGATAAACCATAGGATTTCTCTTCCCTTCCCTTCTTTCTTTTGGCTTGTCTAAGACTAGAATGACTCCTAGAAAAGAAAAAGATTAAGATTCTAATCCTATGCTGACTTGGGAGTCAGCCCCCACTGAGTTTAGTGAAATTTGCTTCTAAGTTAAACATGTATATAACTTGGCTGAGGAAGGAGCTTCAGCCAGAGGGCTGGTTGAATTGCTTCAGGCAGCAAATAGTTTGGAAGAATTATGAGCACTGCTCTTTCTTCACACTCTAGTTCTCCTTTTCCATTGGAAGACAAAGCTGTATATGACACAGAGCTTCTCCTGGGTCCCTTAAACGAGCCTGCTGGCCCATCCCATTGCTGGTGCCTCGTTGGCCAATCCAGTCCGTTTCTGTATGCAGACTGGGATAGAGAAATTATTTTAGGCTTTGCCTCAGGCAGCAAAGTTTCTTGAACCACCCCTGTTAAGCACAGCTGTGAGATTAATTTTATGGACTCTCTCAGGTTAAAATGTGTTGAAACAGGATGTGTTTGTTCTAGTTCGCATACTTGCATTATTTTCATCTAGAGAACAGGGAACCATCAGCCGCTCAAGGCAGGCTGTCATAACATTCCCCTAGGGCACAGGTGTTGTCTGTATGAGCTGCTCCCCTAAATTTAACTGTTGGTTGGTGTGTCCTTCTCACCCTCTGTTGTATGTTCCCTGTTGTGATAGAACCGTCCCAGGTCCTGTATAGGAAAGGGCTGGATACTTTCTTGCAGAAAGTAACAATGGGCATCTAACATGTTAAGAATAATAGTGTCAGCATGTGACTGCCCCTACCTCAGCCCTTAGAATACGCTGAGCCCTTTACTTGCTTCCTTCCTAGGGTGTCATGGTGGGTATGGGTCAGAAAGACTCCTACGTAGGGGATGAAGCTCAGAGCAAAAGAGGTATCCTGACCCTGAAGTACCCCATTGAGCATGGCATCATCACAAACTGGGATGACATGGAGAAGATCTGGCATCACACCTTCTACAATGAGCTCCGTGTGGCCCCTGAAGAGCACCCCACCCTGCTCACTGAGGCCCCTCTCAACCCCAAGGCTAACCGTGAAAAGATGACCCAGATCATGTTTGAGACCTTCAACGTCCCTGCCATGTATGTGGCCATCCAGGCTGTGCTGTCCCTCTATGCCTCTGGCCGTACCACTGGTGAGTGACATGGTTGGAAAGGGAAAGCAGAAAGCTAACGGTCGAGGGACTCCCATACCAGTCCAGCTAGTCACAGAATTGATTTAGGTACCTAGGAAACTGCTGGAGACCCAAGCATGTAGGTCATGTAGCATAAGGATATCTTCCCTGACAAGGATGAATCTCTAAGATGTCAGGAAGTTGTTTGCCCCACCATTACTAACTTCTTCAGGGAATATTATAACCTTTGCACTGAACACCTGCCACCACATCTCCCACTTACACACCTTCACTGATCCATATATTCTAGGCACTGACTTCCTTTTTAGATCGTCCAGGAAAGGAAAACTCCAACCACTGCCAGGGGAGCTTCGCCAGCATAATGTAAGGAGCCCCATGCATCTAGTCATTAGCTGGTGCACTCGCAAGGGAAAGAGGACCTTCACATACTAGCGGTGGGAGTGTAACTATCAGGAAATCTCTGTTATGTCTCATGTAAACACCAGCATGTTCGCACCATCTCTTGTTTATCTAGGTTTTGTTTCAAGCCATTGAGAGCAAGTTGCTGAGCTATGTGTCTCTTTCTTGGCATTCTGTAGGTATTGTGCTGGACTCCGGCGATGGTGTCACCCACAACGTGCCCATCTATGAGGGTTATGCTCTCCCACATGCCATCATGCGTTTGGACCTGGCTGGTCGGGATCTCACTGACTACCTGATGAAGATCCTGACTGAGAGAGGCTACTCTTTTGTCACCACAGGTAATGGACGCAACTTCCACAATCCTTCAGCTCTTGCACTTTGACTATAACACTTCAGTCTGTTTGACTGTAGAACAGTAATGCCTTTCTGTTTATAAACTGCTGTGCCCTGTAATTGGCCTGTCGTTCTTGCAGACACCAGAGAATGCCTTTGGAATAGCTCCTAGGAAGCTGGCATCTGGTTGTGCTTGGCTGGGATAAATCTAAAACCTGCAGGCAACTTACAATCATGCAATTGGCTTCATTCATAAAACAATGTGGATGGAAGTGGCACTGGCTCTCCCTCTAGTGGCAAACATATTTTCAGAAATCTAGCTATGAGTGTCTACGATGTCCTGCCCATCTGTCTTTCCCCTACTAATTGGATGATATGCTCTTCTCCCCTCTGGGGTGGGATCCTTCTTTGGCAGGCCGCTAACTTTTCCACCTCCTCCTTTCCCCCTCTTGACAGCTGAACGTGAGATTGTCCGTGACATCAAGGAAAAGCTGTGCTACGTGGCTCTGGACTTTGAGAATGAGATGGCAACTGCTGCCTCCTCCTCCTCCCTGGAAAAGAGCTATGAATTGCCTGATGGGCAGGTCATCACCATTGGCAATGAACGTTTCCGTTGCCCAGAAACCCTTTTCCAGCCATCCTTCATTGGTATGTATCTCCCGCCCTCTGAGCCGGGGATCTCTATCCTATCAAGAGCTCTTGGTTATATGTATCCTGTGAGTAGCTCCCTTCATCTTTCAATTCCTTTTTCTTCCTAATGTCATCAGGCATGGAGTCTGCTGGTATTCATGAGACAACTTACAACAGCATCATGAAGTGTGATATTGACATCAGGAAGGACTTGTATGCCAACAATGTCATGTCTGGTGGTACTACCATGTATCCTGGTATTGCTGACCGCATGCAGAAGGAGATCACTGCTCTGGCTCCCAGCACAATGAAGATCAAGGTGAGTTTCTTTCCATGAATTGCTAATTCAGTTTGCATGCACTGTTCTTACTGCTAAGGACACTAGAATAAGGACAGTAGTTGAAGGCAGATATACACAGACACTGCGGTTTAAGGAACCTGCCATACATGGATACTGGAAATAGGAGAATATAGCCTTTTCTGCTCCCTTGCCTTCAGGAATTCTATTTCCAGACATTGGGTTGCTTCCAAATTTAGTCATATGTACAATAGACCCATTGAAATCAATGGGACCAAAGCTAATGTGTTTTATTAAGTATGAATAAATCTGGAATGATGCCAATTTAGCAAATGTTACTTACAACCATTAAGACCTAGTGAAATCACTGGAAGTGAAGTTGGGTGGCATATGTTTTAAAAAATCTAATTGCCCAGCAACGAGTCACTCTGGTGTAGCTCATCTTACTTGCACCTCCTCTCTGTTTCGGAAACAATGTAATTGAAACCATGCCAGCTAATTGTCTGTAAGATTTTAACACCATACTGGTAGTGTGCCAAGGAGAACTAAGGGAGTGTGATGAATTGAGTGTCCAATTAGTACTCAAGAGAGTTGGATTTCAAATCCCTGCTCAGCCATACAAACTGGAGAGGGTGGCCATGGAAAACCATTACCTGAACATATGGCATATTCTGAAAACCTTATGAGGGTCACCATAAGGTCAGAAGCAACTATAGCATAAATAACAATGACAACTAATATGTCAGGGGTTACAACAGGGAGTGTTACTGCTTCATTGCAGGAGACTAGGTAAAATTGTGTTCATTTGTACCTTTAGCTGTGGTACTCTTGTACTGGATCCAGTGATTACTGTCCCCAAAGTGGGAGGTGACGCCACTCGATCTTGAGTTTAAAAGGTTTCTTCTGTGTAGAACCTCTGTTGTGAACTTGTATGCTGTCCCTGATGACCTTGCCTTGTCTTCTGTTCCCATCCAATCCCACTTTTCCAACTGAATCATCCTTCTGCTTCTTTCAGATCATTGCCCCTCCTGAGCGTAAGTACTCCGTCTGGATCGGTGGCTCTATCCTGGCTTCCCTGTCCACCTTCCAGCAGATGTGGATCACAAAGCAAGAATATGATGAAGCCGGCCCATCCATTGTCCACCGCAAATGCTTCTAAACGTGGTTTACAGAAAGGATCATTATTATTACGATTACTACTTGCTAACTACTCTCAGGATGACAACATTGTGAGCTGCAGGGTGTTGAACACCTGCTATGGCCAAGTTAACATGTTCTATTTTGTAACAATGTCTTTGTTACTGTTGTTGCAGATGCCATGTGACACTGAGTGTATGTAAAGTGTACATAAAATTAATTTATTTTACCTCATTTTGTTATTTTTCAAATTATGCCCTGTGGAAAAGAACAAAAGAGAGAGAGAGAGAGAGAACTTCAAGAAGCATTAAATCATCTGTCATTCTGTCATGCCCCAACACAGCTGGCTTTGGTGTGATTTATTGCTCTCACAAAATGCTGTGGGCTGCAGTACTTCAAGCTACTCTTCCTGGCTTTATTTCAAATAATTGCAATATTTTGGAAAGCATGGGGGAGTGGGGAGGAGGTTCATAAGAAGTAAAACTATGTGGCAGTAATTCCAGGCTCATCCTTATCAAAGCAGCAGAGCAAGCATCATATAAGAAATCCACAATGCACCACACATGAATCACATGAACATCCCCTTAAATAAGGCAAATAATATTAGAGACCTGTGATTTCATGAAAGCACCCCCCCCCCATAGTCAAGATTTACAAAGATGAGCAATCTTTATCACAAACTTAGAGCTTTGTTTGCATGTGACATCTTACTACCAAGATGAAAGCCATTGAACCTGCAGAGTTCTAAGTTCCATTTTATGGATATCCAGAACTACCTTACATGGAATTAGACAGATGATCTTACTAGCTCAACTATGCTGATTGATTAAAGTTAAGTCCAAGGTCAGTCTGAGTCCTGCTATACAAAATCTTTTAGCTGGAGATTCCAGGAATTGCACCGGAGGTGCTGTGTATGTAAAAACATGTGCTCGGCCCCTCAGTCACAGCCCCTTCTTCAATTACTCGGCATCAAACTGAGCTGTGCCAAAGGCTGAAAATACTCCAGAGGTCAAGCCAGATTAGTACTTACCAAGCAAAGAAACTTTCCGTTCCCTGCTACTGCCTCCTCTTTAATTTTCCTTCCCACCTCCTCCTCTTCCTTTTTAAACTCCTCTTACTGAGGACAAGGAATTCCATCAGATTCATGCTTCCAGTTTGATCGGAGCTCAGGAAATGGAAAGGACCACAAGGTCATCTTGTCCAATGTTTGTTTGACTGAACGCTTGCTTTAGCACTCTGGCATGTTACAATATCGGATGACCTGACAGATTCCTGGAAGGCTCCCCCTCTGAATGAGACAAAAATCACTCCCAACTGTCTACTGTACTCCAGAGAAACTCCACTCTGACCTTCTTGTGCAACCCAGCTCCCTTTAACTTCATCCTCATTGGAAATATACTGTACAAACGTGACTAACCAAATGTTTTGGAGAATATAAACTCCAGCTGGTGTGGCCTATTGTCAGGAGTGTGGGGCATGCAGTCCATTGGGAGGGCACCATGTTGGCTATTCTTTGATGTGTAAGAATGGACAAAAGAAGTCTTCTGATTCTCAGAAGTGTTTCTATTCTGCCCCAAACATTGTGAACCTTTACCTCACAGCTAACCACCACCACCTCACATGCCTAACTTGAAAGACATGGTCTGCCCTAATATCCTGTCTTCCTTAGTCTGTCACACACCAGAGTTTGACTTTTGAAGTGTCAGGAAGGAAACACGGAGACAGAGCAGGCCTGGTGGGTGTGGGTGTGGGTGTGCACGCGCACACACACAGACAAACTAGCAGCGTCTTTGTCGGCAGATAAGTCCAATCTCCCTGCACAAGCAGGCAGCCCCTTGCTCAGTGACAGGATCTTGGCAGCTGAACCACATCAGCAGCAAAGAGCAGGTGCAGACCGTATGCTTTGTGCCAGAAGAGACGAACACAAGGAGGCATTTAGTTGACTAAGCCCCAATCACCATGCTTAGTAATGAATCCAGCCAGCTATCTGGAGTGCCTCATGGGAAATATCCAATGCAACAGATGTCCAATGACATAAAGTTGGAAAGGCAATCCTTTCATAAAGATTAAGGTCTGGTTACACTCTTTTCATAATCAGGGGGAGCAATTAAAGATCCTGAATTGGCTTACAGTACATAGTTTGGGCTCTGTTAGCTGAGCCTTGCCTGGTGCAGAAGCGAAGCCAGAAGTTCTGCTCTGCCACAGCAAACATTCCTTTCCATAGAGCTTGTACAGGACCTGATCCCGGTAACTTTCCTTCCTGCATTCTCTAGAACAGGGGTCCCCAACCCACCGGTTCAGGCAGGATCAGGCTGTAGAGACAGATCTCCGGCCCCCCGCCCACACACCCTGCCCACGCATGCACCCCCACATACATACACACACGCACGCACGCACACACAGCCACCCCCAACCGGTGCCAAAAAGGTTGGGGGACCACTGCTCCAGAAGCTACATACCAGCCTTGTTCCAGTGATGGCTAGTGGAATGTGGTCTAACACAAAGGTTAGCCAAGCTAACCATCGCCAAGCTAAGGCTGCAGAAAGTAACAGAACTGGGGGACTCAGTGTCTTTACACCATTTGCAGAACCACAGGAGCAGAACGCTTATTTCTGAATGGCTCTCTCTTGACTCAATAGAAAACTGCTTCGGATGTAACTTTCCTTGGTCTTTAACAACAGCATGTCCCCCCTAAAACCACTCCAGCAGGTGATGAGGGACTGAGAGAAAGTGGGCCCTGCAGACTTTAAATAAGAGAAACCAGTTTGGCTGCTGTTTAATCTTGTGTGTGTGTGTGTGGGGGGGGGTTTACACTGTTTCCTCACTCTCACCCTCATTATGGCTGTAAGGTGCATTGAAGCTGCTTGTGGCAAAAGTTACATGTTGTACAAACAAAACACCTAGTATGCACTCACCTTTTAAAAGAGAAGAAACCCCCACATGTACAATATTGGGTTTTGTGTCCGGTACAAAATTATTTACTTATTTAGTATTCTGTGGCTACGTGACTGAGCTGCAGATCACAAAGTCTTAGTACTTGAATGTACTGTATTAGAAGTTACAGTGTTATCTCTGATGAATGCTTGGAGGGATGAAAAGATGATGATGCTGTTTTTGTAAAGAACATATTGACTTGAGAGGTTTCTTGTGTAATAAGTAAAGTTCACTCTGTTATTTAGACTTTGAGGGAGGTAGTTTTGGAACAATTTTGCTGTTTTTTTTAAAACAATTTTTTGAGATTTATTATTTATATATATAATGGTAATGACAATGATATAATAAAGTAATACATTAATAATAATAATAATAATAATAATAATAATAATAATAATAATAATAATAATAATAATAATAATAATAATAATAATAATAATAATAATAATAATAGGTGGAGGAGGAGGAGGAGGAGGAGGAGGAGGAGGAGGAGGAGGAGGAAAAAGATGTTTTAGGGGCAATACCAAAACACCAAGAAAACTACTGTACCTTTATACTCTTGAAGTACATGAGATCGTGGTATGGCAACTGCAGAAGGCTCTCTTACTTAGGATAGCACATTTTAAAGGAAATACCTATGAATATCCTAGTGTAATTGGGAATGATCTAATATTCAAGGAAGTTATATATAGCACACAGCTCACGTTCAGTGGGCTGTGAGGAATGATGATGGCGGAGATGATAATAACCCATTTTCACCATTACTACAAATACAACAGGTAGTTGAAAAAGAAAAAAGAAGCCTAAATGATTGTATTAATAGAAGTAGAGAAAAATTACTTAAAGCGGGGAAAATGAAAAACATCTTGAAAATAACAGAAATGAAGGCTGAATATAAGAAACAACAATTTGAAGATAAATTAAATAGGTGGAAAAATAAACTACTGCATGGGCAATATCTGAGAAATATTGATGGAACACTGGATAATAATTTTACTTGGACATGGCTAAAACTGCGAACCATCAAGAAATAAATGGAAAGCTTGATCTTTGCTGCACAAGAAAAAGCACTCCAAACTAATGTAATGAAAGCTGATATTCAACTCATTAGTGTAAGCAGCAAATGTCAATTCCGCCAGGAAAAAGATGAAACTGAATCACACCTCATCTGTGTGAATGTTCAAAGATTCCACAGACTACAAAGCTAGACATGAAAGAGTTGCAAAATTAATACAGTGGTCATTATGTAAAAAATATAGTCTGTCAGTATCCAAGAACATCAGGTAAAAAAGTGTCAGAAAACAACCTACTTGTGAATTTGTGGGACTTTCTGATTGAAACATAGAGAAACCTTGAGCATAATACACCAGACATAACAGTAATAGATTGAAGAAATGCCTCGATAATTCACATTGCAATTCTAAGGGATGCCAGAATACAGAGATCTGGCAATAAAAATAACTCGCTTGTAGATGAAGCATATTTCAGTGGTCCTTATAGTCATTGGCAATTGGGAACAATGCAGTAAAATTTTATAAAATATTTTAATCAGCTGCAGATCTGTGAAATAACACCATCAGAACTGCAATAGATGGCAATATCAAGAACAGCATACATACTACATTGCTATTTAACTGATACTTAGATATAATACCAGTGAAAGACTGTGTCTTGTATTATATAATAATGATAATGACAATGATATAATAAAGTAATACATTAATAACAATTTCCTAACACATTAGTTGTAAAGTAATTACTAATGGGGTGAACTAATGGTGAGCTAATTACTTTAAAACCAGTGTTCAAAGCTCTGGATATCATTATTTATTTTTCTAGCTGTCACTAAAGTCATGTTTTCACAGGATTCTGGGACTCATACTGCCAGTGGCGAACATTTATTATAGCACTGTGTATCGCTGTATAAACAAAATTGTGTACAAGACTGTTTCAATAAATATGTCCTATTCATCTAAACAATTTTGTAATTACCTTTTTTAGTTGTAATCCTTTGTAGATTGCCACTGAAGAAGGACTCTGCTGTTCTAAAATGCTCCAAAATATTCCAGAAATGATTTTTTAAAAATGTGAAGGTCAAGCTGTGCTTCTCCCTCCCTTAACACATCATCAGTCCATCATCTAACCTGACATGTGAGAGACGCGCATGGTACAGAAAGATACTAGATCACCATGAAAGAACTAACTGCTCACAGTATTTGTGATGTCTTTATCCTGTCACAAGGAGTTTGGGGTATTATGTGGATGTCTCTCCTCCAGCTCAAAGTTTTCCTCAGAGCAGCAACCCTATGGAGAAAGAGGGATGTGCCAAAGATCACCCAGAGAACTTAACTGATGGCGAGGGATTTGACTATGTGTTCCCTGGGTCTCGTCTGGTCCAGGTGCCACTGGCTCTAAGCCATATCATCTGTACTAAATAATCTTGAAAACTGGTGCTCAAGTTTTCTTGGCCTAGCATTCTTCTTTTTTAAAAAAACAATCCAAACGAACATGGGGAAAAATTGTTACATGGTTGACTAGGACTGCAATATGCTGAACGCCAGTACACCAAGAAAACAATAAGCAGTGCTTGAAAAGATGCAGTTGTAAACAGATCTGTAGCCTTTGTGGCACTACAAGGGGCCAAATGATTACCTCTTCAAAGGAGAACCCCCATTTTCAAGAAATATTTGGGAGAGCAAAACGTCTTGGTCGAGTCCCAAGAATTAGTCAGAACGCAAAAACAAAGTGTGCTGCTTATATACCACCCCATAGAGCTTACAGCATTCTCTGGGTGGTTTACACTTTAATTATGCAGGTCTCACATTGCTCCCCCCACCCCCCACCCCCAAGTAAGCTGGGTACTCAATTTACTGCCTTTGGAAGGATGGAAGGCTGAATCAACCTGAAGCTGACTACCTGAGCAGGGGTCTTGACTGCTGTACTGCAATTTAACCATTATACCACAAGGCTCTTTGAGTTACTAGCCGGCCTGCTGCCCAGTGACCATGCTGACCATTGCTCTGCTTCTCAAGCTGCACCTCCAAGATGAGCCGGGGTGGTAGCCGACAGTTATAAGTGCTCTCTAGCTAGAAAGAGGCTCGCTGTTTGGTGAGGGAATCTGTTGGGAGCTTTCCTGGTGAAGCTGTCTTTCCTTCCTTTGAACTGCCAGTAGCTGTTTTCCATTTTTAGAATAGAGAGTTCAGTTGAACATGGGTGTCCCTGGGAATAACAGCTGAGCAGAGTCGGGGGGGGGGATATTTCTTTGCATGGCCAAGTACTGAGGCCACCAACCCAGAAGGGAACAAATGGCTCAGCATTCATGGCCAGCTCTGATGAATGGCTGGGTGTCCCAGAGAGAGCTTCTGTTTGGCAAGGACAGAGTGGGCTGATCTAAGAGGGTGAGAAGAGCTCTTTTCAGCTGTTGGTGTTCCTGCTTCATGTCATTCCCGGGATTTGCAGTTCTTGGCCTCTGGGGACAGCTCAGGCAACCCAGGGACAAAGGGAGAGAGCAGAAGCTATATGTCTGCTGATGAGGGCGAGGAGCAGCCTCAAGCAGTGGTCTGAATCCAGGATAACAGTCCTGGAGAAGCCCAGGTTCAAATCCATACTCGGCCATGAACCACTCACTGGGGGAACACGGCCCAATATTTTTCAGATTAATCTACCTTACAGGGTTCTTGTGAGGATAATACTGAAGTGGAAGTAAGGGGAGACCTATGTACGTCGTCATGATCTGCTTGGGGGAAACATGGATTGGAAGTGTAATAACTCATCAACTCAATATGTATGTCCCTACTCTTTGCTCTAGATCCGTGGTTCCCAACCTTGATGCCCCAAATGTTCTTGGACTACAACTCTCAGAAATCCAAGCCAACACAGTTGTGGTGAAAGCTTCTGGGAGTTGTAGTCCAGGAACATCTGGTTGGGAACTACTGCTCTAGAGACTCTGGGACTGAGAAGGTAACAGGTACCTGCATCACGGGTACCAGAAAGCAAATGAGAAAGAGTAATCAGCATGCTGGAGTAAAAGGGATCTGTGATACAGTGATACATACAGTATGGCCCCCTTATCCATGGGATCAGTATCTGCTGCTTCCTTTATCCAGCTTCTGAAAATATTAAAAATATTAAAAGAAAAATACCCCCAAATATATTTTTGTAATGATGAAGTTACCAGAACTGGTCCCTAGAAGGAGCCAGAGACCATGCTATGTATAATGTTTACTATTACAATAGCATTCCACATGTTTCAGCATCTGCAGGGGTGAGCTTGGAACCAATCCCCCAAAGATGGGGGTGGTGGTCATACAGTATATTGTTTTTCAGATTCCCTAATCCCTGACCATTGCCTATTTTAGTTGGAGCTAATGAGAGGGCACCATATGCACCATTATTGACCCATAACAATATTGTATGTGTCACATATCAGCACATAACAATAGCAATAACCAGATTAGAGTTATCCTCTCTTGAACTGCATGATTGTTGATTGGTAAACAATGATGACAACAAATCACTATGTGGGGTGTGTTACATACAGCACTGATGTTACCTGTCTGTCATGGGTTTGGAGGGAAAGTTCCATCCTATGGGGAGTGGAAGGCGGGACATCAGGAGGAGGGGCTGTATTGTATAAATATGTGATGCCTGTGTGGTGAGAGAAGAGACACTGAGAGATGCTGAGAGACACTGGGATGTGACGAAGCAGCAGCTGGGAAGAAGAAGCTGTTGTGGGAGTCTGTGTGTCAGACAGGGTACTACTGTGTGTCAGAGTACCAACCTGATAGGTTCAGGTGTCTGTTGGTTAGCCAGAACTGATAGGTTCAGGGTCTGTGCTTTAAGTTAAGGTTCTGGGTGAACCAAACTGTATGCTTGTATGAGTGAGAATAAGCCACGTTACTTTATTTTATTCACCTGATTATTTTATTTTCCTGTGTGTATTTAAAATAAACCTTATTCTTTTATTGTTTAAAAATCCATCCCTGGTCTGTGTGACTTCTTACAGGGAATGGTTGGTGGCAGCTTAGTGTAACCTGTGTGGCAGATCCCAGTAGGTCTGGGTTTGTCACATTGATTGGTGTCCAGCGGGTGGGATACGACTGGTCCAGTTGTCCAGTGGTCCAGCAAAGCCTTGGCAAGTGTGCCCAGAGCAAGGGGGGTCTAGTCAGGGACAGTCTGAGGCGCGTAGGTAATCTTCTAGGTGTACCTCACGGGGAGGTGCGCTAGTAGAAGAACGTGCCAACTGGGGAGACTTAGATTAAGGTGCTCTGAGGCAGCCTAGTTTTGGCGGGAAAAAGCTGAGGCAAAACTGGGTAGTAACAGCGAGCTAGCTTGCCAGCTGAGAGGCCCAGCAGAGGGGGGTAGGCTCTGACTCGATACTGTTGCAAGTTAGTGCTGAAGAACAGCAGCAATCTCTAGGGAGAGCTGGTTCTGAGGCAAAAAGGAAAAAAGTGGTCGTTTTATTTTGAGGCTTGACTTTTTAAAGCAGCCTGTTCTGAGGGGGGATTATGCCCTTGACTCGAAGCCAGATGGCAGAAATGAGTGATGTGAAAGACCCCCAGATTGACCAAGGTTCTGAGGATGAATTTGGCTCAGTGCAGGGTGACAGCACAGGAGAGCAGAACCCAGAACTTAGAAAATTGCTCATAGCCCAACAGCATGAACTGAGGATGAGGCAATTTGAAGTGGAGGAAAGATTAGAGAGAGAAAGAAGGGAGGAAAGGGAAAGGCAAATTGAAATGGAGGAAAGGGAAAGAGAGAAACAAAGGCAATTTGAATTAGAGAGAGAGAGAATGGAGAGGGAGGAAAGATTGGAGAGAGAGAGAATGGCGTTTGAATTAAGAAAACTGGAACTGATGAACCAGAACAATAATAATAATAGGGATTCTGAGGGAGGCCAATTGTCTAAGGCTGACCTGAAGAAATTCCCTGTGTACCACAAGGGAGATTGTCCTGAGGTGTTCTTTTCCTTAGTGGAAAGAGCGTTTGTGGACTTCTCAGTGAGGGAAACTGAGAAGATGACCATCATGCGGTCTTTAATCAGTGGTAGCCTGGCTGAGGTTTATGCCGAGATGCCTGAGGAACTGATGAAAGATTTTGCAGAGTTTAAAAAACTGGTGTTTGCCAGACATGGGATAAATGCAGAGCAGCTGAGACAAAGATTCAGGTCCCTCACAAAAAAACCAGAACAGACTTTTACCCAAGTGGGGGCCCAATTGGTGAGGCTGCTTGAGAAATGGCTATCGCAGGAGGGGACAGAGACCTATGAGCAACTTAAAGACTTAATAGCACTGGAACAGTTCTATTCAGTCCTGCAGGGGGAATTGAAATTCCAGGTGAGGGAAAGGAAACCGAAATCTGTGGCAGCAGCCGCAGAGATCGCAGATTTTATTTCCCAAATAAGAAAGCCCTTGGGTGAGGGGAAATCTGTAGGTAAACCCAAAGAAACCTACAGCAAGTACTCTCAGGGACCAGGGAAAAGCCAGCAAGGGGGAGGGGCCCATGGTGAAGGGAAGCCCTCAGACATGAAACAAAGACCTCAGATTTTGGAGGGAAAACCAAAACAAGATGAGAGAGAATCAAAATACACCAGAAAATGTTATTTCTGTCAGGGAAAGGGTCATCTAATCTCAGAGTGTCAGAAATTAAAGCAGCTAAAAGGAATGGTGCCTCAGGAGTCTAGTGGGACCAAGCCAAAAGCTGTGTTCTGTGTCCAGAAAGAGCAAGGCTCAGTGTCACAGAGGGAGCCGGTTGCCATGACTACTCAGTCTGGAACAGCTACCTCTGCTGATCAGGCTGAGGAAAATGGTCCTCTTGTGGGGGTAAAACGCTGCTTGCTGATAAAAACAGATTCTCAGTTGTTTGAGACAGCAGGGGTGGACGTAGGAATACTTGACCGTCAGTATAGGGGGCTGCGGGACACGTGTTCCCAGGTAACCCTGTGCCATCCAGATATCATTCCTAGGGAGTTTATGATCCCAAATGAGAGCATGAAGGTGGCAGGGATTGAGGGGCAGATAATCTCTCTGCCAGTAGCAGAGGTACCTGTCAACTTTCAAGGCTGGAGGGGAGTTTGGCGGCTAGCAATTTCATCGACTCTGCCAGCAGCCGTGCTCGTGGGAAATGACCTGGCTGAACATGTGAAACGGGTGCTAGTGATTACACGCTCACAAGCCACCACAGGGACAGTTCAGGGGGGTAATGATGAGCCAGAGACGGAAGCAGAGGGGAGTTCAGAAGCTGTGGTGGAAACCTTAACCACAGACAGCAGATTTGGACAGGAGCAAAAGGCAGACGCCACTCTCCAAAAGTGTTTTGAACAGGTGACTGACGCCCAGCTAACACCTGAAACCCCAGTGAGATTTCTGGAGAAAAAGGGGATTTTATATAGAGAGACCCTGAGGAATATCTCAAAAGGGGGAGATGGGATCAGAAGTCAGCTGGTGGTACCTGAAAAGTATCGCCCCATGATCTTACAAAGGGGTCACTCTGACATGTTTGCTGCACACTTAGGGGTGAAAGGGCCCCTTGATTTGATCAAGCAAGATTGGGAGCAGATCACCCAGGATGACCCACAAGACGTTGTGACATACATAGACACCTTGATGAATGACCTAAGGAGAAATCTAGAGCTGGCAGCAGAAAACCTGCAAGCTCAGAAGGTCAGACAGAAAACATGGTATGACCAAAAAGCTAGAGAGAGGCACTTTGACCCAGGGGAGGAAGTGCTTTGGCTTAGGCCCTGCAGAGAGAATAAACTGCAGCTCAAATGGGCAGGACCATATAGGGTCATTTCCAAGATGTCAGACCTGAACTACCTAATAGAGCAGGAGGAGAACCAAGCAAGGAGGGTGGTTCATGTGAATGCCCTAAAACCCTACTACAGAGGGGAACAGAGGGTTTTATTCGCGATAAAATCAGCTGAGAGTGAGGAAGCTGAATTACCCTTCTGGGAGGGTAGAGGGGAAATAAAATACAACCCAGAGGAGGTAAAGATCAGTCCTGCACTCACCCAAGACCAGCAGCAAGAACTAAAAATGCTGCTTAGTAAATATCAACAGGTGTTTTCCAACAAGCCGGGGATAGTGAAGGGAGTGATGCATCGGATCCACACAGGGGATGCACCCCCGCAGGCAGTATCCCCATACCGAGTAACGGGACCCTACAGGGACAAGGTGCGGAAGGAGCTGGACGAAATGCTGAGGGAGAACATAATCGTCCCCTCTTCTAGTCCTTGGTCCTCTCCGATAGTCCTTGTGGACAAGCCTGATGGGAGCATTAGGTTTTGTGTCGATTACAGGAAATTAAACCGTGTAACCACTCCTGATGCCTACCCAATGCCCAGGCTAGACAACCTGATTGAAACCATAGGGGGTTGTCGGTTCATCTCATCATTGGACCTGGTAAAGGGATATTGGCAATTAAGAATTGATCCCAGGGATCAAGAAAAGACTGCCTTTTGCAGCCCTTTTGGTCTCTATGAGTTTCGAGTCCTGAGCTTTGGTCTCAGAAATGCACCAGCCACATTCCAAAGGCTGATGGACCAGACCTTGGCAGGGCTCAGTGACTTTACAGTGGCCTACATTGACGACATAGGGATCTTCAGTAATACCTGGGAAGATCACCTGATACACCTGGAGTTAGTGCTGCAGAGGTTAAGTGCAGCAGGGCTAACAGTAAAGGCCAGCAAGTGTCAGCTGGGTAGCCCAGAAATAAAATACTTGGGTCACATGGTAGGGGGAGGAATGATAAAACCCCTGGAGGCCAAAATAGAAGCTGTTCGTGATTGGCCTAGACCCAACACCAAGAAAAAAGTCAAATCATTTCTTGGGTTGGTGGGCTACTACAGAAAGTTCATCCCGAGGTTTAGCGAGATTGCGGCTCCGCTGACCGATCTGACGAGGAAGAAGGCTGATGACCGCATCCCGTGGACCAGCGACTGTGAGGCGGCGTTCCAGAGGTTGAAGGAGGCGTTAATCAACTATCCTGTCCTGCGTGCTCCAGACTTCGACCGGGAGTTCATCATCTACACCGATGCGTCTAACAGCGGGGTAGGAGCAGTTCTGTGCCAGGAGGATGAGAATGGTGACCAGCATCCAGTGTCCTACCTGAGTAGGAAACTTCAAAAAGGTGAGAGACATTTGGCAACCGTGGAGAAGGAGTGTTTGGCCATAGTCTACGCGATCCAGAAGGCCAAGCCTTACATCTGGGGAAGACATTTTATTCTGTGTACTGACCATTCACCATTGCAATGGTTAAAGACAATGAAAACCCACAATAGCAAACTTATGAGGTGGGCTTTAAATCTACAGGACTATGACTTTGAAGTGAAGGTGGTCAGAGGGTCAGTGAACTGTGTTGCTGACGCCTTATCAAGAAGACCTGAAGATTGAAGACGGCGAAAGAACATGGACTATATGTATATAATGATGACAAAAAGTAAAATGTACCTGGTTTTGAATTTGGTTTGTATGAATAAAGGTAAATGGATGTATTGTATATGGTAAATGTTTAAATGCATAATTGCTATGGTTAACTTAGAGTGTAAGTATGAGTAAGTATAATATGGTATGTATAACTGTTGTTGTGTATTTTATACAGGTTGTTTTTTGGTGAAAAGCACGTTAGCTTTCCCCCTACAAAACAACTTATAAAGAGGGGAGGTGTTACATACAGCACTGATGTTACCTGTCTGTCATGGGTTTGGAGGGAAAGTTCCATCCTATGGGGAGTGGAAGGCGGGACATCAGGAGGAGGGGCTGTATTGTATAAATATGTGATGCCTGTGTGGTGAGAGAAGAGACACTGAGAGATGCTGAGAGACACTGGGATGTGACGAAGCAGCAGCTGGGAAGAAGAAGCTGTTGTGGGAGTCTGTGTGTCAGACAGGGTACTACTGTGTGTCAGAGTACCAACCTGATAGGTTCAGGTGTCTGTTGGTTAGCCAGAACTGATAGGTTCAGGGTCTGTGCTTTAAGTTAAGGTTCTGGGTGAACCAAACTGTATGCTTGTATGAGTGAGAATAAGCCACGTTACTTTATTTTATTCACCTGATTATTTTATTTTCCTGTGTGTATTTAAAATAAACCTTATTCTTTTATTGTTTAAAAATCCATCCCTGGTCTGTGTGACTTCTTACAGGGAATGGTTGGTGGCAGCTTAGTGTAACCTGTGTGGCAGATCCCAGTAGGTCTGGGTTTGTCACAGGGTGCTCACAGGTAGTCTAGCTAGTGCTGGAGTTTGGAACTTGGGTACAGTATCTCCAACTCCTCTATGATCAGCTGAAAGTCAAATGGCTGTACTCCCCCCACCCCCACCCCCATGGCATAGTTTGATAAAATCCAGATTTCTACAAAGAATAATTTCATTACAGAGCTTTGTTATAACTCAGGGATAATGACAAGAATCTAAAGGTTAGAGGCTATATCCAGTTGTTAGACTTAACTATAGTAGACCAAATGAACGAATTAGACTTGTTATGTTACCACATATAATTCTCATTGATTCCATGAGTCTTCTCTAGCTGAGAACAACAAGTGGATTTAGGCCTAATAATTCCTCTATTTATACTCTCTCTCGTCTATCAGAGCAAAAGGCTGGGATCTTTGAGGAATGGTCTTCTTCAGGGATTTGCTGGTTGTTGCCTGAAGAGGGGAATGAAACCTATACCTCTGGTATTCCAAAAGCATCCATCAACATAGAACTTCACCAGAGGCAGGGAAAATCTTAAACCCTCCTCTTGCCTGCTATTGTTACACAGAAGTATTCCATCCATTTTTATAATCCATTCCAGGAATTGATATGGAGAGATGAAAGAGGTATTTACTCTTCCTTGGGAGCAAAGAACACTCACTTCAAACAGATGCTATATTTAGAGCCTTGATTTGCTTTTATTGTGTTGATTTACACTTGACTTTGTAAAGAGGCTGTTCATTCTTGAGGGTGACTAAAGAGCCGGGTTAGGCGAGGTAGCACAATTGGGATTGATTGCTAAAAGAGGCAAACCATAGGCAACAGAGCAGCCTCCCCAATCCTGACACTCTTCAAATACGCAGGCAGCGGTTCTCCCACCCTTGATCTGAGTGAATAGAAGAATGAAATTATGCCCCTCCAGCATCAAATGTAATTCCACTCTCAGTAAGTACAAACTGGCTCTAGTTAGGACTTCCTAGACCTCATGCTTAAAAAAAATCTAAGTATTCTGATACTAAATATTATCAAAGATATTGGACACAATACAGAAAATATGAAACTGGTGTTTTAATGCTTTGCACAGTATTTACATCTTGTTGATTTCATTGCTACATGGAAGGAGTCTAATGTTCTTTGAATTGCTGCACTCCCTTCTTCCCCACGAAACATAACCTGCAGCTTCTGATCCCCCAATTGGGCTCTTTTTCAAGAGAGCTATTTGGCCTTTCCCTATTTTAGGCCACCCATCCATGCTTTTCTGTTGCTGACAGAAGCAGCTTGCATTTTGCTAAACCACATGGGGGCATCTCTTTGCCCCACGCCCACTTCCTTCCATACTACCCTTTATGATACAGAACCCAGCTGTTCTCATCGCTTATCCTTTGCACTGCAAGTAGACAAAGCAGGTCATGACTGCAAACCAGCACAATTACATGGAGCCTTCCTAGAAATGTGTGACTCTGAGAAATATGATTTCTTGGGCATTTATTTTCTCCCTGAATGGTTTTGTTTTGTAGGGTGGCTTAGAAAGATGAACAAGTGGGTCTTAGATGAAATTAAACCTGAATTATCTTTGGAGGCAAAATGAATAAATAAATATATGTTGAAACTGAGACTATCCTACTTTGGGCACATCATGAGAAGGCAAGATTCTCTGGAAAATACAGTACAATAATGCTGGGAAATGTGGAATGCAGCAGGAAAAGAGGAAAACCCAACACAAGATGAACTGACTCCCTAAAGGAGTTTACAAGAACTGAGCAGGGTGGTTGAGGACAGGACATTTTGGAGATCACTCATTGATAAGGTCTCCATAAGTTGGAGGTGACTTGAGGGTGCATAACAATGACACATGGCTTTCATGCTTTTTGGGTATAACTGTTTATCATAGTTGGAACTGGAAATGATGTCAATTTCACTGACACTATGAGAATCAGGGTTGTCCCAAGAACTTCTGTCACTGAAGACAGAGTACCAAAGAGAATCCACCTACACAGCAATGAGGATGTATTCTCGAAGGCTTTCACGGCCGGGATCCAATGGTGGTTGTAGGTTTTTCAGGCTGTTTGGCCATGTTCTGAAGATTGTTCTTCCTAACATTTTGCCAGTCTCTGTGGCCGGCATCTTCAGAGGACAGGAGTCAGAATCCTGTCCTCTGAAGATGCCAGCCACAGAGACTGATAAAACGTTAGGAAGAACAATCTTCAGAACATGGCCAAACAGCCAGAAAAACCTACAACAACCAGCAGTGAGAATATTTTGACACAAGGGGCAGAAATTCCCATAAGCCCCCTGGCAGTCAATTCCAATTTATGGCAGCCATTTCTTAGGATTTTAGGTAGCAAATACACAGAAGTGGTTTACCATTCTCTTCTTCCTGGGGGAATCCTGAGACTATGCAGCTTGTCCAAGGCAACGCAGGCTTGCTCTTCTCCCAGGAGGCACAGTGGTGAATCAAACTCCCAATGTCGGGCTCTGGAGCCAGATATGTAAACCACTGAGCTGTCCAGCCAGCTTTTGCTAACCCTTTCAAATTGTCTTGTAATTGTTTTATTATGCAATTCATTGAGAAGTGCTTTGTAATTATAAACCTGAAAAATAAACAGTGAACTGTTGACTTCAGCTAAGTGGATCGTGTCATAAACTTGGTAGAGAAAAAACAGATACCTTGAGCTCCTATTATTTCCTTCAGTACTAGTGACAACACTCTACAGTATAATCCTGAATGCAGCTGTATGTGCTTTGTGGGAAGAAAAGAAAATGAAAGTCTCAAGAGGACCTCAAGTGGTTATGCTTGGAATTGACCACCAATACAAGATGTTGATTTATCCTCAGAGATTTAAATTAAAACAAAACATTCTGTATTGGATGTGGATACTGGCATATTTAATTGAACATTTTAGTACAGTTTAATCTGGATCCAGTCCAATGCTTGCAACAGTTGTACACTGCATAACGATACCTAGAACCTGTTCACTTATAGAAAGCCAAGTCCCAGTATTTGCATTTCACAGGGTTTTATCAATTTCCATGGGTGAACAGGATGCATTATTTCAGTATATTGTGCTGAGAATGTTTTATGGGTATAAATGTCTTAACTGCCCTCACGTTCAGTGTCATTCAGGGAATTTTGAAATGACTCCCAACCCCATTCAATTTATAACTCTCCTCTGGTTTTCTGCTACATTTCTGTCCCCAGCTCCAACACAGAAAATCTACAAATGAAGAAAAGATTCTATAATTGCACAGTGACTTTTGATGCATAGTGCTGGGAGCATGGGAAGCTTATAGACCAGAATGGGGAAGGCGGGTTGCTTCATGTCAAATTTTTGAGGACACCCCCTGTCCTGGTCATGAGCTAAGAGCCCTCTATTTGGAAGCATGCACAACATCCCAGGGTGTGAGTTGGGGGGTGTTATATCTAAGACAGCTCAAATGGTGAACCCGATCATTTGTTGCTGATTCTCCTTCACGTCCTCTGTGAATGCACACTAATGGGTTATTCTGCGCCTGAGCAGGAAAAGTCGGAAGCTTCTATAGCTTTAAGAGCTCTGTGCTGGACCTCCCATGGAGATTACATCACACAAGCATGCCAGTTCCGTTTCCTGCCGCTGCTGTGTTCAGCACGGTCAGAGCTTCTCTCTCTCTCCTGTGTTGTAAAATATATAAAAAATGGTCTGACTGACCTCCCATTTGAATTTTGGCACTGTACTGACTTCTGTTTGGACTGTGAGTTATTGTTCAAGGAAAAGGAACTTCCATTTAAGCGCTGTGCTGTTTGCAATGCGAAGTTCTTGACAAAGGACGGCCATTCCAGCTGCCTCTTTTGTCTGGGGAAGGGCCATAAGCCGGCTTTTTGTGCCCACTGTAAAGCCTTTACAAAGCCTGCTCTTAAGCGCAGGCAGGACAGGATTACAGCCTTCCTCTGGTCCAAATCCTTGGACCCGCCTGCCATGGCCCCCAAGAGCACTGCCGTCTGAGGCATCCTTAGGGCGCTCTCCTTCGAGACTGAGGAAGGCTTTCTCTGGGTCGAGATCAACAGTCTCCACCTCTGCGTCGAGACCTCCCTTGAGCCTGACAAAGACCAAGAAGAAGCACCCAGCTGCATCAGCCACTTCAGCCCCTCCAGCGCTTCTCCTCCCTGCCGTTGAGCTTACGGAATTACCACCTGAGCTCATACCACCGTCGAGCCTGACTGCTCCAGCTTCCCCAGCTGATAGCCTTCCAGCTCTATCTTCCAGGGCTTCCCCTCGAGCTCGTTCGGTAACCCCTGTGCCCGAACCTATGGAGCCTGCCGGGAAGAAAAAGAAGACCAGGCACCTTGAGCCCGAGGCACCTCCACCTCCATTGGCTCCAGCTCAGCCTCTGTTGAGCTCAATAACGGTCGGGCTCAGTGCAGCTAATCTGCCTCCCTTTGATGTCACGTCATTCCTTGCCTTTCAGCAATGGCAAACCTTCTGCAAGCAGTTTCAGCAGTTTTCAACTTATGCTGCAGAAGGCTTCCAAGGACCAGCTCTGCTCTTCCTCAGCCTTTCCAAGTTCATCATCTGCAGGCCACCCAAGGGGCATCTTTGGCTGGTGACACTGCCACTACTTGCCTCTCCGTACAGCGCCCCCGTCTTCCACCATAGTGGAACCTCCTTGTGCTGATCCAAGTGACTTTTTGGACTTTGGCTCAGATGAAGAGTTGGAAGAGGATTCTCCTGGCCCGTCCCCAGGCCGCAGCCCATTCCTACATTCATCCTCGGGCTCTGATGAAGAAGCCAGGCAGAGGCACCTCTGTCAGGCACTCCAGCTACTGGGTCCCCTACAGTTGACAGCCACCCTCCTTCCCTAATCAGAAAACTACAACGCCTATACCCAGCTGGTCAGGCGTATTGCGGAGCTCCTCGACTTGGCTGTGGTACAACATTCTTTACCCAAACCAGACAAGGTGTTTGAGGACATGGTTAAAGACCAGCTTGCGCCTATCAACCTGGCGTTCATCCCCTCCCTTCTCAGTTTGGCAAAGGAGATGTGGTCCAGACCGTTGGCGTCACTGCAGGTTCCTCGACGCATGGAGAATCTTTACAAGATTCATGGAGACGACACGGAATTTCTCCAGTTACATCCCACCCTCAACTCCTGGGTGGTCAATGCGTCTCAACCCACCACTCGAGCCAGAGCGAACCTCATGCCGTCTGACAAAGAAGGCAAAAAGCTTGATATGCTGGGCCACAGGCAGTACTCTTTCGCCACTTTTGCCCTCCGTGTCGCGAACTACCTGGTGGCAATGGCAGCATATCATCGCCACCTGTGGAATTTGGCTCATCCTGCCCTCAATGCAGCTCTGGAAGACCTAAAGACAGCAGCTCTTGCAAGCCACCAGGAAGCTCTCTCCCTTGTGTGCCAGGAAAGGGAGGCGGCGAGGTATTTGGTAGACATCTCCTCCAAGCAGCTGATCACCGCAGTTGCTCTGAGGAGGCATACCTGGCCCAGGTCTGCCAACCTCATGGAGGACATTAAGGCCAAGGTCAAGGATCTTCCTTTCGATGTGAAAGGACTCTTTGACCCCACAACTGATGACATGCTGAAAAGCCTCATTGACCATCGCAAGATGGCCAAGACCATTGCGGCACCGTCCACCTCCAAGGGCACGTGGCGTAGGTCTTACTCTTCCAGACCTTATGATAGATCCAGATACCAGCAGGGCTCTTATTGCAGCCAGTCCCACAGCAGTCCAGACAACCGAAACAGCGCCAACAATCTTGTCAGAAGGACCCCAAACCTAAACAACAGGTTTAACCTGCTGCGGCTACCAGCACCCTTATTGTCAAGTGTTCGTCTAGCACAATTTTTTGATGCCTGGAGGGCTATCACCTCCAACTCTTGGGTTCTCACCATCATCGCCACCAGTTATGCTATTGAGTTTTATTTCTTGCCTTGCACGGGGGTTCTGAGAGACACGGCCTCTTCTCCTATTCTGTGTGAAGAGGTGCAGAAGCTACTCTCTAAGGATGCCATTATGTTGATAGAAAACCTGGACATCCTTGTCAGCTTTTTCTCTTGGTACTTTATTATCCCTAAGAAAGATGGTGGCCTTCAGCCCATCCTAGATTTCAGGCCCTTGAATTTCTACATTATGCCGAAAAGCTTCCAAATGGTCTCTCTAGACGCCACAATCCAGATGCTCAGACAAGGGGACTGGTTTGTGCTCATTGATCTCAAGGATGCTTATTTCCATATTAGTATCTGTCCTGAGTTCCACCAGTTCCTCTGATTTTCTCTAGATGGTGTAACCTATGAGTTCAAGGCTCTCCCATTTGGGGTGTCTATGCCGCCAAGGGTATTTACAAAATGTGTTGCCCTGGTGGCTGCTTACCTCCGACTGCAAGGCATCACAGTCTTCCCCTACTTAGATGATTGATTGCTGGTAGTGTCGTCTGCTGAAAAATTGTGTGTTTATTTGCACATTTGCTATTTTAAACAACAAGTAAACATAATGTTTAATAGAGGCATCTAATTTTAGTTAAACATGGCATATAAATTTATATTCTTGCATTGTCTGGGGAACACCTTGAACATCAATATTAATTTTTGGGTTCAGTTCTAAAACATTTTCTGGGCCATGAAATGGCACTCCTTTCAAATATTAGATCTCCTCTATAGAGAATTAGTGCAGGGAAATCGCCCCAGAGGGAGACCACAGGTGTGATACAAGGATATCTGCAAGCGGGATCTGAAGGCCTTAGGAATGGACCTCAACAGATGGGAAATCTTGACATCTGAGCATTCAGCCTGGAGGCAGGCAGTGCATCTCCCGATCTGAAGAGACACTTTTCCAGCAGGCTGAGGTAAAGAAGCAGTCCCAAAACCAGCAAAATCAATTTGGAGCTGAACAGGAGACAGATTGTATTTGTCTTCAGTGTGAAATGGATTGTCACTCTCGAATTGGACTTCTCAGCCACACTAGATGCTGTTCCAAGTCCTTTATTCAGAGCATGTTACCTTAGTCTCTTGAGGCTTAAGGATGCCTAATCTAATCTAATCAAAGATTATAATGAATGTATGATGAGCTGTGATTAGTATGTACCTACATGCTTAAAAATACAGAACAGTATGTTAAAAAGATCTATACTTGAGGAGATCACATAATTTTTCAATTTTCAGAGCAAAGATGGACTTTCTGTAATCTGACAACAGATGGAAGAGCTGAAGAGGAATTCCACAATTATAATGACTGGATGCTGCTGTTGTTTGGATGCTGTTTTAAAACTGATCTAATAAAACATGCCAGTTTGACATTATATATCCAGTGTGCAAGTATATTAATCTAAACTTGTGTTTCCTGCATTTGTTTCCATTCATCTTTCATTATTTTTTATCTCTTTTTCTTTGTTCTGTTTTGTCCCTGTTTATTTGTTCTTTTATCATACTATAAATTGTAAGCCCTCTGTAGCAGAAACCTCCCATTTCTACTTATGCTGCAAAGCAGAGGCGGCCCATTTGTTGTGCCCGATGGCTAAATTTCCCTTATAAAGTTACTTTGGGCACATCATGAGAAGAAAGGACTTGGCATAAGACAATCACGTGAGGAAAATCTGAAGGCAACAGGAACAGAGGATGAGCAACTATGAGATGGATTGACTTGACAAGATCTCAGTTTGCAAGACCCAAGCAGGGCTGTTTATATCAAGATGTTTTGAATGTCACTCATTCATAAGGTCACTATGAGTTAGAGGTGACTTGACGGCACAGAACAGAACAGCAGCAAACTTGCTAGCAGCCAAAGAATCACTCCCAATAATACTGTTTGGTGGTTCATGATTGGCGAGGTAGGGGAAGTCCATTCTCCCCACTTGAGACTGAAAACCTGATGAAATGTGGTGTTGGAGGAGAGAAGCCTTTACTTCTGCAAAATATTACATTTTCCCTAGAGTACAAAGGCTGGCTGGATAGCTCAGTGGTTTAGGTATCTGGCTGGGGAGCCAGAAGTTGGGAATTGGTTCCCCACTGTGCTTCCTTTGGGTAGAACAAACCTGTGTGGCCGTGGGCTAGCTGCACCATCCCAGGGTGCCTGCAAGAAGAAGGGAATGGTAAACCACTTCTGTGTATTCTCTCCCTAGAAAACCTAAGAAAAGGTTGCCATAAGTTGGAATCTACAACAGCACACAATTATTCTTCTTATTCTTAGAAAAGGGACTGTTTTGTAGCAGTTTTCTCTCCAATTTGTCCTTGCTGTGATGACTGTGGGTGTGTTTCCATGAGCAACAGCGGCACCTACTGCAATGTGAGGAGTGACACAACTCATCACCCGACCCATTGCTTATTTTAGAAAAACATTACTCAAGTAAGCAGTCACACATCAGCAGAGGCAGGTAGGCATTCCCTCACCCAGTGCCTTGTCCCCATGCTATTCATTCTGTCGAGAATGCCTCCAAATCAGGGGGAGGCTAGAGATCAGAAGGAGGGGAATACAGGTGGACCCCTCTAACTCCAGTAATGAGGCAGGGAGGGGAGGGCAGTCTGGATGTCCCCTGTGCTTGAGGTGGGGCAGCTCTGGCCAATGAAGCAGGCTTAAGAAGCAGCCAGCAGCCACAATGATACTAATTGCTTTTGTTGTTTTCTATTTTATAGGCGGTGTAGTCTTTCCTCTCTGGACCATTGCTGACCTTAGCCATTTTTTTAAAAAGTGGGAATTACCATAAGAAGGGTTGTGATTTCCTGCACCATAAAATGAAATATCAAACTCAATAGTGTAAGACAGAGGCTAGAGCAAGTTTGCTCACAAAATGATCCAGTGTTCCTATATGGCTCCTTAACATCCAAATCTCCAGACTGCGCTGATTTTAAAACAAGAAATGTAAAGAAGTGTGTTGTACTTTCAAATCTTTCAAATCTATCAGAAAGATTTGGATATCCTGTACAACCCAGACAATGTAGTTGCTGACCTTGAGCCAGACATCCTGGAGAGTGAAGTCAAGTGGGCCTTAGAAAGCCTGGCTAACAACAAGTCCAGTGGAGGTGATGGCATTCCAGTTGAACTATTTAAAATCTTAAAAGATGATGCTGTTAAGGTGCTACATTCAATATGCCAGCAAGTTTGGAAAACCCAACAGTGGCCAGAGGATTGGAAAAGATCAGTCTACATCCCAATCCCAAAGAAAGGCAGTGCCAAAGAATGCTCCAACTACCGCACAATTGCACTCATTTCACACGCTAGCAAGGTTATGCTCAAAATCCTGCAAGGTAGACTTCAGCAGTATGTGGACCGAGAACTCCCAGAAGTACAAGCTGGATTCCGAAGAGGCAGAGGAACTAGAGACCAAATTGCTAACTTGCGCTGGATTATGGAGAAAGCCAGAGAGTTCCAGAAAAATATCTACTTCTGCTTCATTGACTATGCAAAAGCCTTTGACTGTGTGGACCACAGCAAACTATGGCAAGTTCTTAAAGAAATGGGAGTGCCTGACCACCTTATCTACCTCCTGAGGAACCTATATGTGGGACAGGAAGCAACAGTTAGAACTGGACATGGAACAACTGATTGGTTCAAAATTGGGAAAGGAGTACGACAAGGCTGTATATTGTCCCCCAGCTTATTTAACTTGTATGCAGAATACATCATGCGGAAGGCTGGACTGGAGGAATCCCAAACCGGAATTAAGATTGCCGGAAGAAATATCAACAACCTCAGATATGCAGATGATACCACTCTGACGGCAGAAAGTGAGGAGGAATTAAAGAACCTTGTAATGAGAGTGAAAGAGGAGAGTGCAAAAAACGGTCTGAAACTCAACATCAAAAAAACGAAGATCATGGCCACTGGTCCCATCACCTCCTGGGAAATAGAAGGGGAAGACATGGAGGCAGTGACAGATTTTATTTTCCTGGGCTCCATGATCACTGCAGATGGAGACAGCAGCCACGAAATTAAAAGACGCCTTCTTCTTGGGAGGAAAGCGATGACAAATCTTGACAGCATCTTGAAAAGCAGAGACATCACATTGCCAACAAAAGTCCAAATAGTCAAAGCTATGGTTTTTCCTGTAGTGATGCATGGAAGTGAGAGCTGGACCATAATGAAAGCAGACTGCCGAAGAATTGATGCCTTTGAATTGTGGTACTGGAGGAGGCTCTTGAGAATCCCCTGGACTGCAAGGAGAACAAACCTATCAATTCTAAAGGAAATCAACCCTGAGTGCTCACTGGAAGGACAGATCCTGAAGCTGAGGCTCCAGTACTTTGGCCATCTCATGAGAAGAAAAGACTCCTTGGAAAAAACCTTGATGTTAGGAAAGTGTGACGGCAAGAGGAGAAGGGGACGACTGAGGATGAGATGGCTGGACAGTATCTGCGAAGCAACCAACATGAATTTGACACAACTCCGGGAGGCAGTGGAAGATAGGAGGGCATGGCGTGCTCTAGTCCATGGGGTCACGAAGAGTCGGACACGACTAAACGACGATGATGTGCTGTACTTTCACTTATAACAATGGATTCAAATTTGCTGAATTTAGGCAGGGCTTAAAGAAATGTAGACAGACAGATTGTGAGGTTTAATATATCGCTGGGGTAGCAATACTGTAATCTCTCTCTCCAGGGAATGCAATAATATGCATTGGGGGTATCAGTTTATTTAAAATATAGTGTTGGAGGAGATTTGTGGATGCTATTGACTGTCAGAAAGACAAACAAGTGGGTCCTAGAACAAATCAAGCCTGAACTATCTCTGGCAGCAAAAATGATGAAACTGAGGCTACCCTACTGCGGGCACATCACAAGAAGGCACGACTAGATGGAAAAAATGATGATGCTGGGAAAAATTGAAAGCATCACAGAAAGAAGAGCAAATACTGTGTGAGATGCATGGACAGCAAAGGAATCAGGCCTTAAGTTTCCAAGAGGGGAGTAGAGCTGCTAAAGATAAGACATTTTGGAGATCATTCGTTCCTAGAGTTGCCAATCGCCACGGGTCGGAGACGATTGAGAACAAATAGCAACAACTGGGAATCTTGTTCTATGACTTGGGAATTATCACAGCTGGGCGTCTGCTTCTTTCCACCTCTCTGACCGTTTTAAATAACGGTGCTTTGAATATAGAGCTTCCTTTACTTTACAAGGGAATTGAGAAGACAGAAAGCGAATAACCTCTACGGAAGGAAACCCCCTGTTTTGACGCTTTATTTAAAGGCTCAAAACCGACACCTTGGCTTGGGGAGGGGAGCAACAAACCCACGCAAGCGCGCAAACATCAGCGACCGCGTCTAGTGTGCCTTTTATGCAAGCAGACGACATTACAAGCGGCTACAAGATAGTGGCTGAAAACATCAGTACTACTGTATCGCAGAGAAGCGCCCGCGCAGGGTTTTAAACCAACTCAAACGTCACCCAGCGAAAGAGGTTGGAGCCTAAGGTTGCCGCCTTTGAGCACCGCTCGGCCCCAAGGCACTCCTCCGATAGGTTCGTCGAACAGGGAGGTGCCGCCTTTGATGTTTTTAAAGAGCCTCTGAACCTCGTTTATGACGTACGACAGAGGCTGCAAGTCGCGCACCCATTGGCTGAGGCGGGCGGAGGCGGATATCGAACGTCGCTGTTTGTGTTCAAACGTTCCAGCGGGAGGTGGGGCGAAGGGCGCTCTCCGCTTGGGAGGCCGGCGAGTCCTGGCTGCGGGGCGACGCGCGTGGCCCGAGCGCGCTCCCACCATGGTGCCCTCGCGGTGCGTGAAAAGCGAGTACATGAAGCGCTTCAAGGAGCCGAAATGGGAGGCGTGCGGCCCCTGCTACCAGGAGCTGCTGCGCTACCGCTTGAGCCGGCGCATCTTGGAGCAGACGCACCGGCCTTGGTTCTGGGACGGCTGGGAGCAGGACAGCAGCCTCAGCAGCGGCAGCGCGGGCTCCTCGTCGCCCCCGGGCGCTTCTAGCCCCCAGGCTGCCCAGCAGCGAGAGGAGGAAGCCGCGGTCACCCCTGGGAAAGCGGAGGCGCACGGAGAGCCGGGACAGGACAGGACCGGTGGATCTGCGGAAGCTGGAATATACAGCCCGGTCGGACCTTTGCGCGGATCTGGTATGTTTTCCAGTCCCGCTTGAAAGGGACCGTGCGCGTGTGTGCGGGGGGGTGGCTGGGAGCATATTTCTGGAATGACCTTGAAGGAGTCGCTAGCTTTCCCCTCCGCTGACGCGGGCGGAGGCAGTCGGTTGATGCTGGGAGCCGGCTGGCCCCGTGAGTCGCTGTGGAGCACGCAGGGAGGGAGGGAGGGCGAGCATCGCTGCTTGTCCCTCTTCTGCCCTCGCTGGATCTTGATGTTTCTGCAGCCAAGGCGAGAAAAGAGGGAACTCCTCGTCTTTCCAAGAATCTGAACAGCCGAGAGAGGCTCGGCTTGGCGTCCGGGTTGCTGCTCCAGCGTTTCTGCGCGCCGCTGCTGGTGATAGGAAAGCGGAGGGCGCAAGGACCCAGCGGGCGCGTTTGCACCGTTTTGGCGCCTTAGCCATCTGCCTGGGAACGGGCGAAGGCGGATCTGCCCCCGTTGGTTTCGTCGCCGAGCGCAGGCTTGGTTGCCTCGCCTGCAGCCGGAGGCGACGCGCGTGCCCACCCTCGTTGGCGGAAGCCCCTGGAAGAAGCTCGAGGGGGGGAAAAACACACGCCTTTCTGGGCCGGGGAGGCGGAGAGAGAAAGAGGGAAAAGGCCGGGGAGGCGGCCTCCGCCCGAACTGCTCGCCAGGCCTCCCTGAGCACGAACTGGCAGGTTCTCACGTTCACACCTCGCCTTCTCTCGTGCCGCCTCGAGCAAGGCTCGGAAGGCTTCGCAGCAGGGCGACGTGCCGGGTTTGCTTCTCCCGCGTTCACTCGCCGGCCAGCGAGAGAGAGAGAGCCCCCCCCCGCTCTTGGCACCAGAGTCGCGATTTATTTCAGCAGCTTTCTATTCAGAGGCATTACTCCAGAACAGCTGGCTTAACCCGCAGCCCCATCCTGTGCAGAGTGATGGTTAAAGTCAGTGGAAATCAGTAGGCTTAGCTGTGGGTGATTTTGGATAAAAAATGAGCCTCTGTCTTGATTCACTTCCAGCAGCCTTACAACCTTTCTGCCTTAAAGGAAGCTTTCGATCATAATCTTAGTGAAATATAGGAGCCAGAATCCTACCATACTACGGTATATCAGTCCTCTTCGAATGTTTTGGTTGGTACAGAATGGCTCCATCTCGGGGATTGGAATGTTGATAGTGTATTAGCCAAGTATTGTTAGCTATCATAAGCTTTAGGTAGTGGTTTCCACTGACCTCATCATTAATGTTTTAAAGTCTCTAAACGGGGGTGGCTAAAATGTAGCCCAAGAGCCATGTTTTTCAATCCCTGGACCTTGCTCTGTCTCTCTTTTCATGCCCCTTGGCAAATTGCTCACCCTTTTCCCTACTCCACTGGACCTGTTTCCTGCTGGGCCTCCCCACATCTCCTTTTGCACAGCAGCAGATATTTACTTACAGGTCGTTTAGGTTTTTGGTGATTTATACCCATTTTAGGGGCGATGGCAGCCCAAAGTGGGTCACACATGCAAAAAATTGGCCTCCATGCTCACCAGAGTTACTTTTCCCTGCTCTCATATTATGTACTTTCTGAAAATATGTTTGGGCTCCTTTCAGGATGGAATCTTCTCAAGACAACTTAGAAAAAAGTCCCCTTAAATATCACAGTTTCAACCTTTAAAACTGTACTTTAAAAAATCCAACCTCCATTTATATTACCTATAATTCATCAAGTCAGCACAGTAGCAGTATAAAAAGCAGTAGGCCAGCATCATAATCAGTAAGGTAATCTAAAAGCCTCTCACAGCAGTGGGGAGAAAAAACACAGATGTGCATCTGTTTCAAAAGATGGAAAGTAGATACTTTAAAACATGTTTCCATTTATTCCAGAAAGTATCTTTTGTGTTTTGTTGGCTTTTTTTAATTGACCCATGCAATGGAGGATTTTAATGTCACTAATGTTTTTTTCTATACCACGTACTACTGATAATATTAATAGCAATTCTGCCCTTTAGCTTAGATAATATGGTGAACTACTTAGTAAGCAGCAAACGCAGGCCAGTCACTGCATGACAGCTTGACACAGTTAAGTGTGCTTTTTTCTATGTAGGTAATTCATGGATTTGCAACCAAATTTTGGGATGGTCCCACTTTACTATCACTTCGGTGTGTGTAAAAGGGTTGTGTGACTCTTGCTTTACAAGAATGGTTGGTAGTGACATCCTGTGTATGCTTTGTGTTCAGAAAAGAGTCTCAGTTGTGTTGGTGATTCCCACAGTGATCTACAGCTGCTTACGTAAGTGGTTGCCATGGTGTCAGGCATCTTTAAAATTGCATAAGCTTTTTATTTTCCAGCCAAAAATAAGACAGTGACAGTGGAAATGTCTGTTGCATGCTAACAGGAATTCTATGTGAGGCCCAAGATGTCATTGTTGTACCAGCGGCTGATAGGAGTTGTGTGCGTCTGTAAGATATATGTCATAACCACTCTTGGTCTGTCCTCTTCTAGAGATAAAGCATCACACTTGAATGCTCTATTACAGTGGTTCTCAACCTTGGGTCCCCACATGTTCTTGAACTGCAACTCCCTGAAGCCTTCATCACTGGCCAAGATTTCTGGGAGCTGTAGTCCAGGAACATTTGGGACTCAAGGCTGAGAACCACTGGAGTATTATAGCTCTCTTCACTGATGCACTTCCTTTGTGGGTGTATCAACAGGCCAACGTCACTGTCTGGGTTGATGTCTTTTTAAAGCAGTGCTGCTTCCCAGAGTGTGGTCTTTGAAAGTAGTGACACAATGGAGACCTTAAATCAGATACTCTGTTGAAGATTCATGTGTACTAATCTGCAGTATATGAGGCTACAAGAAATACAGTGGGGCCTCGCTTAACGGCGATAATCCATTCCAGGAAAATCGCAGTTAAGCAAAAACATCGTAAAGCAAAAATAAAAAGCCCATTGAAACGCATTTAAAACCTTTCAATGTGTTCCAATGGGCTTAAAACTCACCGTCCAGCGAAGATCCTCCATACGGCGTTCATTTTCGCTGCCTGTATAGAGAGGAATCCGTCCCTAAACACAGCAGGGAGCCATTTTATTTACCTGGCAGCCATTTTGAAACCATCGATCAGGTGTTGAAAAATCATCGTTTTGCAAAGAATTGGATCCCGAAGCCGGGAACCGATCATCGCAAAGCAAAATTTTCCCATTTAGACCATCATTTTGCGATTGCAAAAAGATCATCGTAAAGCGGATTCGTCGTAATGTGGGGCAATCGTAAAGTGAGGCACCACTGTAGTTGATTTCAGCTACAGAGAAGAACAAGATGGGCACACCATCCCATGGATCCATGATAGTATCTGTGTTTCTAAGACCATTGGCTTTTTAAAAAGTTTATCTTGTGAATTGTTGTGCCTGGGGAGGTATATAGCACCCTAATTGTGTGACCTGTCCACACAAAGCACATGCTACAATGATTCTTCCCCTACCCACTCCTATAATTGATTGCTGAAACCATGGCCAAAGTAACAACAATGGTGGGGCAGGTCTCAACACTTCTATATCTAGAATGCCAGTTGATAAAAAACCTCCCCCTTTCTGTATACCTGAACAAAGGACATACAGATTGAGTGTGACCCACCCTGTACTTCTTAAAGACATTCTTTCCCACACTATCTCTGGTTCTGTGCCATTATATGTGTCTCTGGACCTCCATTTAAAACCAAAAAGGCCAGTGAATGAAGGATGACATTGTAGTGCCCTAATTGTGAGACCTATTTACTGAAAGGTTCATACAGTAATTATCCTTTCACAGTCATACACATGCTCAATCCTAACATTGTGACAATATTACAGTAAAATCTAATCAGGCAGAGTGTGGGAACAAGAAGGCTATTCCAAATCACAAAAAGTCTATCTAAGGAGTGATGACAGTCTGTCTCTTCACCCTACAGCTCCACAAAATGCCTGGCAGAGTAATTGCAAGGGGATATTTATACCTCATGGGATTACCTCAGTCTGATCCTTCCATGGTTGGAGTGGCCAGAGGAGATTTTGGGCTTTATTGTGGGTTCATCTGTCATTTGCCTTTTTCCTTGATTCCAGCAGCCTAGGTAACGGTTCCTGTATTACTTTTGATTTCCTCAGTTCTAATCACCAAACATCATTTTAAGTTTATGAATGCTCCATTCATCTCAAGAAGTGTTCTTAGACACTCAAAAGCTTGTTATTTTATTTGTTTTATTTGCAAGCCACCTTTCTGTTGGTAAGGGGACCCAAAGCAGCTCATAATATGAGAGCAAGTCATACTAAAAACACAATAAATTACAAGGTTAAACAACAAAAAAGCCTACATTGCTACCATATTTTCCCCGTATTTTTCCGTGTATAAGACGATACTGTTCTCTAAAATATTTAGATTGAGGGTCATCTTATACATGGAAGTAAGGGGGAGGAATCAAAGCGCTTTGATTCCTGCTTTCCCCCTCCACTTTTCGTGAAGATAGTGGAGGGGGTAAAGCACTTTCCTTGCAAGAAAGTGGAGGGGGAAACAATCAAAGCACTTTGATCAAAGCACCCCTCCAGAAAACTGGGTGTGGGTGTCTTATACATGGGGGTGTCGTATACATGGAAAAATATAGTAATATAAAATTAATTAACAATACAATTATAAAAAAAGCATTTCAAAACTGTAAAAACACACTTAGAAAAGCAGATTCAGGGTTTAATTGTCATTATTAAAAGCCTACCTGAAGAGGCAGGTCAAAAATAGTCTAATTAGCTTAACATTTTAATTTGTTTTTAATTCTACCTTTATTTCATATCCATCTATAATTTTAAATTCTGCAGTGTTCTGATATGAATAAAGAAAAAATGTGACCCATGGCTTGGGGGGGGGAGCATATGTTGTTAAAGGATCCAAAACCTAAGGGTTTTAATATTGTATTTGAAGATGACTCTTCCTTCTGTTATGATTGTGAATATTTGAGAGTGCTGATCTCCTACAGATTACCCATTTTACTTTCTGTGTTCTTATGGTTTATATCAATCAAAAAACTGATATTGCAGTGATCAGCTGCAAGAGTTGTGTATATTATTGGCAGCCTATCAACCTTCTTCTAATCTTCCAGATGAAGAAGCAAAAGAAAAAGCTGAAGAAAAGCCTGAGGTTGACCAAGAGGAAAGGAAGCCGGCAGTGAAAGAGCCTGACAAGTCAACTAGTCAAGCACAGCGACTCCCTGCAGGTCGGAGTGTTTTAGGTGGACGCACTGACAGAAGACGGCTGAAAAGTCCTCAAAAGACAGATACGACAAAGGAAATACGACACCCATTTGCTTTGTACGCCTGGGGGGAAAAACAGACTAACACAGGCAATCAGAAGACACACAATGTCTGTGCATCTGCTTCAGAGAATGAAGTAAGCCCGTTGAAAGAACACGCTTGGGTTTTGTATCTCCATCTGCCCCCCATATCAGGTTCGGCTAGGTACATTCTGAACATATGCTCCCTGTTTAAACCTCTCTAGGCTCCCAAGATTTGTTTGTTTCCTAAAGTACATTTTTGCCCATAAGTTAAGGTATGGAACCTTTTTCAGTCGAAGGGCTAGAGTTTTTGGAGTGGGTGGGTGGGCATCCTCGTAGTGATAAGGCAAAAGGATGGGACCAATGGTAGCAGTATATTTTAGCAGAGAAGTTTTCCTATCAATGACCAAGCATTAGGAGAAATGATTTAATCTTTTAGAGTGGGAAAGCCTATTTGAAAGCAGGTAACCCACAAAATGATGATGTCGTGAAGGAGGAGGCGGTATGATCTTCTAGGGAAGACTGGGTGGGGCTCCGTGACCTGAGGTTTCCCCTCCTCTGCCTTTTTTCATATGCCTCACAACAGGCATTGACTGGCTCAGCATGTCTTCTTATTTTTTTTAATGTTTCCTCTGAAAGAAGCTTTGGAGTGTATACTCCTTGGCACACATGGGATAACAGTTGAACTAGTTAGCTGCTAAGCTGCCTTCGTGTACCTCTTCCAAAAGAGCGGGCACATTTCTCTCCTCCGTCTAGGTAAGAGGCAACCAGTGGGTGTACCTAGTTTGCTTTTGTGGTTGGGCTGGCCAGAGTTTAGAAAAGTTACTTTTCTTTTTGCCACACCGAGTTCTTCCAAGGTTGGCTGGTGGATTCTGTGGCAATCTTTAAAAAAGCAACTTTCTCCAGCCATGGGCTGGACTTGCCTAATTTTCTGACCCATGTTTATTGGCTGAAATATTATGCCATTATGCAAAAAATTTGGAAGCAACTTTTGGAAGCTAATTGCCTTAAGAAATCTCTGTAGACATCATCTGATACATACTGTCCCATGCAAGTCAGCATGCAATAGGTAAGGTCTATGGAGATGCTTTAAAAAGCGTGCTTTAACCTGTGGCAGTTCACCTCTAAAGGTTACCCTGTTTCCATAGCAGGATTTGAGCCATTATGTTTGCTCAGCTGCCCGTATACTTGCAGAAGAGTAGGTTCTGTTGGCAATTGCACCTCCTCCTCCTTTAGGTTTGTAATTCTCAATCTCGGCATACCCTTCTGGATTATTTTGGTACTTGCGCTGTCCAAACTATTGCGCTTTTTGTAGTTTTCCCTAACTACCAGAGGGCCCTTGCTTCTCTGACCAGTGGTGACATTCTGAGAAGGGGAAGAAAGTGGACTTCCTGTGAAGTAGTTATTCTGGAATAGAGGGGGGGGGGGTAACCTGCCTGCAACACACTCTGTCGTGTTCAGAGAGGGTGAGTCAGGAGTCAGTGATCATCTGTAAATGTCTTCCTGTATTGATTGTAACAAACCATGAAGACTGAAGCCTTTGGTGGAGTGGCAAATGTCTAACTTTTGATATGTTGGCCTTTTGTCAACTGTCTGGTGCTCAGGCATGATGGTAGTTGGTGTTCATAATCATCTGAGGACCATTAGCTCCTGCCTCTGCCGTGCAAGGTAGTTACAAAACATGTCTTCTCCAGCCTTCGTTTCTTAGATGACAATTGTAGAACTGCAGAGCTGGAAGAAGCCTGATGGATCATTGAGTCCAGTCCCTGTCAAGGAGGCACAGCAGGGAATCAAACTCCCAACCTCTGGCTCCTCAGCCAGACGCCTAAACCTCCGAGCAGTCCAGAATGCGTGGTCCCCCAGATGTCAAATCACAACCCCCATACCTCTTACCATGTGCTGTGCTTGCTAGGACTGATGGGAAGAACCATCCAACAACAGCTGGAGAGCCCCAGGTTCACCACCCCAGATGTACAGATTGCACCGAGCAGTACTTGTGAATGTATTGTAATGCTGTTTCTTTTTCTTTCTGGCTGCCATTTTAGTGCTGCTGTGGAAGGAACGCTCGAGGCTAGAAAATGTGACCTGTCCCTTATCAGAGGGAGGGAGAAAGCAATATCTTTATAAAGCGGCAGGCAGTTAGCATCAAGTGTCCCAAGACAGACAGAACCGAGTTTAGGAATGGCACAAAGAGTTGATGTACATCATGGTAGGCTCCTGGAACGAGCTAGTAAGTTCATGCAAAGTGCTGCTGATTTGCAGAATGTGTGATTCCATAGAAAAGTTCATTCCTGTACAGTATTACAGAATGAACCACAGAAACCAAGTTTTTTTTAAAAAAAGCATACAATGCATAGTTGTCAAACTTGAATGCTGTGCTTCAGTAAGAATGCTTACTGAAATGAGCAAAACGATCTGCCTTTTAGAATTGAATATCCAAAAATACATAAAGATGAGGGATAAGAAATGTAGCCCTCCAGATGTTATTGCATCACAATTCATGTTATCCCAGAGAGCATACCAATAGGTGATCATAGATAAAGGTTCCCCTCGACATTTAGTCCAGTCGTGTCCGACTCTAGGGGGCGCTGCTCATCCTCATTTCCAAGCCATGGAGCCAGCGTTTGTCTCTAGGCCGTTTCTGTGGCCAGCGTGACTAGACACGGAATGCCATTACCTTCCCACCGAGGTGGTACCTATTTATCTACTCGCATTTTGCATGCAAAAGGTGCTGGGACAAGCGACGGGAGCTCACTCCGCCATGTGGATTCGATCTTACGACTGCTAGTCTTCTGACCTCGCAGCACAAAGGCTTCTGCGGTTTAACCTGCAGTGCCACCACATCCCTGTGACCATATCATGGCTTACTAAACTAGGACATTAATTGTTTACTAAGAAAAATATCTTTGTGACCAGCCCCAACCCAAGCTTGTCACTTTTTAAAACAACTTTCCATTAATATGTTTGACACTCACCATTAAATACACCAGACCCAGTGGTTAAAGAATGAAAATAATATATATTTTTATTAAAGAGTAACATCAGCTTAGGAATGGACCTAAGCTTCAGTTCTTCAGTTAAAACAACCCAATAACAACCCCCCTCCTTTAGTTACACTCTCCTTCTCATCATATTCCAGCCCTCCAGCTCCTTCCTCCTTCAGGCTCCAGGACAGGCTTGCTACATGCACCACCCAGCCAGTTGCTTTCTTTCCCTGTTACCAAGCAGATTGGTCAGGGTTCCTGTCGCAGACATTAATTAAGGTGGGGCTGTAGCTTAATGCTAGAGCATGTACTTTGAATGCAGATGGCCTGAGATTTGGTCACCAGCATCTCCCAGTAACAATGGGACCGAACCCTGCCCCAAACCCTAGGATACCACTTCTAGTCAGAATTCACAGTACTGAGCTAGATGGACCAATATCTGACTTGGCATAAAGCAGTTTTCCTGTGTTCCTAACAAGTTACCTTTTTGCTTCTGTAGGCAGTCTCTTTGCTTCTCCATTTGCATGAACCAGCAATCAAGCCAGGACATATTCCGTTAACTATGTTTCATTCAAACTTAGGAAACTGATTATTAGTTTCAGAACAAGCCCAGATATTGAACCATGGCCTGAAGTTGGTTGTATAATCTGGTTTGTTCCCAAGCCATAACTTATCCTCTCTTTATAGTTTCCCATTCTAGAGGCAGAAGACTATAGTTAACAGAGACTTCCTGGCTTGTCTGCCTATTTATGCAAAAGAACTGTTGTCAAAAGATAATCCCCATTTTAGCATATTAAGTTGACATGCAACAGAAGTCAGTCTGATACATCATTTTAGAACCTTCATTTGCCATCTTAATGGAAGCAAAAATATCTATAGTTGAGGGCCGCTGACTCTGAATTGGCATTTTTAGTGGTGTTTTATAGGTGTCCTGTTGTCACCAACCCAATGAAAAGCTGATGATTGGATATTTGATATGTGAAATAAATGGACAAATGGATTTACTTAGAAAAGTAGTATATTTTACTTTTCACTCCATAGATCTCTCAAATAGATGTTGCTAAACAGCAGTACCCCTGAATACAAATGTATGAACTTTTAAAAAGTGAACAACAGTATAAACCTGTTCTTAAATAAGACTAGGTAGCAAAAAAGTGCTTAAAAGTTGGCAACCCACAATAAAAGTTAATTGCTAATGCAGACATTGCTAAAATGCAGACAGATTAAAACTGTTTCAACCTAGTGCTGAAACTTTGTCTTGTGACAAGTGAACAATCCTAAAGAGGAAGCCTATAATTGGGACATTATTATACAGCTATATCTCTTTTAAACCACTTATTTAAACTATGAAGGCAGAGGCATGCAGAAAATGATATCAGAAGATATAATGAAGGTGGGTCCATAGGGAAGCAGGCAGCCCTTCTTTGCAGGAAGGATTCCTAATACCCTTCAGAGTCACCGCCAGTCCAAGGTGGAAACACTGGCTTTGAGGGACCATAGATCTGATCCAGTATAGGAATCGCTGTCTTCCTGTAGAATGAGAAATGGCCATTTGCTGCAATAAGAGAGCAAGCAATTAATGCATCTGGATCTATTGCAGGCGCAGTTATCTTCAGCCATGAAAACAGTTTGATTTCTTCAAAACTGCTAATGATGTACCCTATTCTGCCAGAACCTAGTATAATAAAAGGACAGTTTGCACCACGCATAAAGTAACTGAGTAAATTTGGGAGTATAGAAATATTCCTGTAGAGGACAAAGATTTTGCAGTTTAGAATCTTAGCTTCCTACAAGAAATACATTTTTAACAGACACAACCAAAGACTTTATGCTTAAGACTGACATTTTCAGCCTTTTTTTGGCCATGGCCATAAATGCAAAATGCAAATAATATAGGCCGAAACAGGATTCGGTAAATCACATAATGAAACTCATAAGATGGTGTCGGAAAAATTGTTTCCATTTTTTGTGGCCCCCTTCAAATGGCCCTCTGTTGCTTAAGGAGGCAGATGGTACAACTGTCGTGTAGTGAAGGAAGAACACGGACATTGCTTTCTACAGCACAAGGGCAGGGGTGTAGGAGGCTGGGAGATGACGAGCAAGTTATGTTTCCTGTAAAGACTTTTTTGCTTCCATTGAGAGTCATATATTCTCTTGTCCTGCCATGCTGCATCCAGCAAAAGAAAAATGGGCACTTGAAAACTAGCACAATGGATGACATGCATATCATTGGGGAAAAAAGAAAAGAAATGGGAGTGTTCCTGTTGCTTTAGCCCATTTTATAAGCAGTCTTGAATAAAAAACTCTGAAATTACCATATTTTTTCCATGTACAAAACTATACTTTTGTCTAAAATCTTTAAAAATTGAGGGTCATCTTATACATGGAAGTAAGCTAAGGAGAGAAAAAACAAGTAGAGGGGAAAGCAGGGATTAATGCGGTGCAGTGCGTTGATCCCTTTCCCCCTACACTTGCTAAGCCCCACTTAGATTTCTTAATTTTGGGTTAGAAAAGTGGTGGGCGTCTTATACACGGAAAAGTACAGTACATTTTTCTAGTGCTTAATACATGTACCTGGAAAACCCTAGAAAGGTGTCACCATAAAACAGGATTGACTTGATGGCACAGGATAATGATGATTTATCTGTGCAAAATAGGGTTAAAAGTCTGTGTCGCCTTAGAACAGAATCTATCAACATAACTGTCCCTCCAGTTCTAAAGCTTTATTTAAACGTGGGTCTTGAATAACCTGGCTGCAATCAATCGGTAACAATAGTAATAATTTTGAATATCAGTAGTATAGGCATTCAATCCTTGATCTATATTTTTATCTTTAATTTTCATTGCTCAGGGTATGTAAGAGTCTGTTGTTTTTATTGCAGAACATTCAATTGTTTTTGCCTTCATATTCATAAATCACTTTGAGGACTTTACTAGCTGGTGGGAGGTATACAAATATTTGAAATACAGTATTAAATAATAACGACTGTTACTGTTACTGTTACAAACACATTGGATAGTCTCTGTTATAGAGCTGTAAATGGGAGGCAGTCCGATGGCACTAATGAATGTTCACGTTAAAAGGTAATCTGGAACAGACATACAGTCACGGCCAAAAATATTGGCACCCTTGCAATTTTGTCAAAAAATGCAACCCTTCTCTCTGAAAATTGTTGCAGTTGAAAATGTTTTGGTACTCACATGTTCATTTCTTTGGTTTGTGTTGGAACAACACACACACACACACACACACACACACACACACACACACACACACACACACACACACACACACACACACACACACACACACACACACACACACACACACACACACACACACACACACACACACACACACACACACAACAGAAGAAAAGTCAAATCTGATACAATTCAACACAGAAACCCAAAAATGCACTGGCCAAAATTATTGGCACCCTGTCTAAATTGTAAGAAATAATTGCTTTTCAAGCATGTGATGCTCCTTTAATTTGTATTTAGGCACACCTGTGGTCAACTTGTGACCAGTTAAGAGTGAGAAAAGTTGACTCAACCTTTGTGTTGTGTGTGAGCATGGAGAAAAGAATGAAGTGTAAAGAGTTGTCTGTGGATTTGAGAGAAAAATTGTGGAAAAACATTGATAATCTCAAGGCTACAAGTCCATCTCCAGAGATCTTAATGTTCCTGTGTCCACTGTGCGCAATATCAAGAGGTTTACAGCCCATGGCACTGTAGCTAACTTACCTGGACGTGAAGAGCAGAATTACTGAAAAATTACAACGAAGTGTTGTGCAAAAGGTGGATATAGAACCCAGATTAACTTCCCAACAAATTCAAGCTGATCTGCAGACACAGGGTACAACAGTGTCAGCTCTCACTATGCGTCACCATCTGAATGAAAAGGGACGCTATGGTAGGAGACCCAGGAGGACACCACTGCTGACACAAAGGCATAAAAAAGCAAGACTGGAGTGTGTCAAAACTTATGTGACAAAACCACAATTCTTTTGGGAGAACATACTGTGGACAGAGACAAAAGTAGAGCTTTTTGGTAAAGGACATCATGGCACTGTTTACAGAAAAAGAAATGAGGCATTCAAAGAAAAGAACATAGCCCCTACAGTCAAACATGGTGGAGGTTCAAAGATGTTTTGGAGTTGCTTTGCTGCTTCTGGCACTGGATGTCTTGACTGTGTGAATGGTATCATGAAATCTGATGATTGCCAAAGAATTTTGGGGCACAACGTAGTGCCCGGTGTCAGAAAGCTGCACCTCCACCAGAGGTCATGAGTCTTCCTGTAAGACAACGACCCGAAACACACTTCAAAAAGCACTCCAAAATGGTTACAAACAAAGTGCTGGAGAGTTCTGAAATGGCCAGCAATGAGTCCAGATCTGAATTCCATAGAACACCTGTGGAGAGATAGCTGAACAGCAGTTGGGAGAAGGCATCCTTCAAATCTGAAGGTCCTGGAGCAGTTTGCAAAAGAAGAGTGGTCCAGAATTCCAGTAGAGAGGTGTAAGAAGCTCATTCATGGTTACAGGAAGCCATTGATTTCAGTTATTTTTTCCAAACGGGGTGCTACCAAATAATTTTGGCCAGTGCATTTTTGGGTTTCTGTGTGAGATTGTATCAGATTTGACTTTTCTTCAGTTTTTTTGTGTTGTTCCAACGCAAACCAAAGAAATGAACATGTGAGTACCCAAACATTTGCAACTGCAACAATTTTCAGAGAGAAGGGTTGCATTTTCTGACAGAATTGCAAGGGTGCCAATATTTTTGGCCGTGACTGTAGCTATAGATGACCAGAGAAATATAATATCTGTGAACACCCAGGATAGCATATAGACTCGACATATTTTACCTACTGTTGGATTCATGGTGGCCACTGTATAATGCTGGAGCAGTGGTGCTCTGCTTTTAGGTCTGTAAATATAAAGGAAATGTACGTTCTCTCTTGCTATAAAGGCAAACTATATAATGCAAATTACATTGTAACTCAGATAAATCTATGCATCAATCTCATGATCCAAATATCCTGGAGCTTTAAGTTTTATCTCACTGGTTGACACTTCCATGTCTCTGTCAGATTCATGAGTCTGCGTTAAGAGCAAAGAACAAAAGGCAAGTGGAGAAAAGGAAGCTGTCCCAGAGACAGATTCGTTCAACAGAGGTCGAGAGAAACTGGAGAGCGAAACCATCTGGACCAGACAATCCCTGGATGACTGAATACATGAGGTGTTACTCGGCACGAGCCCGGTGATTCAAAACTTGAGCGGACCCCACCTTTTTGTTTTAATTTCAGAAATAGTACTGGGAAACAACTACGACACTGCAGCAAAATTCCAAACTACCTATGCAAGATTTTTACAAAAGGATTTTTTATTAGGTAGTTTGTTACATTTGTTTATATTTTGGCTATTTATATTGGCTGTAGTGCAAAGAACTGGTACCATACTGATGGACGGGAATGGGAACTTTGTTTGCCAGTAGAGATTCCCTCTTACCTTTTTCAAAAACATGTGGGCCAAGAAATTTGCCCGTGGACCTTCAGGTGACAAGCTATAAAAGGTTGTACAGTGAACTGTTTTATTCAAAGAACTCAGAAGGGATTCCTTTACAAATGTTTAAATCTTTGTTGATTACTGAACTCGTCAGTTCTAATCCACAGAAATTTGGTTTCCATAATGACACACTGTGAGTTAGTTACAATTAAAAATGTTCTTGGTTTTGAGGGCCAGGGACATTTTAAAAATCAGGTATGTAAACACCATTATGTTTTCTACTTATTTTAATTAACTTGCAGTGGTTTGTCTGGGTCAGTGCAACTTGTGACCTCACAAGCCAAAAGATACCCCTGAGCCATTGAGTGTGGCTGTCTATATGTTACATCCCAGCTCTCATCAGCACTGCCAGCATAGCTGGTAATGAATGAATGATGTTGGGAGTCATAGCCCAGTAACACCTAGAGGGTCACATTTCCCCATTCTTGCTCCGTGGAGTCCACTCTTGAGCCTCTGTAACTCTGCTGTTGCAAGTCATCCCGAGTCTGCAAAAATGGGGGAGTGATGGTTGGCAAGTCTTAAGCTGTGGAGGCCTGAGTATGCAGGTTATTATACAGCTGTCTGTAAAGTGTTAGAGATCTGAAAATGTTGGGGGGATTTACAGAAAATTCTCTCCAGTTTTTGTTAAATATATGTGACATATTCAGGTTTACATTCCAGTTGTGGATTTCGTGGCCATCTGGAATTGAAGATTTTGGTGCAATAGGTAAGTAATGTGCTATGATTGTATTTTGGAACTGTATTAATTTGCTGTCATGATCTTACTGTACCAAATGAGATAGACAATCATGAATTAAGTAGTGGGAATCAGTTCAGTAATTTGCAGCAAGTAACACAGACTTGGTGCCACTGAACTAAGATTTCTTTTTGTTGTCTTTTGATAATGTTTCATTTTGTAACCAGTTTTGTTTAGTGAGCTTCTGCAATAGTGAACATTTACTAATATTTGTACTTTGAAATGGACTTTTCTACTGGTCTCACCGAACCAGTGTACATTCCTTAATATATGTTGAGTGCTCAGGTTGACAGTACAGATTATATTCTTTTCCAGTCTTAACACATGCCCATGTTTCCCCCCAAACTAAGTCTGTGGAAAAGCAAATAAGCCTTTGATGATCATGAAAATGTTAATAATCTGATACAGTTCAGAGTTTGTTTTGAGAGACTGTCTGCCACGTTTATTGCCAAGCTCTAAAGTGATGTTTTTAAAGCAGCTTTGAATGGCATTTGTGGAGTACAATGGCTATCTGGAGATTTTAAAGAATGTTTTGGCTTCAGTAACAAAACTCCTGCACAACTATGGAATTAATGTCTTAGCAGAACTTCAGTATCTTTTTTTAATGACCAATGCATTGTGTCTTTTCCTGCTGACTATGTTGGATATCCTTACCCATAACTTTTGGTTTCTTTCCAAAAATAGATGGATTTGTTGGAACCCTAGTCTTTCAGCTGATAAAATGAAAGAACTTGACTTTAAAAATAAACCATTCGCTTAATGTTCAGGTGTGAGTTTGGTAGCCAGAATATTACCACCCAACCAAATCAAAGTAGCCATTTGTGAACTCCAAACCATTTTGATAGAGTACCATACAAAAATGTTTAAGAGGGAAATGCCCTATACGAATGCTATTGGGGAAAGAAGCGCAGAACAGCCTGCTGCTCTCTGGAGTCAGTGGCATGGAAAGGATTTAAAATGGAATGGGAGGAGGAATGGGTGACTGGGGACGATACAGAATTTTTATGGATGACTGGGAACAGGAATATCCCAGCCTGCAACATCTGTGGGTCCTATTTTTCAATTTCCCTCCTTTTAGTAGTACATGAAGAACGTTCTTATGGCTTAAAGGCCATTTTTCTTAAGTGGTAGTAGTCTAATTCTACTTAAAGGGAGTGTTCATTTATACATCTAGCCAGTCAGAATAAAGTTCCGCAAACATGACAACCATGATGGGCAGATACTGGAAAAAGGATGGCTTTCTCCTTTTCTAAAGCTTGCTAATTGTTGTGCTGGAGATTTTTTTTTCAAAGTAGAGTTATAATGTGTTAAAACTCTGGCTATGCTCTGTGACTTGATTAATTCAGAGAAACAGTAACAGGTGCTGAAATGATTTGTCTTTCTGGTAAAGGAGCATGTACATATTTCTGTCTCACTTACATTTGGATTATCTGCCTCTCACATCTTTACAGTGGAAAACTACCATCCAAATTCATCAGTGCATAAGCTTTCTTTTAGAGGTAAAGATGAAGGAGAGTGAGTAGAACTACTTGGCTGAGCAAATCTTAAAATTGTGGGCACTGTCACAAAATGAATGGAATGCTTTGTAATAATTCTCTCCTTGGAAGCATGGAAACCTGCATCATCTCTTTGTGTCTTCAATAAATCTGGATCAGTATACCCTTCATTTGCCGAATGCACAATACACCCAAATGCACCAATGACACTTTGCAGTTTCAGCACAGTTGGAGTTTCTGCCAATTTGACAAATTCTTTCTCATATTAATATGTGAGACTGTAAAATAACATTCTGCAATACTTCAGTGTTTGTAGTTTCACATGTACCTCATAGCATGATCAAATGACTTTAATGGCAGCTATCACAGGTGAAAATTTAGATTTCTCTCTTAAAATAAGAGAGCTAATGCCCAACATATTTGTATTTAGGTCCTCCGCTCCCCCAAACATCTTGGCTAGAGAGGGGGATGCTTTTAAAGATAACAACCAGCTAACCTCTCTACTCATAGATACCAACCAATCTTCTCAGTAGGAGACTACCTAGCTGCGCAACTATAGCTTACTGCTGTATAGAGTTGTGCCTTGGATTGGAACATCAACCTGACAACAGTATTAAAGAATTAAAATGGAGCATCTCAGATGTCATCTAAAACTGACCAGCAGGGAAGAAAGTAATGTAACTTCCTATGGTTGGCACAAGAATATTAGTATTAACACTGCCAACCTTCTGCTGGTTGGTTGAAAATGACTCTGGTTGAAACTTTCCTGGAAATTTGTCCCCTTAGCTCTCATACTCCTGCAAGGGCCTTTGCCCTATTTCTTCGAGATTTTAAGCAATAAATATTACTGAGAACCATTTCTGTACAAGACTGGCACTTAAGAGGGTTTCTGTTACATATCAGAAGACTAGATTTTCTGTGCTTCTGTATGTACAGAGAAAAATTATTCTTGTGGTATGAGATACAAAATGGTGAACACATCATGCAAATAACTGCCAACTTCTTAGTAAGTACATGTTTACACCCTCTGCCCCCAACTATGTCAGGTTGTGACTTGAGGTTGGCTAAATCAAGCTATACTGATACTGCATGCTACCTGGAAAAACCCAAAGAATTCATATCGTGGCAATGAACAGCTGAAATCTGACTAAAATCTTGGGAGTGTTGCTGTTTAAACAGGTATTTATTAGCCATTATGGGGATACACAGCAGTAAAGCCATAAATTCAGTTCCTATTCCTACATGTAATCCCTGGAAAACCAAGGGGTTAGGGTATGTCAGAGGTGCATTTCACTTTTGTAAGCACTAGAATCACTTTAGAGAAAAGTGTGGAAAAAATAAAGCTTGAAGCAATATGTGACTTAGAACATGTCTTAAACAGCACTTGCTTTTTCTAATGTTTTGTGTTCTTTATATTTAATTGTACTTGCTATGACTTTGTACAAGTGAATAAAATGGATTTGGAAAGTTAGTTCGACCATTTTTTTGATAAGTGTCATGGGTCTGAACCTAGCTAAACGTAGTGGTTCACAATTACAGGAGGGTGACAGCAGTTTTCATGCATTTTGTAAGATGATACCAGCTAATTTACCTATGTTAAATCTGAAGTTCAGCAGTAAGTAGCTATGGATGTACTTAATGACATTCCAACGTACACATTTTAACAGTGGCTTCATACATGAATGGAAAGCTCCCTAGTGCCAGCAATGTTTGCTAAAAACTTAATAGAAATTACTGCTACTAATATGTTAGCATATTTTACTAAAAAACCTTGGGCAGAACATTCCATCCATAAACAGAAATCATTTTATTAGAACTTCCAATTCTTATACTGGAAAAATTGAAAGTTTGTCGTGGAGGGGTAGCCTTTCATCAGATTTCTTGTCAAGAGCACACTATCTTTTAGTGTGGTGTTTGAGCCGTTTTTAGTATTTGTACTTACTGTTAGCTTTAATATTGTCTTCTAATGATGTAACTTGCTTTGCATCCTTTTAAGGAGCAATGTGAGGTGAAAAATATTTTAAATAATAAATTTACAACTCTTTCTACCGTGTCTTTTAGAAAACAAATTAAGGTGGAGTTTGTTTTTGATTTCCAAAAGGAGAGAGAATTCCCCACAAGGTGGGATTACCTAAAACTGTATACCCGAGATTCATATATTCACAATGGACTAACTCACTACCATCATCCATATAAAAGAGCACAGAAAAATGCCATGTTGTTTGCAGAAATATGCTACACTAACCTACGGCCACCTTTTCTTGCCCTTCTCAGGTGAACTCACATAATTTCTCCGATTCAACACTGCTGTGATACTATCATCATCATCATAACCACCTCTGAAGGGCAGAGCTTAATAATAAAGGAGAGACAAAACAATATGCTTCCTAAATAATCTGACATTATTCCATACAAGATAGAAAATGTGTTACCACCCACAAATAACGTAAAAAGCAACAAAGCTTTTGTAAAACAGGCATGGTAAATAATGAAGCCCTTTAAAGTCCTCAAAAAAAGGAATCTAGAAATGTTATACACATGTTTACATAATTGTCAGGTGTTGCTTCACTGCCCTCAAAGCTTTCCCAAGCCAAAAATCAGAGACTGTGCATATAGTTAAAGATTTTTTCTTAACCTTTGAGGGACTATCTTAGATGTGTGATTTTGCAGAAGGGCACCTTAGCATTCATTTACATATACTTGGACAGGATGACCGTTGGAAAAGGTTAATCAGCTAATCACTCTCTTCATCCACATCACTGCCAAGCTCGCTAGATGGCTGAAAAGAAACCCACATTTAATACATTTAAATAAAACCTTTTATTCATTTCAGTGACATTCCTCTGATGACATAAACCAGCATAGTAAAATCTTTACAGTATAGAAATCATGCAGTTTACTAATGTATACTAATACTACGTAAATGCACTTTTTAGAAGCAGTTAAATGCCCAGGGCATGTATGTATTGTCTTGAGGCTCAACCGTAGTAACACTGTTTAAGCTCCTGGAGTTTCTCTGGGAAACCAAGCCACTACAAGTAGTAACACTTGAATTGCTTTGAAAACCTACATTAACTACTCCAGTGATGTAGCAAGAGTGTGCTGCTAGAGTTTTTAAATCTTTATGGGTGGAACTATATACTTTAAGGGAAATACTGGGTTTCAAATCCTTTTGTCCACCACACAAAGGGGAAAATGAGGCATTTGCAGAGGATTTTTTTTCACAATTTTTTTCTTAAAGTTCCCAAGTTAAGCTCCAGAAAGACACTTAAAGTGAGAGCAATCTGAGGTGAAAATCTGGGGACATGATATGAAGACTTCCCTATAGATTCCTCCCAATCCTGCATTTATGCTAATGTTTAGGAAATGTGTTTGGAGGTATGAGGAGAGCTATCTGCTTTTATAGTTCACTTCTATATGAATTTTCTTAGAAGAAAGCAAAATTACAATCAAGTATTTCCAGTTACACGTGTACAGGATGGCAGACTTATTGTATTAACATTAGATGATGTAGAAAATCTTAGAACTGCTATTCATTAAATCCTAATTAGGTTTTCTCCTCTATATTTCATGGTTTATGAATAACCACTTCTTGCATTAATTTGGGATGAATATGTAGTAAGACTGCTTGTGTCTGACTCTAATGGCAAGCTGAAAAAAAAGGACACCCTCAGAAAGAATATATGCAACCAGATTATGTCTACACAAACAGTAAGGCAAGATCTCCTGAGCTCTCCAGCCTACTGGAAAATAGCAAAAGGGAAGACCAGGTTCAGCATTCATGTTGACATATCTTTTGTTTTTTCACCACCCTCAGTGTTTGGTAATTGCATTTCTCGGCACACAGTCTTTTACAACAGAGGACAGGAGTGTATTTGTTCTAGATCACTGGTTCTTAACCTTGGGTTACTTAGGAGTTTTGGACTGCAACTCCCAGAAGCCTTCACCAGCTGTCCTGACTGGGGTTTCTGGGAGTTGCAGTTCAAAAGCATCCGAATAACGAAGGTTAAGAACCACTGTTCTAGATCCCTACTTTTCATAGAGTGCATTACTATTTCATAGTCTCCATTTAGAGAAGAAAATAATTTGCCAGTATGAAACAGAACAAAATGCAAAGTAAGGTGTAGGAACATTACGGAGTAGCACATTCCTCCACTGTACACAGCTGTGTAAATTTTTTTGTATTTCACCACTAATTAGTGCAACATTCTCCTTTATACAGTGGTGCCTCGCTTAGCGATGTTAATCCGTGCAGCAAAAATCACTGCTAACCGAAAACATTGCTAAGCGATTTTTAAAAGCCCATAGGAATGCATTGAAACCCCTTCAATGTGTTCCTATGGGCAAAAAACTCACCTTTAAGCGAAAATCCTCCATACGGCAGCCATTTTCTCTGCCCAGTATGTGAGGAATCCGTCCCAAAACAGCGGGCGGCCATTTTGGAACCGCCGATCAGCTGTAGGAAAACAATTGCTATGCGATAATTGGTAAGCGAAACAGCTTACCAATCATCGCAAAGCGATTTTTTCCTATTTAAAACATTGCAATGCGATCGCTTTTTCGATCGCAAATTCTTCGTCACTAAGCGGTTTCGTCAAACGGGGTGCTCGTTAAGCAAGGCACCACTGTATTACTGTTTCTAATTTAAGAAGCAAATATAGTATTATGATAGTTACAGAGAGGGAAGAAATAGGAAGCTTCAAGTCATATGTAGGAAAATAACCCGGACTCCAGGAATTGGGCTTTAGGGAAATACTTACCAAGCTTCTTTGGAATTGTTTTTGGCATGGATACATGTAAAATTTAAAAGCACACAATAAAAACACCACACATACACAAGGAAGAATATTCCCTGAAATCACTTCTGATCAACTAAGACATCCATGCAGCATATTTTATATACCCATGCGATACACGTAATACACACCAATAGAGATATTGCATGCTAGCAACTTTCCACTGCTTTAAATTTATGTCCATACAGTACTTCATGTCTCCCCCCCCCCACACACAACACTGTTAATTATTTTACTGGTATCAGTATACTTTATTCTTCAGTGTTGACTTTGAAATGAATTAGCCCCTTCTACTGAAGGTTCTCATTGATTTCAAAGCTCTCCAGTGTCCTTTCTGTGTTCTAATCCATAACCAGCTGCTCATCCCAATCGCACATGTGTGTGTGTGAAAACTCAACCAAGGGCCTACATTGTATTGTGAAAGGGCAAATTAAATAAGAACTTTCAAAAACCATGAGGCGTTTCCCAAGTCTTTTTTGCTGCACTACAACCACAGAAACTATCAGTTTGATAGGCTCTGTATGAACCTCTCTTGTAACAACCTATCCAATAATTAAAACAGTCCTTATATGTTCTGCTTTGGTTATCTCTGCCAGGAAAGCTTAGGTGGGGGGGTAAGCAATATAAAACTGTTTTGTTGTTAGTTCATTGTACCTAGGGAAATCCTCTCTAATTATTATACTTGCCAAAATCGTCTTTGGCACTCAGACTTTTGGCATTTGCCTTTTTTGTTCTTGCATTTTTATTTGCTTTTGTTATTCAGCGTGGTGATTTTTGGCTGGCAATTTTTTTTACTCACAGTATCTGAAGTATTTTATCTGCAATGTAATGATGTTCGTAGTTTTATCTGCTGTTTCTGGTTTTACTGTTTTGTTTCACCAATTTGTTTCCATACCTTCCCTTGAATGTTGATAGTAGAAAAGCATCATACAAATATTTTGATCAAGTATATTTAAATCAGTGCAGCTCTTAAGGAAAGTTTGACTCTTTCCTTGCAGGCCAGTCCCCCCCTCCCAAGTTACTCTGCATATTCTCTGAAGGGTAGAAAACTGCTTGGGATGAGTCAGGCAGTGGTTTTGATTAGAAAAAATAAAATGCAACCAGATTGCAGCCTCTCAGGTACATAAACATACAAAGACAGTTCCTTCAAAATACTACATTCAAATAAGGTTTCCTACTGTATCTGTAAGCCAAATGACTTTATCAGTAGACAATAGTATAAACCCCTGCATTCGTTTCAGTAGGACCCAGGGAAAGAACAGAAACAGCAATCTTTAGCTGAAGATACAAAATATTTTTCCTAGCTGAAATAATCATGCTGCCACCTTGGAATCAATAGCCTGGATCCTGTTCAAACTATTCACATAATGGTCTGCTGCATGAGCTGTTCAACATTTTTCTTCCTTGCTATCAAGGTATGTGGGAACCAGGGAACCAAGGTATGTGGGAACAGCACTGACTCCTACTGGCCCAATGACAAGCTCAGGAATCCAGAATTCTGCTACTGTGGAATTCTGCAGTAGCACAATGTTCTATACCACCAGCAATCAACAGAATTCCAACCATAAATCCCCCATGCAACACAAAAAGCCTATGTGCAGCTTCTGAGTTTCCTTATTGTAGAATTACAGCCATAAATGTTCATATTCTGTTACTGTTGGTTGTTAAACACTATAGCTAAGAAATTTCATAGAGGCCAAGTTACATACAACCCCAATTCAAGGTTTCCAGGTAAACCTCCAGTCCCTGTACTAGGCACAGTGAAAGTCAACGGAATATTTTCTTTCATAGTAGCATGGGATAATTTTCATGAAGAGAGTTCTTTGTGGAAGTTTCAGGTCCATTTATAACATCTCAAACATGGGTTAATTGCTGCCATTTACTGTGTTGCATTTCTAAGATTACAAAATTGTGGAAGCTGACAACACTTTGTAAACACTGTAAATTTTGAAGCAATCTTTTTACACACACACTATATATATATATATATACTACTTTTCAGATTGCTTCTTTCCACAGAGGTTTATAAACTGGAAATTATTTTTCTTTAAAAAAATCAGATAATAGTGATTCACAAGTTCAAATACTGCTCTTGGATGGCAAAACAAGTCGGCATTATCTTTCACTCAAAAAATACAGTTAGTTATCATTTAGGATGTAAAAAGTAAGAATTTACCAAGGCAAGATCAGACAGGAGTAAGCTCTCTGAGTTCAGTATTATTTTTATACACTATCCTTGACAAAGTGACTGAAATACAAATAATAATTATCAGGAAATCAGACAGCTATGTTTCATTTAAAAAACCTATGTCTTCAATATAGCAGATTAAACTTGTGACCTAAGTTTTCCCAAAAAGAAACAAAAACCCAAAACCAAATAAGAATGTGGCAAATAAAACAGTGACAGTCAATGCCAGTAGCATTCAATGTCAACTCAATAAATATAAACTACAATACAAAAAAAAAATTTAAAAAGTATGAAAACATGATAATGCCTACCAAGTAAAAATTTTAGATTTAAAAGTAAACAAACAGCTGTTAGTGCAATATTATGTCAGTATAGCATGTTTTGGAAATTTAATAGTGATGTTAATGAACCAAAATATACAACAGAAAACATATACAGGCATTCTAATTTTAGTATTGTCCACTGAATTACCAGTTTTTCTTTTTTCTTTCTTTCTTTCTTTTTGCAGTCTTGTTGTGCTAAGTGCACACTTCTGGAAGCCATTCTATAGTACTTTTGTTTTTAAAAAAGATATTGTATGTGGTCTTCTTTGTTGAATCAAAAAGGAGTTCTAAGACTGCAAAGTCTTGAAGCCATGACAGTTTTTTAATGAAATTGTTGTTTGGAAAGACAGCTGAAAAAATAAAAAGTATTGATTATTAACCCAGTATGGTATAGTGCACTGGTTCTTAACCTTGAGTTACTCAGGAGTTTTGGACTGCAACTCCCAGAAACCTTCACCACCAGCTGTCCTGACTGGGGTTTCTGGGAGTTGCAGTTCAGAAGCATCCGGGTAACAAAGGTTAAGAACCACTGGTATAGTGGACAGAGTGATGGACTACGACTCTGGGGAACCAGGATTCAAAATCTCCACTTGGCCATGTAAACTCGGTGAGTGAGTGGACCAGGTAAAATAACTCCTTAAATATCTCAATTACCTTGAACTTATTTATTAGGGCTGCTCTAAGTAAGTTCTGACTTGATAGCACATAACTAATTATGAAGTCATTTGACGGGGGACCCCTCTGAACCTATCAGGAATTCCTTCTGAATAAAGCCACAGTGTCATGACATATTTCAAGACTGCCCTTTGGGCTAGGAATAAGGTGGGGCTCAAGGTCATGGTGGCCAATGTATGTCCTTGCAGAAACATGCATGATCTAAAGAGCCTCTACAACAGTTCAGAAAATTCATAACTGTCCTCTGACCATTCAGATTATCAAATATGTAGTACCAATTCAGGTTTTTCCCTTTATTTCTTCAAAACCAGACTGCCTTCTTTTATAGCTGCTATCAGGCTACATCCAGCAGGATTCACCCTCCTCTGGCAGCCTCTAATGTCACTGTGGCATCTGCCCAGGTCATGAATATTTACGTGCTATTTGCATAGACCAATGGGAGTGCTGGGGGTGGAGTTACGAGATACAAGAGACTCACAGAGATAGAAGATTGAGAGAGTTTTGGAGCTTGGGCGGGTAGCAAGGGAAAGTGCCGCACTGCATGAGCAGCAACAGCCTACTTGTGCAATGCTGGATGGAATCCCATAGTGTTCACCACAGTTGTCCCACTGACAGAGTAAAGAAACCCTTTTGTAGAAATAAACAAATAGTACCATTAAATCTGTGGTACAATGTACCATTTTGTGGCACAGGTATACATTCTGTTTAGATACTGTGGCACTCCCACACCCCAGTCTGTACAAACTGAGAATCAACATTTACGTTCAAATAGTGTTTAGGATTATGTTATTCAGCTCGCAAAAACAAAACAACACATCAATATCCAATAGACTTTAAGATCCAATCTAAAAAAGTGACCTAGATTAATTATTTTCCCTTGGAACATACTGTAGTTTTCCATGTGTAAGATGATACTTTTGTCTAAAATCATTAGACTGAAAATTTAGGGTCATCTTATACACAGAAGTAAGCTGAGGAGAGAACAAAATGGCCCATACCTTGCCTTGCAAACAGGGTTCCTTCAGTCACAAGGCTTAGCTTCCTCCAATCATGAGCCTTATGTAACTGACATCAGCTGAACAAACCAACTGGAACACATCTTGTTGGAGGTAGAGCATGTAGGCAGTGCTCAGATGCAACAGGGACAGTACTGGTATGTAAATGTTACCTAATTACTAAATAAAAATGATTCTGTTTTATGTTTAAAATATTGATTTCTTAATTTGGGGTTAGAAGTCTTATACATGGTGGTGTCTTATACATGGAAAATATGGTATGTTTCAAATCCTACCGTCTAATTGTGACTATGCTTGAAATCAGTGGTTCCCGAACTGGGGTCCCCAAATGTTTTTGGACTGCAACTCCCAGAAATCCTGGCCAGCACAGCAAGTGGTGAAGGCTTCTGGGAACTGAGAGGCCGTAGCTGCCAGATGGGTAGTGTGGTGTCTGCCCAAGTCATGAATATTCATATAATATCTGCATGGACCAATGAGAGTACTGAAGAGGTAGAGTCATGAGATATAAGATTCTCTGCAGGAGGAGGGGGAGATTAAATTGGAGTTTTGAAGAGAGTTGAGAAGGAAGGTTTTGGGAATTGGGAGTTTGGAGTGGAGAGAGAGAGGGGGTTGGCAGTTGAGGGTGGATGAAGTGGGATGTTTGGTTAAGAGTTAAAGACATTGATTGTACCTTCATCACCTGTATTAATAGACAACTTCTATTTGGTTCTATTTAAAATGACACATGGCCTGGACCTCTATTACTGTACATTAATAACACTTAATGCTGATGTAATCAACTGGTGGCAACTGAAAGCCACATAGCTTGCACCCTGTGTTTGGTGAAACAATCAAGGGATAGGTGGGCATGTGACAGGTGGTATATAAATCAAATAAACCAACCAACCAACCATGGCTCTAAACTAGTGGCATCTAATATTGGATTTTCAGGAGTTGTAGAACTGTAACTCCCCAAACCTGACTACTGGACATGCTGGCTAGGGAGTTTATTTATTTATATCCTGCCGGTTTAGTGCTAGTGCTCCTCTGGGCAGTTTACAGATTAAAACTAAAACCCCACCAGACCCCATACGTTCAATATTCACAGGTATGGATCTAACATTTATGCCATTAAAATATCAAAAGAGGGGAAAAATTAAAAATCAGTACTAACGGCATCCAAGATATAAGTTATTGAAGACAGCTTTGTAGAATTCTGAATTCAGTAATTTCCTGAACATCAAGGAGGAAGGAGCCTGGTGTATCTCATTTAATAGCTTATTCAAAAGAATGTGGCCACCACCAAAAGTTGAAATTGCTGCATCTCAGCTCCCCAAAGCATCTGCCAGCATGGTTAATCGTCAGAGATTTTGGAAGTTACAATTCAACATCTGGGCACTGCAGTTGGGAACCATTACTCGACAACATGTCAAATTAACCTCACAGATACATAAAAGTGGTAAGACTTACAATGGAGGCAACTATGCCATTGTTGCCACAAGGCAAGCTAAGAAGTGTAGATTTTCCATGTTCAGTTTTTAAAATGCCATGAAGAAACACACTGCATATTTGGAACACTGACAATCCAGTATTTACGACCTGATACTTAACTGAAATGCTAGTACTAAATATGGCTGCCTTGTGTTTACAAATCTGCCCGTTCGCATAGGTAACCAATAGTTCCATACAGTAGGCTGGTAAAAGCAGCACAGATATTTCCATCCTATTTTTCCAGTCTTTTGGGGTTCTGAGAAAGGGAAGACAATGTTCTCTCCTTTGCCTGCTTCAGTAGAAGGCTTCAACAAACAAAACACTACCCTGTATTTCCACAGAGGTATGCATGGTGGCTAGTCAAACCCTTACACAGTTTATAAAAAACAGCAGCAAGAAGTAAGAAATGCAACCAGTATACTTATAGTAATGGTGGGAAGAATGAGGTGGGGGATTGCTTTTCTCAGGCTTCGCTCCTCTTCCGATCCCTGCTCGGGCATAGGAAGAGAAGGGAAGAGGAGGACTCAAGACAGTGGGGGTGGGAGATCGCTTGGGTCCCCCTTCCCTCCTCTTCCTATGCCTGAGCTGGGATAGGAAGAGGAGCAAAGCCTGATCTCAGTGGAAAGAAATAAGGGAGAATAACAAAAGAGGAAAAACAAGAGATCTCTTCCAGACAATCCAAGAAATCAAAGGAAATTTAAGAGTAGGCATATTGGATGATCAACAGGGAAGCACACAATCTAATCAGAAGACAAGAGAAGATAGAAACAGTATGCTAGGACCTGTACAGAAGAGGTAAAAGGATAACAGACTTCTCTGAAGAAGAATCTTATGCTGAACCTGCAGTTCTAGAAAGTAAATTGAAAGCTGCTCTGAAAGCACTAGGAAGAAAATCACCAGGGGTAGACAGAATACTGATAAATCTGTGTCAAGTCACAGAGACTGAATCTGCCAAAATTATAATAAGAATATGTCAACAAATATGAAAAATAAAACAATGGCCTACAGACTGGAAAAATATATATTCCAATCTTCAAGAAAGGAGATGTCAAGGACTGCAATAACTATAGGACTGTTGCTTTAATTTTCCACACAAGCAAAGTGATACTGAACATATTGTAACAAAGGCTTTTACCTTATATTGAGTGAGAAATGCCTGTTCAAGTTGGATTCTGAAAAGGAAGAGTCACTTGAGATCATATTGCAAACATACATTGGCTACTGGAGTGCACCAAAGAATTTCAGAAGAACAGTCTGTGTGTTATAGACTACAGCAAAGTCTTTGACTGTGTGGATCATAAGAAACTATAGGTTGTTCTTTTTTTAAAAGTGTGCCACTTGATCATCCTGGTGCTTAACCTGTATTGTGGACAAGATGCTGCTGTTAGGACAGAATACGGAGAGTCAGAATGGTTTCCTGTAGACAAAGGTGTCAGACAAGGATGTGTTTTATGTCCTTATCTGTTCAATCTGTATGTAGAGCATATCATATAGAAAGCCAGATGGAGGAGTGAAAATTGGTGGAATAACAATAATTAAGATATGCAAATAACACCATCTTACTAGCAGAAAGCAGCAATTACTTGAAATTACTTTAGTAAAAGGGAGAGAAGAAAGTGCCAAAGCAGGACCGCAGTTGAACATTAAGACCAAAACCATCATTACAGAAGAACTACACAACTTACCATAGACAATGAAGGAACTGAAATAGATTTTGTATACCTTGGTTCAACCGCCAAGAGTGTAGCCAAGAAATTAGAAGAAGACTGAGATGCAGAAGAGCAGCAATGAAGTAACTAGAAAAGATCATCAAACATAAGGATGTGCCACTGGAGACCAAGACCACAATCATCCATACTCTTGCATTTCCAATAACCATATATGGGTTGAAAGCAGGACAGTAAAGCAAGCTGACAGAAAAAAATCGATTCATTTGAAATGTTGTGCTGGGGGGGGGGAGAGAGCTTTGAGGATACCCTGAACTGTTAGAAAGACAAATGAGTAAGTTCTAGATCAAATCAAGCCTGAACCATCTCTGGAGGCAAAATGTTGAAACTTACTTTGGGCACATCATGAGAAGATAGGATTCTCTGGAAAAGACAATAAAGCAAAGTATGCAGTGTATATGCTGTACCATAGTAACTGAAGCACTGTCTGGGTGGTTTACAATTTAATTATGCAGGCTACACATTTATCCCACAGTGAGCCGAGTACTCAATTTACTGACCTGGGAAGGATGGAAGGATGGGTCAACTCTGAGTTGGCTACCTGAGCCCATCGGTACTGAACTCAGGTTGTGAGCAGAGTCGTTGACTGCACTACTGCAGTTTAAAAATTGTGTTAAAGCTCCTAATAATGCTGGGAAAGGTTCAGGGTAATAAGAAAAGAGGAAGATCAAATACGAGATGGATTGACTCCATAAACTTTAAAGAAACTACAGCTGTGAGTTTCCAAGAACTGAGTAAGGTTGTTGAGGACAGGACATTCTAAAGATCATTCATTCACCGTCACTGCAGGTCAGAGACAACTTGATGGTACTTAACAGGAGCGGAGACCTGCCATTCCCATACACTGTAACTCACCTAACAACCTGCCCCCCCCCCAAAAAAAACCCTTTATGGACCACAGACTCTTTGAAGAAGTTTTGGGGCAGCTCTAAAGGCTGCAGGGGAGACAAAGTAAAATCTATTGCACTGCTGCCAATGCAAATTTAGACTGTTTTTTTCTAAGCACCATATTGGTCTTTTCTGTAAATGAAAAATAAAGCACTAAAAATTTTGAATACGTACCCTTTTACTTAAAATGAATTGTTCTTTGTTTCTAGCAGCCACATTCTTGAACACTCTGAGCTTGTGTTCTTCGAGGAGATCGCAGCTGTCTCAAGGCAGCATCTCCATACTGAATACCTGAGCCCATCCTTTCTGGATCCAGTTCACCTGATTAAACAGAAAACAATTTCTTCTTTGTCTTCTTAAATAATATCATTAATTACCGATATAACTTAGTTAAAACCTAGTAGAGATCTCTCTTCATACCCATTACAGTTAAATCTGAAGTTTCTGAACAATATTTTTAAAATATACAATTTTATATTCTAATAGCTTTTAGTAACAGAAGCACCATTATTTGTAACCTTTAATATCTTGGCTCTGGTTTTTAAGGATCAATAAGCAAACTGCACCAGCTCAATCTGTAACGCAGGACTACAGTGATTGTGTCACTGTAGCTAAAAGTCAAATAAGAGGCAAGAGTACAGGGGTAGTAAGAGTCAGAGATCAGAGGCAGTGGGAGGTCCAGCTTAAACACAATAATTTTGAAATTTCTTTCAGTTTATCATTAATATTATTAATTATCTCACATACTATAATAATCAATTACTAACAAACCATTTACAGAAATGCCATATATTTGAGACCTATCAAAATGTTTCTACATTATCCACTAGCATTATAAGTAGATAGAAAAAACATTTTTGGGTTAGAGCTTCATAATGACCTCAGGTTTCTTCTGCAATGGAAAACAGGTTGAACAATGAAAACAGCTTTGAAAGGACAGCTTATTAAATCTGAGATTTAAATGTTTTAGTTGATTCATGTATACTTGGATAAACTTATTTCATTAACATATTTGTTAAAAGACATCGGCAAAAACTAGGTGCTACTTTATGATGATGGAAAAAAGCACAGCCAGATCCAAAGCACTTTATAATTAGCTTCTGTATTGTACTAGCCCAATCCTGTTGCTTAGCCCAGTAAATTTCACCAGAGTAGGCCCATTTGAATCAATAAAACTTAGGAGTTAATTCAATAAGTTCCCATTGAGTCAATCGGTCTACTCTAGTATAGTTTACTATACTAAACAAGAAGATTTTGGCCACTGTGCCTACTTATTATTAGTCAAACATATTTCACATTTTTGAAAATTGGATTGTGATTAAGTACCTGACTCAATTTTATTAAGTATTTTTCTTGCACATTGTACAAAGGCCTCTTCGACATTCTCCCCTGTCAATGCACTTGTTTCCAAAAACATCAGCTCTGCAAGAGACAAAAAAGTATACAGCATGTCTGTCTTTAATGTTCAAAATGACGGCTTAAAGAACACTCAGGAAACATGTGACACAGTGCCACTTCTGAAGCTGAAAAACTCTAGTCTTACCTACTTCTATAGTGGGAGACTACCCAGCAATTATATATTAAATTTCTCACCTATTAATGGCTATATAGAGACAGTACATAAGTACACTCTCATCATGCAAGGTGCTTAACACTGTTTCTTAGTGTGCCACTCCTGCTGCTGCTGAACCTCACAATCTATCCCATGAAGGAAGACTGTCCATAATCTGAAGGGATGACTTTTCAAGAAATTACAACAGAGAATAGGAAGCATCTACAGCTTGGGGTAGTCTTCTGCTCATGAAAAATATAGATGCAAGCTGGTGTGTTTAACATAATTCTGGTATACATTTCTAAATTGCTTTAATAATCATTGTTAATAATTATGTGCCGTCAATTCTAACTTATGGCAACCCTTTCCAGTGTTTTCTAGGTAGAGAATACTCAGAAGTGGTTTACCATTCCCTTCTTCTCGAGGTGCCCCAAGTGAAGCTAATTAAAACTCTATGAAACAAATTAAAATATTTATATCCCACCTTGATATAACACTTTTAACAGAGTGTGTGTGAAACACTGCTTATGTCACTGGAAGCCTGGCCAGTAATGAAACCAGCAGGGCAACACATGTGGAAAGGAGGCTAGGGAAAACTAGACATGGGAAAAACCAAACAATTATAAACACTCACCATTTTCTTGAGCAAATCTGGATGCTTCCAAAAAAGTGACTTCCCTATCTCCATCAAGATCCTTTTTGTTTCCACACAGTATTATTACAATATTCTGACTTGCTAGCATCCTTGCATCCGTCAGCCAGTTAGTAAGTGCATTGTAGGTTTCCCGACTGAATCACAAAACACAATTTATCAGATTTTTAATTACAAATGTGCCCTAAATGGTGCTTCAAATCACTCCTGGTCTACAACTATAACTAACTGGATATTCCACAGTGCACCTTCATGTTCGGTTTGAGAGAGAATACAGCGGTAGAAAAAAGTTGCTGCACTTTCTCTTGTACGTGACTAAAGTCTGCAGAGGAGCTACTGTACAGCAGGAGTGGTACAGCTTTGGATTACCTATGACTTGAAGAGGACAGGCTGCAGCTTGGCAGATGACAGGCAAATACTATGGACTGCTATGTGTTTAGTCACACACCTGGCCTGTACCAATTCATCGAGGAACCAAAGGCAAGGGCAAGAGTAATCATTAAGAGTCTAGGCCAAAGTGCACGTTCCTCACAAAGTTATTTCAGTGCTGATCAGAAACCTTGTGAGGACTGAAATACTTATGAAACATATGCATTCTAGGTCATGTTCATAAGTATAAGGGGCACTTTGTTCTGAGGTGTTGACTGCAGTGTGATTGATATGGCTCTAGGACCAGTGCAATGATAAAACTGGGATCTAAGAATAGGAGGAGTTTCTAAAGAGGATCACCAATGTCCAAAGACGAAGGCAAGAAAAAATCTCAATGATAAACAATGTATGGTCCAAGAGATTCCTCATTCTACTATCCGTGCAAGTTTTGATTCCTGCACCTCACTCTTCTAGGAAGCTTGATGTCTCAAGACTCTTGCTAGAGCAAGCACCCTCACCCATTATGTATTGTATATAAATCAGCTGCTATACTAAAGAATACAGAAGCTTGAACATAAATGAATATAAATGAAATTTCTAAGGAAATACAACTTGGGCATTGTGTTGTGGTAGATGAAGTGAGACAGAACCTAATTTCTGTTGCTGGGAATCATCATTGAACCAATCAGTTCTGCTCAGATGATACTAGATCTGTGAAAGTGAACACGTTTATATTTGAGAGGTTTCAAAGTTCATTTCCTTACACTTAACAGACCTCTCTGGTAGCTATAAACTGCAAGAGTAAGAATACAAGTGAGCTTTACATTAGAGAGTTCTGTGTTATTAACTTAGAGCAGAGAAGAGACTATGAAAGCTGAACCTATCTGCATTGTCTCAAAGAAGAATGCCTCAGGAAGAGCAAAATACAGTTTATCTATACTTAAACACTACAGTCATATCTCTTTTTTTACCTGGTAATGTCATAAACAAGCAGGGCACCTGCAGCACCTCTATAGTAGCTTCGTGTTACAGATCTGCAAATACAAGTTTATGCATTATAAGAAAGCAGCAAGCCATGTGTGTGCTGTTTATTTAAATTATTATCGTTCAATGTGTGCCTAAAGATCTTAAGTACAGATAATGAAACAGCACAACTTGTGCACTACTGTATATCAGTGCCCAACAAGTAAGCCTGGATAACTGGACCCCAAAAGTCAAATTACAACCTGGCATATCAAGCAGATTTCGGGGGGGGGGGGAATTCTATAGCTAGAGTACCACAGCAAAGAAGGCCTTCTGTCCGTATCATCAAATTATGTATTGTTCCCTCTGGTGGGACATAGTGGAGGGGCTATGTTCTACACAGTGCTAAAATTATATAGAAACTACTGTGTCCACTTCATATCAGATGAAGGCACGATCGAGCCAAGTTAAGCAGCTTCAAGCCTCATCAGTTTCCACAGGATATATGCTTAATTCTCCAGACAAAAGCAGTACAATTTAAAAATGCTTTCTTGCTGGCTGGGCCATGTCTAGGATTTTATCAATAGCCACAATGTGTCTGCTGTCTTAGAACTTCCGAAATTAGATAAAGTCTGACAGATTTGTTACTCAGGACATTTTAGTTAATAACATTTAAGGATATTAAGAATATTTAAAAATTGCTTAAGAAGGCATCAAGCAACTTCCAAAATACTCTTCATCATATCATGGGTCTGCCTTTAGTTAACTGCATCTCAGCCAACATATTATGCTATAAAATATCAAGCAAATTACATGGGAAAATACCTGAATCGTTCTTGTCCAGCTGTATCCCATATCTGTAATTTTACATATTTACCTCCTACATTTATTATTTTTGAACCAAACTCCACTCCTATGGTATGATTTGAATCATCTTTGACTGCAACAGAGAAAGCCACAATTAGTATTCAAGTGCAATTCAAAGACATGTTTTTATATCATTTGGAATACTAGCATTTTCAGTATCTTCTTTTACCACAATCAAAGCAGTGATTTGCTCATTTATTTGAAAGAGACTTTGCATACCAGAAATGCTTAAAGACATGGCTATAATTAAGGATAGGACTTTTGGAGAAACAAAGACCTCTCAGCCCCACCATTTGGTGGGTGCTATTCTGGCACCACTTCTTTTTGCCCTCTGAAAAGCATCCAGGGTACCTTTGCAAGTCACAAGGAATCCTTGTGAAAAGTACCCGGGGACTACTTTTCAGAAGCAGCAGCACCAGAATGACAGGGAGGCCAGACGGCTGCTCTATCTCCTGCTATTTGAAAGTTCCCAGTCCCATAACTGAGTGTGTGTGGGGGTTCCCACCAAGTTGAAGGACTAAGAATTATTTTCTCCTAAAAGTTTGATCCCTAGCTATCATGCTTTCTTTACAAGCATTTTAACAACAAGGACACACAAATTTAGCACATGGGCTAACTTGTAAATACCATGATCGGATACCATTCTGATTCATTGATTTATATACTTTGTGTTGTAACACAGTTTTGTTCAGCTTGCAGGCAAATCAAGGGAATAATGGTCCAAGCTTCGACAGTGATAGCATGTTCTTATATGACCTTACATAGAAAATTATCTAAGGTAGATCAAATGTAATACAACAGGCAGAATTCTGGTTGCATCGTTCAGTATAAATCAGACTCAGGCACCAGAAATAAGCTATTTAAATAAACTGAAAGCTTCCTCTATACCTCCCCCCCAGTCCCAATCCTTTGCTAAGTCTTCGTTTTGCCCTAGGGAAGCCTTTAAGAGCCTCACAACTGAGAGGGGAACCTTCGATAGTCAAAAATCAATACCAGATTACTGGAAGTGGGATTGGGACCACTAATGGTGATCTGGCAGCAATTTTTTACTATTAAAGGCTCCCCCAGGGCAATGGGGAGCTGACAGGGGAATAAGAAGCTTTAGATTCATTTACATTGATTTTTCCCAGTGCCTAAATCTGGTTCACAGTGGCGTAACTATGTGAACAGGATTTTTCTCAATGGAACTTAAACTGAATTAAATATGCAGAAGATTTCTGCATAACTCCTCAACTATCAGCACTATAGTTTGAGAACAGTTCAGTCAAATAAAGCCCGAAAAACCCACAACCACCATTAAATCTCAAAATGCTTCTAACTACTTTTGTTAAAAATCAATATGGACTACAATAGTTGCAGAAGAAATAAATTGTTCTTTAATCACACTTACATTTCTTTTCAATAAACTGATGAAGCAAACAGGATTTGCCTGTTCCAGCATTTCCAATGACCAAAAATTTAAATAGGAAATCTGAAATAAATAAATACTCAAATAAGTGTATTTAAATATCATGCTATTACTATTTTAAAACAACAAGAAACACCAAATATTAGGGACAGACAACAGTTAAGAAAAGGCCACAACCGGAAAAAGTTGTGAGCACCAGGGATATGTTACTTCTTTTGTTTTTGGTTTGACTCCAAATTCCAGAATTCTCTAGCTTCAATATGGTATTATCTTCTTTTAAGAACTGCTCAAAGTTCTCAGACATATCTAGTATCCGATGATCTGCAGAATAATAATGCATCTCACAATATATCAAACTGATACAATCATCATCTAGTATCCCTTGCTGAAAATAGTTGCAAGATTGATACACAAAATGGAAGGTCAGTCAGCACCTGCAGTGATACATAATGCACTGACTCTTTTAATCATCAAATGTTAGTAAACAATCCGATCACTTGTCATAATTTCCGCAATCCCAAAATTTGCTGCTGCTACCAGTGGGAAAGATTTAAGAGCCAAAAACTAGAAGTGTGTGTAAGAAACAAGTACATATAACCTTTTAAAAATGTGGCTTTTTATTGGCCCAAAGCCCATTCCAGTCCCCATGCTTGCAGTTATATTCATCTGTTCCCAAGCTTTGCCAATACAATCAGAACTTTACTAAAAATGTATCTGACACAACTACAGAAAAAACATCATGGCATTACAATGTGCCAGAGGTTCACATGAATCTTACATTTGTCTAGAAGTAGCACTTCTTGTTCAAAATCACTGTGGGAAAACTTGTTTGTATGTTTTACTTTGCACAGTGAAATGAAAGCAATTCTTACGCCTGTTATCTCTTCACGGTTTAAATGTCTCAACTCTGCTTTCAGCTTCTTCTTTCCAGATGAGAAAAGACAAACGCAAACAAAGCTTTGAAAGGCACTTCATTACAAGGCTTATTCTCTCTTTTTCCCTCACTGACAAAGAAGCTTTGAGCTCCAAGATTCTGGTGAGCTATCTGGTCTCTCACCCTAGAGAAGTCTGTTGTTACTAGGAATGATTCAAGAATAAAAATGCAGGCAAGAAAGACTACTCAGCCAGTCTTAGAACAGTAAGAAATTGGGTCTTCAGACAAGAACCTTACAACAGAGATGTGAATGTCACAAGATGCATAACTATAATATGACACACACCCAAGAATGCAAAAAATGAGCATTAACTGTTTTATTCAGAAATAGCTTTTAAAGAGTAGAGATGTTCGGAAGAAACAAAAACAGATAAAGTACAATCCATTGCCTTTAGAGTGTTTAAAGCATCAGACAAATACATAATGAAATTTATGGGATACTGCCAAAACATAATGGGTCAGTATGCAACTACTGTACTAGGATTTTAGATCTTATTTCTTCCATGCACAAAATGTGTTTGATCAAAACATATTAAGATAAACAAATAAGGCATAAACATTGCAAGGACATCAATATAATCAAAGTCATTATCCAGAAAGACAAAAGTTTTGTAATGAAATCAGGCAAAGTACTGATCAGAGGTTTTAACCATGGTGTGCAGAGAACGAAGTGTATAACCCATTCTTACTAAACCCACAGGGTATTAAAACCTGCCATACAGAGGCAGATCTACTGCCTGCTCTGCAAGGCAAATAAAGGAACTCTGCAATATATTACAGCTAGTTCAGAAAGACACTTGTATTGCATATCCTTATACACTTCAGTGATATTTATGTCTAGCTTTGTCTCTTCACTTGTTCTTACATGTACGTATTAAAAGTACAATGAGATACAGCAGGGCTCATTCAGAGAGTACTGTTTCTAGCTGGGTGAGAAGTTTCAGAGGCAGCCTCAAAATCTGTTGCACTTGGAACCAAACAACACAACCATTATTTCACCAACTTTCTAGATACGGAATAGAATGGTGAATAGAATATTCATTTTGCCCCAGGTGACCCTAGGCAGATGTCTATTCAGACTACATAGTTTATGGCAGTGGGAAAGGAACCTTTGGTTCCTGCATAAGCATATTACAATTTCCACAGTCCTTTATGATTTGCATACTGGATGAGCCTAATGGGGCAGTAAGATAAAACACCTGGAGAATCAAAAGTTTCCCACTCCTGGCTTATTCAAAAGTCACTTTTCAAATATTGTATAATAAAGTAATCTCCTAAATTATGCAACAGATAAAGAGCATCACTAAATGTAGCAAATGATGAGGTGCAAACTGATCAAACTAAGAAAGACTGAAAACTAGGATAATTTAACGATCTCAAACATGAAAGAAACATCACAGTATGTCCAACAATACTCCACCAAACCACCCAAAATAAAGACTGCTTCAACATATTCAGCTGGCTGGATAACTCAGTGAGTTAGCTGTTCCACTAACTCAGTTTCTAGCTGCTGGAGTCTGAGGTTAGGAATTCACTTCCTCACTGTGCCTCTCAGAACAGCCATCCTGTGTGGCCTTGGGTAAGCTGCACAGTCACAGGGCACCCCCAGGAGAAAGAAATGATAACCCACTTCTGAGTACTACTTAGACAGCCTTGCAAAGGGTTGCCATGTCAGATCTTACTTGACGGCATGCAGTTTTTATTATTCAGCACATCCACCCAGACATGATATATAAGATCAAACTTATTTCTAAGCTCAAGCAGACCATTTAAGATTGAGAGCTCTTCTTGAGGGTATCAAAATGACCCACTTCTCCAGATTATTACAGAAAAAGGAACTTCCTCCAAAAAACGTTACTTTATCCAAAGCAAAAACTATCATTTACTGGAGCTATAGTTCTTCATGTAAAGTAGTGATCTTCCACTGGAACATCAGGACCTATAAACTGGTCACTGCCTACTGTAACATGGGTTGCAACAGCAGCACTACTGATATGCAATTAAAAAGTGGAACCTACAAATGCAGGTCTGCACTGAAAATCAACCCAGATCAGAAAAGAGCTTATAGAGAATCAAATCTCTCCCTATGCAGATAACACTGATTTGTCATTCAAGATTGTTAGGAATAATCACACAAATGCAAGAGTAGGTGATGCCTTTTACTGGACCACTAAAAATAAAACAAACAGCAAGTCTGATATCACCTACTCTTCAATTTGTGTAATCTTCGGACCACACTGGCCCTTTCCCTGTTTGTTAGGAATCGTGCATGTGAAGGGGCTGACGTGCTACGGATTATTACTATCCAGGTTACGTGAGTTAATGCTCCCAAGCACGCTCGCCCTTTATCCCCTTTCCTCAAAAATCAGTGACAGCATATGGATACAGCACAAGACGGCCATCATATAAAAACAAGCGGGGTGGTGGTGCGGAGAAGAACAGTTGCAAGACCCTCAAGGCGGCAGGTTTTGAGCAGCTTAGGAATCGCACGGAGAAGAAACGCCAGGTATTCTTCTGTCCAGGATGGGGGAATCTGTATCCCTCGCAAGGCATCCCACGTCCAGCAACGGCAGAAGGGCAGCTTCCCCTCCAGGGCGGAGAGGGGGCCCCCCGCAAGCCCTCCGTTCCCTCCCAGATCAACAGCCCAAGGCAGCCCCGCCTCGGCCCCTTTTTCTCCCAAAGGCCCCCCCTCCCCGCCGAGCCCCACCCTCGGCCAGCCCCTCCCTACCGTAGGTCTCGGACATGGCTGTCTGCGACATTTTGGAAGACGGCGAGGCGGCGGCCGTTCCTCTCCTCCGCCACCGCGGCTCGGGCCAGTAGGGCTTGGGGGGCCCTCCGTCAGGCCACGGCCCTAAAAATGGCAAAAAACCCCCAAACACCGCCGGAGACCCTCCGTTGTAACCAGGCGCTAAAAGCCAAAGGGAAGGAGGAGGAGGAGGAGGGGACGGGGGGGGAGGCAGAAAAGCACCTCAGAGAAGCCGTACGAAAAAGCGCCGCTCTGAGCCTGCGCACATAGCTCCTCCCACTTCGCCCCGCCCTTCGGAGGAAGCAGCCGGCGGGTCTACGCAAGCGCGCCGGCGCGCCAACGGCTCTCCCTCATCAAAACAAACCGCACGTGCAGCGGCGGCGTTGAAGTGGGAAAGGGTATGGGTTTAACCGCACGTGACCGGTGGGGGGGGGGTTTCAACGCGGCATTTGTTTGGCTCGAAAGCAGAAACCAATCTGGGTTTCAGATTTCCTTCAGTGGGAGCTGCTAGATAGAGATCTGGTATTCTGGGCCCATCACGAGAAGACAAGACTCCTGGAGAACAGAATACAGTAAAGCTTTAAAAAGTTGAAGGCAGTAGAAATAGAGGAAGAGACCAGGGATGAGGTGGATTGACTCATGGAAGCCACGGGGTCTTGAACATGGCTGTGAATAATACGAGCTTTTGCTAACAGGTATTTGTAGGATCGCCATGGGTTGGATGCAACTAGACTGTGCATAACATCGGCTGGAAATAGAAAAGATCTAGAAACTAGGACGTTCAGAGCTTTATCATGCTAAAATAAATCTATTAAAGATTTCAGTGAGGTAGCAGTGATAATTTGTTTCAGCATCTATACAAAAATTAAATCAAAAGTAATGTGGCTCCTTAAATTTCTGTTAAAGAGCCACTGAAGACTTCGCAGGACTTTTGATTCTCTCTGCAAAGCTATGGGAGAATGTCTTTCACAGGTGATGGTAAAGTGCTTTCAACTTGGATTACCTACACATCTATTTATATTTATCGTATAGAATAGGTTTTTTTGTTTTCTCTGTGTTCCCACCCTGTTCCTATTTTTAAAGTATGATTTTATTTTTATCCTGTGTTTCAGCCACAGAATCCCTGAAGGTGACTTGTGGGTATGATGTGTCATCAGCTCACTTCCTACTTATGAAAACCCTATGAGTCAACAGCCCTGCTCAGGTGTTGCTGGCAAGGAGGGGACCACAGTGTTCTTGTTGGTGTCAATCCATTTCATATTAGGTTTTTGTCTTACTGCCTTCAACTTTCCTTAACATTAGAGTCTTTCCCAGTAAGTTTTACCTCCTCATGATATTCTTTAAATTTATGTATATATATTTACTTAGTTATTTTACCTCCTAGTCAGAATTCAGGCTTGATTTGTTCTAGAACCACCTTGTATACATAAATGATTTTGAATATGTGTACCAAACTACATTTCTGCTGCTGACACTGTAGCGACAGGATGAGGAATAAGCCTCTTCTGCCAGGTGAACCTTCTTCTGCCTGATAGCCATTTTATGTCTGATGAAGTGGACTTGTCCATGAAAGCTCACATTAAAAAAATAAAGCCTTTAAGGTGCCACCATATCTTGGTGAGGTTTTTTTACTTTTTATTTTGCTTGTACCTATAATAACTTCTTTAGCTAGCTAATCTGAACATCTGTTGACAGAGGGATCTTCCTGCAGAATTTCTTGGCTGATTAAGATCTGTTGGCAGAAGAGCTGAATAGTGAGCAGAGCAAGGAGAGAGCTGAAGTTGTGTCTGATCACACCCCAAACTAAACTGGGTTGGGATTCAGTGCAGTAGCAGCTGGCTAAGTGTTGGCTCAGCTGCTTTCAGTTCCATCACCCTCACAGAAACATTTGGTAGGGACAAAGGAGAGGTTCCTCTCTGTTGCTGCTCTCAAATTCTGGAACTCCCTCTGTGTGGGGAGGGGGGGGAAGCTGGTCCCATCTTTGCTGTCCTTCTGCAAGCAAAGACCTTTCTCTTGAGGCATGCTTTCCTTTAAATCAGGGGTCCCCAACTCCTGGGCCACAGACTGGGACTGGTCTGTGGCCTTGGAAGGACTGTGCCACCGAAACAGATTTTTGAGGGCTGTGTACTCATGCACACCCATGCACACATGACCCACCTGCACAAACACAAACATGAACACAGCTTGCACACATGCACAGATGGACACCCGCCACCCCTACTGATCCTTGGGAGAATGGTCTTCAACTAAACCGGTCCCTGATGTCAAAAAGGTTGGGAGCCCCTGCTTTAAATGACTGGTTGACCAAGGGGATTTTAAAAAGGGATTATTGCATCCTGTTGTTTTACTTGTGTTTTAAATATTGCTTTTGTTTACGAGTTTTAATCTGATCTTTGTTTCAAATATTTCAAAAATTTATTATTTTAGCTATTTAACTTTGTTTCTTTAATTCTGTAAACCACCTTGGATCCTTTAAAACAGGGGTCCTCAACTCCTGGTCTGTAGGCTTGCCAGAAATGGGCCGCGGAGACAGATCTCCGCTCACCTGGCGGGCGTGTTGTGCTTGTGGGTGGGTGTGTTGCACTTGCCCCTCTGCATCCGTGAGTGCGGGGGTACACCCCCCCAACCGGTCCGTGGTTCCAAAAATGTTGGGGCCCGCTGCTTTAAGAGAATGTCGGCATATGAATGGATGGATAAATGAATGAATGAATCTCAGGATAGTACTTATAAAAAATAATAATTACGTGCTGTTAAGTCAAAAGGTGACCCTTTCAGAGTTTTCTGGGTATAGATTACTCTGAAGTGGTTTACCATTCCCTTCTTCTGGGAGCCCGCTGTAACTGGGCAGCTTGCCCAAGGCTATATCTGCAGGCTTTCCTCCTGGGAGGCACAGTGGGCAATCAAATTCTCAATCTCTGGCTACACAGCCAGATGCCTAACTCACTAAGCATCTCTTAAAATAAAACTGGAATTAGAAAGATCATGGATACCAGCTTTTCCTTGCTGCTCCCTTCTGTTTTGGTATGGAAACACTATAGATCAATCACAACTACACTAAAATCTTCAAAATTTTTGGTTGCTGTTAATTTGTTCCCACAAGGGAAGAGTTTAAAATGAATTAAGAAATCCTTCTCCAAACACTGGATGTGTCAATCACTGAGATTACTTCATGGATTAAAACCCCTAAAAGATGGAGATAAACTTGCCAATTACAAAATGGGCAGCTAGAATAGAAACTGTGCATATTGTTGTACATCTAAGCTTCTAGAAGGGCTTGACCCTTTTTAAAACAACGAAGGCTGGATATTTAGAGGCTATGATTTATCTGGGAGGGAAAAAAATCTCTTTTCTGGATGCCCTATTCACATTACTAGAAATTGTTTTTATTACTACAGGAGGCATAGTTTGAAAATATAATGTAATTAATATAAGTCTGTGCTTCTTAAAAAGCAGAGACATCACCTTGTTGACAAAGGTCCGCATAGTCAAAGCTATGGTTTTTCCAGTAGCAATGTATGGAAGTGAGAGCTGGACCATAAAGAAGGCTGCCTGCCAAAGAACTGATGCTTTTGAATTGTGGTGCTGGAGGAGAATCTTGAGAGTCCCCTGGACTGCAAGGAGATCAAACCTATCCATTCTGAAGGAAATCAACCCGGACTGCTCACTGGAAAGACAGATCCTGAAGCTGAGGCTCCAATACTTTGGCCATCTCATGAGAAGAGAAGACTCCCTGGAATAGACCCTGATGTTGGGAAAAGTGTGAAGGCAAGAGGAGAAGAGAACAACAGAGAACAAGATGGATGGACAGTGTCATTGAAGCTACCAACATGAATTTGACCCAACTCCGGGAGGCAGTGGAAGACAGGAGGGTCTGGCGTGCTCTGGTCCATGGGGTCACAAAGAGTCGGACACGACTAAACGACTAAACACAACATGTTTCTTAACTAACTACCAAATATAATACGTTGTTGTCTTCCATTATTTTCCTCCACAATTGTTAGACTCATCTTTAGTACAAGACTCAAACTCAAAGAAAAAAACTGTTAATATTCTCTGTACCAACACACATTATTCTTCTGCTGTCCCCCTTAATCATGGTACTGCTCACAGTTGGTCTTTACAATGCAACAAAAAAACCCTCTCCTTTTAGTTCTTGCTTTATATTCTTTCTCTTGTGGAAATGTTTACAAACCAGACTTCAACAGAACTAAACACCAAACAGGTCGTAAATTACTGTACATGGGTGATTGCAATCACACATTGCTGAGTCAGTGTGGCTATCCAGAATATTAGCCTGGTTGTTTAGAAACAGAAAAAGAGAGAATGTGTTATTGAGTTGTTGTTTGTCTTTGGAAACAGAGAGGGAGGGAGAGAGTATTTTGACTAATTGTGAAATTTTTGCCCTCAGTTCTGTTAGGCTCCAAATTTCCAACTATAGCCTTTTTAAGATTAACATTGTAGGATGCTCCCAAGAGAAAATTCATGTCATGCATCCTGAAGGTGGCACCATAGGGCTGCTTCTAAAAGATACTCTGGCTAGAAAATCTATGGGGATGAGGATTAGCTAGACCAGAGTTTGGAAATGTTAATTTTTTTGGACTGCAAGTCCCAGCTACCCTCTCAGCTATGCCGTTTGGGGGATTCTGGTATTTGTCTAACAAAGTAATATTTCCAAGTTGCAAGCCAGACATTAAAGGAGAATTCCCTACTTTATTTTTCTTGCTGTAATATTAAAGAGAGATGGTCCGGGCATCATATGTAGAATGGGAGAGGGAAGATTTATTACCTGCTGACTTTCTTCTCTAGATTCCTTCCTTGTTACTGGGATATCCAGGAGAGTCTTGTCAGCCTTCCTTCTAGAAGTGGTTTCTTCTAGAAGGAATTGGCATATTTGTGTGTGTATTTCTAAACTTGGCAGCAATTTTCCTCAGGGTCTTAGACACAGCACTTCCATATCAACTTGTACCAGATTACTTTATATTAGACATGTCAGAAATTGAACATGGGGCCTGTGTTTTTGAAAATCGGGTGCTCTTGCTCTGAGCTTGCAAGCTGATATAGAAAGACTGGGAAAGTTTTGCAACAGTACCCCTACATACAGAAATAAAATGTTGCAATATAAGCCTTTTGAAACGCTGGACTGTGGTTCAAACAGTGGACCAAGCCGGCAGGAAAGCTTAGGTTCAGAATAAGTACAGTAGCAATTTGTATCAAAAGCAGAGTTGTTACACTTTGCATTTCTACTTTGTCTCTTGCTTTTTAAAATAAACATTCTCATTTCAACTAAAATTGCCCAGTACTATATTTACATTTCCACATTTGGTTTTTCAATCTTCCGTGTTCATTCTCCGCTCCCCTTTTGAAATTAAACGTCTGACGAGATGTGACTTTTGGATGATAGCCGTTTTCCATAAAGAATGTATGTGGCTGCTTTCCCCCCATGGGGCCTCCTGTAACATATCCTTTGTCCCTTTATAAAGCAAAAGATTGTGCTAATAGGACAGAGCAGCTCTAGGACATAAAACAGCAGTGAAGATGGCCAGTTACTCATCACCAGAAAAAAAGGATATAAGTCACCAGAGAAAGAAAAGGAGTGAGACACAGATCTGAACATATGTATATGTGCTAATATATACACATAACTGTGACATTAGAAATAATTATCTTGGCCAGTTTTAAGGTCTGTTATTATATTTTATTTTTAAAATCATAGCTTGACTGCATGGCCTTTAACATAGTGGACATCTTCAAATAAAGGGCTCTTATGATATTTTGGAAATGTCTCATGATATTCTTGTGGACAGGCTGGGAAAATGTGGACTAGAAGATGCTACCTTTAAGTGGATTTGTAGCTGGTTAATAAGCTGTACTCACTGAGTGCTCACCACTGGTTCCTTGATGAGAAATGATGAGTTGGATGTCAGAAGGGCTCTGTTCAATGTCTATATAAATAACATGGTTGAGAATGTGGAAGGGATGTTTATCAAATTCACAAGGGACATCAGACTGGGAAGGGTAGCTGCTAAGGTGGATAAAAATCAATGATTTTGTAAATTCAAATTGATATAAATCACAATTTTAATTTAAAAGCCTCAGTTTTTTATTTAAATTGTCAAGAAAATCTAATTTTGTAAATATTTAAAACATGATTTAAATCAAATCCACCCTTTTACCTGCTACTCCAGAAGATATAGCTGGGATTCAAGACAACTTTAACAGATTGGAAAACTGAGAAAAAAGGAAAGTCCATTTCAGTGGGGAAAATGTAAAGTTCTACATTTAGGGAGGGAAATTCAGATCCACAAATGCAACACAGCTGACAGTAGTAAATGTGAAATGGATCAAGGGTCTTATCAGACTACAAACTAAATGTGAGACAACAGTGTGACAGTTTGGCAGAAAAAGCGAATGCAGCATTACACTACATCAATTTAAGTATAGTGTCCAGATAAAGGGAAACTAAAATATAATGAACAATTCTGGGGAAACACAATTTAAGAAGGATGTTCAGAGGCTGGTACATGTGTAGAGAAGAGTGACTAGCCCAGTGAAAGAATGGTTGAGGGGGTTAGATACAGAAGACTGAGAGGCAGTATAACTGCCATCATCACGTACCATCATTTCTTCTCTAGCTCCCAGAGGGTAGGACCTGAAGTAATGGATACAAATTATGAGGAAGAAGATTGTGCCTAAATGTTAGGAAGAACATCTTAACAGTAGGAGCTGTTAGACAGTGGAAAGGGACCTTGGAGGCTGGAGGATTCTCTTTCATGGGTGATTTTAAAATAGAAGTTTGCAAGAGATGTTCTAGCTGTGGATTTCCTTCTTTGGAAGGGATTTGCATCCAGGGATCCTTGGGGTCCTTTGCAGCTTATCAATTCTATGATTCTCTGACAGCCTGCCAAATAAAGGACTGTTTAAGATGTCTGTGGGTCATCTTAAAAGCGATGGTTATTATGCGACACTCTTGAGTAACACAGAGTAGTGAGGGGGAAATCTTTTGACCTTTATAAACCAACACCAGTTTATTTATCCACATTAGAGAAACAAAGTGCAACTGTTGGCTAAACTTCAACCTTGACAGACTGTGGGCTGTTACCAGCATTGTAAAAACATCAAGCCCTGCTTTATTTTATGGGAAGGGAGGGAGATTGTATTTCTTTTTTTTCTTTTTCTTTTTTTTTTTTAGTGGTTGGTTTGGGACAATGACCTGCTGGAAGGTTTATTTTCTATTCCTCATGCATATGCACTTTTCTTCTTTTCAGTCAAATTCTGTCCCTTGGGACCTAGTTTTATTTTGGCAAGTTTTTATGCTTTAAAAGGCACGAATGGACAGATTCTTATTAAAACTTGTAAAAAGGTAGCAAAGTGGTGTACGTGCATATGTGCACTGACTGTGAGAAAAGTAAATGAAAGTCCAAACCTCTTTATACTGAAAATGGATGCATCTTCCTTCTCTTTTGAAGGATACAATGATAGCCAACATCAAAGATGGACTGATCCATCTCCTAACCATTTTGCAAAGCTTGTAGTATATCCCACCATATTTCAGTCAATATGGTATAAGAAGTTTGGCCACCTTTTTTTGGAGGGTGGAGAGAAATCACAGGATGTGCTGGCTGCAAGATTTTGTAGTCAAAAAAGGTAACTTTCTCAAAGCACAGGGGGAGAAGAAGCTTTCAAGTTGTGTGGAAGGGCCTATTAGTAAGGCCAAAGAGCCTGTCCAAAACATGGTGATGATGCATAGCAAAAAGGAATTGCTGTCAGGTTTTTAAAATGAGATATATTATTTGAATTAATCGTAACATCTGCAAATGTTGGAGAACTAATGAGTCACTATATCCAGTTTTGCAGCTGGACTTTTTAGCTGCCATCATTTGGAGACAGTTCTCTGAAAGAAAAATTCTGGTAAATCATTTCTAGCCTGTTTTGAACGGCTGCTTCCTAGAAATTGTGGTAAAAGCTTTAGAGTTTGGTTCATATTTTTCTGATGTGGTCAAGGTGATACATATTTTTATCTCTGTAATTCATATCCTATAGTGGGGGCTTCGATTATCAACTCTGTGCATAAAAGAACAGCTCTAGGTATGCTTTAAAGCCTGTGGGACCCCATGTGTCGAGGGGAATGTGCTGCTGCCTGGATCACCACTCTATCAGAGTAACATCACCATCGGAAGAGGAGGAGGCATCTGTAATCTCTAAACATGGGCCAAGAGGTTGTGGCTCACATGGAAAGGGACAGGAGCCTCACTCCTTCAGACAGATGCAATTCCACAGTTATGAAAATAGTGAAAGGGAATGGGGCTGGTGTGTCCCCCTCAACGTGTACGGGCTGCACACATTTTAAAACATGACTGAATAGGGCCATTGTGTCTTACTTGATAAAATTCAGTCAATTTACGGACAAGGGAGCATCGGTTAAGTCCACCCTGCATTCTCATGTGTCACCTTCCCTAATGATAGGCCTTCCACTACAGTGGCCATAATCCCCATGCTGCCGGAGGATGGTGAGAGTTGTAGTTCAAACATAGTAGGGGATACTACATTCTGGAAGGCTGTTCTAGACTCTTACGAATGACCACAACAGTTCTGTGACCAAACGTGAAGCTGCTGCTTTACACAAAAAGTCTTTTCAGGCATTCCAAAGCAAAGTAGGCTAAAAGCAAAGGAAGGGAAGTTCACTCATTCTGCTCCTTATTTGTTGCTTCCTTAGCTCTCCACAACCTTCTGGAGGAGCAAGCTTCCTCTTAAAGAGGTGTCCCATGCAGTTGAAAACACACAGATTTTCCAATATTCCAAATCACATCAGGAACTTCCATGGATAGGAAAGTTCTCCACTTCAGAAAGTTACCCTCTAAGTGCAGAAGGATATAGAACCAGCCATAAAGGTGAGATGGGACTAGCGTGCTGCTGCTTCTCATACCTTGTGGGGAATCTGATCAGAGGCTGGAAATGTTGCTTTTGTTACAGTAAAAGTTCAGTTTAGTTCAGACTGAAACCTGGCGTGGATTAGGTGTCAGGCTTCAGTCATGAAATCAGCTAACCCACTCCGGCTTTTAGTCTGAACTTTGCAGGAGCTGGCAGAGTACTAAAACCTATCCCCCCATGTGTTCTGCATTTTTAAATAACTCCTGTAAAGTTCAGATTAAAATCCAGAACAGAGTCACTGTCGCTGCAATACTAGAATCTGGAGTACAGTACTGCTTCCCAAATTCTTCAGGTGGTATAGCTAGTGTATTTTAGGAGGTATAATCTAAACAGGGCAACATTTCACACTCTTCGGTCAGATTTCTAACAGCAGAAGAGGATTTTAAGGAGACCAGCATTTTCTGTACCAGCAGCAGCTTTCTCCAAGATCAGGGCAGAGATACTATGTCTTTCTAGAGCCTTTTAACTAGATGTTACAGAAGGGATCTTGCACATGGAAAATATGGACTCTATTGCTTCTCAATTGTGCTTGCTGTCTTCTCAACAAACTAGATCTCCTCTATCCCCATAACCAAAATTATGAATACATACTTGGATGTTGTGTACCCTTGTACCCCAACATAATTCCTTTACACCTTTTTCTAGCTCTCTAGCAGTCACAAAAAATAGTTCTGCTTCTTTTGTCAGTCCCACTTGAGTAATAAACCTTATGTTGGGAATCTTCACCGTTGAGGTCTATTATATATTTCAACCCCTGCTGTATTATTTTTCTGTTGCAGGTTTAGAAGTGTGGAACTGGTGCAGTGGTTAATTTAAAAGTTCAAGTGCTCATTGTGACGGTCTCCACAGCCAGTCCTTTCCAAAAAGCATCCTAAAATTCAGGCAGCTGGATTTCATATAAACAAATGATCTTTGGTAACTAAATACTTCTAATTGCCCATTCAAAATCAAACCAGCCTCAAATGCTTTGTAGCAGGACAATATACTGTTGCTGGGAATAACCTTTTTTTCTCTCAGCCATGGTGAGGGTTGCAGCTAAACTCAGGTGGAACATGGAGTTCTAAGGGAGGGGACAGATCCTGTCATAGTTCCTGCTATTCAGAGGTTCCCAGGTCTTCAGTCCAACATGCCCTAGCTCCATTACACCACTGACCTGTAATTATACCTTCCTTTCTTTCAAGGGCACATTTCTTTTTTAAGTTAAAAACCTACATTTAGAAACTTATGCAAGGCTAATGGGGGACTTTTCTGAGATTGTGCCAGTTTTGAGAATATCATTAGAAAGTACGTTTCTCATTTACCTCTTAGATCTCCAATCATCTTTCTGGAAATAAGTGAAAGAATGCTGCTAGAAACTTGCCTCAGTTATGTTCATGTGCTCAGCACACAGGTGAATGCATGCATGCATGCATGCATACACACACAGACATGGGACCATTGGGGGGGGAGGCACTTCCTTAAGTGTTCTGCATCCTATTGCTCTCATGAGTCACGAAAGGAAAATTTTGATTTTCATTCTGAAATTAAATGCTCTATGCTTCTAAAACTATGCTGTGGGCCACAGTGGAGTTTTTCTACCATGCCCCCAGACACCATGCCATTTTAAAATTGTGTTTAACATAACATCCAAGCTGAGAAAAAGTCCTAGAAAGTTGACTGTCTATTGTGTAGCTTTTTAAATTGGTTGTATTGCTGAGTCCCTTATATAACTAGAAGGTCATGGCTCATGAAGCTCTTTCTTGTACATCTCTGCATGAATGGCAAGTGTTCCATGCTTGTGACAAAGAGAGCAAGACTGAAGTTTCTGAAGGAAATATCAACATAGCTTTGCAGATTACTCAGGGGAATGCCCCCTATATTCTTATGTTCAATAACATGCCAGTATAAGCCTTTTGGGACAGCTTATTCTTCCCTTGCACCCATGATTGAGCCTTTCACTTACACAGTCTCTGGACTTGTCCTGAGTCTCTCTCTTTATTTTTCCAGTGCTAACTTGTACAATTATTTCCCAAGCCATTTTGAAATTTGAAGCTAGCAATGCAAACGTTTGATCTTAACCTTTTAAAAAATTGACTTGAGATTAACGCACAGACTAGAAAGCAGCACTTCTGTTGCATGCAGGTCTCCATCACTCAAAGTGCAAAGATGCTCCTGTAGCAACCAACTTTTTAAAATATGTGCTGGCAAACAGCAGCATCATTTCTTCTGCCAGCAACAGTGCTCTGTCCTCCTGTTAAGCTTGGCAGACTGCTGTTACCATCATTTCTCACTACTCATTTTGAAAGGGATACCCAGCTGGTCAAAATAATCCAGGACACACAACTTAATTTGCAAATACGCTTCCAGTCTGACCTATAAAGCTCAAAATGGCTTGGGACCTGTTTATTTGAAGGAGTCCTTCTCCCTATAGAAACCTGCCCAGTCACTAGGATCTGCTGAGGAGGCCCTCTTCTGCATCCAACCATTGAGAAGAGTTAATTATATAGAGACAGAGGGGAGCGTAATTCTTTGCTGTGGCACCATGGCTGTGGAAGTACTGACTGGTGCCAACACTGGCATCATTTCAGCACCACGTCAAAACATGCCTATTTATTGGAGCCTTTGCGGGGTTGAGGATGTTGGCCTGCACAGATTTTAATGCAATGTTTTATTTTAATGTTTTAATTGTATATGTTTTAAACTTTTTAATTCTAATTCTTTAAAGACTTTATTTTTCAAATGGCCTTCTATGGTTCTGTAACCCGCCCTGAGATCTTGTGATATCAAGGAGGTATAAATGTTGTAAACAAACAAACATTTTTAACCTTGAGGGTTTGAATCCACTGTTGGGGGATGGGGGGGCTGCACCATACAAAACTATATGCACACATAACATTCTTCTCCCCCAAATGTTGACACATCTCAGCACACATAAATACATGCAAATCAGCCCCACTGCTACCATCTATGTGATTCAAGAACTAAAGGAAACCAACGGTTGGGACTGAAGGATCACTGGAGGATAGATGAAATTCTATACCACTCCCATTCACCACCAATCTCAAAATCTCAAGGGAGGATCAGATCACCTTTTAAGGCTGTATCTCCTCCTCTTACAAAATTGTGCCTCCAAGCAATGCAAATCTATCAGTGCTAAACGCTTGGCACAACGAGCATGGAAGCATCGCTAGTGAGCTTTGGTCCAAGTGGTATCAGAGTCAAATTCACAATTATATGCAATATGCATATATACCTGTTGCTGAAAATATGGTACTCCATGTGTCTGAAAAAGCCGACGGTAATCCACAAAAACTCACGCCAAAGGCAACCTTAGCCTTGAAGACATTTATTTATTTATTTATTTAAAATATTTTTATCCCACTTTTCTCCTTTAAAAGAACCCAAGATACAAGACTATGGTTTCCTTCCCCCTGCCTTTTAATTAAACAAGTAACAGTACGTGTTCAGTTGATCCATAGTACTGTTTTTTGTTTTTTTATTCTTACACCCCACATGTCTGTTATGTCATGACAATTTTGACCTTGAGAAACAAACTATGAGGATAAAACAAACTGATGATAAAAACCTGTAATGTTGCTGAGACAAGGCTAATGAACCAAGGGACAAGGAAACCAGCTGATGACTTCTGGGAATGACATCTAAATGAAACAAATGTTTTATAAGAGTGCAATTTGCAAGGGGTAGACAGGGGGGTGGGATCAACCATCTCCCTTGGGCCCTGTAATGTCATCAGTACTTCTTGATCTTATTTGGAAATGCCTGTTCTTCTATCTAGTGACACACCACAGCTGGGCTGTTACTGTCACTTTGCTACTGTGCATCTGTTTTGGGAAATAGAAGGTGAGCAGACATACACATTTGCCAAGTTTTATTGGGGGTTCCTTCTTGGCACCCAGTGGCTAGAACAGATGGCTTGTAGATTTTCTATAGCACACATTGGTCTGTGTGATTGGATCTTCACAGCCTGTTTCATAATTGTTGTCTCCCTTGAGATACCAAACACCATTGTGAGCAGACTCCTGGGTTTGTACAAAGATTGATACTATGGTGTAAAGAAAATCATCTCACACTTAACATCAAAAAAACTAAAGAACTCATAATTGATTTTAGGAGGAAGAGAAATATACATTTACCACTGTACATAAACGGTGAGGAAGTGGAGAGAGTTGGTAGTTTTAAATTTCTGGGTACTTACATCTCAGAGGACCTCTCATGGACTATAAATGCCAACATGCTAATAAAGAAGGCACAGAAGAGGCTGTATTTCCTGAGAATGCTCGGGAAGTTAAATTTATCACAGCATTTACTTCTGTCCTACTACCGTAGCACCATTGAGAGTGTCCTAACTTATGGCATTCTGGCATGGTTTGGGAGTAGCTCTGTAGCGGACAAAAAAGCTCTACAGAGAACCATTAAAATTGCCCAGAATATCATCGGGCTCCAGCTACCAACCCTGGATGACATCTTCACATCCCGCTGTCTGAGGAAGTCACACAGCATCCTGAGAGACTCTTCCCATCCTGCTTATAACTTTTTTGAACTTTTACTGTCTGGCAGAAGATATAGAACAATTAAGACTCAGACCACACGTTTTCTGAATAGTTTTTATCCCAGAGCTATAATTGCAATTAATAATGAGCTTAAAGGCCACCAGTAGTGAATAATTAGTTGGACTGTGTTACTTGGCCTGCGGTGTAGATGTTTGTATTTTTAGTGGGGGACTTCTAGTGGGTGGGGAGTGTTTGGGGAATGTTATGTGTGTGCATGTGTCTGGTCTCTGGGTGTCTGTGAATTTCGTTGTATGGTATACTGTGTATATACTTACAATGACAATAAATTATATTATTATTATTATTATTATTATTATTATTATTATTATTATTATTATTATTATTATTATTATTATTATTATTATTATTATTATTATTATTATTATTATTATTATTATTATTATTATTATTAATTTGAGCTCCTCAATATTTTCTGTAGACCTAGAGAATGAACTATCACATTTATTTTACCTTCTGAATTGGGGAACATGACATTCTCCTCAGTGATGTGACTAGGTGATGTGTTGATAGACTGCAGTGGTGATAAATGACCGTCAGAAGACTCAGTTAAAAATAAGCCTTCTGATATGTGGATGGTTGTACACAGCTTATCTATGCCGACCCAGAGGTTTTTGTTCTTTTTTTTTCACTGTTATGGCACCTGAGAGCCTATCAAGGCTATTGCTACCTTTTAGAAATTCCTCCTTCCTTGCACTCTGTCCCCCACCCCAAACAAAATGTTCTTTACTTTAACATGGATCATTCTGCACATGGTATGGGATAACAAACATATAAACATCTCCTTCAAAACAGTTGCGTTCCGAGCAACCAGAAGTCTTTGTCTGCTTCTCTTTGGCAAAAAGAAAACCACAAGATAGCTAGAAGTAGAAACTTTTGACAAAAGTCTTGTCCCTGGGAAAGTCTGGAGAATGAGCTGATACTATTGCCTAATGGTAGGGATGAAAATTGTGATCAGACGGTGAAAAAAGATTGTGTCTTGTTAGACGGGAAAAAGTTGCTTTGCTGGGAGTGGTCTCCCTTAAAGCAAACCTTGCATCTATTTGGGAGTTGCTCCAGCCTGGGTCAAAACAAACAAACAAAACAAACAAACAAACAAACACAGTCACCATGTTGCTGGACCAAAAAGGATCAGGGTGAGGCTGGCTTGTGATCTGCTGTGCATTGTGTGATCACTAGGAAATAGTTTTCACTGGACTGTGCCACAAGTGGTCCAAAATGCAAGATTTTTCTGTGTCTGATCACACCCACAGCTCTGCTTTGACAAGTTCCCAGTCAGGTGCTGAAAATTTTCAGTGCATATGTTTTCATGCTCCTCTCTCAACTCTCATCTTATTCAAGCAGCACTAGGGACTCATAGGAGTGCAATGGACAGAGTGTTCAACTTTGCCTCTCTCCAAAATTCACCGGTGATCAATATTTTTGCCAGGATTGCAAGGAAGAAGGCCTTATTTGCTGGGGGTCACAGGGAAAATGTGCACGGCCCTTGTCCTTCCTTTTTTTCTTTCTTTTAAGGATACAATTGTAAGCAAGAGGATTACTAGTTTGTCTGTTTTGATTCATTACACAAATCACTGTAGTAGGAGGGAATTTTTACTTTTGTTTTGAGAGGCTTGGCACAATAAATAGAAGTGACAGGCTGCAACTCATCAAGTGCTGCTATATGTGTGATAGGCAAGGAAGATATTAGCATAAGACTGGATGAGTGTTAAAATACCTTTCAGCAAAAGGGAGGGAGGAAAGAGAACAGCTTCTGAGACAGAGATACAGTGCAAGGGTCTACCCCAATTCTTCTGCAAGTTTCCATCTTCAAGTAAAGGCATGTTAACTCAGTCGTGTAATTCTCTGTCTGGCTGCATGGATTAAATTGGCCAGGCCACTTTCCACAGGAACTAAGTTTCAATTCAGGAAGTACATTGAAATGGCATGTTTGAAATTAATGGAGGAAGGAGTGATAAGAAGTTTTACTTGAGGCATGGCACAAGGTGAGGTGGCCTGTGCAGTTTCAGGAAACCGTTGCAGAGAGATTGTTGAAGTAAATGTTTGATTATCACCAGAGGACTTTGAATTCCAAAGCCATGTCATTTCTTTCTTCCCTCTCTGGGCCCACACGCCAACTCACACCTGTTTGTAGGTTTCACTCTCTGATATACAGTACATTTTAAAATAAGTGTTGTCTGTTGTGCATACGTTCTAGAATTTTCAAAGCTGGATTTCAGCTGAGCCAATTTGCCAAAACTACATCTAAAAATTGGCAAATCATGGGCTACTACATGCTGTTTTCTGCTGTTGCCTCAGCAGTTTCTTAAGTTTTCTCATGAAGACCATGCCATTGATTTCTCAGGTCCAGTGTTCTTTCTCTGGAGACAGGCAATACTTGATCAGACAAAAGAAAGTGCGAAGAGAATTCCATTTCAATTTATTTCTAGTCAGAATTTGTGAAAACACACAGCATTCAGTGGGAGTAAAATTACAGATTTGCCCAGTCTTACAAGAAAATAGATTTTATTCTTACTTTCTTTACTAATCATTATACTAGGAACATAGAAAAGTTCAGTTTACCAATACTGTAGAAGGAAACAGAAATCTGCTGGTAGATTTTAAAAAATCAGAAATAAGGATTTTTAGCCTTAATCTTATCACCAATCTCTGCACCTTTTTAAAAGAGCTTTATTATCACATTCAGCATTAAACTGAGTTTGAAAATAATGATTTACAAGTGATGTAATTATCTCTAATGGGTTACTTTTTCAGTAATAAGAGTCAATGAAAGTACATTTCAAAAATAATGAAACTAGTGGGTGGAAAGTAAACTATTTCATTGTGTTAAGTTATGTTTTTGACTTTTAAACTCTACATTTAAAATATTTATTTATTTATTTATTTATTTGATTTATACCCCGGCTATCTGGCCCACCGGACCACTCTAGGCGGCTTCCAATATAAAATCAGATAATAAAAACACAGACAAATATATAATAATCAAACAGCAACAGCAGTAAAATAAAGAAGGAAAAGTAAGAGAGAAATCAAGAATTGGCTGGAGGGAAGGCCTGGATAAATAACCATGTTTTTAGTTGGGTTTTAAAGGTGCCCAGCGTGGGGGCCACGCGAATCTCCAGAGGGAGATTGTTCCAGAGGCGAGGAGCCACCGCCGAGAAGGCCCAGTTTCGTGTTTTCTCCTTCTGGGCCTCTCTCGGCATCAGGCTCCTCAGCCTCACCTCCTGACTCGTGCGGGTGATCCGGGTAGACCTTGGTGGGAGGAGTTTTTTTTCAAATTTTATCCCATTCTCTTTGCATTTTAGTTTTTTTTTCAAATAATGAAAAGTAAAAGCAATGTGCAGTACAGGAAGTAAAAAGACTTTTTACATTGCAATGAGTAATGAACAATGAATTTACTTTTAAAACATATAACAAGTAAAGAAAATGAATTACATTTTGAAAGTAACTTTCCAAGTCATTATATTAAACATAATTGCCAGTCTCCTGTTTGCTAAGACTTGTATGTGATATGGCCTGTTCTGTGCACAGTTCCTTATTTCCTATATTAATCCAGGAATTATTTCACAAGTAGGAAGCCCTGTTGTTTTCAACCAGGGGTTCTTCTATATATGTGACTGCAAGCCAGAAATCTCCAGAGCAAACATGTAGTGGTCTGGTCATGGAGCTGTGATGTCTGCATTCGTAAACATGATCATGCCCTTTATAACTGCTTATCTTTCCTAGAATTCAGTGGTACTCCTGAGCAGGACTTGGAAAAGGTCCTTATTTGAACTGCAGCTTCCAGAATCCAGGGGTCATTCTGGCTGCAGAATGATGGGTGTTCTAGTCCAGAAAAGTACAGTAAATTCTTCCAAGCTCCGCTCAGGTACAAATGTTTTTAGGAGCAGACTGTACATGTTCTGGCAATGACTGTAAAATATTTAATTTCCACAGACAGGTATATTGTTATGACATTTAATGGACATATCTTGAAACAACGAAAGAATGGTTGGAAGAACTGGTTGTTGGAAGATAGCTCTCCAGGGGACAATTGTATAGACATGTAGTTGGCATTAGTCACATGGAACTTTGCAGAAGTAGGTATTTGTACAATTGCACTGTTTTTTTCAATTCTAAATGAAAGTCTGCAACAGGCAATAGCCATAGGAATGAACACAACCTGCAGGAATGTGCACTGCAAGACATTGCAAAGAACAGGTCTCATTAAAGTCATTTAATGCCTCCCCCTCCCCTTTAGAAAGCATTAGTAATGGAAAACCTGACACAAAGCTAATATTCAAAGGGGCGGGGGAAGGGGAAGAACTTTAAACATTCAGTGGAACATTCTGCCATCTAAGCCAGAAAAATGGGATGTTAATTAATCATAATAAATCTGGCATACATTGTATACCAAGAATGAAGGAAAGAGAGAGAGAGAGCGAGAGAGTTCCATACGTAATACAGAACTGTAACCATGAAATAGGGTATCATAAAGCAAATCCAAGATGGGGAAAAAAGAACAAACATAATTTTGACATTGGAGAAAGAAGTGTTTGGAAATTTGCTTCTAAAAACTAATCACCACAGTATGATTTTTGAGGGAGAAACATAGAATCGTAGAATTTCAGGGTCTGTAGGAATCTGAAGGGTTATCAAGTCCAAGGCCAGCCAATTCAGGAATCCCTGGCTAAAGCACTGTTGACAGATGATCATCCAAAAGCCCACCAGCTTCCAAAATGGCCCATTCCACTATTTAACAGCTCTTGCCATTTGGAATGTCTTCTCAACGTTTAGTTGGCAACTCTTCTTCTTGTCATTTGAATCCATTGGATCAATTCCAACTTTTGGTGCAGCGGAAAAGAAACTTGCCCCCATCTTCCACGTGGCAAACCTTCAGATATCTAAAGAGCACTTGGACATTTGTAAGTTCTAAGATATGGTTACTGATTTGAGGTGATAACCAAAGTTAATAACATTATGGTCCCAGGATGGTGTATAACAGGACAGGCATCGTCCATCCCTTAGGGGTCCAGTAGACCTGGAGCTTCACAAGACCTCCCCACACCCATATTAATGGGTTTTGGGAGGCTGTTTAGCTCAAAAATATCTTTATGAACAATAGGAGATTTGGGAGACAAGTTTACCATGCTTTAGCAAGTAATGAATGAATGAACAAAATTAAAATTTTAAAAATTGGCTACTAGATGGTACTTTTTTCCAGTTTTAACCCCCCCCCCCCTTTTTAATAAGAAAATATGGATCATGGATACTCTAAGGTCCAAAGGATAGGCATATTCAGCCCCTGGATCTCTTTGCTGCAACTTTACTTGACTCAAGGAAGTGTGTTTGTTCCCTTGTGATACCTTAAAAACTAGCAAATTTGGCATGAGCTTTCATGGACTCCAGCCCACTTTATCCAACATTAGTTGGCTGCAGTACAAGAAAATATATGCCAAGTAACACTTTTTAGTCTTTAAAATACTACAAAACGCTGTGATTTCTGCTGCAGCTGTGTTCCTGGAAAGTGTTGCCTCTTGTAAACAGAGACAGCTGAAGAGGGCTCTGTGTCAGGGTTCACTGTGATTTGAGGACTCAACCAGGGGGAAGCCATTGGACTTGTATCTGATACTCCTCAAAATTTCTGGATTGCTAAATAGGGTTGCTAAAGGCACAGAAAGGATATGACAAGGGGGGGATTAAAGTCTGGCAATGCCTTATAGGGTTCCCATGAGCCCTAAGCCCATGAGCACAAAATAATAAAATGGAATAGGGAGAAGAGACTGAGGGAAGCTGTCTGCAAGAAGGAGGTAGAGCAAGATGGAACTGAATGGAGTGAAAACATTCCTTTTCAAAATCTTGTATTTTAGAAAGAGGAGAGGAGTTAAGCAAAGACACTTCAGCTTAAATTTCCCTTGAGCATGGGTTCCTGCAAAAGTGCAGATTGCAAGAGCTGTTCTGCCTCCTGTGCATGGAAGTGGCTATACCAACCAGGGTATTACATTTCCCAGAATCCCCCAGCTAGCATGAACACTAAGAGTGCAGGCTGGCGATTTTTCAAGTTATAGTCCAGAATCATCCTGTCCTAACCCATTCTGCTTCGAAACAGTATTTAATGCATCAATAAAATGGGGTAGTGCTGTCCTGTAATGTTTTCCCTCTTCAAGACTCTGAATAGAAGTTTCCAGAGTTGATAAATCAGGAGCGTACTTAAAACAGAAGGCAAGCTGAGTTCCTGAGTATCCAGGTATGCAGGTCAAGGTCAGCTTTCTCACTAGAGCTGAATGAATGCATGGCCTCCAGGTGAAACCTTTGATAAGAAACCTGATAAGGAAAACTTCGCATCTTCTGCACATAACTATCTGATGAACTCTTGAGCAATGCAATTATGTAAAAGAAAAATGGATTAGTGACAATTCTGGGCAAGATAGAAAATGCAGGAAATCCTAAGTGAAGGCATGATGAAGAACAGTTTCTGTTTGGTTTCCATAGTTATTAACAATTCTATGCTGTTTTTTAAAATGTACTTTTAGCTTGTCCAATAAATAACATCATCTTATCTCCGTTTTGAAAAGATGTAATTTATTGAGTACCTGTATAATATCAATAACATAAAATGGCCTAATCTATCACACAGAGCTGAACTCGAGTCTCTGAAGGACACAGAAAATGTTAAAAGATTTTTTTTAAAAAAAAAGCAAAACAAAACAAAAACCCAGCAACCTGTACCATATTCATCTTTTACACAGAAGACCCACAATTTCTACAATATGGATTAATCAGAGCACTTTCACAGTCTAAATAATGGAGTACATTTCAATAAATCATTCATGCACAAATGGCTACAATTATAACTGCTGGCCATCAAGTCAATTCTGACTTACAATGCCCCATTCTAGGGTTTTCTGATTACTCAAAAGTGGGTTACCATTTCTTTCTCCCAACCCCTGGCTCTGCAGTTGGATATTTATCCCACTGACCTGTCCAGCCAGCTGTTTTTGTTGTTGTTATATGCCATCAAGTTGCCCCTGACTTATGGCGACCCCATGAATGAGAGATCTCCAATATGTCCTGTAGGTCTTCAATACGCTGTTTCCACCTTCTCTTTATTTTCTCCTGATCAAACAGAGTGCAGCCCTATTCATCATTCAGTATCCTAATCTAGGTTTAAATTTCCCTTTGATTTCTTTTCTTTGGTCTTCTGGAAGCGATTTCTTGTTTTCCCCTTTTGTTGTTCCCTTCTGTTCTTTGTGTTGGTTATTGTAATCATTCTCTTTGTCTCTATGTGACAGGTACAAAAAATGTATTCACGGTTTTGACCCTATTTCTGTCACCTTTTGATTTTGCTTCTTTCCCATCCTTTACAATACAGTATTAAGTATTTCTTCCTATATCCATCTAGGTCTTTCTCTTGTTTTTACCACAGGAATTGCCTTTTTGTATTCTTCCTTAATAGTATTTCTGATTTTATTCCACAGTTCTTCTGGTGCATGGTCAATTGCGTTTAGTGATATAAATCTGTTCTTTGGATTAATCAAGAATGTTGTTTAAATTATATTTAGTGTTCTTTTTCAGCTTTAATGTTGGATAGTAACTGTTTGTGACCTGTTCCAGGTCTTGTTTTGGCAGAGAGAATACAGCTTCTTCATCTCCTGCTTCCAATTATGTAGCTTGTTTGATTTCCATAGTGACCATATGATGTTGACCATGTATACGACTGTCTGTTCAGTTGCTTGAAGCATGCATTGGCAATAAACAGATTGCTATCCTCTTAGAACTCTATGAGGCATTCTCCTGTTTCATTTCTTTCTGCTAGGCCAAAGTTTCAACAAAACATTTGGTTCTGCTTTGTTCCCTATTTTTGCATTCCAGTCACCTATGATTATATGCATGTTTTATTTTGGTATGTGACCAATTTCCTCCTAGATGCATGGATGTAAATAAGTTTGTCTGGAATGCCCCAGTAGGAGAGATGAAAACTTTGAGCCTGGTCAGCTTCTGTGGGAGGAATAGAGGTGTGTGGGTAGTACCACCTTATTCTCAGGTAGCAAAACAGCTGCATCTGGCCCTTCAATTCAGCAAAGTATTTGGGGCTAACTCTGTCTATTAACAATACAACTGAAGACTATTCACGTTTTTGCAAACAGATAGGCAGATCAGTAAAGATTTTTGTGCAATGCATATTCTGCTGAGACCTCCTCTCCCCAAAAATGGGAGTTAGTCTTGATGCAGATGGTAACAAAAACAGCCTGGAAGAGGGAGCTTGCCTAGGACACAAGTAAATGTTTTCGGGTTTTGTTTTTGTGTTTGGCTAATCCTGACATTGCAGTAGTATAGTGAAGGGGATGCCAAGACTGGTTAGAGATGTTCCTGCCACCTGTAACAGGTAATCAGAGAAATGACCATGCTGCCATTAAAGCAGCTCCTATTAATAGAAAAGTAGACTACTATGTGTAGCTGTACAAGTTCCTGTTCCCCACATCCATATGCACAAAGAGATAAAAAGCAGGGCTGGGCATGGCTCTCTTGATTCATTCTGGAGGCCATCTTGGAGCACTGGAACATGTCCCAAGTGAGCGTGGAGAAATTTGTGTTGCATTTGATTGGATCTGTGCTCTTTTACCAAATTCATGTATAAAGCATTGACTTGCACTGGAATCAAAAGCTGCAACTTTTTTTGTTTTGTTTGTTTTTGCACTGATGGATGTAAAATTTAGAAAAATGACATATCCTAAATAGGAATGCAAACTTGCCAAACTTCAGACAGCTAGCATACTAGCCACATTGAAAAATATGTTTGCAAATGTCCCCCCCCCCTTAACTGGTAGGCTAAAAGTATCACAAAAATAGAAGAAAAAAAGAAGAAAGTGTTGTGGCACCTTAACAACTAGCAGATCCCCCCCCCTCAAGTATAAGCTTCCACATGGATTATATAATCCAGTGTCTCAGGTACACACAGTGTAATTGGCTACAGGTTTATATGTAAATAAGACATAGCAATATGGTGGGACCCTCATGAGTTGGGGGGAAAAGATGCCATTTGCACTGTGGCATTATGAATACCAGGTATGAATACCACTAATGAACCTTCAGAGTACTAATTGAACACAGATCCTGCTAACAAGTGAAGTGATCAACTGGTGTATCAATTAGTAGGAGATTTTATTTGCACTTTAGATGGAGTTGTAAGTGTAGATTTATGTCAAGGAAAAGAACTTTTTTGCTACAGTATAACTATGCACAAGATTGTAGATAAAACTAGTTGTGACAATTGCCTTTTCCCCCTGCCTTTTTACCTCCGGAGGTCTCAAAGGGCTTCCTCCGATGTCGGGGGGGGGGGAGCCCTTGGAGACCTCCGAAGGCACCAATTGCTCCATTCGCAAAAATTGGCATCGACTTGCGGACGGAGGCTTGGCCTCCAAAGGCAAAAAGGCAGGGGGAAAGGGCAGGAAATTTGAATTTCCTGCCCTTTTCCCCTGCCTTTTTTCTTTCGTAAGTCGAGACTCCGTTCGCAAGTCGATGCCAACTTTTGCGAATGGAGCCATTCATAAGTCAAAATGTTCGTAGTGGAACGTCCATAAGTCGAGGTCCCACTGTATTATGATGGTGTTTTGTATGAAATGTTCCCTGTATGTTCCATTGTTCATAAAGGCAAAGTGTAAGGTTTTCTGTCATGAAACAATTTTTTTCTTGGGGGGAAGAATGTGATGATTGCCCATGGCACTCATGCTATTCATATTCATGAGCTGATTTGCATAAACCTATGAGAGGACTGGAGAGGTGGAGTCAGCAACTACATGAGGTTTGGTGGGAGAAGGTGGCATCACATAGGGCTGGTTAGTCAGATACTGAGAGAGATAAAGCTGGTTAGGAAATTACGTAGAGAAGGTGGCAATGATATAGCAAGAGAAAAGAAGTCTGTACTAAGAGAACTGTTGATGATTTGCTTGTGTATAATGTTTATCTGAGAAACTTCGGTTATTATTCAATCTGCTTCACTTCAATAAATGTGTTCTGTTTCTGTTCACAAGACAAGTGTCCTGACAAATGTCGTTTATATTGTGGATTGAGGTAATCCACTGGTGGCAGCAAGAGGAAAACGTGATGTGAGCCTTTGTGAGGAAAAGACAATCAGGAGCCACAAGGGCGAACACCACACTAGTATATTAAAAGAGAGAGAGAGAGAGAGAGCTAAGTGTCCCAGTCTTTATTGAATCTTCTTGATATACATTGAAATTTATGAATACAGATCAATTCACTTCTCTATCCATCCATTTATTATTTTTTGTCTCACAATATGCATTTCCCCCCAATATATTGATCTAAGATAGCTTAAGTATTTTAAATACAGATGGAGCTAAAAACACACCCATCCTATGGCCTAAATGCATAGCAGAAGGGCAACTATGTAAGTTTCCCCTTTACACTAGTAGGCTTTCTGGTGCCCAACCAGTGGTGTGACTGATCTCACAACCAGGCATGCAATGCAGAGCTTGCTTGTATGACCACCTTCTACTCTGCATTTGGACAACAAGATAATTAACAATAATAAAGTGTGGTCAAGTTGATTCTGACTTGCAGTGATCTTTTCCAGAGTGTTCTAGGTATAGATTACTTGAAAGTGGTTTACCATTCCTTTCTTTTGCAGGTGCCCTGTGATTGCGTAGTTTGTCCAGGGTGACACAGCCTGGCCCTTTTCCCGGGAGGCACAGTGAGGAATTAAACTCCTTACCTCTGACTCTGCAGCCAGGCACTCCAGCCCAGCAAGCTCCTGGCCACTAAATAATAATATTTAAAAACAATTAGACACATTACCGTTTGGTGCTCTTTGGTTGTTTCTGGTTTATAGAGATCCTATGAATTAATGACTTCGAAGGGTCCTGTCATTAGCACCTCTGCTAATGTCTTGCAAACTTCAGGCCATAGTTTCCCTTGTTGAGTTAATCCGTCTCATGTCAGGTCTTCCTCTTTTCTTACTGCCTCCCAATTTTTCCTAGCATTATTGTCTGTTTCAACGCGAGTTGTCTTCTCATGATGTGTCCAAACTATGATAGTCTTACAGATGCACTCATTTTAAAACAGCCACTGAATTAAAAACAATTAAAAATTACATTAAAGGCACTTTAGAAAGTAAAAACACCACAAACAACAACTTCACTGCATACTCAGCAATGGCTTTGTGCTTTGTACTATAACTCCAAATCAAGTAGGATTTTCCCCAGTATATTTCTGCGGAAAGAAAAGGCTGGAGGGAAAATGATATTCCATCTCTAGCCAGCTTGATCTTTTCCCTCTCCAGCTGCTGAATGAGGGCATTCTTTTTCAATCAGCTTGTTCTCTAAAACAGGGCAATGTATTTGTGGTATCAGGCAGTGGGACGATCTGCTTTGCGATGACTTCAGCGCACAAGGTTGTGTGTGTGGGAGAGAAGGGGTAAGAATGGGAGGGAACCAGGGCAGGCATTCATTCAGTGTTAAGTAAAAATTGCGGCCACACAGATGCAAGTTCTGAAGATCTGATATCACAAAAGGGGAGGACAAGGAGGAAGAGAAAGACGCCCTCCTTCACAAGGGTTTTCAGAGTCTGCACATTCATTTGAATGAGGGCAAGGAGGAGAAGGTGTTCTCCACTCCAATTTTGTGGTGCAATGCCTTGTACCACACCAGACTCTTTCACCCATCGTCCTTGTCCATCTTCATTGGCAGCAGCTTTCCAGTGGTCTCAAGCACAGAGAGAAAAGTCCTTCCTCAGCACCTTCTACCAGATTTTTTTAAACAGAACATGGGAAGGATTGAACCTGGCACCTGAGTTCTGGCTCATCCTTATAAATATTCATTATCCTAGTATATAATCTGTGTAGGCTAGCATAATGTCTGGAAGATAGAAGAACATGTGGAATGTAGAATAGTCCCCACATGGCTTGAGAGTATAAGGCATGCAGAACTAGCATGACCAACACTTGGACTTGAAAACATTCTGTCAAGAAGTATATTTACTTTTGCATTGAATTCAAGGCCCAGTTAACTCAGACCCTCACATTCTGGTGGGTTTAATGGAGGGGGTACCATTTGCTGTTCCACCAGGACTGCCACTAGCAGCAAAACACCACTGGCCAGCCTTCTGGGACTGGGTTCTTTCTCCTTTTGCAACAGGGTTGGGCAAAGAGTGGTTCCCTGGCCTGTGTTTTACATCCCCCTTTCCTCTCAGAAAACTGGGGATGTGGTGGCGCTGCGGGCTAAACCACAGAAGCCTGTGCTGCAGGGTCAGAAGACCAAGCAGTTGTAAGATCGAATCCACGGGACGGAGTGAGCACCCGTCGCTTGTCTCAGCTCCTGCCAACCTAGCGGTTCGAAAGCGTGCAAATGCGAGTAGATAAATAGGGACCACCTCGGTGGGAAGGTAAACGGCGTTCCGTGTCTAAGTCGCACTGGCCATTTGACCACGGAAAATTGTCTTTCTTTCTTTCTTTCTTTCTTTCTTTCTTTCTTTCTTTCTTTCTTTCTTTATTTATTTATTTATTTATTTATTTATTTATTTATTTATTTATTTATATCCCGCCTATCTAGCCAATTAGACCACTCTAGGCGGCTTACAACAAGAAACATTTGGAGGGTGCCATTGTTGTCTTTTGGAACCTTATGCGGATTTTTTTGGCCATGCTATTTCCTCTTCTGCCCTGCCTGCATATTTATAAATTAAACTAGAAATAAAAGGACTGGTATGCTCAGTAAATCTGATTCTGAAAGGAGAAACTGCAGTCTCAGGATGTAAAGAAATTTATCAAAGTTTATTTCCATTTTAAATGTCCCAACGTGTTTCAGCCTGAATTTACAGTCTGCCTTAGGGGCTGTACAAATAAAACAAAAATAAAACATAGAAAAAGACAGCCCATTAACATTTTTACATTTTTGATTTTTTTTACATTAAAATGCATATAGCCATCTAAAACTTTAATACACTGTAAATTATTCACAAAAGAGAATATTTATCCAGCATAAAATTAATTACATTTTATTGACAAATATGGCCATTATATTTTATACATACGGTTAATGTTTTTTTTTCTCTCTTTTTGGTCTGTACCTAGCTCCAATAGATTGCTTAGGCCATAGTGGGAGAAAGGTTTCCTTTTGATAGACATTATTGTACCCAGCTGTTTTTCAGTGTCACTCTGATTAATCCGCATTTACAGTTTTGTGCTGTAGATGCAGTCCAGACATGCAGTGATAGAATTGTGTTAAAAAGGGAGATTGCCTGGATATTGAGAGACTCAGTATATTGGCTCGCAAAGGTTTAAATCTGTGGTGTCCAACCTTGGCCCTCCAGATGTTCTTAGACTACAGCTTCCAGAAGCCTTCACCACCACCTCTGCTGGCCAGGATTTCTGGGAGTTGAAGTCTAAGAACATCTGGAGGGCCAAGGTTGGACACCACTGGTTTAAATGAAGAATTAGTTTCTAGATTAGCACTACCAAGACAGTATAATTCTCTATCCTTCAAAAGAAGTCAGCCCTGGGTCAACAGTGCCAACTCTGGCATATTTCACCACACAAGGGTCTAGAGAGCATTAGCAGGATGAATTAACTTCATTAAACTTTCCTGGAAATTAGAGATTACAGACATTAAGAGGTGTGTGCGTGCATGTATGTGCGTAGGCAACACCAATCTTGTGCTGGGATTTGGGAGGGCCTTGCTCACAGAGACGTGTAGAGATGAACAGCTGAACTCAAGTTAAGGGGGAGGGCTCAGAAGCCCTGTTGGGACTCAAAATGCCACTTGGACAGATGGGGCTGGTGAAAAGAGGCAGCTGTCTCCCAAAGTTGGCATATGTGTGAAAGATGGGCTTTTAACATTTCACTTGGAATCTCAAATGTCTGAAGTGGCATTAAGAATCTCCTCTTCTCCATGGGAAATATTGAAAATAACAAGAGAATATGTTCTTATTCCTGAATGTTTACATATTTACCGGTATTAAAAACATATTTATCCCATCTTTATCTTTAAAAGGACCCATGCCCTTACACATTTTAATTTTAACAATAAACTCCTCTACATACCAGCCTAAATTCAATTGCTCAGTTCAACCACAGTAGACCCAGTGAATTAACTGCTAAATGACACTTTTGTAAATCCCATTTCTTCAGTGGACGTGCTCTAATTGAAAGTAGCATATCAGTGTAGCCCACTGATTCCTGCATTTGCCCCACTAATTTTGACAAACCTTCCTCGGAAGACCACTTATTATATTTGAAATCAAAGTACTTATGGCTTTATTGGAACATTATTCTGAGAAAATGATCACAGAATTAGGCTGAACATAAACAGCAAACAGGAGCAGCATAGTAAAAAGTGTCTTTTCTAAGCCAAATCATTCAAGAAAGCAAAACAACTAGATAAATAGAATAAAAAAGAATTCAAAATTTGGCTGTATTGTCATGAGGTAATGTCCTTTCATTCACCTTCATTGTCCATATAATGACTAGCATTTGTTTCATGAGCTGGCACAAGGGTTAATTTAAACATTTGATTCCTTTTCAAAGTCTGCCCTAGCAGCTTTAAAAATATTTGGTTTGGTTGTGAAGTCATCTATGACTCTTTGTGACCCCATGGACCACAGCACACCAGGCCCTCCAGTCTTCCACTGCCTCCCGGAGTTTGGTCAAATTCATGTTGGTAGCTTCAATGACACTGTCCATTTATCTTGTCCTCTTTTGTCCCTTTCTCCTCTTGCCCTCACACTTTACCAACATCAGGATCTTTTCCAGGGAATCTTTTCTTCTCATGCGATGGCCAAAGTATTGGAGCCTCAGCTTCAGGATTTGTCCTTCCAGTGAGCACTCAGGGTTGATTTCCTTCAAAATGGATAGCTGTGTTCTCCTTGCAGTCCAGGGGACTCTCAAGAGTATCCTCCAGCACCACAATTCAAAAGCATCATTTCTTCAGTGGTCAACCTTCTTTATGGTCCAGCCCTCATTTCCATACATCACTATTGGAAAAAACCATAGCTTTGACTATGCGGACCTTTGTCGGCAAGGTGATGTCTCTGCTTTTTAAGATGTTGTCTAAGTTTGTCATCGCTTTCCTCCCAAGAAGCAGGCGTCTTTTAATCTCGTGGCTGCTGTCACCATCTGCAGTGATCAGGGAGCCCAAGAAAGTAAAATCTGTTACTACCTCCATATCTTCCCCTTCTATTTGCCAGGAGGTGATGGGACCAGTGGCCATGATCTTTTTTTTTTAATGTTGAGCTTCAGACTGTTTTTTGCACTCTCCTCTTTCACCCTCATTACAAGGTTCTTTAATTCCTCCTCACTTTCTGCCATCAGAGTGGTATCATCTGCATATCGGAGGTTGTTGATATTTCTTCCGGCAATCTTAATTCCGGCTTGGGATTCCTCCAGTCCAGCCTCCCGCATGATGTATTCTGCATATAAGTTAAATAAACAGGGAGACAATATACAGTCTTGTCGCACTCCTTTCCCAATTTTGAACCAATCAATTGTTCCATATCCAGTTCTACCTGTTGCTTTCTGTTCCACATATAGATTTCTCAGGAGGTAAATAAGGTGGTCAGGCACTCCCATTTCTTTAAGGACTTGCCATAGTTTGCTGTGGTCCACACAAAGGCTTTTGCATAGTCAATGAAGCAGAAGTAGATATTTTTCTGGAACTCTCTGGCTTTCTCCATCATCCAGCACATGTTAGTAATTTGGTCTCTAGTTCCTCTGTCCCTTCGAAATCCAGCTTCTACTTCTGGGAGTTCTTGGTCCACATACTGCTGAAGCCTACCTTGTAGGATTTTGAGCACAACCTTGCTAGTGTGTGAAATGAGTGCAATTGTGCGGTAGTTGGAGCATTCTTTGGCACTGCCTTTCTTTGGGATTGGGATGTAGACTGATCTTTTCTAATCTTCTGGCCACTGCTGAGTTTTCCAAACTTGCTGGCCTATTGAGTGTAGCACCTTAACAGCATCATCTTTTAAGATTTTAAATAGTTCAACTGGAATGCCATCACCTCCACTGGCCTTGTTGTTAGCCATGCTTTCTAAGGCCCACTTGATTTCACTCTGCAGGATGTCTGGCTCAAGGTCAGCAATCAAACTATCTGGATTGTCCGGGACAGCCAGATCTTTCTGGTATAATTCCTCTGTGTATTCTTGCCACCTTTTCTTGATGTCTTCTGCTTCTGTTAGGTCCCTCCCATTTTTGTCCTTTATCATGTCCATCTTTGCACAAAATGTTCCTTTATGTTTCTATCCATGGAGTTTTCTTGGCAAAGATGCTGGAGTGGCTTGCCAGTTCCTGCTCCAGGTGGATCATGTTCAATCAGAACTCTCCACTATGATCTCTCCGTCTTGGGTGTCCCTGCACGGCATAGCCCATAGCTTCTCTGAATTATTCAAGCCCCTTTGCCACGACGAGGCAGCAATCCATTAAGGGGATCCGTAGTTTACCCCTAGAGTAAATTCTATTTTTCTTGTTGCTAGTAGTTTTGATCTTATGTATTTGTCTCAATACAGAAATAGAGACGTTGCAGTGTGCCTCTAATCCCTTCCTTCTCATTAGAGACATTTAAAAAAAGAAATTAGTGAAATTTCTCAAGCCAGAGGCTGAACAACAAAGAGAATAAAGCTTAGGACAATTATTTCATATTTAACATACTTTCAGATGACATGTTTTTGATTCCAAGCATCAACTTATTTTGGCGTTTGCTGCTTAATCGGCCTCAATGATTGTCAGCACTCAGGCAGCTATTCATTGTTTTCTACAGTGGTTGACCTAAAACGATGGGGAAGCTAGTATGGGGCTGTCAGTTGACATGAATTACAAATGACCACAATAAATCCCCTTGTTTGCTATTGTTGAATGTGCTCTAAACCAGAGATGGCCTAGTTCAATATTCTCCACAGCTGCTGTATCATCCATACAGCTGAGTTACCAAAGATGTATTATTATGACCCTGCCAGACAATCCTCCCAGAGCTTAAACAAGAAGTGAACCGATTCCACAGACCCAGGACCCTCGAGAGTACAGACGCTCGAGCTCTCAAGTATGATCAACACAGCCCTAGAGTTTCACAAAGAGGCTGCCAACCTGCAGCTCTTGGGAGTGAGATTACCTGAAGACTGCTGGCTTAGGTGTGAATCCAGCAAGGGGAGCATATGGATGGCTTCAAGAAATGACTTCTCGTGAATAAGGGCTCTTTGGGAGTAAGAGATCTTCTTGAGTGAAGGATACTCATCCCAGGATTTAATGCTGACATTCCTATACCTGAGGTCTAAAAGGGGTGTGAGAAACATAGATACTTCAGACTTTGCAAAATTAAACTTCTGTAAACCATGTCTACCCTGATCCTTAGAGCTGTTCTGGCCTGATGTCATGGCTCTCCAAGTGAGTTCTATGGTGAGAATTAGCTGAAACCACCAGAATCTGACACGGGGACTGGCGGAAGCTGCTAGGTTGAACAGACCCTGAACCTTCAGAGCGTTAGCTTTTGCACCAATAGATCCTTCTGTTGGCATATTTCTGAGATGAGGCAGCACTATACCTAGAAAACCTTAGAAAGGATCACCTTACCACATTCACTACCGCTTGCATATTTTTCAGTGTGGATTGCATTGAAAGCAAGTAGCTGAGACCAAACTGTAAGTCACAAGTAAGGAACAAGGATTCAGGGCCAAGTCAGAAGCCAAGCAACCAAGTACAGTATATAGGAATATACCAAAGTTTAGGGGAAAAAATCTGCTGGAGAAGCAAGATCCAACTGCAACAGGAAACTTCCTTTAGAGCAGGATTCTCTATCTAAAAGGGATGGACAATGCCAGCTGGAAGGTGTGTGTCTGTAGTTATCTGCAGACACACACCTTCCAGCTGGCATTGTCCATCCCTTTTAGATAGAGAATCCTGCTCTAAAGGAAGTTTCCTGTTGCAGTTGGATCTTGCTTCTCCAGCAGATTTTTTCCCCTAAACTTTGGTATATTCCTATATACTGTACTTGGTTGCTTGGCTTCTGCACGTCAGTGGTTTAAACAGTAGGGAGCTGTTATGTCCTCCATGGGCTACACATCCCTGATTTCGATACTCAAACTGTCCAGTAACTACTTGGTTGAATTGGATTCAATCAAGAATGTTTAGCCAGAGCTCAGGAAAAATTATTTAAACAACAACAAGCTAACTAATTATTTACTAAACAAAAACCTAATTAAAACTCCCAGAATTTTTCCGCCAGGGATTCTGGGAGTGTTAATTTTTAAAAGTAACTTTTCCAAGCTCTTCTTCGAGTTCACGTTGGGCACGTTCTGTGATGCCACACCAGCTCTCAGCACAATCGTGTGCCTTGCGTGCAAGGATGAGGCTCTGTTGTTGTCCTCTTTGTTTATCCATGTGTTCAGGTTTGGGTCTAGCAGCTGTGGTGTCAGGATGATTTTTCCACTGCTCTGCCAGAGGCCTCTGCTATGACCTCAGGGTAAACTTTCCCTGTGAGCACATTTTTGAAAGGTATTGTGAATTGAAGTCGACATCTTACCTGAAATATTTAACCACAAATTACCTGTGAAAAAATCAAGTAGCCACTGGGAAAATCACCCTGTTCCCCTTATCTGGCCAGTCACTGCAGTTAATGACCACTGCCTAACCTGATGTGCTGGCTCCGAACAGCAGCTTTTTTGGTGGGGGTCAATGTGTAGCCTGCATAATTAACTTGTAAACTGCCCAGAGAGTGCTTTAAGCACTACAGGGGTGGTATATAAGCAGCAAACTTTGCTTTCTGCAGTTCTGAGATGATGATGATGATGATGATGATGATGATGATGATGATGATGATGATGATGATGATGATGATGATGATGATGATGATGATGATGATGATGGTTTGGACTACTGAGTTGAGTATTCCACAACCAGCATGGTTAATGGCCATCTTGGTTAGTGTCTTCTGGGAGTTGTTGTGCAAAAAAAAGTAACTTTTAAAGTTATCCTGCTCTCCATGTTCTATCTCTCTTGTTCAAAAGAGCTCCAGTCCTGGGCAAAGCATGGCCCTCTTATATATGTATGTTTTCGTTTACCATATTCAGACCTGGAGAGGCATTGACCTTTCCACTAGTTTTTCCACTAGTTTTTAAAACTGAGAATGCTTAGAACAGGCTTACTAGCAAGAGCATTGTAAAGTAGAAACATTGTTGCGGCTTTGTGGCAAGAAGGAAGATGTTTGCAAGGAATAAAAGCAAACAAGCAGACTTGTTTTAAAGGAAGTAATTGAATCCTCCAGAAAGTGACATTTTGCCATGTATCTCTAAAGAATTAGCATACAGTTTTGTAAGGCGAAATTCAAAGTATTTGTGCATTACAAAAGCACAGAGCAGCTGTGTTTATCCCAGCACTGAGTGCTTTCTGTAAACATTCTCTCAGGATTTCTGAGACCAGGCTGCTCTTGACACAAGTCTTCAAAGGGGAAATCAGTTCCAGGTCTGGGGCAGTTTGAACTTTTGACCCTGTCAGTCAGGACTCAATTAGCTGACTCTCAGGAGGAGAACTTTTAACTTCTTCCTGGCCAAACAGCCATTGGTGCTGGCAAAGGGACTCTGTGTCTGGTTGTAAAAATATTTTAAAATATATTTAAAAATTAATATTTTTTAATTTATTAATTCATTCATCCATTCAATTTGTATCCCGCTCCAATTAGTATCACAGCACTACTCTGGGTGGGTTACAATATATGAAATAGAAAACAAAAATAGAAACAGAGATATTAAAACTAACAGTAACTCTAAAATAGAACAAATATTCAGAAGCTTCCACATTTACGCTACAAAATTACAGTTTTTTTGCTTTGTGGATAGGAATGGTCTTACTCAATGTTAGCAGAGCTTTGGTACCTATATTCTGTCATAGTCTCAACATTCCATCCATCTTTTTACTATACAATTGCCTGGTAATTAAAAAAGAACTCCAAAGATGCTATGTGTCATTAAGTTACTTGGTTCTGATGTGGGGGTGGCTATATGAGTTAATATCCTTAACAGCTCTGCTCAGACATTGCAAACTAACAGATCTCATATTAGGTTGTTCTCTTTTCCTACTGCCTCCTGTCTTCCTAGCAACATTGTTTTTTCTAATACATTCTGCTCAGGTCTTTCAAACGAACAGCTGTGATTCCCTTTATTGAGACAATCTGTCTCATATTAGTTGCTTACTACCATTCACATGTGTAAAAAAACAGCCAACAGCTTTGTGTTTGGGTGAATGGCAGCTGACTGATGAAAAAAGGACTCAGCTTCTGGGATTCTCCCTTGCTTGCTGCCACTTTGTGAATGCTAGTGAGCAGAAGAGATTACCCTGTAGACCAGGGGTCCCCAACCCCTGGTCCATGACCCAGCAGCAGTCTGCAGCCTAGGCAGGACCGGGCTGTGGACACAGATCTCTTGCCCCCTGTGAGCACCACCCCTGCAAGCACACCCCTTGCACGTGCATGAGCATACTCTGCCCCCTGTGAGCACAACATGTCCCCTGCAAGGACGATACCACGCACATGTGTGTGAGTACAACACCTCCCCCACATATGCAACATGGCCCCTGCAAGTGTGACACCCCTGTGAGCACAACACGCTGCTCGCGAGCGCAACACGCCCCCTGCCCAAGAATGCCATGCCCCTTCCAACCGGACTGCAGTTGGGAAAAGCTTGGAGACCACTGCTGTAGACCATCTTGACTGCTGCCATTGGTGTTGTGAACATTCAGGCTGCCCTTTGCTATGTAAAGCTTGGTGTCATTTTTCCTGCTGGCAATGCAGGGCACAATATTTTGCAACAATATTGGGCATTTTTCTGGCTTTTTGAATCGTGGATACAGAAGCAGGACATCCCACATTAATAAATCTGAGGGTGGTTTTTATTTTTAAGAATTACATTTTAAAACTAGTGTTCCTAATATTGAAGCACAGGGACTGCCTAGATGGGAAACTGCCTGCAGCCACAGTTTCAACTGCCACTTTACATAAGAGCAAAGAAAATATTTGTAAAAATGTAATTTAAGCGATTCAGCACCTGAGCCATGGTCTAGCGGGGGGGGGGGAATCACTTCCCTGAACCTTTGCAGATGAGCAGGGGAAGGGTTCAATGTGCCAATATTCTGATGTGGCTCTTTTAGGAAGTTACTTCATGATACTGAAAACTGACAGTGGAAGGCACCTTGCCAGTTTTTGTTGCAGAGTTTTGAATTTTGGTTAAAATCCCTCCAGTTGTGCAGAAGATTTACAGGTCAGCATAGCTTCAAGTTCCCTAGAGTAATCCACTCCTTTTTCTCATAAATTGGCACTGATAATCTTAATAATTCACTCTGAAGCATTACTTGTAGAAAAAAATAAAAACATTTCATTTATGCACAGTTGAACAGATCAAACAGCAAACTGACAAACATGCCTGACTTTCAGCAAACAGACTTCAACAGACTCACTGCTTCCAACAGACAAAGGAGAGGGGGGAAAAGCACTGAGCAGAGAGTCAGGACACTCTTTGAATTCATAGGCAGCAGGGAACAATGGTTACTGCTGGATAGATTTACAGTCAAACCCCCCACCCAGAAATGCTCTTCCCAACTAAATCTGCTAAAGGCAGCATGCAAGGTTGCAAATAGTCCAACAGCCTTGACAGCTGCAAGGTTCAATTTCAGTCTGTTTCCAGGGATTGCATACATTGGAAATGGACCAAACTAGAGCACACCTACCTGCACCATAATAGAAACCCCTGACAGGCACTCTAAAAGGTGCAGGTAAGGGTGCTCTGGGGATGGATTGGTTTGTTGTAGTGATTAGGTTGCCTGTGCTGTTGCGGTCCTACAGAAGCAGGATATTGATTTGTTAGATGTTTTTGAGTGGAGTGTGAAGCTCAAACAGTGCATGATGATATTGACAGGCCACTTTTGTTTAACCTGGATCTGCCACAAACGTACGTAAAGTGGAATCAAAGAACATTCAAAAAATGCCAGGTAAATTAGGGTCTCAGCAGTACTAAGGCGGGGCTGCCCAATATATCATCCACCAAGGCAAACACAATCCATGATCTGCAATAGCAGCTCAGCAGAAGTCAGATTAAACTTCTGTTTCTGCATTTGCCTGCCTGGCACATCTGTTCCTGTGTTCCTACGACTGTCCTGTGTTAATGAGGTCCAGAAGAAGAAATAAGGGTTATACGGTACCATACCATGAGCCATAGATGAATGGGGCTGATAATAAATCAACATAAGGGACCCCTGGTTGAGGATGGCCATGGCACCACTAGACAGATGGTCATAGCTCTAGCATCAGACAAGGCAGCTGGCTTAGGCAGTGGATGCTGAGGAACAACAACGCCAGTCCTCCTAGCAAACCGACAAACACGACTGACTTTCAGCAAACAGGCTTCAACAGACAAAAGGGAGGGAAAAAGCACTGAGCAGAGAGTCAGGGCACTTTGAATTCAGTCCTCCTATCGGCATGCATTAGGACTAGAGAACAGACAGTTATTTCTCCTTCTCTTTTCTCTTGCCAGTTGGGAGATTCTGGGAGTCGTAGTTCAAAGAGTGAAATTTTCTAAGATCTGCCCTGATCTTGCAAATTTTCAGCAGAAATCTTGCTAAGCACATATAAGTGAAATCCTCTCTTCACACACTGAAAGGCATAGTACGTACAGCTGCTCTATTGCCATCTGGTGTGTGTGAATTAGGAAACAGTTGTGAAAATTAGCGGGGGGGGGGATGGTCAGTCAAATCATTTGGCAGAAGGAAAAACCGGAAGTTTGCATGCCCACCCACTCTGAGTATATAGATTTAAAATAAAAAACAACAACCTTCACATTTTCTAATGATATATTTCACGTTATGTTTAGTTTGGTCTTTATATACTGTATGCAGAATGTCGCATCTTTCCAAAGGAATTGGGAAGAAGACTTGAAGATCTTTCTTCAAAGGGGCCATCAACAGGAACTCAACAGGTGCATCTCCTTGTTAAGAAAAAACACACCAGGTGAATTTCTGCTTGTGCTGCTATGAAAAGCACAAAACACCCTCTGAAGCCCATCAGCAATAGGCTGCTCTTTCCAGATCTGTTCACCTTCCAGTTCCCATTGGGCAAGGAGACCCAAATCAAGGTGTTAATTAGGATGCTACTTTGTATGTAGACATTCTTAACTTAGCTGCAGTATGGATTCAAAAGCAGTCTATGAATTTGGGAGAATGTTTTTAGACTTGCTTAAATGATGTGCTAAAAAATAATAATAGCTGAATTGATGTAAAGTTGGCAGAGGACTGAAAGCTTATCTTGTCTCTGCCATCCTTGCTATTCCTCCCCCTTCTGTTTCTATGGTTTCTTTGCATTCAAAGAGACAAGCAAGGAGGAAGGGACACTTCCTAAAGCTTACACTTTACATACAAGCCTTTCAACAATGTTTCCATTGTGACATAGAACAAAAATGGCCAGAGTCTGATACCGTTGAACTGCAGACCTAGATTTTCTACCAGCTTTTATGGATTGCTTTCCAGTGCTTCCTAGGTTTGGCACTGCTTTCTAATCAAACTAATTTATCAACCACTGTGCTTTTGTCTCCCTAATGTGCCAGAGGGTATAACCCAATAGAAAGATGTATTGGGCTGATTAAAATCCACCAAAATGCCATATTTCAGGCATTCAAGGAAGCATGTGGATGGAAATCTTCCCAGGTCTTATCTGGCTCTAGGGCCAAAGAAATACCTAGGCAATCCAGAGAGGGACTCAGGCTGCAAGATACAGGAAGTTACTGCTTTGAGAAAGGTCACCCTTGTTCGGAACCAAAAAAAGTGTTTTTAATGACAACAAAACAGCCATTTAAGAGAGATGCAGCTTCTATAATGGGTATATGATGTGAAGAAAGTTGTCCCTGTTGAATTTTTGCATGCTATTCAAGGAACCGTAGCAACAGCATCTCTTCCAGGCAGGCAGCTTTACCATCAGGCAGAATGAGGTGAGGGGGCCTCCTCTGGCAACAGACTTGAGGCACCAAATTGTTGGTTGCATACTGTGTCGTTTACTCTATTTTTACTACCAGGGAAGTGAAGGAGTGTTGAGAGGAGGTGCTAGAGACATCATCTGCATCAGGAGCAGCCAGCTTGGGGTGTGATGTGCCTTGACATGGCTGAGTTGGGTCACCATTTACTGCTTTGCCTCAGTCAGCAAAATGGCTCCGTCCATTCAGTCCAAAGACTCGAATGCACACATCTTTACCTTTTATACAGGACTTTGTAGAAACCCATGTGTTGAATTAAATGTTGCTAGTATTCAGGGCTATGGGAAAGCACTTGCTCCCTGAGAAAAGGACAAGGTGGTACTCCACTGCTGCTCCCAGAAGCAGACTGATGGTTCCATGCTGTCCTCTGAAGATGCTGGCCACAGAGACTAGCGAAACGTTAGGAAGAACAGCCTTCAGAACACGGCCATAGAGCCCGAAAAACCCACAACAACCATTCCATCTCATTTCCTTATGAGTGACATGACATCCTCCATCACACATGAGACCAACAGGCTAATTTAGGAAATATGTGGCAGGCCATGTGGCGCCCACAGTTCTGTCCTCAAACATCTTGCTAACTCTCCTAGTCTTCCATCTTGCTGTCTCAGGCAAGTGCCTCTGTCTGTCTCATGACAGGCCAGCCCTGTGCTTACCTATAAATACAACCAGACCAGAGACAGACCTATTGCCTCAGTTACAATCATCACCCTGGCAACTTACTGCAAGGCTTGCTCAACATTAGCTGACTTCATCCTCTACTAGGTTTCCAGATTTCCTATCAATCTGCCTGCATCCTTCATAAAACCCTCTTTGAAGAACTGCTTAGTTTCAGACTTTGAGTCAAACTGTACAAGACGGTTAGCACATCACTAGAAATCATTGGCAAGTTTTCCTTCCAGGGATGTCATTCCTTCAGCTCTTCACAGCTAAACAGTCAACTTACAAATGTGCTAAATGTATTATATACTTTGAGACTTAGGCTGTGACTACACTGGCAAGCTGAGTAGCTTTCATTCACAGCCTGGATTATGGTTGAATCCATAGTCAGTGATCACACAGGGCCTGCAGATTGATTTGGGAGTTCAGTGTTCATCCTTGATGCAATGCAATTCACATTTCAGCTCATAGTCCGTCCGTCCGTCCGTCCGTCCTTCCTTCCTTCCTTCCGTCCGTCCGTCCTTCCTTCCTTCCTTCCTTCCTTCCTTCCTTCCTTCCTTCCTTCCTTCCTTCCTTCCTTCCTTCCTTCCTTCCTTCCTTCCTTCCTTCCTTCCTTCCTTCCTTCCTTCCTTCCTTCCTTCCTTCCTTCCTTCCTTCCTTCCTTCCTATGCTCCATCTGTCAAGATGTGAAATTTTATATGCATAATGTGTTAAAATAATTAAGGGTCTGTAAAATAAAAAGCAGCCCTGAAAATGTACATTGTGCTTTTAAAATGTTGTTTCAATGGCTGTAAAAGTCCCTGTAAGACAATCAGCCAGCTCTCCAGCCAAGTCTGGAAGCAAGATCATTGTACAGTAACATTGGCTTGCAAAAGAATCTCCTTCATGGTTGACAGGTGAGAATAAACATAAACAAAGGGTGTGGGGGGGGGGGTTGAAATAACCCTCTTAAGAGTCCTGAGGAGAGAACAGAGTACTTGATACCTCAGTGAGTTAGTCCATCAGCATTTTTAGCCCATAGCATTTTGTCTACCTGGTAAAGTCAGACCCAAGGAGCTTACTTACACCCAGTGCAATCTGCTTCCCTGGCAGATGAACCCATCTGTTGGTGAAAACTAGAGTTCTTACCTGCTATATCCATTATTTGCCTCACCTGTACTTTATGGAAGTCATATTTTGTCATCCCAGGAAAAGCAATAGAAATTTCCATTTTTTTTTTTACCATATAGTGAGCTCCAGTAAGTTACTATACTAGCAAAATTCAGTTGTTTACATTTGAAGGCAAATGTAAACATCTGAAAGAAATAGAAATATAGGGGGGCATTGAATTACAGCTTAAAATATCTGACTGCAACTTAAGTTTAGCTTTCATATATGTTTAAGCATCTGTGCCCACAGTTTTCCATAGCTACAAGATTTTAGGATGTTTTGAACTACTTTGAGGTATTTTTGTGCATATGGAACATAGAAACAATGGAGATAAATAAAGCTTGTTGAATCGGACAAGCTGATGTTGCTTGGAATCATTGCAGCAATGAAAAAAGATTTATACCTTGATGCCCAGATGAATTTTGGTATGATTAAAAATGGTTGTCTGATTTCATTCTGGAATTAACTCCAAATGGGATAACCAGCAGCTGTTAAAAACACAGGCTTCTGATTTTGTTTTTCCCTAGAGGTCTATAAATTTCTATAGTGCTCTTAGGAAGCTGTTCAGGCATCAGACTGTGTGAACTGACATGACCTCTGCTGATGCTTTCATGGCTCACTGTCCAGCCACTTGGTTTTGAAAGGGTTGTACAGTGTTCCAAAAAAGGTGGCAGCATACTTTTTAACATGTACAGGAATTGCATATTTTTGTACGGGAATATCTTTAATTTTGTTTGAGTTGTTTCTGGTGATTTTTGCAATTTGAAAAATATGTTTCTTGTCCAGAGGTGCTCTAGCATTTAACTGGTATATCAATACCAGTAATAAAGTGATAAGGTGATATCGCACTGTGGCATCCACCCTGGTCATGAATATTACTGTGATATCTGCATAGACCAATGGGAGTGATGGAGGGGCGGAGTGATGAGATATAAGAGACGCAGCAGGAGAAGGGGGAGTTTAGTCAGGGAGATTGAGAGTTTAGAGAGTTTTGGAGTTTGGGTGAGGGAGTGGTGGTTGAGAGTGGATGAAGGAGGATGTTAAGAGTTAACAACATTGCTTGAACTATCGTCATCTGTAACAATCAACAATTCCTGTTTGGTTCTTTTAAAATGACACATTGCCTGGACCTTTGTGATTAATAATAAACAATGTTGATGTAATCAACTGGTGGCAGCTGAAAGACACGTAGCGTGAGTTCTTAGTTTGGTGAAACAATCGGGGGCCACGTTGTGGGATCGTGACAAGCACTAATCTCATATATGTAAAAAGATGTGTGGTTTTACTTCATCCTACCACCAGAATGGTGCTCCTGAGGATGGGGATGCATGTCACAACTATCTCAAGTCCTGCCCCTGCCCTCAAGTCCTGGCTCCTTCATGTTTGTGTGCCCATAGTTCAGGACTGGCACTTATACATAGAATGATCACTTTCATTGCAGTTTAAGGAGATAGATGATTCCCTTCTTTTTTTGTTATTTAAAAAAGATGATATAGTGACCTTTGTGGAATTCTTAGGGGTTTATAATCTGACAACACAGACTGGTCTTTTTTTGCTGTTTCCGTAGTAATCACTACCATTTAGTTGAAAGGAATCCTGTTTTTAAAATTAAATTTCCATGTGAAAACAATGGCATAAATGGCAGGGAAAATGTCAGCTCTGTAACATTCCAAGGCTAGTTGGATCTTTGTTTTCCACTGTGGAGCTCTTCTGGATACTGATGAAAGTGTTATCTTGGGTAAACAAAAGCTGCAAATTGTTATTAGAAAGAAGGATCCTTTAAAATATTTTTATTTTCTCACATTTACTTTAAAAAAAAGAACTAAAATTGTTCCCTCTAAGTATGCCGTTAACTTCAGTTCCCTCACAGTCTATCAGCAAAAGCTGAGTTGATTTATCTGCGGATGAAAGTGATTAAGGGGGTTCATACAAGGTAAGATGCCTTCTGAGATATGTCCTAAGAAGTACTTGGTTTGTGAAATATGGTGAGAGGAACAAAAAGAATGAAAGATTGGGGCGGAGGGGGAGAATATTTGAACAGGCACAGTTAATCCTTTCAGCTAGCAATCAATATTGGACTTAAAATGGCAAAAGAGCTTAGAAGTAATTCAAAATTCAATTTCTCTCCATGCCTTTGAAGTCATCACATAACTGTTATTACCAGCTCTGTATGGTCATACAGACTTCCCTTCCAATAATCGTTGTGTTTGTTTTATTTGGTTATTAAATGCTCAAGCTGCAGGCCAAAAGTTTGGGTCTTTGCCTTTAGGATTTTTTAAAAAAATAAAACAAATAAAGAGGAAAGCTTTCAGAGTAGCAGAACCATGCAGACAAACACATTTCCTTTTGTTGATTTATTTAGGTAAAAAACTACTGTTACTATTCTAGTGTTTACTATTTCTATTGCACTAGATCCTGTACAGATACTTATTGAATGATATCAGTGATTACATAAATCCTGTCCTGGAGATGAAATCTCAGAGTAAGTATATACAGTAGTTGGAGCAGATTATTTACTGTAATGTATTATAAAGTTGTTCTAAGTTCTAACCACTGCAGTGTGGTGTAGTGGACAGAGTAATGGGCTTGGTTTCAGGAGGCCTGAATCTGAATCTGCCATGGAAAATCTCTGGTGGGTAGAATTGGTAAAGCCACTCCTTAAATATCTCACTTACCTTGAAAGCCCTATTAGGCTCACTGCAAGTCAGTTCCAACCTGACAGCATAGAACAAAACCACTACGTAGTTATAGTTGATAAGAGGTTTCTATATTACTGCCCCAGTAGAAAGTAATGTCAAGGTGATGGTTTTGATGGTGGTGGTTTTTGTCAACCTTTTCATTATAGCTATTATTCAGTGATGCTGCACTTTTATCTCTCAAATCCTCTGAAAACGTGAAGTAATACTTGTGTCTTTTACTCAAGTGGACAATTTAGAGTGGCAATTATGGGGTAAAATATTTCAAGTCCCCCCCCCATATGAATGGTACTAGCTCTTAGTTAACATAACTGATCCCAGAATTGTAGTTTTAGAAAAGGTAGCCACATTAGTTTCTACAAGCATATAGGCAAAATCCAAAGAAACAAAACAAGACCAAATTATGTGTCAACTTAAAGACTATTACACTTTAATGCAGACCTGGGCAAAGTGCGGCTCGAGGGCCACATACGGCCCGCGAGCTGCTCCTGTCCGGCCCGCGGACAGTTTTGAACATCAAAACCATTTATAGCTTTTTGACTAAAGTTGATCGGTTGCTTATCTTTAGCATATCGCAAAAAAACTCTTTAGTATTTGTGAAGATTAACAAGTTTAAAATAAAAACAATCATAACATCACTGTTTCATTTTATTTTAAAGTAAAGTTGGTTCAGCCCGCGAACACAGTTCAGATTTTTCATGTGGCCCCCCTATAGAAATTAATTGCCCACCCCTGCTTTAATGTGAGCTTTCATGGACAAGTCCACTTCATCAGATGTACGGAAACATTTTTTCCACATGTCTGAAGAAGTAGACTTCTCCACAAAAGCTCACATTAAAATGTAATAGTCATTGCCACATGGTTTTGTTTTGTTTGTTTGGATTTTGCCTGATATGATCCAAGGGGAAAACATTGAACAGTATACAAACAACTCATGAGGAGAAAAACTCATAGTATGCAGAACCAGTCTCTCTGGCAACTCTCTCACCCTTGTAAATGTATATGGTTTCGTCTTAGAGATTCAGCTACAGTTCTGATGTTCTAAAATGTAAGGAAACTTAAAGAACAGGTCAGTCTCTCTTACCCAAAACATGGGCATGTTAATGCTCCCTTCTTGTACTTTAACTTCAATGGCAAGCAGACACTACTGCATAATCCCTCAAGTCACTGCACTGTCCTATATAGCTCAGCATTAGGGGGAGGATTTGTATGACATTTCACATTTTCTCTGCAACCTACATATGAACCAATAAGCAAATTCAAACATGTTTATGTGTAATCTGACCTTTCTCACCAGATTATTCATAAACATGTTCATCATAGGCATCCTTCAGTCTCGAGAGACTATGGTAACATGCTCTGTATCGAGGAGTGTCCTCTCTAGAGCATGAAGCCTGGGTAAAGTAATATGGAGGATAGGCTGTTACCCAAGCAGCAGATCCCCTCTCTCCATGTTGCTGAAATGGTCCAATGGAAAGGCAAGAGCCAATACAACTGGTTCCATTTCAAACTCACCCATAAACTCAAAAATATGCTGAAGGAAAAAAAATCACATCATAGAAATCCTTCCCCTATTCATGGAAAGCTGAAATGAGATACAGCTTTTGAGAGAGTGGATGAAGGACATCTACAACATCTACAAACAACAGATTGTAGCGCAGTTCTATCCACAGTTAAATAATATTTGCTGGTCTAATCCTCGAAGGAAAAAAAGTATACTTTTGTTTAATGAGCTCAATCCTGGGCAAATAGAATTTTCTTTTCTTTAAGAAATCAGTGAGTAGACCCTGCCTCTTGTGTTTACTTGGGATGGAAGTTAAGGTCCAAAGCATGTATCGGTGGCTTTGTTTTGGGGTTCATAATTTGTAGTCTGGATTTCCTTGCTTTGGGGGTATACAGTAGCTTCAACTATAATCTTTTTTTCTTTTAACTGAACCCTCCCTTTTGGAGGAGGGTTACATATGGCTGTTTATATCTGTGCAGAGTGAGCAAACCCCAGCATTGTACATGACTATTAATGGCTATAAAGAATTGTAAAATTTTGGACAGGGTTTTCTGTAAAGGTAAGGCATCATATTAAAGGTAGATGCTGTATATTATGTGTTCGCTTGTTTTTTCTTAAACATTCCCTCTGATCTGATATGTATATAGATTATCACCAGGTCATTCTAAGGAGCATAAAAGAAAAACCAGGTGCCCATAAGTAAAGTGTGCAAGAGAGCACAAAAAGGTCATGTGATTAAGAGCGAGACCTTTTCTTTGTTGTTCACAGATTCCATAAGGTTTAATGCCGGAAGGGGCAATTTATAATTACCTAGCCTGAGCTGCTACATGTCACAGGTCACAGAATTTGACCCACCCATTTTTGCGTCAGCTTCAGCCATTTCAGAAGGAAACCCAGCGTTTCTTTCAAAGATACAGTCCTGTTTTCAGGACTACCAGTTATGAAACTTTCACTAGAAGCTCTGCAAAAAACCCTTTCCATGCTTAATGTTTCATCATTTTCTCCCCCTCTGAGCTGAATTTGGTCTTCTCACATGTTTATCCAAATAAATCCTGTCATCCTGCTCTGCTGACAGATCTTCACAGACTCAAGTACAGGAATTCATGCTGTTAAATGATCATTTTCTGACACATCCTTCAGTATTCCATACATGTTCAGCAATGCGTTTCAGCTATTTATGTAGGATAGTTCCACACAAGAGAACAAACAAATACACACACATACATGAAAATCATAAGGAAATATTCTGAGAAAAACACAAGTATAGAAATAACCCACCTGGTCTAGAGATCCCCGTGAAAGAATGGATAGTCTGAGAAGTTTATCCCAGCATTCTCTGTGACAAAGCTGGGACTCCAGAATGCTGAGTATGTACCTCTCACTCTGTAACTTAAATATTAACTTGATATCAGTTTAGCTGCTAATATCTTCCATGGGAAGAATCCTGGTAATTATAATATGATGAAAGCTCCCAGCCATTGTATTTGTTTATCTGGTTGTGACATTTGTATGCATCCACATATTGTGCAATTCTCCAGGTGGTGGGCGATAAATACATCCACCTCAGATGGTGCCTCAGATGAGGGAATGATGATCAAACAGCTTTATGAGTCTACTGTAAGCTGCAGTTAAGAACAAAGAAGGGTAAGATTCAGAATAAGAAACACTCTAATCAAAATTCCTTTATAAATCCAATACTGCATTTTTCATTTAAACATGGGTGAGGATCTCTGAGTTAGCAGCTATTGTTTAGTGCAAAGAATAAAATATTTCAGAATATAATCTTTGTGTATCTGATTATTCTATTTTGCTACATTTATTGTTTTCTCTAAGTCTTTATTTTCAGAATTGGAGAGGTGTTCCCAGCCACCACCACCCATGGTGCATGCATGTATGCTATATACTTCAGTCTTTTTAGTTTACATCAGGTGCATGATGGTAAGGTACTGCCTATGTAGGCAGTTGTAGAATTCATGTATTTTTGAAGACGTGTTGTTTTGTGCAGTTGACAGGCACTGCTATTTTTCAGAATTTTGCTTTAAAAACTAGATCTCGTTATGTGTTTTGTATTGTACAGATCTATCTTCTTATACAGTCACATCAGCGCAAAAGCCAAGCAGAACGCCACACCAACATTAAGATTAGTTCTGAAGTCAAAATTAAATGAAGTTGTGTGGGATGTTACCACGGTTGGATTATGATGATGTCTGAAGGACAGATGTTTAACCTCAACATTACTTTTGACATGGTATAAACTGTAGCATTGCTCGGCAGCAAAGTCATCTTGAAGGGCAAGATAGTACAATCTCATTCATGACTTTTAGTCTTAGCTAAGGAGCTTGATGTGATTGAGAATGACTCCAGGTCTGTTGTTATAATTAGGAATTAGCCTTTAGCCACAGGCCTTTTTCCTTTGGTGGGGGTTGATGGAAGTCCAGGAAGCCTTACATCTCAGCATGATATTTCCTAAAGCCCCTCCAGTTCCTGCTGTTAAGTTTACACCAAATGATTCTGCGGCTTAAGATGGAACCTGTATTGACACTGCATTTTCTTTCTCCATTATTTTTTATTTATTTATTTATTTATTTGATTTTTACCCCGCCCCTCTAGACCATGTCTACTCGGGGCGGCTTACAAAATAAAACAAAACAGTATAAAAATATATAAAATCATAAAATTACATATTTCAATTTAAAACAATTAATTTAAAGAGAGGATTACCAAGATGGAATAGCCAAAAAAAAGAGAGAGAAACAGAGAAAAAGACTTAATTGACTGGAGGGAAGGCCTTCTTAAATAACCAAGTTTTTAACTGGCTTTTAAAAACACCCAGCGAGGGTGCCAGCCGAATTTCTGTTGGGAGGGCATTCCACAGCCAAGGGGCCACCGCCGAGAAGGCCCGGTTTCTTGTTTTTTCCTTCCGGGCCTCTCTCGGCGTCAGACCCCTCAGCCGCCCCTGCTGGCTATATCGGGTGATCCGGGTAGATCTGGGTGGGAGAAGACGATCTGCCAAATATTGAGGTCCCAAACCGTTTAGGGCTTTATAAGTGATCATTAGCACTTTGAAGTCAATGCGGAAACGGATGGGCAACCAGTGCAAAGCAGCCAGGGTGGGGGAGATATGCTGGTGTTTTCTCACCCCACTAAGGAGCCTGGCTGCTGCATTCTGGACCATCTGAAGTTTCCGCGTCAGCCTCAAAGGCAGCCCCACGTAGAGTGCATTACAATGGTCTAATCTCGAGATTACGAGCACATGGACTAGAGTAGTGAGGGCCCCCCGATCAAGATATGGTCGCAGCTGGGCAATCCGCCATAGATTAGCATAATCACAATATTCAGTTCATAAATATCATGGTGCGCACTTCCCAATACTGAACTTCCATCAATACTGTCTCAGACAGATATCAGATCTTCTTCCTTCAAGTTCATGGATTTAAACGTTGAAGAAAATGTGGTATTATTGGAAGCATAAAATATCCAGTATATGTTTATTGGTTTTCCTGTTTTTAAATTTGTAAACTGCCTAGAGTAGACCTTTTGTCTAGATCGGCAGGGTAGAAGACTAATAAAATAAAATAAATACAGCAACATTACCTTTTTAACTTGCTGTAGCTTGAGATGGGCAGCTTGAGTGGGTGTGGGGACCAATTTTCTACCCTGAGCACATTCTGGGGGCCCCACCGACCATCACAAATTGGAGGACAGGGGCAGAAGCAAAGCAAACCAAACCAAAACAAAAACTAAACCCACAGTGACTTGAAAATGATTTTGGAAAATGAGAGTTTTTAGGTGTTAAATGGTACAGGTGAACTCTGACCTCTTGAAAAGGTGGGCACAAAGCCACTTCTTTTCTGGAAAAAGAGTTATTTAAAGAAGGTCTGAGGACTGATTTTAAAAAGCATCTCAACCAATCCTGGAATACTGGGTAAAATTTTTTGTCATTACAGAAAATCTGTAATAGTAAGAATCCAGTTGCAGAGATAAAAGTAGTAAGAATGTATCTTATCAGCTGGACAGGATTTCCAAAGTGGCTTTTAAAACATGGTTTGGGGCGCAACAGGCATAAAAAAGTTTAAAGAGACCTCACAGAATATTCTGACAAATTAAATAGTTTATTGGATCAAGGTAACAAAATGAAATAATGATATTTTATAGACAGTAAATCTGTGGCTACAAAAACCAAAATACCTGGGGCAGATATATTTTCAAGCAGATTAAGGAGGCTGCTTCAAATAGATCTGCGTGTTATGAAAGAGCAGCAACCTGCTGGTTGTTTAAGTCATTATCATTGCATTTTAACTGATACATTTGAGAAAATGGACTTTTGGGATTTTTCTGCCTCCTGTATCATAATAATTTGCCTGGCCTTGGGTATTATGATTTGGTGAGACAGGAAAGTGACTGGGCCAGTCCTGCAATTTACAAGACAGTACCACGTCACCCATAATATGTTGCTAACAAGAGGGCAACCATATACTGTATATAAAAAAAAGCCACTCTGCTAAATGCCCGAGTGAGCTCGGCTGAGAGTGAAACACACCTTAATAGACTATGTGTGATGGTGGTGCTTCATATGCTGCATTTTTCAGTGCTCCATTAGTTGCATTGTCCTTGAAAGTTAAAAAAGAAATCTTTGATTTTGCAAAAGGGTTTGTTATGACCTTAGTTCGCTTATAATCCTTGGTTGCATTATAGGATTTTGCAGTACTACTTGATGAACACTGTCATAGGCAGTTAAGAGGTCAACAAAGGCCTCTCCTGTGATTTTCCTAGTTTCAAAGCTGTCCTCAGTATGTTGCATTAAATATGTTCTACAGTTCTTCCCAGGTCAAAAGCTAGGCTCTTATAGGATGAGAAGTGGCTCTACTACTTCCTCAAGATAGTTAAGAATCACTGCTGAAATCCTGTTGCTTAGCATAGTAAATTTCAGCTACAGTTGGCCGACTGAATCAGTGGAAATCAAAGAGGAGATGACTTACCAAATCATCACTGATTCAGTGGGTCTACATGTGAGTTACCATGCTAACCAGTAGGATTTCAGCAGTTCCTTCCAGGAATTGACAAAGTAGTGAGGCTGGCCTAATTTTTTTGGATCTCTGAGTTCTTTACTAGGTTTGTCTACATACAAAATACATACATCGGAACACGGATTGCCATAGCGATGGTTTATGTATTTTTCGCATGATGTAACATCCTGGAGGACACATTGCTTTTGTAAACTGAGATGATAAACAGGAGAAGGAGAATTGCCCAGCAATATCTGGGGCAACCTGGGCAGGAACTGATAATCAAGCAAGAAAACAGAGAATTGAAAATCGGAGTGGGCAGGCATGGACTTCACATAAAAGGACTGACACAGGGGAGAAACCACATAAATGCATGTTACATTGGTAGACATCAAAGAAAACATGCAGGGGAGAAACTGTATCCATGTATGGAATGTGGAAACAGCTTCAGTCAGAACAAGAGCCTCCATATATACAAAATAACTCACACTGGGGAGAAACCACATAAATGCATGGAATGTGGAAAGAAGAAAGTTTAAAACTCAACAAAACTTGGCTCCCAGCACTGAAAAATACAGCATGCAAAAGGTCAAAGAACTCAACCCAGCCACAAGGACCGGTGATCACTGCACACAATAGACCAGCTAACGACATCCATCAATCACAGTGACAGATAATCTCTCCTCCTTATCACAACAATACACCCACAACAAAAACACACTGATCACCATAATCACCCATCTCCTGAAAAGGACAAAAGCTGATCTCACAGCCATAAATACTCAACTCCCAAAAAAACTGCACCTGAGCACAGAGTGCTGTCCTCTGAAGATGCCAGCCACAGAGACTGGCGAAATGTTAGGAAGAACAACCTTCAGAATACGGCCAAAGAGCCTGAAAAACCCACAACAACCATTAGATCCCAGCCATGAAAGTCTTCGTGAATACAGTGAATCTGTTTGTTTTTGCAAATTCAAGTAAATGAATACAGCAAATGCAAGTGTAATTGCAAATTATAGTCATTAAGGAACCCTAATAGCTTGAGGGAATCATTAAGGGATGACAGTGTTCCCATGGTAGGGACTAATTATAATTTCAATGCTAGTTTTTATTAATTTCAACGCAGGACACTTTGTACTGTATTACTACAAAACTTTCAAAAATCAGAGCTTCAGAGCTGTTCCTGATATGTAAATTATTTTTAATGGCTCCTAGAGATGCACAGTAGGCACAGACCATGGGAGATAATAGTACCACTCTATTCTGCTTTGTCCAGTCTCACCTGGAACACTGGTCCAGTTCTGAGCCTCACAGCTTAAGAATATTGTCAAGCTGGACCAGAATGACAGAATGTCTGGAAGTGAAACCTTGTGTTTAGCTCTGCAGCTGGGTGCCTAAACCACTGAGCTATCCAGCAGTGTATCTCATTTATCTAGGATAGCACTGCTTTAATAGGAAAATATATTTTAAGAATGTAAAATGATATATTACATGAAAATAGAGGGGAGTTTTCATCATCCCTTTCAATGCCACAACCCACTAAATATGTCACAGGGTTGTCACCACAGATACCACTGACCACAGCTCTATTTTGCTGTGTACTAACCTTCCACACAGACTACAGAATGGGATAATTAGGAATGCTCCAAATCTTGCCAAAAGAACCATAGACCTGGCACTGTGCCAAAAAGGAGTGGGGCAGCTCTAAAAAGGAGCAGGATGGATCCCTCTAAGTCAAAATGTGTGTGGATGCCATAATTTGATTTGAACTAAACAGCACCAAAAGTGATCCAAATAGTGAGCTATATGCCAGTCTGGACATGTTCTGAATTCCCCCCCCCCCCCAATTCCCTAATGGCCACAACGCATCAGAAACAAGTGTGTCTCAACAGATAAATCGTTGTGGTCTTCCCTCAACCAAACAGATTAAATGCATTCATTGATGGGGCAGCTTGCAATCTGAGGTGGGGGATGCCTCACCTGGCAATTTCAGGTTGAGCTGAAACCTATTCAGACTATATGTTGGGCTACTCAAGGGCAGCTCATGGAGCAGGATGTAGGGCATTCCATTACAATATTTTGAGGAGTTTTGCCCTACCTTATTTACAAGTCATCTATCAGACTGGCTGTGCTCACTGGTTAAAATTGCTCCCTCCCCTCAGTTAATCAAATACAACTAATTGAATAATTCACTGACTAATTTATTCATTAAACGAATTAAAGCTTGGACACCTAGTTCCTACAAAAGCTGCTATCTACCCAGGTGTCTGTCTATCTGTGCATGTAAAAACCAGCATTTGAGTGGTTCCTTCCACATTTCCTAGGTTCAAACACACTACTCTTGTTATTGGAAGGGAGGGAAATTGTGACTAGAAGTTTGCATAGCAGGGCGTACTGTGGGATTATTTGTTTCCGGTGAGCTTTGGATACCCTCCCAATGACCTTTATGTGATACAGCTGCAAATAATTGCAATTATTCTAAGGAAAAAGGAGAGGAGCAATGTTCAGTTAGTGCTTTCAGAACTAGAATATGGCTCTGGGGTTAATAGCAGTGCCTTTGCATATACATATTGCTTCACTGTGACATTAAAGTAACAAGATTTCACCAACCTACCCACATCCTCTGTGATCTTTCTGACTGGGATTTCAATTAAACAATGGTCAACTATTTTCTTTTGAAGGGCACAGGGAAAAATCATCTGTTTATTTTTCACTGTGCCACAGTAAGATACTTGATGAGATGAACAGCTGTTTGGTGTATAAAAATGGAAGAGATGGATGCTTCATATAGCATGGCATTACTGTTGGCCTCTAGAATTACACTGGGGGAGAGGTTATAGAAATACATTGCTGCCAGCTTTCTCTTCCTTCCTTCCTTCCTTCCTTCCAGAACAAAAATATGTCCTTTGTATGATATGGCAAGTTGTACTTCCAACTGTGGTTTCTACTGCCATTGTGATTGATGATGAAACCAGTGATAACAATTTTTAAGAAGGTTTTGAGGATAATCCACCCATTTTTAGGAATTAAGCAACAATGAATTGCTGAGTTATTTAAATGTTATTGCTTGTGAATGTCAGTGCCTCTTGCACTCTTAAAGATGCTCACAAGGACGTACTTAGAACTTTGGCCAGAAACTAATTGATGAGTTACACTTGCCTAAGCAAAATAGCATAGGTCACAACAGTGAATTGCCACTACTTTTCAAGATGCTGGTTGTGTTTCTGGGCATGAACAAAATTTTCTGATTTGCTGGATGACCAAGAACATGACCAACCCCCATAAATTAGGAGCAGTCTGCTGCCATAGCATGCACCATTTCACTTGCAAAAGCATATGTCACCAACTAGATTCTGGTTACTAAGTTAGATAACTGAGGTCACAAACCATATGCCATACTTTACTTGCAAAGCAGTGTTGAGAGAGTACAGCTTAAAGCAAAGAACAACCTAAACCTTCTCAGAAAGAAAGCTCCCAGCTATCACTGGAGCAGGAATATGAAGTTTGGTCTAGTTAAACCTCAAAGCGACTTTCTCCCAGTTACATCCCATTCAAGTATTTGTTAGATGCTTCCAAGGCAGGTAGAACTCCCGCAGTGGACAATTATGGTATTTGTAGTCCAGAAAACCCCATCCCTAATACTGTATGATGGGTACAGTTACTCATCTCTGATTCACTTAAGCTGATTACCAGAGATAAGAAGAAAGTTGTAATATCTTGAAAATATCCAACCTCAGTGAAGGTTGGTTCATATTCTGAGCAGAGGCAAAAGTTCTCCCAATCTATACAACATTTGGCAGCTGGTAAGAAGATGCATATAAAATAAATGTCTTGCTTTAAAAATACTCCTGCACACATATTTTAAAATATGATATCTAAGGGAGAAGGCTATGTTAACTCCTCTTTACATACTACTTTTCTGGGTACAGGATTTCAATCAAGTAAGCATATAGCTACATACCTGCAGCAGAAAGCAGTACACTCCAGGAAGATGTTTACTTGAGGGCAGATTGTGACTGGATCTGGGCCACACCTCCCTCAGAGTGATGGGTGGCGCTCACACACCCCCCATCCCAGTCCATAAGCTGCTCCTGTGCTCACAACTTGACTCCTCTGACTGCTGTGTAACAGCTGCACTGGGACCAGGACAGCTTTGGGCTGCCTTTCATGACATGCTGGAAAAACTAGGAGTGTAGTATACCCATGCAAATCTCTATGACCTATAATTTATTGCAGGAGAACTACTCACAACAGACAATTATTTGAGACAGGTGGTAGCAAATGTCTTTTCCTAACAGGCAGAAGCAAAATGATAGCCTCTCATTCTAGAGAAAGAGGAAGAGTTTTTAATGGGCGGAAGAGGGAGTCATACCAGCACTATTTTTTGTAAAGAAATGTTGGCATTTGACAAACTAATTGTATGTTTAACGAATACAGAGATATATTCCCTTTTATAAGGTATTGGGAGGATGGCCTTTGGGAAAAGAATGAAACGAAATGGAGTTATGCATATGCAGAGGCAGAAGGGGCAATCAGAATCATGGAAAAATATCATAGAATTTAAAAATAATTACTGTATTGTAATGACAGTGTTTGCTAATATCAACTGCTCTGCAGCTTTGAGGGGATTACAAATGAAAGTGTGCCAAGCAGTTATTGCAAAATTTGTGGAATCACTTCAGATGCTAGATTAATCTAGTAGCAGAATGAGGTAGTTTTGTCCCAAGTTGACAGATAAGTACCTCAGGTGTTGTAACAGACAACACCTTGATCCAAAGAAAAATCCAAAGGACAACAAAAACCAAAAAGAAAACAACAAAAAAAGATGAAAAGACAAAAATGTGTGGCCCCTTAAAGGCAAACTATTATATTTTAATGTGGGCTTTTGTGGATCATGTCCACTTCTTTGGATGTATGGAATAAAAGAAAGTACTGTATAAGATGAAATATCAAATTCACAAGTAAAATATTCAAAACATCATTGGCTTTAAGATTCTTCAGTGTGCAGCAGTTATTCCTTCCTTCCTTCCTTCCTTCCTTCCTTCCTTCCTTCCTTCCTTCCTTCCTTCCTTATTTATTTATTTATTTATTTATTTATTTATTTATTTATTTATTTATTTATTTATTTATTTATTTATTTATTTATTTATAATGCCACCCAGAGTGGTCGACCAGATTTATTTATTTATTTATTTATTTATTTATTTATTTATTTATTTATTTATTTATTTATTTATTTATTTATTTATTTATTTATTCATTCATTCATTTATTCATTTATTCATTTATTCATTTATTCATTTATTCATTTATTCATTTATTTATTTTTACAACACTTTTCTCCATAAAAAGAATCCAAGGAAGCTTACCACATTGAAAGACAATATTTAAACTTGTAAACAATGAGTATACAACAGTACTTATCATTAAAATGCAACATTTAAAGCTAAGAACAGTGAGTATAAAGAAGCAGCTTCATGGTCTGAGTTCTATTGTAAACATTCCCGCAGGAGACAGATAACCAGGCAAGAGCAAAAAAGAGGAGGCAGACGGGCTGGGGGTTATGTGAGATGTAACACAGACTAAGCTTCAAAAGTAGGATACTTCAACAAGCTGTTTGAACTGAAGTGGTAGAGTTGGCTACTTCACTCCTCTTGCCTATATACTCATACAGAGTGCTAAGGGGCTGAAAGTCAATATTCTGCAGCCTCTGGCCTTGCAGTGTATTAACCATGCTTGAACTTTTCGAACCCAGGGGTTAGAGAGTCACATTTAAAAAGTAATTAGTTGCAGTTATAGGCCTGAGCAGCCTCCCTCACGTGTTAGTTACTGTTATACTTGCAAGTTGAAAGGTGGTCTTTGCTAAATCTTTTCTCAAAAAGTACTAAAAATAATTATTTTCCTTTGAATGCAGCAGCATGACGTATAGCACAGGCCATGTGATGCTCCCACTTCACAATGCAGTGAGTTCACACCTTTATAAACTGTTACAGTTGTACCACAAAAGGAGTGACAGTATCCCTCATTAAGTTATGAATGGTACTGGAACTTAGCTCTACCATTCTTGATATGGGGGAAAAAGTCGAGTGCAACATAACACAACTAATTTCTTCGAAGCCCTGCTTGAACTTCTCCAACAGTAGAGGAATCCATGTGCTTTACTCACTTTGTGATTAAAAAGTACAGAATACCAGCTTTCCAACAAAGCTGTAGTATAGCTATGGAGAACCATTTGTCTTTCTGATGTCTTGGCCTGAGACTCCCATCTACCCCACCCAGCATAGTTAGTGGTAAAGGGTTGAGAAATTGTGGTTCAAAACATTTAGAAAATCAGAGGTTCCTCATTCCTGTGGTAGCCGATGTAAGACTTTGGGCTATATTTCAAGTTCTTACCATAAATTCAGCTTCATCTTTTGTTTCTTTTGAAGTACACAACACTTTAACTTACTGTGGGACCCTGAACAATGTGCAAAGAGATGTTTCTGCACCGTTTTCTCAGTGGGTGCTCTGGTACTAAAATTCACCCCACCTCAAATGTGCAGGCCTGTATTTTCAAACAGTCAGTCAGTCAGTCAGTCAGTCAGTCAGTCAATCAGACAGACAGGCAGGCAGGCAGGCAGGCAGGCAGGCAGGCAGGCAGGCAGGCAGGCAGGCAGACAGACAGACAGACAGACAGACATGTCAATTATGGAATTTCTCAGGGCCACAGCCAGCATCACCATAATTTATTTTATTTATTTATTTAACTTATATGCCACCCACACTACCCAAAAGTCTCTGGGTGGCTTGGAGTTATTCCTTGAGAATGGTTCTTTATAAGCAAAGCTTCAAAAAGTTACCTTTTTGGATGGTAGTCCTCTCAGCCAGCATGGCTACTGGCAACACAACCCTGTCTGAGGGAATGTGGCAATGGGTTCAAAGAAAGAAATTTTTCTGGATGATAGGGATTTGTGGATGAATGTAGGCAGCTTTGTACTGCTTCTTCCTAAGGTGAAAGGTCCCATTGGAGTGGTTTGAATGAGGGTTTGGGATTTGGAAATCTAGCTTGAGATTGCATCACTTTGGTCTTCCACCATGTATACACACAAACACACAATGAGTCAAGTGTTGCATGTCAAAGCATGAGCTTACTTCCCCAGATTTATTACAAGTCACTTCCCGCCAACCTCCTCTGCACATCTTTTATCTTGAGGCTGAAGGATTAAGAGGTCCTCCTACACAAGGCTCTTTCTGGAAATGGGATGCAACCCAGGGGACTTCTGTTGGATTCTACCTGAGACTGACTTTTCAGGTTCATACTTATTGCAAGCAATGGGAACACAATACAGCCCAGCAATATACATTTATATTTTTCTACATCAGGCAGAATGGCTCTAAGCTGTTGAAGCTTTGGCGATAGATGTTCTGGAGCTTGGCATCTCCAGGGCTGGGGTTTGCTCCAGTCTGTCAGATGTGTCACTGTGATAGGAAGATACAGCCAGCAATCCTCTTTAGCCTGAATTGTCAGTAGGGATCAGAGTGATCCTCTTTCTCATATTAATGCCCTGAAAGCAAACTGGTCACTGTCCTGGCCATCAGAGCATAAAACTAGATTAAGAAGGTAGTGCTTCTACAGCTGAAGTCAAAAAGGGGTGGGGGCGGGGGGGGCGGGAAGGGAGAGGCAGCTTGTGTAAATGCGTGAGGCGTAACTCACTTAGGAGACCGCAATTAGATAAGATGCCAGTTTCTACAACAAAATAAGAAAACTAATCCATCTCTCATGCCTTTCAAAAGGATATTTAAATGTTATGATCAGTAAAATAAAACGTGCTTTGACAACTGTAAAATTCTATACCAGTAAAAAACTTCCCCACCTAGTTCCTTTAAAAAACTACACATGAGGCGATGAGTACATCTTTTTATACTTTACATTGACAGCAGGGAGATCTGACCTATGAAATGTGAGGTGAAAATTCGACTGCTATATTATATGAGATGCTTTTGCCCTTAATATGTATTGAGTGGTATGAGCATAAGCTACAGGAAATCTCAGGTTCTCTCTCCCCCTTCCTGTTTCTCTAGGGGTCTGAGATCTGAAGCTTTCATTTCAGCAAAGTTTATTGTGTTGTCTGAACCCTAACTTTTGATTATACTCAACTAAAGTTTGCTGAAGAAAACCAACTTCACATTCAATGATCTGTGTTTGACTTATTTGAACAAATAATAGTTAAATTTAACCACAGTTTTCCTGGGTTCAGACCTAATGACAAGATACTGTACAGTTTATCTAAAATGGAAACAAAAAAAATTTAAGGCCTCATCATCACATTGAAAGAAGAAATAGGAGCATATAAACTGAAGGCTCATTAAACTGATTTTCCTAATGTTAAATCCTACCTTAACATGCTCTCATCACATGCAGAAGAAATATCCAGATGAAATTTTATAGTAAGGTGTTCATTCAAAACTGGGATTACAGGGGAAATGTTGAACTGTGCCCAAATATTCTAAAGCAATACAGATTACAGAGCAATGTATAGTTCTCTAGATTAGAAATGTGCAGTATACCAGAGAGAAGGTACAAGTTTGTTGATTCAAAACTACTATAGCTCAAGCTATAGTATTGCTTGGCTTGTAGTTTCTGTTATCAAAGTCTTTCAACTTCAGCATCATGGCACATTGCACTTTTCTTGCATAAAGTTTACCTCTGTGTAAGAAAATTCAGATATGATGTGTGAAAACAGTTCTTAGTGCCACATGTATAAGGTCAGAGATCATAGAAATGTCTTTCCACTTTTTTCTTTTATATTCCCATATTTAATGCATGTGATTCCTGTTTTGCACATGTAAACTGGTGAAGAAAACCGGTGTTAAATGATGTACTATGTTTTTGATAGTACAGCTAATGTTATATGACTTGCTTTTAGATAAGGCTTTTATCATACAATTATGCTGCCTCAAAATGAAACTTTAGGTTCTGGATGTCACTGTGCTCTGTTGAGAGCCTTTTTATGTTTTCTCACCATTTCTTCTTTCATTTTATTGCCCCATTCACACATACAGAAAAATCAATTAAAGAGGGAAAAGTGGCATAGCACTATGTCTTTTCAATGGTACAGCCAGGAGCTGTGAATGTCTGATGGTACTCCAGCATCTAAAACTGCCTAACTGTGCTACAGGTCACTTTTCAAACGTGAAAGTTTGAAAGTTGAGTACGCTCATGTCTGACACCTATGGTTTAGTATTTGGCCTGTAAACTATGCAGAGAATATTTATCCACTTATATTAAATCGGCGAAGAGAATTGTTGTTCCCCTACCTCATTAATAAAGTTATTGTTCCTTTCTCTGCCATGAAGAATAATTCTCAATGAGTAGCTTTACAAATGAAATAATAATCATGTTAAAACGGACTATGATGCTAGAGTTGGCTGTTTCTATGCAATCAGCGTAATGGATATTATTCCAACCAATAAGGCAGCAAGATGTGCTTGGCCATGGGACATACTCACCACCAAGATTAAATGATTGCTGTTTACAAGTGAGTCATGGTGATGGGAGCAAAGAACAGAAACTTGGCAGAAGCAGGTATCTGCCTAGGGAAGAAGTCAAAAAGGGCCTGCTCTACAGCTGGGAAAACAGATGTTTATCCTGAATATATTTTCCAGATCCTGTTTGTTCTAAGGTGATCATAATTCTCTTATAAGAAGTAGCGTGGTGTAACAATTAAAGCATTAGCCAGTATTGCCTTCCAACCCAGATCCCAGATCAGCCACAGGGAAGATGGGGAGTCTGTGGTAAAAGTCTGGGACAAGGTCTCTGGAGAACTCGCTTGACTTCTCGTCTCCACTTGGCCATGAAGCTCACCTTAGGTCAATCACACTCTCTTACCCTGACAGATTTGTTGTGAGGCTAAAGTAAGCAGGTAAAGTAGATGGTGTAAACTTCCCAGAATATAGCACTGACTTGATATGACTACTGAAGAAAGTTCAAGCATATTAGAAATGTTTTACCTATTTAATTTAGAGATATTTGAAAATATTTTAAAATGATTTTAAGAATTGTTTTTAAAGGTGGTTTTTAATATTGTTGTATGTTTAGTCTTTTAAAATGTTGATTCTCATAGTATTTTAATAGTGATTACTGTGTACTTTTAATTGGATGTGAGCCACCTTGAGTCCTTATGGGAAGAAAGGTGGTGCACAGAAAAAACAAATAAATAAAAAGAAAGTGCAAAAGCAGGATTACAGTTGAACAATAACAGCACTAAAATCATCACTACAGAAGAATATGTGTAATTTCAATAATAACAATGAAGACCTTGCAATTATGAAAGATTTTCTATAACTTCATTCAATCATCAATCCGAATAAATATTGCAGCAAAAAAAATCAGAAGAAGATGAAGACTTTGATGAACAGTTAGGGAGGAACTGGAAAAATCCTGGCCCATAAGAATGTGTTGATGAACAGAAAGGCCAAGATCTCTCATACTATGGTATTTCCACATAAGATCTACAGATGTGAAAAGCAAGACAGTGAAGGAAGGTGACAGCAGACAAATAAAATTTATTTATTCACAATGTGGTTTTGTAGATACTGTGGACTGTCATAAAGACAAATAAGTGGGTTCTGGATGGAATCAAACTTCTCTAGAAGGGAAAGTAAAATCTGAGGTGTTCACACTGTGGACATGCCACAAGAAGGCAAAACGCGCTGGACAAGACAAAAATAAGTTATAATACAAAAAGAGGAGGCTCCAATATGAGATGTACTGGTTTTATTTTAAAAAAGTGCCAGTACTTAGAAAACTCTTGAAAGGGTCACCCTTTGCCAGAAATATGACTTAACTTGTTGTTTTTATTATGCTTATCATTAGTCTCTTTCTACGAGGGACTGGAGATATCTGACAGGTTAATTTTCTCCTGCATACGAACTTGTATGTTTGTGCCATCCAAGAGAGTACAGAGAGTGGAGGAGCTGTCAAACCATTTTTTTTAAAGTTGGGGAAGTTGGGCCCAGAGGAATATAGCTACTGGGGAACCAAGCTTGGACTCCCGTAGTCCACATAGGTGACCCTTTGGCCACCCCTGGCCTGCAAGCGGAAACGTCTAACTGTGCAAGGAAATCCCTCTCCCTAGGTTTTAAAGGGTGGGGGTGCCCCCCCCCAGTTTTGTTTTGTGCCTGTATTTATATGCAACACTTGGCAGTCAGTCTTATCTGTCTTTCTACAAATTGGGCGGAATATGAATGTCAGACTGAGGAGCCCCTCACACCCTTGCTGGTGTATATTGCTGGCATATGGCATACTGAACCCAATTTACGAAGCTTGTTCCAAGAAGCTCGGGGCTGAAAGAGAGCACTGTTCTCAGCCAAGCTGATCTGTTGCAAACACAGCATCATTCTGTTGCATGACCTGGATGCAATGAAGAATGAGTCACCGTTGGGAACATCTGTCCTATCTGTAGGCTTTCTCTTGCAGAACAGGAGCTGATATTTGATATCACCTCTGGCCTTTTTGCTCTCAGAATGGCAATGAGTAAGAGTATACTGGAGCTTCTATTGATCAATGCCTTATTTATTTCGGGCTTTTACTAGTCATTGCGCAAAAGCGGCATCAAAACATGTAAGCCACATTGTCCTTTATTATTAAAACATTCTCTTTTTCTCACTCTCTTCCTAATACTCTTTTTTCTTCCTTGCTTGTTGTCTTTTCTTTCACCATCATTTCCTCATCAGTCATGCATTTTTATCCACAATATTATAGTACTTGATGCCCAGAGAAATAAAAGGGACCAATAATAATAATAAAAAAGATACACTACCAAGTTATTTATTTATTTAAGTTTAATACTGCCCAACTTAGTGTCAAAGCATGACTCTGCACAGGGAGCAAAAGAAAACGTAAGTAACAAACAATCAGACAAAAATATAAAAATTAATAACACAATATAGCAAATAAAAACCAAAGGGGAAAAAAAATCATCTGGCGACAATCCAACATAGGTCCATAATTATTTCCTCAGTGGAAGAATATTTCTAAAGGCTTCTTTGGTAAAGTTCTGCCTTAGCCAGTTTGGCTAAGTGAAGGGGCATTGCACAACGAAGGGGCCACCTCCGAGAAGGCTACGTTTTTAGTAGACGTTCTTTAGGCCTCTCTCAGAGTGACCATCTTAAGAAATGTGGTCTGGGAGGAACTGCTTAATTGGGCAGTTATCCTTTGAGAGAGGTGCTCCAACAGGTAACAAGGTCCCAAATCATTCGGGGCTTTATATGTCAAAACAAAAACCCTTGTTTTATTAGAGATTCAAGGCAAAACTTAGGTGAAACTTACTTAAGCTGGTGGTCATTAGTATAAAGTTGTAGGTATGAAAAGAAAATAGCTGGCCATTTAGTTGAATCTTTCACACTGTTTTTCTCTACCAACAAGGCAGTATCAGGGTTGCTGGTGACATGTGCAGTCTCTCATATGTCTAAGGCACACATACACACCCATTTTTGGCAGTTATTCAACCTTATTGTTGGTTCCGCCTTCAAGTAGGAACCAACTTATAGAGACACTAAAAGGGCTTTCAAGATAAGTGAGATATTTAAGGAGTGCTTGTATGAGTGGTCGAACAAGACCAGATAGGCGGGATAGAAATCAAATAAATAAATAAAATAAATAAATAAATATGAGTTCCACACCACAAGTGAGCTTTCATGGCTGACTGAGGATTTGAACCCAGGTCTCCTGAGTCCTAGTCTGTCACTCTATCCACTATACAACACTTGGTGACCATATTTATCCTTGGTCTACCCTTTTTTCTACGTAGTCTAAGAACCTGCACTTAGATAACATATTGCTGCCAGTTGGGGAGCAAAAATCTAATTTTCTCTCTAATCCCTAATTTTGTACACCTTTTTTTTTTTTTTTTTTTGTATTTGCGTGATATCCCTTCACCAGGAACCCTAGCTTTCACACCCTCCATGACATGGGTAGAAACAGCCCACTGTTGCTGGGAAGGCTGCAATGTAACCTTCTAAATGTGTCTGGATGATTCTGCTGGGCTCTTGGTCTTTATCCAGCCTGAATAGGATTTGCAATTGCCAAGCACCTGGCAATGGACGCACTTCAAACAAAGTAATGTCACAGCTGATGTACCACTGGTGGTCATTTTTATAAGCCCCCAGTCACTGCAGAGGAAGAGAACATTTACGAGTGTCAGCTGTTTGCTATACATTTCTGCTTCCCTGCCTAGTAGCAATATTGACATATGGTCTCTGGATGTTCAATTAATGGAGAAATGTTGGTGTTTCGTTAAGCAGTTTGTCAGTGGGATGCCAGTTGCCTTAATCCAGGTACCTTGTTACCTTAATTAAAACTGAAATTCAGCTTTGATCAAATAGAACTTTATTGCATAAACTGTTTCAATACTCCATTGTCTGGCTCTTTCCCTTTGCTGTGGATGAAAAGGATTTGTATTTCACACTGGGCAGGAAGTCTTATTTAAATGTTTCCTGGTTTTGATCTCCTTAGGGGGAATTAATTTGTATTCTTGCTTGGAAAAAAAAAACTAACAAGGGGCATGGCAATCAGATTATCAAGTCATTTAAACAGCCATAATGTGAGCCATTGGGCTAATGGGTTACACACCGAGATTTTGTGTCCTGACCCATTTTCGTGGAGGTGTGGAAATGTATAGGGAGAATGACATAAAAATAAATTTAATAAAATATTTTTTGTCCTACATGTTATAGAAGTTACCAGGTTCTGCATAGGACATCAGGAAATTGGTTCTAGGCTTTAAAGGCCAGGGATGACTCTGTCCACAGGGTCACAAAAAGAAAAAAAAGGCCCTGTACTGTTATCAGCAGAAAACCTTTAGTGGACTGTGCCACATTTCCACTCAGACAAATGGATAAGAAAGCTGTCATTTCACAGAGTTTTACAGGTCCCCTTGTTTACTTTTTTTTTTGCACTGTTTGTGCCAATCTGTAGCTACTTCTCTCCCTGCACATTACAGTAATTTAGTGGTTTTATTTAAAAGGATTTATTCGTGTGGCGATCCAAGCAATGAAGGTATCACACAGGCAGCATGTCATCATGCAGCAAATCAGATCTGGCAACATAGTGATGATGTCACAAAGCAAAATCAGAATAAAGGCACATCACATTGCCTTCACTTGGAACAGGCTTCTTAATAAGAGTTGCTTGGTACCTAACCTATTTGTGTGATTACAAGACAAATCCATAGCAAAATGAGGATACTTCATCTGCCCTCCCTCCATTCTATGTGCACAAGCTGAAGAGATATTCGAGCACCAGTGATCAAAAAAACCATGCAGCTCCACCGGAGTGAGGGCAGCAGAGGTTAGGGATTGCTGGCAAGAAAGTATGGCATACACAGCTCTAACCTCCAATAGCTTGCTGCAGTTCTCCTCTCTCCACTCTGCCGAGTTGTATGGCCAGCCACACAACTGACATAGAAATGTCATACAGTGACTGTGCCACTCAACACACTCTTTCCTGCCAACCATGGGAAATTGAGGCCCTCTAGGTGTTATCAGACTGCAGTTCCTACCAATCCTAGCTAGCTAGGAGCCACCCCGAGAGAGGTCAAAAGAACATCGACTAGAAACCCAGTGTTCTTGGTGGTGGCCCCTTCATTGTGGAATGCCCTTCCATTGAGTTGCATCAGGTCCCCTCCCCTAGCATCTTCAGAAAACTGGCTAAGGCAGTACTTTACAAAGAAGCCTTTAGAAATATTCTTCCACTGAGGGAATAATTATGGACCTATATTGGATTGTTGCTAGATGATTTTTTCCCTTTAGTTTTTATTTGCTATGTTGTGTTAACCAATTTTTTAAAAATTATCATCATAGTTTATTATCACCAGTGGTGGGAGATCTTGGAACAGGTAGTCCAACAATATCTGGAGGGTCCCAGTTGCCTATCCTTGTTCTTCACTAGTGTTGATTGATAAGAGATGAATGATGAACTAGAAAAAAAGCTTGCTGCACCAAAGGTTGTGCAACTAGCCATCTTGTTTCCTAAATCTTTTTCTTTGCTTCTGAAAAGTCATCAAAAAACAAAGTGAGCAGCTGGCTGGATAGCTCAGTGAGTTGGAGCAGCTGGCCATGTACCCAGGGCTGAGGAATCTGAGGTCCCATACTGCTCTCCAGGTGGTGTGGCTTTGGGTAAGCTGCAAAGACCCACAGAGCCAGCATAAGGAAGGACTGATCAACCACTTCTGAATACCTAGAAAATCCTGGCAAGGATCACAACAAGTTGGAATTGACTTAATAGCACAAGATTAGCTATTAATGCTGTGAGGAATGTGTGGGGAGCTAGATTTGGATTTAGGATTCTGCATTTGAAACAAAATTTGGAGTTAGAAGTTGTAGGGATGGATACTCAATGCATGTTTAGTTTCAACACAGCTGATGAATTCAGCTAAAGCTGTTATCAAGATTAACTGCCTTTACTGAGGAATCTGGTACAGTATTTCCATAAAACAGGTCTATCTGTTAGAGGAGACAGCAGATATAATAGATTTATTTTGAACCAGGCCTATGAGCTGCTGGACATTGTGGTTTTCTGTAGCAGGTTTTGGTGAAGACTTTATTATCAAGTCTTTGAACCATTTTTGTAATCTGTGATGATTTCATTATTAGTCATACACCTAGGTAAGAAGTTTATTTGGGCTCAAAGTTCTGGGGGTGCAATGAAGGAGAACACAACGTTTGGCAAGGGAGAGGCAAAAGGGTGTGATTTTTTAAACAGAGGTTTGAGAGTCACTCTAACTTGGCTAATTTGGTTAGAAGTTATTTACAGAGAAATTTAATCATTAACAGACTCCTAGGCCTCCTATTCAAGCTCCCTCGTACACAGAGACCCTGCTTTTCTGCCTCTAGCCCTGGCACTATCCTCCTACAGTCATGGGCCAAAATACAGAAAATTGTTGCAGTTGCAAATGTTTTCTTTCTCTCTCTCTCTCTCTCTCTCTCTCTCTCTCTCTCTCTCACACACACACACACACACACACACACACACACACACAGGCACAGGCACAGGCACAGACACACAGACACACAGACACACACACACACACCAGAGAAAAAGAGTCAAATCTGATACAATCCCACACAGAAACCCAAAAATGCACTGGCCAAAATTATTGGCACCCTTAACTTAATATTTTGTAGCACACCCTTTGGAAAAAATACCTGAAATCAATTGCTTCCCATAACCATGAATGAGTTTCTTACATTTCTCTACTGGAATTTTGGACCACTCTTCTTTTGCAAACTGCTCCAGGACCTTCATATTTGAAGGATGCCTTCTCCCAACTGCTGTTTGGAGATCTCTCCACAGGTGTTCTATGGAATTCAGATCTGGACTCACTGCTGGCCATTTCAGAACTCTCCAGTGCTTTGTTTGTAACCATTTCTGACTGCTTTTTGAAGTGTGTTTTGGGTCATAATCCTGCTGGTGGAGACGCAGCTTTCTGACACTGGCCACTACGATGCGCCACAAAATTCTTTAGTAATCATCAAATTTCATGATACCGTTCACACAGTCAAGGGCATCCAGTGCCAGAAGCAGCAAAGCAACCCTAAAACATCTTTGAACCTCCACCATGTTTGACTGTAGGGACTGTGTTCTTTTCTTTGAAGGCCTCATTTCTTTTTCTGTAAACAGTGCCATGATGTCCTTTACCAAAAAGCTCTACTTTTGTCTCATCTGTCCACAGTACTTCTCCCAGAAAGATTGTGGTTTTGTCAAATACGTTTTGGCACACTCCAGTCTTGCTTTTTTATGCCTTTGTGTCAGCAGTGGTGTCCTCCTGGGTCTCCTACCATAGTGTCCCTTTTCATTCAGATGGCAATGGATAGTGCGAGCTGACACTGTTGTACTCTGTGTCTGCAGATCAGATTGAATTTGTTGGGAAGTTAATCTGGGTTCTATATCCACCTTTTGCACAACACTTTGTTGTAATTTTTCAGTAATTTTGCTCTTCCGTCCACATCCAGGGAGGTTAGTTACAGTGCCATAGGCTGTAAACCTTTTGATATTGCACACAGTGGATACAGGAACATTAAGATCTCTGGAGATTGACCTATAGCCTTGAGATTGTTGATGTTTTTCCACAATTTTTCACCAAATCCACAGACAACTCTTTATACTTCATTCTTTTCTCCATGCTCAGTGTCACACACAACACAAAGGTTGAGTCAACTTTTCTCCATCTGAACTGGTTGCAAATGTGATTACTATATTGTCCACACCTCTTACTTGTGACAGGTGTGCCAATATACAAATTAAAGGAGCATCACATGTTTGAAAAGCAATTATTTCTTATAATTTAGACAGGGTGCATTTTTGGGTTTCTGTGTGGGATTGTATCAGATTTGACTCTTCTCTGTTTTTTTTGTTGTTGTTGTTCCAACACAAACCAAAGAAATGAACATGTGAGTATCAAAACATTTGCAGCTGCAACAATTTTCTGAGAGAAGGGTTGCATTTTCTGACAGAATTGCAAGGGTGCCAATATTTTTGGCCACGACTGTATGTTTACCTCCCAGAGTGCTTCTTTTCAAATGGTAGCAATTCCTTGAAGCAATATCACCACATAGAGCATGGAAAAGTTACTGTTTTGCACAAGTGCTGCCATCATCTTCCAGTCAAAATGTAGCCGTGCTGACTGGACCTTGTACTTTGAGCTGTAATTTTAAAAAGTAACATTTCCAAGCTCTTTGTGGAGCATGATAGTTGGTATGCCATGAGCATATCTCACATGGTCACTGTTGTGCATTGCTGGTACAACTTTTTTTTAAAAAGTTCTTTCATAACCAAGTTGCTTGTTAAAAGAAAGAAAAAAGCACATGCAATTACTGTTTTGATTGTCCATCAGCTGGGTTTGTTCTGAAGAAGAAAAGGATGCTCTTGAAATACCAATTAATAGTAAGAACAAAGCATGCACAAGTTGAAAGGTTGCATAGGAAGCAATCGTATTCAAATCTTGAATTCTATGTTAATAGGGTAGTTGCTGCTAATTACATAAGAAGTCCCCTGTGAGGATAGCTTGTAAGAAAACAGGAGAAGGATAATGTCTACAAGAATGAAATTGCTTTTTTTGGTGGTGGTGGGGAGGGGTGCTCACTATAGCTCAGTGGGCAATGTATTTGCCTCTAGGCTAGAAAGCCCTAGATTAAGCTCCTGACTGGGAACTTGCATATGCCACTTAAAGTGACCCTTTCAGATCAAGTGGAATCTGGCAGCTGCATTAGTGCCTCTGAGAAAGCTCTGGTGGTGTGTCTTGCAGAGATGACAGGTCTTGCTTTGCCAGAATCAATGAGGTGTGTCTTTTGGGCCGGGGGGGGGGGGGGGGAATGGCTTTGAGCCAGGGTGGTATATCCAGCTACGTTTAGGAGGCAAATGGTACTGTAGCTGTATCCTTTTGGTCTAACTCAACTTTCCTTGGATGGATACAATCAATTGTTTTCAAACTGAATCAACCAGGCATTCTTCCACATACCTTTGAGATGCAGGTGAGCTTCTTTGTTACTAATGCTGATTGTCCTTAAAAGTCCCATGTACCCAGTCAACTAATGCTAGTCATCCTGAATGTTATTGGCAATATTTTATCTCAGTGCCTTTCATAGGTGTTAGTCTGTAAAAACTTTTCATGCAAAACCCAAATGCTAGAATATATATAAAAATTTAAAAAGAGACAAAAAACCATGTCACCTTAAAAACTAATTTTTATATTTTAATATGAGCTTTCATGGACAGGTCCACTCCTTCAGACACATCGAGTGGAATGCAGTAACATATGGACTTCACAAGTAAAAAATTCATGCCGGCTTTGAGAGTCAGTGGTGTTTGGTTGCATCTCACACGTGCAGTAATCACCATAAGCACAAGTTTCTTACAGTATTTGATATTTAGGTGATCAGAGTAGAGCTGACTAGTGCCATAGCTATTTAGCAGGAGTAGGTACGCTGCCAGCTTGTCATTAGGTAACAACAACAACAATAACAACAATAATGTGCTGTCAAGTCAATGTTGGTTATGGTGACCCTTTCAGGGTTTTCCTAGTAGAGAGTACTCAGAAGTGATTTACTATTCCTTTCTTCTGAGGGGTGCCCTGGAACTGTGTAGCTTGCCCTATGTAGCTTTCCCATGCCATGAGCTGCCTCTTCTCTCTGGAGGCACAGTTGTTGAATCAAACTCCCAACCTCTGGCTCTACAGCCAGATACCTAAACCACTGAATTATCCAGCCAGTTCAGGTAAGAATAAAAAAGTATGTTTATTGCTTCAGGTAACGTGTTCAGGGATAGTGCTGGAGAAAGAGTCCTAAAATTCCTTACAAAGACCCATAAAATTGCCTTATGTGTGTGCAGATCTGCGTAGGCATTTTGGAGAAACCTTGAGAGTCTGCCTCTTTGTAGCTGGGAAGAAGAAGAAGCAGGCCTCAAGGAGGAAATCTTCCTAAGAGCAGCAATCTAAATATAGATCAAGAAATACAGATTTTACTTCTATCCCCATCCTCCACCCCCAGTTCAGTTCACTAACTACATGCATTGGTACAATGATGCTGACTATAGCTGATAGGGGTTACTGTTCAACAACATCTGGAGGAACAAATTTTCCAGCCTTGTATGGTCTTCCACTTAGAACAGATGATCAAGCAGAGGCTGATTAATCACACTTTCTTCTCCACAACCTCCAGAAATGTGAGACTGCCAGGGGACTCTGAATGACCTACTGCCCCAGGAGAGAAGGATGCATAAAGATCTCCCAGGCCCTGTAGTCTCTTCTTTAAAACCTTCCTATTTTGGGAGGGATGTTGGACAGGAGAGGAGCCACACTGAAGAACAGCTTATTATGTATTACCTCTTCCTAATCTCGAAAATAGGAGGACAGGAGGGCCTGGCGTGCTCTGGTCCATGAAGAGTCGGACACGACTGAACGACTAAACAACAAATAATCTCGAAAAGGCTATGCATGTGTGAATGGAGTTTGAATAAGAAACATTCTTGCATTCGTGTAAATCCCATACAAGATGGTTTTAAAAAGATCAGTGCAAAATGCATTAAAGTGTTCATGAGGGGAAGGGGAAAAACTTACTAAGAAATGACAGCAGCATTTATTAGTGGGTAGAATGGGGGAATGCCATTTGGGAATAATCAAAAGAAGCCAAGGCACAGCTCAGAAATAACAAACAGATGTCATAAGGTAGGAAACAAGGCATTATTTAGCTAGCAGAATTCATATACCAGCCCTAGTTTAGCACGAAGTACCTATAAAGCACCAGAGTGCTCTCATAAACCTGTGTGACCCATGTAGAGCCCACATGTGTTGAGTGAACCAATTAAATTGTTATAAATCAAGCCTTCGCACTCCAGTGAGACAAAGAAGTCTTAGTGTTCCTGTGGTTTGGAGAACAAAGTGAAACGAAAGCCAACAGTCACACAACAAACTTCACTTTTCCTAATGGGGCCATGGCTGGAAGGTACTTACATGTGCACAGGGAAGGTCACAGTGTGAATAAGCACAATTAAGCTGTGTGTTGGCAGACAAATTACCAGGGCTCGATTTTAAAGGAAAAAGGAAACACACTTCCACAACCGTGTAAGCTTGGAGATAACAATCACACTCTGTTGCTGCTGCTGCTGCTGCTGTTGTTACCTTAGTTGTGGCTGAATCTTATTGAAACCAATGGAACCAAACTGAGGGAAGAAATGGAGAAAGCTGGAACTCAGTGGTACAGTACTCTTTGTGTATATAGGAGGTATCAGGTTTAGTTCCTGGTGTCTATAGATAATACTGGGAAAGATATTTGCAGTGCTGATCCAGCTGGACCAAGAGTTTGACTCAGTAGAAGATGGCTTCCAATACATCCTCATGCTCCCCAAAGCACCAACTATTTGCAGTGTGATTTGGTCATGACACGTTTTAGCTTAGACTAGAGATATGCGAATGCGGCTCTCCAGATTACAGCTGCTTGAGAATTGTGAGAGATGGTTGTTGTGGGTTGCTGTCCTCTGAAGATGCCGGCCACAGAGACTGGCGAAACGTTAGAAAGAACAACCTTCAGAACACGGCCAAAGAGCCCGAAAAACCCACAACAACCATTAGATCCCGGCTGTGAAAGCCTTCGCGAAAACTAAAACTATTTAAAATCAATTAAAATAGTAGTGCAGTTTACAAAAAGCTTCCATTATCAACATTTCATCAGTTAACAATTTCCTGGTTTACCTATGGGCAGTTTCTATCATTATCTACCAGGGTCAACGATCTAAGCAGTGCTGAGGTCTCTTTTTTTCAGATTTTCTGCCAGGCCAATTTTGGCCATACTCCTAAGGGGGCAGGGGGTGAGGCCTATGAAGCTCATTTCCAAAATGCGTGTTTGATTAATTTTAATACAGTGGCTATGTACTATAATAGTTGCTAAAATGTGCTTTTGTTTACCTAAAATGGATTTAACATTTTTTTAAAAAGTCTTCCTTGTGTACTCTGATGGCTAAAATTTAAAAATAAATAAAAAAAACAATGTATGGAATATATGGATTCAATGAACACTGTCCTCTAAAATATAGCCAAATTCCAACCCCCCAACAAGATCCAGGGGATTTTTTTTTTTTAGCTATTCAGTTTATTTTTAAAAGATTTTTTTGCCATGGGAGGCTGGCAGCTTCAGAGCATCAGAGATTCTGAGAAGGGTAAAAATGGCCACAAAGGTGACATGAAGCCCATTGGATTTACACTACCACAGCGTTTTAAGATTCCCTTATGTCTTTATCATTTCAGGCCTTCACCTCAGACCTATTTGATAGGCAGTTTTGCTGTCGTCTTTTCCACAGGACAGTTCTATGATTTTTATCACAGACCAAGGGCAATCTAGACTAATTTTGATTTACACATAAATAACCATAAGGAGGGACATCATGGACCTTGAAGCTTCCTGTCCCCAGTTCATACCTGGACTTCGGGCTAAGCAGGGATCTCAGTCATAGGCCACCTGGACACACTTATTTCATGTACTATAACCCTATGTAAACTATAACAAATATTTCTAATTCTCTGTGGTACATATAAAGTAACATATGTACTTTAATGCAAACTGGTTTCATCTTATTTTTGCTGCATGTCATGTTTTAGGCAACATGTAAGGGGCCAGTCTTTAGGGCAGGACAGGGCAACTGGGGTTGTGCCCCAGGGTGCCTAGATTCAGAAGGTGCAGAAATCTAGGTGCTGTTGTAGAAGAGTTAGCTATGTTAGCCTGTGCCAGCATATCAGGCAAAACAAAAATAAAGAAGACAAAATTGTTGTGAGCCTCGTAGCACAGCGGTTAAACTCCTGTACTGCAGCCAAAACTGTGCTCACGACCTGGGGTTCAATCCCAGGTAGCAGGCTCAAGGTTGACTCAGCCTTCTAGCCTTCCGAGGTTGGTAAAATGAGTACCCAGCTCGCTGTGGGGGCAATGTGTAGCCTGCATAATTAACTTGTAAACCGCCCAGAGAATGCTTGAAGCACTATGGGGCGGTATATAAGCAGCACACTTTGCTTTTTAAAGACTAACTGCTATATTTTAATGTGAGGTTTCCTGGACACGTTTACTGCTTCAGGCATAAGGATCTGAACTCTAGATGTGAATCAACTGGTGAGTGTTAGGAAAATAAACAGCAGTGCCTCCCAGCCCTATTTACTTTCCTTCTCATTGAAAGTAGAAACTCTCTCTTTCTTTGCGGGGCAGAGGAGGGGGAGCACCAAATTCTCTTCCTCCTTTCTTTTGGTGGCAGTTCATGTCCTTAACTCAGCACATAGTGGGTGGGAGACCCTGCCATTTGCCCCGGGTGCCAACATTTCTAGTTACAACTCTGGTAGTAGGTCACTCGTATTTCCATTTTATGGACAGAGAACCCAGGCCCACATGTGGTGCAACTAAATCCAGGAATTGGAAATTGAGCCTCTGTAAAGACAGATGTGCTAAAGTAACCAAAAACCTCCTTTGAGCCTATCTGTTGCCATTCCTGCAAACATGTGGATGGAGTTAATGTTGAACAGAATATGGAAATAAGGCATTTCAAAACTGACAGTTCAGTTTACTGAACGTACGTTTTAGATTTGTATCACAGACATGGGAAATCCCGAGGCTGATTTAAGGCTCATTTGTGAAAAAAATATTCTCAGCTTTATGCCCTCTTTTGTGGACCACCATGTCAGTTCTATCCCACAAGGGTTTGGGGTGTGCCCCCAATCCATTATGATTAAAGATGCCATACTTACATTCTCATGATGATAAAGCTTGTAAGCTGGATCTTTAAATGAGGGCCATCCATGAAGATTCCCCTACAAAAGGGAAGGGAAAATCAAAATATTTCCCAGTCCAGTTTTGGGAGAGTGCCCAGTTCAGCAACTGCTTATCTGGAGCCTGAGATATAAAAACATATACTAGTGTTATGACTAATTTCTTTGCATTGCATCTGTACTATCCAGGGTGCTTTCTTCAGCTGCAAAGATGGCTACCATGTGAGGAACAAAGGCTGTGCTCTATGCTGTGGTGACAACCTGAGCTCCTTCCTGGATGCTTCACATTTTGTTCTTCTGCTCACTCCCTTAATCTGGGTGCTCATGAGAAAGGAGATAAATAAGGTAACTCCTTGCTAAAATTTCTTTGGGGAGTTGGGGAGCCATTGTTGCAATAACTAAGGTATAATTAAGTTGCATTATGATTACATCATGGGGACGTGGTGGCGCTGTGGGCTAAACCGCAGAAGCCTGTGCTGCAGGGTCAGAAGATCCGGCAGTCGTAAGATCGAATCCACGCAACGGAATGAGCACCCGTCGCTTGTCCCAGCTCCCGCCAACCTAGCGGTTCAAAAGCATGCAAATGCGAGTAGATAAATAGGGACCACCTCGGTGGGAAGGTAAACAGCGTTCCGTGTCTAAATCACACTGGCCATGTGACCACGGAAGATTGTCTTTGGACAAAACGCTGGCTCTATGGCTTGAAGAGCGGGATGAGCGCCGCCCCCTAGAGTCGGACACGACTGGACAAAAATTGTCAAGGGGAACCTTTACCTTTTATGATTACATCATGAGAGTAGCTTCATTCTTTCTGGTTTAACTATAACTGTTTTAGTTATATTTGTAGTTATAGAGGATATTTAGCCTCACTACTAAGGCATGTGTTGTATCGCAGTCCAGCAGTTTATTGCATTCTGGTGTTTTAAAATGTAACTAAAAATAATTATTTACTTTTTGATAACAAAAAAGCAAAGTGTTACCTTTTAAAAATGGCAACTAAAATGGCAATTAACTCCTTTCTCAGGCCTTTTGTTGTTTAGTCGTTTAGTTGCGTCCGACTCTTCGTGACCCCATGGACCAGAGCATGCCAGGTCCTCCTGTCTTCCACTGCCTCCCGGAGTTGGGTCAAATTCATGTTGGTAGCTTCAATGACACTGTCAATCCATCTCGTCCTCTGTCGTCCCCTTTTCCTCTTTCCTTCACTCTTTCCCAACATCAGGGTCTTTTCCATGGAGTCCTCTCTTCTTACGAGATGGCCAAAGTATTGGAGCCTCAGCTTCTCAGGCCTTTACATGGTAACTACAACTACAGTGTTATCAACCTTTGTAATGTGCGCCTAATTGTGGGGTAGAAAATGACAGAATGCAGAGATAAATATCCGTATTATGCAGCTGCATCTTTTTTGTACTGCTTTAATTGTTTCATCCTAATTAATATTGAAATTCGTACATTAGAGAGATATTTAGAGTTCTATGCTGTGGGATAACTGAAAGCCAGTGTACTGTCAAGGGTAAAGTATCAGATGGGATGTGGAGGGGGGGGTGAGGGATGAGGCAATTGTAAACTGCTCCTCAAAAAGACTATTAGGTTGGAAGTGATGTGGTGGCACATTACAGCAATAACAAGGGGGATGACCTGGACATCTAGTTGCCTCTCTAGCTGACAGGTCAGAGAAGCACCAATAATAATCTGCATTAATATGGGCAAGGTAAATAAGAAGGAAGCTAATGGGCATGGTGAGATCCAGCTTTTAGGGGGCACTGGGCAAAGTGCTGTTCGGCAGGACCTCTTCTATGGAGTTCTCCCCCTCCAACCAGCAGTCTTTTGTGGTGGAAGTACAAGCAGTAGCAGGCAATGTGTTAATGAAATTTCTATTTCAATATCCCACAGAGGCTCTGATTAAGTAGTGCTATGGGGCAGTGTGGTTATTTTAAGATATTGGTTCTCAAATCCAGCTGCCTGCCATATTTTTCCCCAAAGTAAACACTCATCAGCAGAAGTACAGGCAGTGAAGCCTACTCAGGTGCTGGGACTTCAGCCATTGTCCAAGGACTCTGGGTGCTGAAAATGGTCCTGCTATAGGACAATGACTGCTTTCCCCCCCTCTCACATGGCTTTTTATTTTTAAAACGCACATCCCAATTTCAGGCAAAGCCCAGCTTCCAGTCATGCAAAGATAAAGTGCTGCTTTAATGAGGCCCCCCATCTGTTACCTCAGAGTTAAGAGGGAAAACCAGCCGATGGTAAATGGAACTGACAGCTCCTGAGGAAACCTTGACATCCTTGAAAGTTGGAGAAAACAGTAGAAACATAGCTTACAATTAGTGACTCATGACAGGTCCAACAAACCTCCTTCTATTAACACAATTAGAGTCAATGTCATGAGAGGACCAATGCTTGCATGAACTAAAGGCCTCCATTATACCAAGGAGTTTGTTACAGATTTAGCAGTTGGTAGCATTAAAATGGAGAAAATGGTCAGAATTCCGAGGGGTGGTTTTGCTGCCATGTCTCCTTCTACCAGCAGAACTGGAGAAGGGGCATTTGCCCCCTTCAGCTCCCTCACTGGTGATTCCTCAAAATTTGCTTCAGAGGGCCTTCAGTATTAGTTTTCAGACTGTTTACTGGGAAGGCAGAAAAAGCAAGGAAGGGAAAGAAAATTGAGCTGTACTGTCAGTAAATGGCAATGTTGTCTATAACAACAGATTAAATTAAGTCCCTTATGTGGCAAAGTTAGAAAGGCCTTTAAATCAACTTATGCCTACCTAAGGTATGCAAATTTGTGTTTTTGAAGTATCAGAATTCCTGATGCAGCTGTGTTGCCAATGGAATTCTGGAAAATAATTATCATCACCATCAGGGCCGGACTAGGACCAAAAATCGGCCCTGGCATTTACCGCCTCGCCGCCCCCGCCCCCCGAGCGCCCGCCAAGCCTCTCCCCGGCGGCATCATCGCCCGCGGCCTGGCACCCCCCGAGCCCCTCGCCTGCGCGGGCGGCCGCCACGCCCAGGGAAGGAGCCCCCGCCGCGCCGCCCTTTGCCCCACCGCCGCCGCCACCATGGCCGTGCCCGCCCCGCCCCTGCGCGGCTCCTCCTCCTTCTCCTGGGTGGCCGCCCCCGCCCCGCCCCGCCCCTCCCATCGCAGGCCGCCCCCGAGGAGCCCCCGTTCGCGGCCGAGAAGGGTCGCTCCTGCCCGCCCCAGCTCTCCCGCTCCCGGCAGGCCCGCAGGAGCGCCCCGATGGCGAGGGGGTCCCAGCAGGCGCGCGTCGAGCCCGCCTCAGCTGCCTCCGTCCTCGGCCGGCCGGCCGGCTGAGGTGGCCGCGAGGAGAGCCTTCGCCGGCTCCTTCCTTCCTTCCCCAAACCGGCCATTCTGACCATCGGCCGTTCTGGCATTTGCCAGAACTGCCAGATGGCCAGATGAGATTCTCCATCATCCTAGAACTGAAGCAATGGAAGAGATCCTATGGATCATGGAGTCCAGGAGGCACAGTGGGGAACTGAACTCCCAGTCTCTGGCTCTGCAGTCAGATGCCTAAACCACTGAACTATCCAGCAGTTTTGTTGTCCAAAACCCACAAATCTGTACACCTCTAATACCTTCCTAATTACCATCTGCTGCCTCCTTCCCTTTTTCTCATGCTGTACACAGTGCCCTTCAGTGAAACATATGCTACAAAGGCATGTCCTTGTCTCAGGTTGCTTGGAAGTAACCTTTTGATGGCAGAGAACTCATCAAAGGAGAAGGACAGAAAGGAAGAAGGAATTCAATATAAAAGCTACAGTTCACAAAACTATATTTCAGTTTATATAGTGCTACTCTCTATATAAAAAAACCTACACAAAAGTTAATCCTATTCATTTCAGTGTAATGCATTTCCAGTTAAGTAGATATAAGACTACAGCCTTAGGCTTTCTTTAATTTTGGGAGCAAGGTTTAAACTAGACTTTTCTAATACAGATTGAGGATTATGGCTTAATCTGAAAGCAGTCATTTCGTACCTTGTTAGGCTTTAAATACCTCACCAAAGTCCAGCAAAGATAAACTTTACACACACAAATCACACAGTGGGAAATACTTCGAAGAATTGGAAAGTTTTGCTTGCATCATGCCCTCTATTTTAAAAGATGAACTTCTTTCTTTCTTTCCTTCTTTCCTTCCCTTCCCTTCCTTTGCAGCATATTTTCTGCTAAATAAACATGGTGCAAGCTTATATAATTGGGGAGGGCAAGCTTTCAGAGTAATACTTGTTGGCCCCAAGAACCTGCCCCGCTAGTACCTAGCTTTCTCATTCTGCTCCTCTCCTCCACCCATAACTTACAAGCTACAATATCAGTTACCAGTATTTTTCCATAAACATTTTCTTTAAAACTACGGATGTGTTATGCGATTAAGCCACAGCAAAAATAGGAAGAGATTATATGCATGGGAAAATACTGAACACATCCAAATATCTTTCACTGTACTGTATCTGTAATAAGTTTGAACACTTCATATTCTTCATATTCCTATCAGTTTAATGAAACATATGATCCACCACGACTAGATAGGCGGGATATAAATTAAATAAATAATAAAATAATAATAATTCATTGCCACAGAGCTTTTATACTGTTTTCATAGCAGAAAAAAATCTTGATCAGTGTAAATACAAAAGACACCACAGTTCTATGCATGTATATGCAGGAACATATATTTAATTATACTTTCTGAAATGAGGAAATGCATAAACCAAGAAAAGCAAATAATAGACAAATAAAATCAACATGGCAGAAGAATAACCCTGGGGTGATATATCTTTTAATTTTTTTAAAAAAAGACCTTTAAAAAATGTTTTAAAAGAGCAGTAGGACTCTGATCAAGAGGTAAGCACCTCTTTGTACACAAAATATAAATGCTATTATTCTCTTGCTGCTGGTGGACTGAGGAGATCAGAGATAACAACACTGAAGATAAAAATCCATAGAGTCTTTTTGTAAAAACCAGGAGGGCCTGAATCATAGGAATTTGCTCAGTATGACTCCCAAACAGAGGACACCTCAAACTCCATGTACAAAGATTTCCACTGCACCAGTACAAAAGTGAACCAGGATGCTGAAGGACTCACTCGGGACCTTATGCCATGTTGAAATATGCAGGATGAAGGAAATGCCTTTGGATGTCAGTGAAGCAGCATTGTGCAGAGGGTTGTACTTGGGGGGGGGGTTGCTCAGTGCTTTGGAATGAATATGGAGAACCTGCTGAACAAGCATTAACTTGAAAGTAAATATATTGTTAAACAGTGGAGCAAGCACTTGAAACAACTGAATCTGGGCATGTTCTGAGTTGTTACCTAGGAACAGATCTGAGCTGTGCGGCTGACGGATTCTACGAGTTATATTTTTTTGGGGGGGGGGACTTTCCCAAATCTGTTCAGGATGCTGATCAGATGTAAAACTACTGGTTTCTAAACATTGCACTTAGTTATATAGGCTTCTGACTGCTTTATTCTAATATTTTAAAGAATATTAATTTAAAATTCCATTTTATATTCCATTTTGCAGTCATTTATTTGAATTGATATTTGCACACTACTGCAACTCATCCAGGAAGGATATTCATTCATGTGTGCATTTATTTTTGTAGCTGAAGCTCAGCACTGATACAGATTTACCTTATGTTTTGTTTGCTTGCATGGGGAAGAAGAGTTAACAGGAAATGAAATTTTTTATTAATCATTGACACCAAAGACGACAGTGATAGTATGAAATGAAATACATATATTCAAATAAAACCAGACAGTATCAGAATCAAAATCAAGGGAAACTTTGCAAATTACTTTGGGGGGAAAATCACCACTATTTTGAACACCAAAGAACATTCCCCCCCACCTACCAGAGGAACATTCTGTATCACACAATGTGATACTCAATTACTATATTTTGTTGTTGTTGTTGTTTGAACCTTGTTGCTTTTCTTCCTGGAATTTTCATGAAGGGCAGAATTGAAACAGGAATGGAATAAGTAACAGAAAACTTATTCTCTCAGTGTGACTCCTGATGTAGCCAAAAACAGCAGACAGGTGGGGGGTTGGTTTACAGATATACAAAAATGTATTTAAAGAAAACTTAAGGGTGGAAGTTCCCCATAGAAACAGCTCAGCAGGACTAATGATCTCAGTGGTCTCATAATGACTGTTGAGAGAAATGGAAAATGGGATCAAGCACTGTATCCTAGAAAAGAGCATGGTTGTTTATTTGAATCCTAAACTCCACATTGCATGTGAAAGTGAGGATCATTGAACTCAGTAGGGCTTACTTCTCAGTAGACCTTCGTGGAACACTATTAGCTCTAGGAAGGTCTGCTGCATGATCATTTTGCGCTATTAGAGTACAATGTAAAATTGCCATTTCAGATTTGAATAAGTGGCTCTTTATGGCCTTCCATAAAGCAAAACATCATTTATGACCATGAGTAGAATCCTCTGTTTTCCCCTCTTATGTATGTTTGTTCTTTCCCCAGCTTTTCCACCACAAGGAGGTATTCACTATGCCCTTAGGCATGCAGAAATCCCATTACTTTAAACAGAGCAGTTTCTGGCTCACGGAACTGCATACATGGTGTGCTATGCCTGTGGAGCATCACACTGTCCCAAAGGTTCACTCTGCAGAGCTATGCTGGTAAGGTTTTTTTTTTTAACAAAACCATGACATACGCTGATTGCTCTGCGCCTAGCATTCTGTAATACAGTTGGCAGAAGCCCTAACAAGACAATTAGGCTCTTTTTAGTCCTTCAATGCATTAAGAAAGAATGAACCTGAAACACAGTCTGTAATGACCTGTTGCTTTCCCTGCCATTACGTGTGATTCTTCCACACTCGCCTTGCCTGTATATGTTCCCAAACACAGAATGGCTGGATTTGTGAACCTGGCCTATTCTCTTCTTATCAGAACTGTGATTTTCCGAGGTATAATAGCAGGTCTTGAAATAATGTGGTATGCACAAACACTCAGATTTCAAAATTCTCACGTTTCTTTTTTACCCCGAACCATAACATAATATAAATGTGTGCATTGCACATACATCTTCCTATCATTACAGAAACTACTGGCAGGTGATGTATTTGGGTACCCTGGAAGATTGCAACGATGTTGCAGGTAATGCAGAATGTGCAAGCAACACAGCTCCAAACAACAAAGCAAATGATGTTAATCTTTTTAGCTGCAGAAAAGGCCTTTGATAATGTCAACTGGGAGTTTATGTTGCTGCAATGAAGATGTGAGCAGAAGGGAATTTTCTACAAACAATTAAAGCAATATATACTAAAAAGAAAGGCAAGATTCAAATCAATGGTCAAGTAACCGAAAACATTCAAATTGAACAAGGCACAAGGCAGGGTTGTCCACTCTCCCCATTATTATTTATGCTAATATTTGTTGTTGTTTAGTCATTAAGTTGTGTCTGACTCTTCATATGTGGTGGTCATGAGAAGAAGCAAGAAAAATGTGTATACAGGTTTGGGAAATGGTAAAAGAGATTGTTCAACAAAAATCAAGTTTTAAACCTGAAATGTTATAATTGAATATAGTGCCAGAAATTATTGGTAAGAAAATAAAATACGTCGTTGTTGTTTAGTTGTTAAGTCATGTCTGACTCTTCGTGATCCCATGGACCAGAGCATGCCAGACCCTCCAGTCTTCCACTGCCTCCTGGATTTGGGTCAAATTCATGTGGGTAGCTTCGATGACACTGTCCAACAATCTTGTCCTCTATCGTCCCCTTCTCCTCTTGCCTTCACACTTTCCCAACATCAGGGTCTTTTTCAGGGAGTCTTCTCTTCTCATGAGATGGCCAAAGTATTGGAGCCTCAGCTTCAGGATCTGTCCTTCCAGTGAGCACTCAGGGTTGATTTCCTTAAGAATGGATAGTTTTTTTCTCCTTGCAGTCTAGGGGACTCTCAAGAGTCTCCTCCAGTACCACAATTCAAAGCATAAAATTCTTCGGTGGTCAGCCTTCCTACTGTATATATTTACAGCAGCTAGGTTACTCTGGGCCCAATAATGGAAGAATGTGGAGACACCAACGTTGGATGAGTTATTAAAGAAGCTATTGGATATTGCAGAATTAGATATGCTTTCAGAGGCACTACGGGATCAACCAAGAGACTTTGTAAAGTTGATGTATAGTTGGGCCCAGAAAAAGACAGGAACTTAAGGGGGAATCAGGTTATAGCGAACCAGTGCTCCCCGGAGTCCTTTGAAGATACTCCGATAACCATAAGACAGTGAAATTTCTGATCCATAGGGAAAGGATAGATGTTTAGTTTGTAATGTTTTAGAGTCTTAATGTTTTAAAGTTTATATGAATAAACAAGCAAACAAATAAACAAAAACCAAACAACAACAGCAACAGCAACAACACAGCTCCAAAAAGGGGCATAATTGCTGATAATAAATATGCTGATACTCTGGTATTTAGCTTTTTCTTCCTACAGCATTTTTGGATATGGCCCTAGATTACTTGAGACTTCAGGCTACTTCCTTCAGAATAACACATCTGGGGGGAAAAGTCAGAGCAAGCTGGCTTTTGATGATGTCCCTTGTATACTGAGATGGATAGCTTTGGGTTCATTATTGGAGTACAGTGGGGTCTTGACTTGAGAACTTAATCCGTATTGGAAGGCGGTTCTCAAGTCAAAAAGTCTGTAAGTCAAGTCTCCATTGACCTACAGTGCATTGAAAACCGATTAATCCCGTAACAGGCCGTTTTTGTTCCATTTTGGTTTTTTTCTGGTCTGTAAGTCAAATCTCAGTCTGCAAGTCAAACCTAAATTTTGCGGCCAGAGAAGTCTGTAACTCAAAAAGTCTGTAAGTCAAGCCGTCTGTAAGTCAAGGGTCCACTGTACCCTTATATATGATATCCTGATATATTTGTAGTTTTTAGTATCCTTTCCTTTTATTTGTTTTATTTTCCATGTACTGTATCTGAAAGAATGTCGCTCCCTGCCAATGACTTTTCATCTGATCCAGAAGCTCATCTCATTGTTGTGCCACTGGAGACCAGATTGTCTCAAGATGTTACCTGAAGCAAATGTGGCATCTTCTCTTCTGTGTATGGGAGCTAGTTGGTCAAATACCTCAATATTACTACAAGCCTTGCTCTCCACCACACCTGCCCAAGGTCTTGAAGAGGAACTGTTTAGGCAGCATGACTTGATAACTCCCAATATCTGTTGTCTGAGCTGTTACCTCACTCTGTCTAAGGGTAGAGCCAATCCTGACTATAGAATTACATTGGGTGATGATGCCATTTCTCCAAGGTGCCACCCAGATTTTGAAATGTCTTTTTCGGCATGTTGTATTCTTGGTGAGAACTTTTCTGACCTTTCACAGTCAATCTCACTTAGCTACCTGTAGATTTTACTATAATTTATGAGTATGTTTGCTCAGTTTTATTTTTCTGTTCATTTATTAGTTTTATTGGGTCCTTCTATACTGTATTTGATTGTTTTAATATTCAAATCTGAATTTATTGTGCACTGCACAATTTAAAATAAATGGACATATATGAAATATAGGTAAAGTTAAAAACAAATTATTGACCAGAAGTAGGCTACTTCAATACCATTATCTCGACCATTTGCTAGATCTTCTTTTGTACATGTGATGAGGCATAAATCACATGTACATAAATGCTGTGTTGATTTAATTTCTACAGAGTCATGGAAAATTTATCCTGTATCAAAGCAGTCCCATTTTACTTGATTATTCTTTGACCTTCCTACTTTGCTTCAAAGTCTATTAAGTGATTTCCAGACAGCCCAGCGAGAGTCTTGTACCAGAGGGAAATACTCTTCAGCATTCATCCATATGACAAGGTATGTTGTTTTTGTTCTCTCTAGTTTTTGCTTCCAGTTTATTTTGAGCCTGAGATGTGTGCAGAACACATTTTCTTGATTTTAGCCATCTTCTAGGATGATCTTGGGTCCCCATATGTTCTTGGCCTAAAACTCTCAGAAGCTTTCACCACTAGCTGTGCTGGCCAGGATTTCTGACAGTTGTAGTCCAAGAACATCTAGGGACCCAACATTGGGAAGCACTGGTCTAGGGGGTCGGTGTCCATGAAGTGGTTGGGTTTGGTAAAAAATCATAATGAGCGAGAGAAGCAACAGATATATGACATATATTGTCCATTTTGTTGAAAAGAGAAGCTGCTAGTAAAAGACTGATGTGGAGCTGGCAAAGATCTTCTGGGTTTATTCATTTTTTATTATTTTCATGGCAGTGCAAAGAGACCAGCTGCTCTGTGATTAAATCTTAAGAATTCCTAAGTGAATTTCAAGTGTTGTTTTATTCTGCAATATCTACAGCAATTACCTCTTGTGCCCCAAAACCTACAATATGTCTGTTTCTACTAGAAGTCCATTTAGGTTTGAAGCCTGAAGCACAGAGATATATTTGAAATAATCATCCCCTATACCTAAGGGGGGGAGGAACTATTGGGTCCATGTGCTGACTAGATCATATATATCAAATATGGGCAGTGGTAAATGATAAAAGACAGGAGGAGATAGTCAACGGCCCTTTGTCTGATGGGAAAGGAAGGCATGAATTATACCTACTGAGTAAAGGAAGCTGCTGCTACTCATAAAGAGTTTATACTGAAATAAACAAGAGTGTGCTCGACACATTGATGAGAGTTTGAAGAGAATTTTTGGGACTTTTAAAGGATCCCAGTTGTGATTTTAAGTCCAGTACAAAAGAACAATGAAAGAACAGTGGGGATGTGTCTTGACATGGGGGGGCAAATAAATATGCTAATCTGGGCCACACATTGACATGTTGCTGCCTGAGGCAAATGACAAGAGAGTGTCCTATCACATCTACTCCACATGAATAAGCTGACTTGATCAGTAGTGGAATTAACTCTGGCAAATGGGTCCCTGATGTATCTGAGGGGCATGTGCCTGTTTGGGGGTGCAGGATAGGCTCTGTAGCACAACACCTCTGATCTTCAAAAGATGGAAAGGCCATTGCTGCCTCCCCTCTGCCATCTGCTCTCATTCTGCAGATGGTAGGGCCATTCCTGATGATCACTCAGAAACAGAATGCATCAGTGGAGTATTCAAAAGGTGCTGTAAGGAGTTGAGTAAGGGAAATGCTGGCTTCCTCAGAATCAGCATGAAACTGAGATGTAAATCCTTCCTTGTTTTGTTCACATTTGCGAAAATAAGAAACAGCAACAATTTCATCTGAGATGGTGAGATGTTTTCTGATGTTTAAAAATGAGAGCTCTCACATTTGGAGAAAGATTTTTGTGGCTATTGCACAAATTGAACAAAACTATGACTGTTGTAAAGGTAAAGGTAAAGGTTCCCCTTGACATTTTCAGTCCAATCGTGTCCGACTCGAGGGGGCAGTGCTCATCCCGTTTTCAAGCCGTAGAGCCAGCACTTGTCTGAAGACAGTTTCCCTTGTCACGTGGCCAGCGTGACTTGGGAACGCCTTTTTTTACTCTTCCCACCAAGGTGGTCCCTATTTATCTACTCGCATTTGTATGCTTTCGAACTGCTAGGTTGGCGAGGAGCTGGGACAAAGTGATGGGAGCTCACTCCGTCACGTGGATTCGATCTTATGACTGCTGGTCTTCTGACCCTGCAGCACAGGCTTCTGCGGTTTAGCCCGCAGCACCACCACGGCCCCTATGAGTGTTGTATGGATTGCTAAAAATTGGAAGCACTGAATGGGTGATTTGCATCCATTCAATGAAGCAGTCATATCTATACTTGCTCTCTGTGTGTGTGTGTGTGCACAGAGACATTTTACATAGCTTATAGAAAGCATGGTGATCCCATGCAGCCCCACCTCCTTGCCTTGTTTTTTTTCTCCTATGAAAGAACACTCACAGAGGTTAGGAATTTTGCTGCTTAAGGTGTCGAGAAGGCCTGTATCCATGAGAACAAATCATTTTGTGAGGATTCATTGAATCACTAGCATGACATTTTTGGCATATTCTGTAAGCTCAAGTTCTTCTGCCCATCCCTTGCATGTTGCTTCATCACTTGGAAACCTTTGCAACCAGTTATTGGTGTTCTAGTGGTTTTAAAAACGCCTCTAATCAAAACCGAGTGCTTTTTCAACTTACAGAGAGTGCCAAGACGGAAAGAGACTCAATGGCTTCAAAGTGTGAAATCTGGAGAGGAAAACCAAGCTATAAAGAGCTTAACCTTATAGACAACCATGTTAAATGAGAGGCCGTTGGGAACAGCACTCATGAACACACATTTTGGGAAACCAAGCTAACTCCCAGCTGTGCCCTTATTTCTCTCACCCCTTGAGCAGGCATTCTCTTGCAACTTGGCTTCCTTTATAGAAATCACAGCTGATAATAACTGTTGTTTTGACATATTTCAGGGATTTTATCAAAACATACAATGAAAAGGAAAAGAAAATAAATTAACGAAAATAAACTAGAGGAAACTTAAAAGCCCCGAGTCTAAAATAGAAGTTATTTTTGTAATTATGTAGAATACAAGATTGGGGCCATTTTTTCCTGAAAGAATGAAAACATTATCTATATTTTATTCAAATAAAATTAATTTGATTAATTCAAAATTAATATTATTATTAAAAAAGTCTCAGTTTCCTTTTGGATGTTATTTCCTCTAATGTGAAGTTAACATGTGGGTTCATGGTGATTTTTCCTATTTAAAAAAGCCTTACATACTAATAATAAATACAATAGTTGTACTGCTAGACTCTGCACTGTAATTTATTTTATAATTGTTATTAACTCAACCTAATTTAATTTTTACACAATTCCACTGCATGCAAATATAATGAATTATCTTTGAAATATAATTCAGTTTTATTCAAAATGAGTTGAAAACAGTTTCATTTTTCTTCCCCAGCTTCACAGGGTTGAGGGCTACCTGCTTTTAATTTTTTAAATAACTTAAATTTAATAGAGAACACTGAGATGCAAATTCCTACTGAACACTGAAAAACTTAGGTAAGCTGAAGATATATACTCACAACAGCCTGTTCCCATCCTTCTGCCTCCTAGCCCCAAACCAGTCTCCAGCCTTTTTAAAAAACTTCATAAATTAAAATTGTCCATAGAAAATTTTAATTGACTCCATAGTTAATTTTGAATTAAAATGGAATTACATTAGGTAATTCAGATACCAGTACTCTGTATTTTAAAAGTGTGTTCTGCATATGTGTAGAATCCAAATACTTACTTTTTTTTTCAATAAAGGCTATTTTTACTTGATTCTGTCACTCTTGACAGCTACATTAAACACTGTAAAGGCAAACAACAAGTCTTCTCTGACATGAAGAAAAGTCATCATAACATTGTGGTCAAAATTCCTTAGCTATGCCTGCATAGCTTGTGTGAACAGTTGCAAAATTTGCACCAAGTCATATCCAACAAGCAGTTCTGCAGGTGCAGTTGAGCAACTTAGTGTGCAATCAGTTGTGCAATCAAGCACACACTGTACACTGCCTGGGCATAATTTCCTTTGAATTTCCACTGGCGTAATTTATGCTATGGCAGTGCAATAGCTGGATTTCAGCCTATGAATAGCATATTCTGCCTAGGATAATCTCTGTGTAATAACTGAAGTCAGCACATGTTGATTTTCATCTGAATTCAGATTCTGCATTCTTATTTGATATAATCTCCATACTTGAATGCAATGATTCCCAAACTTGAGGCTTCAGATGTTCTTGGCTTACAGCTCCCCAAAGTTCTACCTAAACAATGGTGCACAGTGATTAAACTGTAGTACTGCAGTCAAGCCTCTTGTGAGACCAGGGGCAAGAGAAAGGAGCCTTTCACTGGAGTGCTGTCTCTTCCACAGAGAATGTAAAGAGAAGTACAGACCTCGCCCACTCCAGCCCCCAGAAGAACAGAACAAAGGGGAACTGACACCAGGGACTTGGAGAGAGAGTTAACAGTTAACAGTAGCAGGAATGGAGAGAAGGAAGAGGGTGGAGATTGAGGTGGGGACAGCAGAAATAAAAGAGAGGGAGAACCTGTTGCCACCAGGTTGGGAATGGGTTTGGCTACAAGACCCGTGGACCAGAGAATGGGAACGTCTGCGATTACCTGAGCAGGAGGCTGATTATTGGCAGAGAAGAGAGATCCCCCCCAGACTATCTTATTGGGGTGAGGCCAAACCCCAAGAGTGGCGGAGGAGACTGGGGGAGGAAAAGGAGAAGGTGGAAAGGGAAAAAAAGAGAAAGGCTAGCATGGAGGGTGGAAGAGATGGGGAGGAGAGATTACCGAGAGGACCCTGGTCGACCGTCTCCCCAACAAGAAGTGCCAGGTGGACCGATCTCACAGAAGACAACACCATTCCCTTATTGGAAGGAGAGGTCAGAGAGGTTCTGAAGGATGAAGCAATGACAGGCTGGCCGGGCCCCTGGAACACTAACGAAACCAATCTATTCCTTAATGACACTTGGGTACCCCTGTCAGACCCGTTGGTGGCAGGAGAGAAGTTCTGGAACAATTTTATGGACACTGATTTCTTGTTGAATACTCCAATAAAACTTTCCCCTGTTTCAAAGATTAAAAAGCCTCCAGATTTCATTGTGGAGATGAGAGACTCGAACCCCGAACCCTCACACCTCTGCTCAATAACTGAGTTCAATCCCAACAGATTCAGATAGCTGGCTCAAGGTTGGGTGAGCCCTCCATCCTTCCAAGGTTGGTAAAATGAGTACCCAGTTCATTTGGGCACAACATGTAAACTGCCCAGAAAATGATTTAGAAACAGCCACCGTCGCCAGCACCAATGGTCAGAGCTCCTGGAAGCTGTAGCCCAAGAGTATAAGGGGCCCCAACTGAGAACCACTGCTTGAATTCATCAGTATGGATTTCCCATCTTTTCAGCTTTTCTTCAAAATAACATGCAATCAAATCCAAATCCACTTTTCCTATTTCATCATAACCAACAGAAAAAGTATTGAACATGTATTTAAAATGAACAGAGAAATTGTCCATATTTTGACTAAAGGAAAAACAAAATCCAACAAGAACAGCTGTGTGCCAAGACAACCAGGCATTAATTTGAATTGTTAATCTGACAGTACAGATTTCTGGCTCTGGCATCTGCATACTGACTCCCATGGACCGTAGAAATTCACCTGCAGAGAGCATCCCCCCCCCACACACATTACTTGCATTCATTTGCGTCATTTCATTTGGAAATATTCATTGCCCCCCCCCCGTTCTCCATATGACAGCAGATTTACAATCCTGTGTATAGTGAAGCCTGTAACCAATGACATCATGCAGAAAGCATTTGAAACACAGTGCAGTGCAAAGGCAGCTGTGCTAGGAGAAATTAGAAGAATGGACCTCCGGAGGTTTCCCTTTTTGCCTTGAGGGCATCATACCCCTATACCTGCCCTCCTTTCGGAGGGCATTTCTGATCACTACTAAATTAAATGGTTTCAAGAGAGGTAATATTCTGCCATTTTCAGACCTGTGCCAAAAGAAATTATCTTCTGGTAGAGAAGCAGGGGTGGGGTTCTAATTTTTAAATGATGAAAAATATCTTGATATAAAAGAAACAGAGGAAAAGATGGTGGCGTATGGAGCTAATGTTTGTATATTATGAAGCAATCATTCTGACAGTAGTATAGGGAAAGTAATTTCAATCAGGATTTGTGTTTAGAAGCTAATCAAGGTTGGGCTTGGTTCCTGTTTTGGTGGGGGACCACCAGAAAATTCCAGGGATCTACAGTTAGGACTAGGAAAGAGTTTTGACTGACACCACAGAAAGTTGCTTCCAATCAGAGGGGAACAGCATTTTATATTGTATCCAAAAATATAGTAAATCAAGGAACAACCCAGTTTTCTCTGGACAACAGCATGATGGCTACAAAGAAGCTTACCCTATGTGTCCTCCTAGACCTGACAACGTCAGGATCTCAAAACTCCGCTTAGTCATCTTTAATGGTACATGCATGTGCAAATACATTGTGACTGCAGAATAGGTGTGTGTGTGGGGGGGATACAAGCAAAGGCAATGACTGTCTCCATAAGAACCTTCACATAATTCTTCCATATTGCATTTTCCCTTTTTATTTCTTCATAGTTTTAATATGCCGGGTAGGTGGGGCTCGTCAGCCATGGAAGGCAGCCCATCTAGGAGAAGGAAAACTCCTATTTCAAACCTCCACTGCCTTGTGGCTATATCCACTCATGGAAAAGGCTTCAGGAGTTAACCTCGAGGCAAAATCCAGAGCTGGAGTCCCGAAGGCAGCATGTGTCGTTCTGCCAACTCCTGCGACATTGCTGGAACCAGTTGTATTGGCTCTTGCCTTTCCATTGGATCATTTCAGCAATGTGGAGAGGGGGGATCTGCTGCTTGGGTAACAGCCTATCCTCCATATTACCTTACCCGGGCTTCATGCTCTGGAGAGGACACTCCTCGATTCAGAGCATGTTACCATAGTCTCTTGAGACTGAAGGATGCCTATACTAGTTTTAATATAAATATCTTCCGGCTGAGTGTCCAGATTAGCCCTCGGATATCCTTGTAACCAAAAGATGGAAGACGATCACTTCTAGATAGTTGAAAACATTTCTGACTAGGTTTTTGTAAATCCAGTTTGTCTTTTGTAATTATCTCTTACGTATTCATTTGAGTAGCACTACATTCCCTCCCTGATCATTTCAATAAACAGTGAACTGTGTATTGACTTCATTATGAATTGCTGATGTAGCATTGTCAGATCTGAGTCTTCTGTGTGTATTTTGGCAGAAACAGAAGTATTTCCACCTCTACATGCATGCTGACTTGCCAAAATACTCAGTGATTCCTTGGGAGCTTGAAACCACTAACAAAATTTAATGTTGAACACCGATTACACACCTGTGTGTGGTCTCTTCCTTTGTTAAGTGACACCTTTGTACAGTATATGGGAAAGCAAATCCACTAAAGTTTGGAGATGCCAATCAGCAAGACATATCACTAAATTAATCAGGTTAAAGGTTTCCAGAGTCTTCTGCTTGTAAGTATTAATATGAGGTTTCTGGCAGGGAAATAAGTCCATTCTCAGCACTTCAGTACTCAAACACAATCAGATTTGAGTGATGAAATTGACTCATAGGTCATTTTGAGATGGGATGCTCAGATAAATTTCTGAATTGCCTATGATTCAAAATCAAGTGTGGGTGGCAGGAGGGAAGGAGCGATATTACATTACTTAGCACCTACATTTCACTGGAAATCTCTTTTCTGGATGAATGTCCTTGAGAAATGCATGCCCAACCAGAAGCTTTCCAACAGAAGACTTGTATAAAGTTTTGTCTAAAGGTAAGTCGAACTGAGTCTCATGTAGCCTACTCCAAGAGAAGCATGCACAGAATGATAGCTTGTTGCGTGTGGAAATATTAGTCATCTTCTTCAGTGACCTGACTCACCCAGCACTCATCAGTGTAAAACTGTGAAAGCTAAGCAGTTTACATTAAATATTATTCATGATTGCTCTGTCCAGGCCTTGGAACACCCTGTTTCAAAGACACCTTATTTCAAAAGCTTCTGTGTTTGTGCAATCAATATGCAAACAAACCCTGGTGTTTACTTCTTGATGACCAGTGATCAAGCAAAAGCAAGTTCTTTACCTTGTGAAGCTGAGAAACGGTGGAGGATAATCCAATGTCCTTTACTTCCTAAAGGAGATATCATGCCTCAGGTGTCCAGCAGCTGCCTGGATATGGAATCAGAGCCTGAGGAGCCAGACTTCAGAGCTATCCTGAACAACTCCCCAAACTTGAGGCCTCCATGCCTGCAACATCTGTGGCATCCTCAGGCCTGACTTCAGTCACTAGGTTAGGTGCCTGCTTCCAGTGGCGCCATGACCCCAGGAGCAGGTACTCCAATGCAGTGGTGTGCTAGGAAGGAGCTCCTGAAGAGGCTAGAGGCTGGGGATCTGTCCCTTGAAGGTTTCTTACTTGGAGGGAAGGGAGATAGAGTTGGGGGTGGGTGGGGGAATATTCTAATTAGCAAGCCAACTGAGAGTGAGATCAGAGACCTGGAAAGGTATTCATCCCATCCCCTCGCAGGGATTGCTTCACAGGGAGCAATCTCCCTTAAAGCAACCCTTCCATCAATCACTCCACCCTTGCCTCCAAAACAGTAGTCCTAGACCTGGACCAAAAAAGGTTCAGCTTGGGCACTGGAGTGCAAACACATCACACAGGACCATTACACAAGTGGTTGAAAAAGTGATTCCACCCTAAGTGCGGGGTGGTTAGAAAAACCATCCCCAGTTCGTTACAGAATTGTACTCAGAGAATCTTTATCAATGGTTCATTCTTGAACTGGGAGGAAGTAATAAGTGCTGCAAGACTCAGTCCTGGGTGCAGTACTCTTCAGTCTTTTTTTATTATTATTATTAATGACTTGGAGGAGGAGATGCAGGAAATCTTTATCAGATCTGCAGATGACATAACACTGGGTGAACTAGCTAACACTCTGAACATCAGAAACAAAACCAAAAAGATCTTGATGGGCTTGAGCACTGGGCTCAAAACAACACAGTAAAATTTAACAGGGATAAGTTCTGCACCTAGCAAGGGAAAACCAAAGGCACAGTTACAAGACGGAGGATACCTGGCTCAGCAAACTATATGTAAGAAGGATCTTTGAATTTTTGTACATTACAAGCTGAGTGTGAGCGAACAGTGAGATACAGCTGCAAAAAAAGGCAAATGCTGTTTTAGGCTGGATTAACAAAAGTGTATTCTCCAAATCCCATGAAGTGGTAGTTCCCATCTATTCAGTTTAGGTTAGGCTTAATCTAGAGTACTGTATCCAGTTCTCAACACCACACTTTAAGAAGGATTCACACAAAACAGGTTCAAAGGAGGGTAACAAGAATGATCAAGGGAGTGGAAACTAAGCCCAGTGACTGAAAGAACTGGGCATGTTTAGACTTGAGAAAAGAAGATTCAGAGTAGATGTGACTGCGCTCTTCAAACACTTTGTATACATCATACAGAGGACAGACTGGCTCTGTCCTCAATTTTTTAAAGAGGCAGGACACTCCAATTGGCTTATGTTACAAGAAGCCAGATTTCAGCTGAGTATCAGGAAAATCTTCCTAACTGTTAGAGCAAGATGACAATGGAACCAATTACCTCAGGAGGTTGTGAAGGCTCTAGCACTGGAGGCATCCAAGAGAATGTTAGACAGCCTTCTGCCACATATACTGTGACTTAGATTCCTGCATTGAACAGGAGGTTTGACTCGATGGCCCTTCCAGCTCCATTATCCTATAATTCTAGGCACGAACCAGCAGTATAGGATGCAGTTCCAATCATCCTTGGAGCAAAGTGCTCATTAAGTGTTGCTGCCTGAATCCTTCAGCCCCACACAAAATACAACGGCAGCTGTGCTTCCTGTTAGAAAACAGTTGTCCTGCCTTGTTTGGCCTGAAGACTGTAATAGCACCATTGCCTCCCTGTGATTTGACCAGGGACTGTCACTGCCTGGTAGAGGTAGAAAGATGCATAAATGGAGAAAGATTGCCGGTCCCCATAAAGACGCACCTAAAGAGGAATGTTTTTTTTTTCTGAGAGATTTCCTGTACTAACTGTTGAATGAATTCCAGAGATGTTATGTATCCTGCAGAAATGAAGAGCTATTTCTGCCCTGGGCATGGATCAATCCAAAAAGCATTTGCAATTATACAGAATGCTTAGAAGAGCAATTTATTTTATTTTTGCCTCTACTGAAGTAAGGAAAAATTCCCAAGAAGGAAACTGACCCAAGTTTCATTCTTGGGAATTTAACCTGGATCTCTTTCCGCCTCCTGTAGTCACTCAGCAGGACATCAACAGATTGGTCTTATTCAAGTGGTATAACACTTATTTTCTGAGTAAACATCGATGGGAGCTCCTTGCTTCATCTCCTCCATCTTTGCTTCCTTCATGCAGTGATGGAGAATAAATCTGAAGGGGAGAAGCTCCTTCTCACATATAGGCTTTCTGCATGGGCAAGAGCCCTGTGGAATCCTGGTTCATGCTCAAGTGTAAAGTCCGCATGTGAGGAAACCAGCATTGTTCCCTTTACCAAAATGCAGAAAATAGAGATGTGAGGGAGGAGCACCACTGAAAAAGCAAAACTTAAAACAGAACAGCAGACCTGATTTCTCCAGAACAGGTTTGCAGCTGCAGACTGCAACATCTGGGACACGTGCCAGCCCAAACTCAGCTTTGTTTCAATTGGCAAGGATCTCTGTATGTTCAGTGTTGGTGTTGTTTAGATAAGGATGCCCTCCCCCTATACAGAAAAACATCAATTCCCCAAATAAACATATTTCTTTCTAAATAAATGCAAAGCACTGAGGAAGTCATGGTTAAAACATCCTTTCTAATACAAAGCAAGGTCATTAGTTGGGAATGAGCTGTAAATGTGACAGTACCAAGGACAGGATTTGAATTAAGCTCCCAAGGCTGTATGAATGAGTTGCTGGAGATTTTTTTTTTTTAATGATCCCTCCTAGGCCATCAACTTTTGTCTGACATGATGTCAGAATGACACATTAATTCTGGAAATCGGAGAAAGTCTACAAAACTAACACTCTTAGAGTCAGTGCAACCTATCTTAAAGGCAGCTTTGGATTGCAAATGAGGTTGGTAGAAGCTTTCTTTAACTCAATCAGCACTACAAGTAACAACAGCAAACTTGCAGGGCTGCAACTCAAGCTATATCAAGATGATTATTCCTTTTAAAAAAAGGCTGGTAATATAAACTGGGTGAAAGATTCAGTAGGTAGCTGTTTCTACAGTTATAGTTATATTTGCTCCTCCTGCAAGGGAAGGATTTTTATCTGAATGTTTGCCTGTATTGTTGTTTTTTATATAAATCCTGCACTAGAAATCAATTGCTTCATTGAGGGATGAACTTTAAAGCCCTAATATATATATATCAGGGCTTTAAAGTTCATTCCCTACATCAATAGATCCCAGAGCTATGACTGGTAAAATAATCATTAAAAAAATCTAACAGTCCAAATATTTTAAAACAATTTAAAACACATTGAAAGCTATCTAAATAGGCTAACTTCATAGGTTAGATTTCCATGTGTTTTGTTTGTTTTGTTTTTATAGGCAAGTTCTCTGTACTCTAAAGAGGAATTGTCTGGAAAAGAATGTACCCCAGGCAGTCCAAGGCCTTGATCACACGAAGGAAATGTTTTCTCTTTCTTCCAATACTTTCCATAATTCTGTTGTACTTATTCTTGGTCACGTGGTATATGTACTGAGGTGAGCGTCCCAATACCTTCCCACACTAATGATTTATGTCCTTTTTGAATCATTATGGCCAGCTACATCATGGTACACATTCATTTTCTCACTTTATATAAAAATCAAGGGGCTGAATTGTGCCTTGATTTATTGATATATTAGGAAGGGGTTTCTGTTTGGGAACATGTCCTCTGTTGTGCTGGCTCTCCTGCAGAATTGCATTGGTCCATCTGCTACCCCTACCATCTCCTCTGCCTTTCAGCTTAATCTGCCATTTCTTCCCCCCCCCCCGCAGCCCCCCCCATATGACTGTCTCTTCACAATGACTGGTGAAAAGTGGTGTGTTGAAATGCTGGTGCTGCTCTGTGACAAACATTTACCAATATATCGATGTACTGGCCTTGAAAAATAATAATAAGAAAATACATGCCACAATAATGGTGGCCACCTTCCTGGCTTCGATTTGAAAAGAAGCAGGGCAGGTCATGTGCATAGGCAATTCCAGTAAAAAAAATGCACCAATACAATAGAGGTACAAAAGAACACAACTTTCCCAGGATGTTGAAAATAAATTGCAGTTACGCCGCTGTCTGGGAAAATGTTTCGAGTGTGCATCATGTGACCAGAAAAAAAAGTGATGATCTAACTGGGGGCTAACTAGAGAATATTTCCCTCGAGTGACCAGGACCAAAGTTCTGTTCATCTAAATTGGCTGTAGTCAGGTGTTTTCTCATGAATCTGCTCATTCTTAATTTTTCTTCCACAATGAGATAAATTCTTTTCCAGTCATTCCTTGTTGAAGAGTTAGGTAGTTCTTCATCTTGTATGAGCCCTTATTAACTGGACAAGCTTAATTTGTACCACAGGCGGAACCATTAATCATTAATAAGTCCCCTTTAGTAAGCTTTCTGTTATATGGTTCCTCTCTTAATACAGGGCCTTAGCTTTGGCACAGTTACTTTCTTGGAGCACATTTCCCAGAATCCCCTGGTCAATATGACCATGGCTGGGGGAATTCTGCAAGCAGTATTCTATAAAAGTAATTTAGTTACATCCCAGTTGGATTACAGTAACACCTTCTACGTGGGGCTGCCTTTGGAAACTGTTCAAAATCTCCAGCAGGTCCAAAGTGCTGCGGCCAGATTATTAACTGGGGAACATATAAATCCCCTGTTACAGCAGCTCCATTGGCTGCCAATCCGTTTCTGGCCACAATTCAAAGTGCTGGTTTTAACATATAAAGCCCTCAATGGCTTAGGTGCACATCTTCCTTTATGAGCCTACTCAGGTGTTCAAGATCATCAGGAGAGTCCTGATCTATCACGGTCTCACCACCTTTATAGGTGGTTTTGGTGGGGACACAGGAGAGGGCCTTTTCTGTTGCTGCTCCCAGACTCTGGAACTCCCTCCCACAGGAGGCCAAGCTGGCCCCATCTGTCCTGTCCTTTTGCAAGCAAAGACCTTTCTCTTCAGACAGGCTTTCCTTTAAATGTCTGGTTGACCAAGTGCATTCTTTAAATATATCATTTTATTCGGTTCTTGTTCTTTTTATGAGTTTTAATATGATATTTATATAAAGCTTTTTTAAATTACTGTAACAATTTATTATTGATTTTTAACTTTGTTTCTTTTAACAGTATTAGCTGCCTTGGATCTTTAGGAGAAAAGCAGCATATAAATAAATAAATAAATTTAGCTGAGCTGAAGACAACCTGACATTATTTACAGTACAATGCAATAGTAATTATGTTTCATCAAGTCGATTTGGACTTACAGTTATTATTCTCAGGGCTTTCTAGACACAAACAGTTCAAAACTGGTTTCATGTCCTCTTCTTCTGGGATTGTGTAGCGTGCCTAAGGCCACAAAAGCTGGCTCCTAGGAGACACAGTTGGTGTAATACCTCAACAATGCCTTGGTACAATAAATGTGATAGAGAAGACTGCCCCGAATATTTGGAAGCTTCTCTCTGTGTAACTGGAGCAGAATGGAGAAATTGGTCTAATGCGCTCTTCACCACTTTTTAACTGCATCAGATTTCTTTTCTGTGCCAATGGATTCCTGGATGGACTTGATCGAAAGCAGAAGCAGGTGCTTCCTGAAATCTCTGTCATCCCTTGAGGTAGGATAGCACAAGGCCCTAAGGGGTTGTGCCTCAGTCCAGACAAATTTGTGGGGTGCTGGAGCAGGTGGAATGCCCAGATTATGCAAATCCATGGATGTTTCAAATGTGCAATGAATATATAATTTTTTCTTCCTCTTTCTTGTGTGCTCAGTTATTGTTATACAGTATATTGATTTCCCCTTTCTTATGAATTTATCTGGCCAGAACTGGATTCCTCATAAAGTCTTATTCATCTCTGGGGCATTTTTGGCAAGCGGTTGATACCAGTATGCTGCCAGAGGCAGAGGCGCATAACTAATCCCTAAACACAATAAACTGGTTTCTTGGTGGATTACGTTCAATATATTAAACACATCTTTGCTGATTGTTTGTCTGTGTAATGAGGCAGCCAGGGCTTTGTATAACATGATCATATTAATAAACATGATTTCCTTTAAATAATGGATAGAGCTAAATGTGCTGTTGACTCAAATAAACACTGACAAGGTAAAATTTGTGTTTTACGAGAATTTGAAGGCTCTACCTACTGACAAAAGTTCTGAATTTTTCTATGCTCTGAACTGATTATGGGCAGAGTTTGGAGATAAATTACTCATTGGTAACAAGTAATGTAACAAAACTTTAATTAACTCACAAAAGTCTAAAATGATATACAGTTGAGAAATATACACACATGGTGAAGATAAAAGATGAAAAAACACATACATTAAAATGCAAACAAAATATGCACTTTTAAGAACTGCAAAACTATTATATTATAGCAGGAATTTTCTTGTAGATAGGGAAAAATTCTTATAACTTGATGCAAAGAAAGCAGTGGAGACTAAATTTAGATTAAATTAAGTGAAATCATGACTAAGAAATTGTCACATTACTAGTCACATTCCTGAAGCAAATCCAACCGAAGCCCCTCCCTACACCTCCTTACTCTGAAAATCATTCCTTTTTATCCAAGGTGATTGTCATAATATAGGCTGGTTGTAACAACAACAACAACAACAGCAGCAGCAGCAGCAGCAGCAGCAGCAGCAGCAACAACAACAACAACAACAGTAATAGTAACAGTAATAGTAACAGTAACAGTAATAGTAATAGTAATAGTAATAGTAATAAAAATAAAGGAATGACTGAAAATGCAGTAGTCCATTTCAACATGCTAAATGTGTGCAACATCAATACCAGAAGAAGAAGAAGAAGAATTACGTAGCTGGCAATGCTGGCAATATTGATTGTAGATTATGAATTATTTCCAGCTTTTCTGGGTCCTTCCATAACAACATCCATAATTTAATAACATTATGAAGGACTAAAATATGCAATATTTTAGGAGAGGCATTTGATTAGGGATGGCATAAAAATTCATTTCAGTTTGGTTTTGATTTCAACATTTATCCATTTTGCTCCCTGGTTCCACAACACTGAGGCCAGAACCACTGCTCCTTTATTGTGCTAGCTAATTAATATTGTTATTTGTCTTCACTGATCCTTTTGCCTATAAGCTTTATATAGAAACAAAGCAAGTCCCTATACTCATTACGTTTATTTAGAATTTACTGGTAGAGTAGAGCAGCCTCATGCTGAGTTTGTTGTGTCTATTAAACAGGAGTGATGATTACTCTGGAGAATGGTAGTAAGACAAAAGAAAAAAAAGAAGAGGAGGAGGGGGGAAAAGAAGAAGAAATGGAAGCCTAAAGAAGACCCATGGAATCAATGGGAGCTTGGTTAAGTCAACACTTATTTTATGAATGCTGAATTGTGTTGTTTCAGCTCATCTACTCTTGGGCCTATGATGGATATACAAGCAGTTGTTCGAGATTCAGCCATGAGCTTGGATACCCAGCTTTTGGAAGCAGCCACAAGTGTGTTTGCACAGTGAACGCTAGTGTACCACTTGTGCCCGTTCCTGGATAAATCTGATCTGGCCATCGTGAGGCATGCTTGACTTGCATTTCACTTGGATTACACATGGTAAAGACATGGGACAGGACCTTCTTGGTAGTGCCCCCTGGGCTATGGAACCTCCAAAAGAGACTAGGTTTGCCCCCCCCTTCCATTGACAGGCAAAGACTTTGGTTTGTATAGCCAGGCCTTTGATCAATTAAATGATGAGGAAGGGACTTTTAATAAGCAGGTGTTTTATTTCTTTGTATTCCCATTGTTTTAAAAAGGTTTTAAAATCATATTATTTCAGTATTGCTTTAATGTGGTACTAGATTTAATAGTGTATCAATGTTGCATGTTTAAAGTATTTATTTATTTATTCTATTTATATCCCACCTATCTGGTCTTGTGACCACTCTAGGCGGCTTACAAACACATGAAACAACAAATAAAAATATAACAAAAAGAAATTATTACGTCAAATAGCAGTACCTCAAGATGGAGGGGGGGAAGGACTTTTAAATGATGATAGCTATCAAAAAGAGTCAGGCTGATTCACAATTGCGAGTGCATTGTGTCATCACCTGAAAATAGATTAAACCTGACCATTCCAAAATAGGCCCAAAGCATGAAATAATGCACAATCTGATCACACCCTTAGTATTGCTTACCCACTGGCCAGCAGTGATTCTCTGGCACATCAGATGGGAATATTTCCCAGTCCTCATTGGAAATGCCAGGGATATGACATTTTGGTTCCAAAGGAATGGTTCTCCCAGGGAGACATGGGGTTTTCCGTCAGAAAACAGTGCAAGGTAACACCACAGAAAGATGGCTTTTGCACCTAAGCAAAAACTACAGCTGAAGCCTTCAGATAATAATACAAAAAAGCTTGCATTTTCTCACTGACCCTCTCTCAAATCTTCCGCCTAAGCTTCTGAAGTTCAACACATTCTTCTTCCACCTTCACCGACCCTCACCCCCATGTGTAATGAGTGTGATACATTAACACAAAAGTTGAAAGCAGCCATGGTCTGGATCCAATCTATTTGTTTGCTCTTGGTGGAAAGAACAGCTTTGGTTCAGGGATTTCCAGCTGGTAAAACTTTCACTCTGTAAATTCAGTGTGAAACAAATGGGCTCCTTGCAATGATGTCCTGGAAAATTTTCAAAGAAGCCGGCATGTCAGATGTATCCAATTAGTAGGGGGTTGTGGCAGGACGCAAAGGTCTGGAGGGAACAGGAGAGGGAATAGTTCAAGTATGTATATGTATGTGCTGGGGGGGGGGTCATGCAGAGTGGACTCATTGAAAGTATCTCTCTCCTCACCTCAACTAAACTTTAATTTGGTTCCATTGTTCTGGTAATAAATAAATTGAAATAAATTGAAGTTACAATGGATAGAACTACAGCACAGTCCTGTGCATGTTTGCTTAGAAGTAAGCCTTAGTGACCCCTTCATGGATTGCTGCCTTGTCGTGGCGAAGCGGCTTGAGTAACTCAGAGAAGCTATGGACTATGCCGTGCAGGGCCACCCAAGACAGACAGGACATAGTGGAGAGTTCAGACTAAACGCAATCCACCTGGAGTTGGAAATGGCAATGCCACTCCAGTATCTTTGCCAAGAACGCCCTATGATCAGAAACAAAAGGCTAAAAGATATGACGCTGGAAGATGGGACCCTCAGGTCGAAAGGCGTCCCACATGCTACTGAGGAAGAGCGGAGGACAAGTACAAGTAGCTCCAGAGCTAATGAAGTGGTTGGGCCAAAGCCGAAAGGACGGTCAGCTGCAGATGTGCCTGGAAGTGAAAGGAAAGTCCAATGCTGCAAAGAAAAATACTGCATAGGAACCTGGAATGTAAGATCTATGAACCTTGGTAAGCTGGATGTGGTCAAACAGGAGACGGCAAGAATAAACATTGACATCCTGGGCATCAGTGAACTAAAATGGACAGGAATGGGCGAATTCAGCTCAGATGATTATCATATCTACTATTGTGGGCAAAAATCCCGTAGAAGGAATGGAGTAGCCCTCATAGTCTACAAAAGAGTGGGAAAAGCTGCAATGGGATACAATCTCAAAAATGATAGAATGATGTCAATACGAATCCAAGGCAGACCTCTCAACATCACAATAATCCAAGTTTATGCACCAACCACCATGGCTGAGAAGACTGAAATTGAACGATTTTAAGAAGATTTACAACACCTTCTAGAACTGACACCAAAGAAAGATGTTCTTCTCATTCTAGGGAACTGGAATGCTAAAGTAGGGAGCCAAGAGATAAAAGGAACAACAGGGAAGTTTGGCCTTGGAGTTCAGAATGAAACAGGGCAAAGGCTAATAGAATTTTGTCAAGAGAAGAATCTGGTCATCACAAACACTGTTTTCCAACAACACAAGAGGCGACTCTATAAATGGAAATCACCAGATGGGCAATATCGAAATCAGATTGATTATATTCTCTGCAGCCAAAGATGGAGAAGCTCTATACAGTCAGCAAAAACAAGACCTGGAGCTGACTGCGGCTCTGATCATCAGCTTCTCATAGCAAAATTCAAGCTTAAACTGAAGAGAGTAGGAAAAACCACTGGGCTACTCAGGTGTACGGTAATCTAAACCAAATCCCTTATGAATATGCAGTGGAAGTAAAAAACAGATTTAAGGAACTAGATTTGGTGGATAGAGTGCCTGAAGAACTTTGGATAGAGACTCGTAACATTGTACAGGAGGCAGCAACAAAAACCATCCCAAAGAAAAGGAAATGCAAGAAAGCAAAGTGGCTGTCCAACAAGGCCTTAGAAATAGTAGAGAGGAGAAGGGAAACAAAATGCAAGGGAGATAGGGAAAGTTACAGAAAATTGAATGCAGATTTCCAAAGAATAGCAAAGAGAGACAAGAGGGCCTTCTTAAATGAACAGTGAAAAGAAATAGAGGAAAATAACAGAAAAGGAAAAACCAGAGATCTGTTCAGGAAAATTGGAGATATTAGAGGAACATTTTGTGCAAAGATGGACATGATAAAGGACAAAAATGGGAGGGACCTAACAGAAGCAGAAGACATCAAGAAGAGGTGGCAAGAATACACAGAGGAATTATATCAGAAAGATTTGGATATCCCGGACAACCCAGACAATGCAGTTGCTGACCTTGAGCCAGACATCCTGGAGAGTGAAGTCAAGTGGGCCTTAGAAAACCTGGCTAACAAGACCAGTGGAGGTGATGACATTCCAGTTGAACTATCTTAAAAGATGATGCTGTTAAGGTGCTACATTCAATATGCCAGCAAGTTTGGAAAACTCAACAGTGGCCAGAGGATTGGAAAAGATCAGTCTACATCCCAATCCCAAAGAAAGACAGTGCCAAAGAATGCTCCAACTACCGTACAATTGCACTCATCTCACACGCTAGCAAGGTTATGCTCAAAATCGTACAAGGTAGGCTTCAGCAGTATGTGGACTGAGAACTCCCATAAGTACAAGCTGGATTCCAAACGGGCAGAGGAACTAGAGACCAAATTGCTAACATGCGCTGGATGATGGAGAAAGCCAGAGAGTTCCAGATAAATATCTACTTCGGTTTCATTGACTATGCAAAAGCCTTTGACGGTGTGGACCACAGCAAACTATGGAAAGTCCTTATAGAAATGGGAGTGCCTGACCACCTTATCCATCTCCTAAGAAACCTATATGTGGGACAGGAAGCAACAGTTAGAACTGGATACGGAACAAATGATTGGTTCAAAATTGGGAAAGGAGTACGACAACGCTGTATATTGTCCCCCAGCTTATTTAACTTATATGCAGAATGCATCATGCGGAAGGCTGGACTGGAGGAATCTCAAGCCGGAATTAAGTTTGCCGGAAGAAGTATCAACAACCTCTGATATGCAGATGATACCACTCTGATGGCAGAAAGTAAGGAGGAATTAAAGAACCTTGTAATGAGGGTGAAAGAGGAGAGTGCAAAAAACGGACTGAAACTCAACATCAAAAAAACTAAGATCATGGCCACTGGTCCCATCATCTCCTGGGAAATAGAAGGGGAAGATATGGAGGCAGTGACAGATTTTACTTTTTTGGGCTCCATGATCACTGCAGATGGAGACAGCAGCCACAAAATTAAAAGACGCTTGCTTCTTGGGAGGAAAGCGATGACAAACCTTGACAGCATCTTAAAAAGCAGAGACATCACCTTGCCAACAAAAGTCCGAATAGTCAAAGTATGGTTTTTCCAGTAGTGATGTATGGAAGTGAGAGCTGGACCATAAAGAAAGCAGACCGCCAAAGAATTTATGCCTTTGAATTGTAGCGCTGGAGGAGGCTCTTGAGAGTCCCCTGGACTGCAAGGAGAACAAACCTATCAATTCTAAAGGAAATCAACCCTGAGTGGTCACTGGAAGGACAGATCCTGAAGCTGAGGCTCCAGTACTTTGGCCATCTCATGAGAAGAGAAGACTCCTTGGAAAAGACCTTGATGTTATGAAAGTGTGATGGCAAGAGGAGAAGGGGACCACCGAGGATGAGATGGCTGGACAGTGTCTGCGAAGCAACCAACATGAATTTGACACAACTACGTTAGGCAGTGGAAGATATGAGTGCCTGGTGTGCTCTGGTCCATGGGGTCACAAAGAGTCGGACACGACTAAACGACTAAACAACGGCAACGACGAAGCCTTAGTGAAAGCAGGAGGAGAAGGGGAGGACAGAGGATGAGATGGTTGAACAGTGTCATTGAAGCAACCATAATGAATTTGACCCAACTCCGGGAGGCAGTGGAAGACAGGAGGGCCTGGTGTTGCTCTGGTCCATGGGGTCATGAAGAGTGGGACACGACTAAACGACTAAACAACAACAACAACAAAGCCTTATTAAGCTGAATGTGGTGTACTCTGAAGTAAATCAACAAGGAACACAAAACAAAAGCAAAAAAAAAAATAAGTGACTTAAGAAGACAAAGATGTTGTATCTCCTTAAAGACTAAGGTAAAGGTAAAGGTTCCCCTTGACAATTTTTGTCCAGTCGTGTTCGACTCTAGGGGGCGGTGCTCATCCCCGTTTCCAAGCCATAGAGCCAGCGTTTTGTCCAAAGACAATCTTCCGTGGTCACATGGCCAGTGCGACTTAGACACGGAATGCTGTTACCTTCCCACCGAAGTGGTCCCTATTTACTTGCATTTGCATGCTTTCGAACCGCTAGGTTGGCGGGAGCTGGGACAAGTGACGGGCGCTCACTCCGTTCCGTGGATTCGATCTTACGACTGCTTGGTCTTCTGACCCTGCAGCACAGACTTCTGCGGTTTAGCCCACAGCGCCACCACGTCCCTCCTTAAAGACTAACTGCTCTGTTTTAATGTGAGCTTTTATGGACAAGTCCACTTCCTCAGACATAAGAATGAAAATACAGAGCTGGTATGGTAAAACAGTCATGCAGGGCTCTAAGATAAATGGATGTGGTGCTTGCTAGATTCAAACTGCATTTCACATTTAGTGATGATATAGCCCCCCTGTTTGGTATTCAGTTTCTTCTTTTTGAGTAAATGTTGCTCTCATTTCATTTCTCTCCATGAATTTAATTGTGATGTACCATTTTTAGTTTTGTTCATGTGTGTCATTTTCTAGAGTTATTTGTTTACATGCCCAAGTTTGTCATATGATGACTTCCTATTTGTAGCTGACAAAAATCATTTTTGCCCTACCCCCTCTTATATGGGAGGGGGTAGAACTGGTAAAACAATTCCTTAAATATCTTAAATATCAGCACTACAGGTAGAATTCTGATGATACGCAATATCCATTATTACTCTTCATGGAGAAGGGAATATATCTTGTGGAAAGGATGCATTCATGCTAATATTTACCATTTTAGATGCTTAAAAAATCCCCTAGGAGTATTCAAACTCACTTGTGGCAGGAACAAATCCTGGGATAGTAGTTCCCATATAAAAGCCAGAGCAGTGATTTCAGTGGTTCCCAATCTTGGGTTCCTAGAGCTTGCTAGACAACAACTCCTAGAATCTCCAGTCTTTGGCCATACCAGTTGTGAACTTTGGGAACTCTAATCCAAGAGGATCTGGGGACTTTACGGAGGAATCACTGGTCTAAAGAGCATTGAGCAATGGTGAAAGGCTGTAACACATGTTCTGTGGCTACAGAAGGTCCTGAGTTCAGTCCCCAACATCTGAAAGCAAAGCACGGAAAAACTCCTACCTACAACTCTAGGGCAATGCTACCAGACCTTCATCAACAGTGGTCTGACTCGGTATACAGAAGCTTCCTGCTTCTCCCAGTTTCTCAGCATCGCATCGTAACAATCATGTGAGGTAATTGAATTGGTGACTGGCCAGATTTGTTACCTAGTTTTCCAGTTTCCTTCCCTTCACAAAAGTCATTTCTATTTTATCTTTCATTGTCAAAACACTTCAAGCTTTTCATAGTATTTTATGAGACAACCACTGGCACTTTAAAATGTTGATGCTTTTGAGTAACACCAGGCTATTTTTCAGGCAGACATGGTGAGAGCAGGATTAAACAGAATGGATTGTTTGTGTGAACTGTCTAATACGTGTTTACAGGATTGTTCTTTCAAGAAAGCTCCACATAATCTATAAATATATCAGCAAGCTTTCATGCCCCACCGCCACCCCACGTCTGGAAAGCTGTACAAGAACTGGTCCAGTCGCAGTTAGTAACCATGTAACTAGGCAGATTAAGCATGCAGAGGTACAACTGTTGCTTCAGCTGCATGAACCAGATGGTTCTCCACAAAACTGGAGTTGTTGCTAGCTTATGAACAAAGCAGGACAGATCATAACAGTTACTAATTTGCTGTAGTTCCTCTGATAAATTTAAACCGGATGCTGCTTCTCAGAGTTAAGTTCTCTTAGCCATCATACTTTGCAGCTGTCTGAGAACTAAGCCAGAGACAAGGAATCAAAGTCTGGGAGTTTTTGGAAAGGATGAACATCAGGGTTTTACATTTTAGATGGGTTTTAGTTTAGGAAAACAATAAAAACCCCAAAGTTTTAATGAAAGATCAGTTTTAAACATCAGTAATCTGGCCAGACAACAGCAGGATAAAGAGAGTGTTTGATGTAAAATCAGGGTCATGCCCTGAAAATCAGAGACAGATTTTTGAGAGGGTTGTGTGTGAGCCATTAAAAACGAAAAAGAAACCTGAGACAGGCTCCTCCAGAGCTTCTAAGGCCTTTGCTCTGCTCCATCTCTCTTCTGTGAACAGTCAAGACCCTCTTGTGTCACGGTCTCAGCGTTGTCAGAGGAAAGAGTGCTCCACAATGTATGGGAAATCAAGGAGATTACTGAAAAAGTTCAATTTGATCATGAATCTCAGATGCACAAAGGAAGTTCCTGTTTTCAAAAGTGCCGTTCTTAGAAGAGATGAAAAGATTGCACACTTAACAGCAATCTTTTTGCCTGCTTCAGACTCAGGGGGCAATCAGAGGAGCATATAGATGAGCTGGAATTATTGTTCAAGTGCAAGAAAAAATAAAGTGCACCAAATATAAAAATCTTTAAATGCAATCTGAATTGTTCTAAATTCCCCTGTCTAACTCAGAGCACAAAAAAGAAACCCACAAATAACAGAACACTAGTCATTCATCGTTCCCTCCCCTGATTATTAGAAGAAGTTGAAAAACATTTGGGAAGAAAAATTAAAATATGATGATATGTGATTGTGAGGGCTCCATGTGCTGTCCTATTAATGGACCTCACAGATCTCCTGCCATGAGACATGTGTCCTCTTCACACACCAGGCCTTCTAGAACAAATGTAATTCCAGTTTTCTGGAAAGCAGACTATGCAAACCAGGAGTCAGCCTTAACCTTTCCTCCCTCTTTCCTTGTTGGATTATAAGCACGTTTAGTATTACTGGTAGAACAATGTTCTGTTTAGTATTATCTGCACAGCCAGGCATGTTAATGTTAACCATAGTCAATAAGAATCCATCTTAAGAAGAAGCTTATTTAAAGCTTTGCTGCAAGTGAGTATTTGTGCTGAAAGAAGAATCTGTCCCCTGATGCAGGGGATTTCCCTTACTGGAATAAGACATTCTTCTTATCTTCTTTCTTTTGCCTACCGTAAGATCTGTATCTCTGCATGAGCTGATTTCCCCACCCTCAGATATTGGAGATGTGCAGAGCTACGTGGGAGGAAAGAAATTATGTACTCTTCCTTTTTTCAGTGAAAACACCTATTTAGATTCTAGCCCTGTTTCCTGATCCTGGTTAACACAGGCATACTAGACTGAAAGGAAGGCCATCTTCCTTTAGTGGGGAAGGAACAGTTACACTAGCAGAGAGCCCGTTTCACTAAAAGTAAGTTGGTGAAACAGTGGTCAGAGGTGAGTATCTGTGGCCCTGCAGATGTTGCTAAAGTGCAACTCCCATCAGACCAAGTCCAAACAGCCTGAGTTGCAGCCTGAGAATACCTGGAAGGACCTCATGGCCCACCCCTGCTTTTAGACTGAGGACATGATTCTACCTCTCCCTCTCCACTTGTCCTGACCATTAATGAATACCTGTTGTTAATGCCCTAAAGGCCTAAATGGCTGCCATTGTCTTCTGTGGAGAAATGAAACCATTCCTTGTTGGATTCTAACATGCACTATGCTTATTCAGGTGGGAAGTTAACAGTGTAGTAAAGTTTGGGAAATGGTGAGCCTTAATGAACAAATGAGCTGGGCTTTGTTTTTGTTTTCAGAAGAGTAACTGGGCTGCACGCTTGCATTCCAAAGATCTTAGTAACAGTTGCAACCACCGGTCTGTCTACTGGGTTTTGGAGCAGTCGTCATGTTATATGGATCATGCCAATTCTATAACACCATGTCAAAATGAATACAGCCAAAACTGACGTGTTCCATAAGCTTAGATCACCAATGGCTTAGATCACTGCATGACAGTTTTCCTATATAAATGCCATCTTTCAGTCAGTTCCATTTCTGCTTCCCCTTCCAAGGCATGGTGCATACTGGCAAGGCCTAGATATTTACCCAGAAATGAACGTGTTAGTTTTTAAAGAACTGAGCAACATGGAAACATATATCTTTAATAAATGAATATCATGGCTCCTCTTTAATCTCAATTGGATTTAATAAGCTTTCCTTGTGACATCTTTTCCTTTGCATTAACAAGCTTTGCATAAGATTTAATCTAGACTGTGATTCCTTTCACCCTCTGGCTGCTGTTTTAGAATATTAATGGCAGGGTAAATACTCAGTTCTTGAGAGCAATTGCTGATGCACCACCTAGCAAAACTCAGTCCCCATTTTTGAACTAGTATGGGAAGTTAATTCTCTGGCTTATTTCATTAAGACTGCCATTTGGCAGGCTTTCATTACAGATTGTCCATTTCTTATTTAAATTAAATTAATATGTATCTGCAGTTTAGTAATCACATCTGCACATCTTTCTCCTTCCCATTCTCTGGGGCACGCTTAATCCCATGGTCCATGGGCATTGTCACTCATTAGGAAATCAATCTCATATTGGCCACAGATCAGGGCCCTGTGCCATGTGAAATGTAATACTAGAGGTGCAAAGACCACCCCATGTCCCACCAAAGATGGGGAACAGCTGGCCTGTGGTTTTCATGTGCTTTGCTGGGGTTTCCTCTGGTGTCAGCTACCCGTGAATAATTGGAACTATTGCAAAGCAGCATCTCACAAACTCCAGCACAGATAGTTTGTCTAGAAAGATACAGTGAATGGCGTTGGAAGAAATCACAGGCCAGTCAACAGAGTTTCACTCTGCTATCGCTCTCTCTCTCCTGGCAAAGTCACCCTTAAGGCAGTTTTCTTGCCAAATCAGGCCCAGAAGCCTACTGAAAGAGCTATGGAAAAGACCTCAGGCAGCAAATTTTGAATGGCAGGAAAGAGCATCAAATGGTTACTTATTTACTATAAGGAAGTAAATGTGTAACTGCCAACAGGTAAATATATTGTTTCAAGGGACTAATGTATTACTGCACTTACTCCTGGGAGGGCTTTTGGGATTTTCTGCCTCGAAAGCCCCATTAGGGTCTCTGTAAATAGATTCCAACTTGGGGCACATAACAAACTCAGGGTTTTATGCAGCTTGAACTGGGTGGAAGCATTTGCTGCACCCACCTCCGTTAATGAAATGTCTTTTACAATTTACATGACCTCAGAACCAGGCTGAATGGGGAGACTGCTGCTGATTTCAGAGCCCCATATGCCCATGCATACCAATTTTAGGTGAAACTGCTCCCATGATGTAGGCCTAAAGGCCTAGAAAATAGGCCCGGTTTAGTTTGTTTAGTTTAGAATTCTGTTGTTTTTGTCACAGGCAAAATTCCCCTCTTACCAACCACAGAGGACTTCAGTCACTTCGTGTGAGAAGCTGAGAGGCCTTGGCTACATGCAAGCATTCTACACAAAGCTTGGGATGGTTACTTTTTTTGGGCTGCAACTCCCAAAATTCCCCTGCCAGCATGGGTACTGTTGTCAAAAAACTAAACTAAACAACACCCCCACCCCACATTTCCAGGTTCTGGTTCTACACAGGTAAAAGGAGTGGCACCCATAAGAATTTTTTTTGGAAAGTCAAGTCAGAGCATACCTTAGTTTTGGTCTCCCAAACTGATATCTCAAATCATGCAATTGTTAATGTAAGTTAGGCTTCATGTGTGGTCCTCTTTTGTTATCTTTCTCTTTAAGGGCTGAGGTGCACATGTGATAAATCTCTACTCCCAACTAGTATTGTTTGCAGACATGTCTGCTGGTGTCATCAGAGTGCATTTGGAGTGCTTTATCTGTTAAACTCATTGAGCAAGTTACTTCCATTCCAGAGCTGGAAAAAGTTATTCCTATTTTCTGAGAGATGTCGTCCTAAAAAGTCATTTCCCAAGCTGCACTAATCTCATTAGACATTGCATGGTTTGTGTTAGTGTCCAGCTAGAGTCCTGGCTTGTAAAAATTAACCGGACATATAATAAATTGCACTTTTAACCAGTACCACCACCACCACCCCCATGATCCACAGACACTAAAATATCCAAATAATAAAAACAAGAATACTGGCAACAAAAATCAAGTTTGCTTCAAAAATAACACTGGTCAGAAGGAAGAGGCTAGTGGTTAGGGAACATTTTTTTGGCATTACAAAGTCAATTTGAAACATGTCTGCCCTGCTTAGACCAACCTTCTGTTACTGTTAGTTATCAATGGCAGCAGCACGCCATTATATTCATTTGTCTTTATAGTAAGCTTCCCAACTTTCCATATATTTTTGAGCAAAATCAGCATGCTGGTAAATGTGTTGTGTTCTCTTTCCACCCCTAGTTTACCACGCTGAAGTTTGCCCCCTTTTCCATCTAGGCTAAGTTCCACAGCTGGAATTTGTGCACTTTTGGGGTGTGTGTGTGTGTGTGTGTGTCTGTGTGTGTCTGTGTGTGTCTGTGTGTGTGTGTGTGTGTGTGTGTATGCACTTTGGTGTAGTGGATACAGCAATGGAAACACAGCTTTGGATTCCTGCTAGGCCATGGAAACCTATATGGGAGGGGGTAGAACTGGTAAAACCATTCCTTAAAAATCTCACTTTGAAGGTCTGACTCAGGTCACTATAAATTTGGTTCTCGCCTCAGGGCACACATATACATAGGGAGGAAAGTGTGAAAAATGAAAAACATATTTTGAACCACAATTCTCAGAAGATACCTGCCAGTACACGTATTAGTCCAAAAGAGTAACTTTTTCTATGTTTATGAGGTGGAGGAGATAGTGAAATTTCAGCTTTCTGGATTCTACATGCCTTTTTAGTTCTGAACATTGGTCTTCTATCCCTCCCCCCCCCCTTTTAAATTTCATTGGGGAAGACCTAAAGTTTTCACAAATATGTCAGGCTTCCTCATGTGTCATCTGTGCTATATTCTCCCAGTAAACAAACCTTTCAAATTTTTAGTGAATTAGAGTTGAATGTTTTGTTTATTGTGAAGCATAAACCAGACATAATTTTCAGGACAATTCAAATTTTATTGTAAATGTGTTTCAGGGATTTAATAAAAAGGATCAATCAGAAAAACACTAGGTCTGTGCTAAAGCAATAAAGAATACAAGCCAGTTGTGAAACTAATTTGGTATAGGAATCCATTCATGGATTCAGCTGAGCTGTCTAGAATAAACTTTTATAGGGGGCTAAAAGAATTGTTCCACAGACTTTAAGAAGAATGTTAGTCATTGATTTATTTGACAGGATAGTCTACAATCCCACAACAGGTACATGTGTATTAGTTTTTTGCTATGAGTAGGCATAATCCATAATGAAATCTTTTTGTAGCTGATTGTTTGAAAATACAAATACATATATAGCACTAATTTCCACCCCCTTTTTGGTAGTTTTATTTTATTCATCCATTCATTTATATATTAGATTTATTTTCCTTCTTTCTCCCAGATGACTTTCATAACAGTTTAATACCATAATAGATCAATGTACAATAAAATGACAAACTTTAAAATGGAATCAAATTCAGGTACACTGTATAGTTAAAATATGCGCAGAATTCTCTTGTGCAAACAGCATAACATTTGAAGACAAATTGTCTGAAGTTAAGAAATCACTGTAGACGCTGTCAGCTGTACACTGAGGCTACAGGCACACTGTCAATAAGAACTGTGTTTAAGTGTCACTTAAATCAATTTACATTTTATCATTCACACAACACAAAGGTGAAATCGATTTGTACGATTTCGTATGGGCTGTAAAGATAGTTTTTTTTTTAGCTGGCCAGCAGCGGCTTTTAAAAATACTTCACTTCTAAAATCTATTCAATTCAATGTGGTTTGGTGGAAATTAGTTGGTTTCAGTGGTGTAGAAGCCAAAACTGGCTTAAATCACCAAAATTAAAACATCCATTCAACGCATGTGAACGCAGCCACCGGTTTAAATACTATATGATTTGAACATGAGTTTTGAAAAGTCTGAACAGAAATTGATTCAAATTGCCAGTGTGACCACAACTTTACTTTTAAAAAACCCTTCAAGAATAGTGTGCTCCGTAAACAGAAAGGAGATGAGATGATTCCAGCAATATAAATACTGACAAGAACTGTTGGCTAGCTCAGTGGTTTAATCTTTGTGGAACCAGAGGTTGGAAGTTTGATTTTCCACCGTGTTTCTTTGACAGGGGCTGGACTCAATGATCCATAGTATCTCTTCCAACTTTGCAGTTCTAAGATTATTATTAAAACCAGTTTAATTCACCAGAATTAAATCTGTTTCAATTTAGTGCATGTGAATGTGGCAACCAGGTTAAATACCTTGTTACTTGAACCAGATTTTTTAAAAGTCTGTACAGAAATCATTTCAAATTGCTAATGTGACCGCAGCTGTAGTCAAACAACTCTGTATGCAATTGGTAGTGTCTAGAGATGTGGGTATTCGTATACAAATACCAATATCCCCATGCAGCTGAAATTAACAAGGGTCCGTCCCCTAGGGCTGGACCGTGCACTCACACATCCAGCGGCAGTGGCCTCGCTCATCCTTCCAATCACTCCCGGAGTCCCACTCTCTTGCTTCTCGGCTAGCCATTCCAGGTAAAGGGAGGGAGGATGAGTCTCCCTGCACGACTCTCAAGTATTTGTATTCGAATACCCCCATCTCTAATAGTGTCTATGGATATCTTAACCTAGGACAATTCTCCTCCAAAAATTATGTGGTTTGCATTGTGTCAGCATAACAAAGTAACAAGAGTTGTGCTAATTAAAACTTGTTTTTCGGGCTCTTTGGCCATGTTCTGAAGGTTGTTCTTCCTAACATTTCGCCAGTCTCTGTGGCCGGCATCTTCAGAGGACAGCAGAAACGTTAGGAAGAACAACCTTCAGAACACGGCCAAAGAACTCGAAATACCCACAACAACCATTAGATCCCGGCCGTGAAAGCCTTCGCGAAAACTAAAACTATTTAAAATCAATTAAAATAGTAGTGCAGTACTAGTTTCATATCCTAATTTTTCTCTAATCAGCTCAAGATAATATAACATCTCTCTTACAGGGCAATCCGATAAAAATGTGGGAAATATTATGGATTTGGGACAGGCTGGTTCACATTTTTTTCTTCTGACCACAAGGCACAAAGGGAAATGTGAATCAGTCTGGAGCTTCCCTTATAAATCTGTAGTTCTCCCGTTCTGCTGCTGGGTGTGTGTGTGTGTGTTCTACTTTTTTTAAAAAAAGAATTCTCTTTCATTGGTTCAGGTCTGTGACCTCTTGAGCCAATGCAGAACAAGGTGAATGAGCCACATGTATACACACAAAAGGGTGCTTTGCTGGTGCTCTCTTTGAATTCAAAGACTGGAAGAAACAATTGGTTAGTGCTGAATAGATAATCACCTCTGTCCAGAAAAGTCCTTCCCTGCAGTCACTCAAAATGCAGTCAGCATGCAAGGTTGCAAATAAAACTTCAACATAATAAAGATCACATTTCTTGCTATCCCAGTTTTAATGCAATTTATCTCTTTCAGGGAACCATAAGAGCATCATTTCATGCACCTCTGGTGCAGCTTTATTGTCATGCGTTTTGTTGAGTTTGGCTAATTTGGCTCAACAGATTAGCACAGCAAGATCCTGTCCATTGTAAAAGGTGGTGTAATAGAGATCTATCAAACAGGACTTCTATTGAGACTTCAGGTCCAAGTCTTTATGCACCCTGTTCCAGGGCTTTCCTGGTCAGAGGCATTTCTCTTCAAAAAACAAAGCTTTCTGAAATGAGCTTTCATTGATCAGAATATAAATCAGACATGCCACAGATATAAAATCCATTAAAATATATGCACTGCCTAGGGAAGAGCCCTGTGGTGAACTAAAAGGATTCTCTGCATAAGCATGTGACCTCTCTAAAACATATATGGGCTGGTGATCTTGCTTCCATCCAAGTCGACAAGAAGAGTATAAGAAATTTTGCAGGTCCTTACTTTTAAAAGAGTGACACCAGCTCTCCCACACTGTCACTTAAAGTGAATAGGAAAAGCTTCCGTTTAGACAAATCTGTTGCATACAAGCTGACGAAAACACTGTTTGTGGCTACCACGGAGCCCAGGAGCAACCTTATTAACGTTTCACCAGTCTCTGTGGCTGGCATCTTCAGAGGACAGGAATAGCACGCTGTGCTCTGGTGCAGTTGGTTGGAGAGTTGAGTATTTATAGCTGTGGGTTCAGCTTTTTTCCTATTCAAGAGATGGGTGATAATGGTGATCAGTGTGTTTTTGTTGTGGGGATACTGTTGTGATATCTGTCACTGGGCTTGATGGGTGTCGTTAGCTGGTCTTTTTTGTGTAGTGATCACCAGTCCTTGTGGCTGGGTAGAGTTCATGACCTTTTGCAGCCTGTATTTTTCAGTGCTGGTAGCCAAGCTTTATTCAGTTTAAAACTTTCTTCTTTTTTGTTGAAACTCTGCTGATGTTTGTGGATTTCAATGGCTTCCCTGTGCAGTCTAATGTAATGATTGCAGGTGTTGTCCAGTATTTCAGTATTTTGACAAGCTGGACATGAAACTCTGTCCTCTGAAGATGCCGGCCACAGAGACTGGCAAAACGTTAGGAAGAACAACCTTCAGAACACAGCCAAAGAACCCAAAATCCCACAACAATCAATAGATCCTGGCCGTGAAAGCCTTCGCGAATACATAATATGTTATGCTTCCTTAAAAATACCTAGGCTGTACTCTTTACGCTCTGACCAAAACATAAAATCAGCAATATTCAGATTCTATGTTGTGATTTACAGGACGTTTACTGGACCACAAAGCACATTCAGCTTTGTGAACTGGAATGAAATGGAGAGAGTTACGTGCATGAAATGCACTAACTTCTACTGCTCCATTTGTGACCACAAGAATTACTGAAGATGGAATTGACTAGATATGACACTAAATATCTCCTACAGGAAACAAGCTGATGATTGATTATTTGCTTGTATTGGTTCACCTAAATGTGAACACTCCTACTGCTTTTAATTTAAAAATAGTGTCAGGATAGGGAACCTTTGGTCCTTCAGATTTTGATGCACTATTATGCCCATCATACCTCATCATTGGCCAAGGTTGCTAGAGCTGATGGAAACTTATCATTCAACAATTTTATTTATTTTATTTAAAATATCTTCTAGTTCACCTTTCTCCTTAAAAAGGACCCAAGATGGCTTATCTCAATAAAGGGCAATATTTTAAAGCTAACAACAAGTATACAATTAGTAAAAAGGACTAAAAATAATACCATATCAAAAAGAATAAGGAACGGCAACTTACTCAAGTCCAAATAGACTGGCTCTGCTCAGAGGAGGAACAGAGGGAAATAACCCTCCCAGTGTCTGGTTGCGCAGCCAGATACCTAAGCCTTTGACCTCTGCAGTCAGCTGACGGTTACAAGCACACCATAAGGTGTCCTAAACAAAGCCCTGTCTTGCAATTGTGCCATCCCATTTCCTTTTAGTACCATCTTTGGGGTGAGCACACCCCTAATTGATTCCAGACCACCCTTGCTCTGATTTTTATAATATGCATGGGCATCCTTTAAAAAGAAATTCAGTATTAATATTGACTGTGCAACTTTTCCTAGTAGAAATTCATGCTAAATCCACCATGAACATAATACATAAACATGAGTCAAACAGAGAGCATGTATTTACGTTCCATTTATCCAGAATTCATAAATGTTTTACATCAGCGTCTTCGCTGTAGTTAGGAATTAAATGCTTATATCAAGGTCAACCCTTCCTCGGGTAGGAAACTGAAGCGGAAGACTTATAGATGTGAGATTATTACTGGGAGGGTTAATTAGCACTTGAATCTGGGTCAAAAGCAGCATATTTGATCCTTCAGCTAATAATATATATGTGCCAAAAGCTTTATTTACAATGAACTGGGATTTTCCCAGTCCTACTAAAATTCAATCAGAATGAAAGACCAACATTTACTCAAGCAGTCATTGATGTCTAACATCCATGTTCACTGATAAAGATTCTGGGAAAACTGAAGAATATTCTAAATAGGCAGGCATAATAGACCAGTTTCAAATTATGATTTAAATAATATTCCTGAAGAATTTAAAGACCATGTAAAGAAGAGATTTGGAATAGTCAACTCAACTGACCGCAGACCAGAAGAACTGTGGACCAAAACCTGAAATACAGGCAGAGAGGACAGTAAGAAAACTCTTCCTGCAGTCAAATGAAAAGAAAAGCCTTGTCACAGGAATGACAAAATGTTTACATTGTTAAGAAGAAAGAGTAAAAGTTGACAAAAAAAGAGAGGGGGCAACATTTAAATGTAGCTTTCTGCAACTTAATAGAGGGATGAAGAAAACTTATACTTGTTGCAAAGAAGAGGGCACCAAAAAGGAAAAACAAGCTGAACATTAAGAAAATAAGAATAATATCTACAGAACTTTAGTGACAACAATAGAAGCAGAAATCATAAAAGACTTTTGCATATCAGTTCAACCATCATTCCAAATGCAAACTGTGGCCATGAAACCAGTTGAAGACTAATGGCTACATTGGGAAATACTGTATTATGGGAAATGGGTTGGGACTGGAATAGTCATATTCATATCATTTCCCATTGACACAACATACAGCCTAGTGTTTCTTCCCATCCAATTTTTTTTCCTTCTGCCACTGGGATACCTGCTTTTTTTTGTAGTGGATGCATTTGCATTGGTTCAGATTGTGTGATCATTTGAGCTGATATGGAGGGGGTTGTAGCTGTTCAGCTTCAAGCCCTTCAGCCAGCTACAGTGGCAGTGAGAGAGACAGGGCAGCAAGAAACTGGCTGTTGGTGCTTTTTTTAAAAAAATCATCTCCCCCACCCACCCACACTCCTGCCTGGGTCTGCTTGTTTTCTTCTTCTCTTCCTTTTCCATTCCAGTCCTTTCTTTCTTTTGTAAGGGTTTGTTGGTGTTGTGCTATGACACCTAAATGACCAGAAGAGAAAAAAGAGCAAGGAATCAGTAGATCATAAGAAGAGCCCTGCTGGATCATCTAGTCCAGCTTCCTGTATCTCACAGTGAGCCCCACCAGATGCCCCTGGGAGCACACAAGACAACTAGATACCTGTCTGCTGATACTACTCCCCTGCATCTGCCATTTTGAAGTACCTTCCTTTTAAGCCTGAGGGTTATATATCCCCATCATGGCTTGTAACCTGCGATGGACTTGCAATGGACTTTTTCCTCCAGCAGAGAGAAGAGGAAATTATTCATCATCTTTGTTTGCAACTTGTTGAAGTAACTCTACCCTGGATTGCAAGAAAGGCAAATAAATGGGTGAACTCTCAGTAGCAGCAAAAATAACTTGATTGAAGTTATCATATATGAATGTACCATGAGAAGACAATACTTACTGAGAGTAATGTTAGGAAAGGTGGATGACAGTAGGAAGAACACAAAACATGAGATGGGTTGAGCCAATAAAGGTAGCCACAGCCCTTGCTTTGCAAAATCTGAACACGACCATTAATGACAGGACAGTTTGTAGTTCATTAACTAAGACTTACCAGCGCACAGCAACAGGGACAACCATAGTAGCCCATTGTGTAACCTCAGTAGTTCATTTTGCAGATGTTCAAAAAGATAAAAATTATATGAAGTTAAACAGCTCAAGCCACCATCCAACCAAATTTTCTATCATTTTGTGCATGCATCATTCACATTGGAGTACAGTAGAGTATACAGGGAACAAACCATAGACTAATACTTGTGGGGATGTCTAAGCATGAAAAACCTGCATAATGAAAGAAGATGTGGGGGAGGATGTCTTTTTGTCTTAATAACACAAGAAGAGATACACCAATAAAAGATTAGCCAGGGAGCTTGACATTTGCTCTGGGAGGCATCTGTGAAATAATTTGAAGGCTCATGATGGAAGAATATACAGGAAAGCCTGGTCTGATTTAAAAAGGCCAGCACACATTAAGCCACAGGGAGGTCAGGTTGTGCTTAAGTAGCTTGCTGGAAGTCTTTGAAGATACCCCTGCCATGATAGATAAGGGGAGTTTAGTGGACTTAGAATATTGTGATTGCCCAGAACCATCAAATAGGATTCTTGGTGGGAGATTAATGGCTATGGCATGCGCATGTTTAAAGGAACAGAACAAGAGACAATACAGTCAGCCCTATGAAAATACGCTTAAAGCAGAAATTAAGAGTGAGGCTCCATAAGGGTTTAAACCGTAAGTTTAAGCTATTGCTCCCATTATACCTTTCCATTGGCCAATCCAGCTGTGGTTGAAGGGAACTGGATAGAGCATCTGGGGAGCCACAGATTTCCCAAGCATGGTTTAAGTTTGCTGGTCTGAAGTTTGGTGGACAGAATTTTGATTCACCTCTTTTTTGTCATCTGGTGATGGAAAATCATGTGATTTACGGAAACCCCTGTCATAATAGTTAACTGTCTATCATCAAACTGCTTTAAGGCAATACTTTCATACTGAAGACTCGTGACCCACTCATTTTGCATTTGCCAACATTCAGAGAATGTCCACTGTTGACTATAACTGGCATGTGTTTCCATGTCCTTTGGTAGCTATTGTAGAACTAATACTTGGGAACCACCATAGTGCTAAACTCTGCCCCAACATACAAAGTAGTACAAAAAAATAAATAAATGTTGCTTTTGCAGTGTAGAAAAAGGCATAGGAACTCATGGGTGAGGGGAGAATGGTACAAAGAGAGCGGAAGGGAAAACCATTTGGCTGTCAGGGAATTTCCGCTAAATATCACTGTACAACACACCCTTTAAGTGAAACGAAAGTTTTGTCTGATAGATTTAATTTTATAATTAACTAAATCAACTCATCTATTAAGCAGAGGTGAGTTTTGCAATTAAGGCTATCTGCCCAATTGTAAAAGGTTTACTCAATAAACCATGCAGTGTTTAATGGGACTTCCCTTTTCGTATATATCCCTAGGATGTTGTGAATTGCCAACTGGTTAAGGCCAGCATATATTTGTATACATGTTTAGACTCTTGTGGGACCAGCTTTCTGTTTGAAAACCAGGATGTTGGGATGATCGCTAAGATTTTTGTTCTTCATTTTTAAAGTCGCAACCAGCAACATGTTCACTTTTTAGCATGCTTGAATTCTATGTTCTCTGTCACAGCATGTTAAAGTTACCCTTTTAGATAGCAGTTTTCAGAATCCCCCAACTAGCATGATCACTGGCTATGTTGGCCAGAGGATTCTGGGAAGTGTACTCCAGAAAAGCAGCTTTACCAACATCTGATAGACAGACACACAGTCACACAGATACACACAGCAATACAAACAAACACAAACAAGCTGGTGTTCTCATTGCCTGACAGGTACTTTGTCAGATCTGTTGATGTAATTGACTTGAACATCAGATACCTTGAAGCTACTTATTTTGTCGCCTTGCTGTATCTCTCAGTTTCAGCTACATTAATTGTCAGAGAGGAGGCCAGTTTGACTGTAATTCACTATTTGAGAGGAATGAAAAGGCTAATTTTCTCCCACAGGCCTTCATTATCTCCCGCAGACCTACAGGAAAAACTCTGCAAAGCATAATTATCACTCCTTTCCAGATCATTTTGCCTGAACGCACTCTCCTCCTTTCTTTACAATAAAGTCTCTTATCAGATGTCATAATGGAGAAATAAGAGAGGACATGTATTGCTTTAAAATGTATTATATGTGTCAAACTGCTCCAAAGACAGTAAGACCCATATGGAAAGAAAAAGGTAGGATTACAGAGGCTGCCTGGCTGGGTGCTTAGTTCCCTTTCCCTCACTCAGTGGGAAGTTCACAGTAGAAATTGCCATATCAGGTTCTCCCAGACAAAAGGGTACAGGTTTGCTGTGGATGTGCTGCTCCATATAAATTTGAATCTTAAATCTGTGTAATCTCAGTTGTGAATGGACTACTCAGTGTTTGCTGTTCAAGTGCTGAATTTCTCTTCCCCCCCCCCCATGAAGCACCTGCTTTTTCTATGCTCCAGGTGTAACCTACAGCCAATCCAAGAACACAAAAGGTACACATGAATAATGTTCAATTGATTTTATTAGCTTCCAAAAGTGGTGAAAAATTCCAGGAGAGCATCTAAATGTAGGTGCAAAACACAGTGCAGGATGAGAATTAATCTTTAACTCATTGATCTACTGTACCTGGTAGCTGAGACTCAACTTTAGTAGGAATAAAGACTAAAGTGTGGGGCCTTATCTGTTAAAATTATACACTCTGTTTATGACTTATGTCTTACTGATTTCTCTTATGGGATTATGATTATTATTATGATAAGAAATATGAAGTTATTTGGTCATTTCCCAAACAATTATGAAAATGGTAAGACAGCCCTGGTTGCCTAATGCAGTGGTTCTTACCATGGGCGATAATGCCCCCCAGGGGGCGATTTCATTTTTCAGGGGGGCGGTAGAACGAAAAGGGGCGGCGTGGGGGCGCTGGAGCAGAAGGGGGGCGGTAGGGGGGCACTGGAGCAAGCCAAACCTGTGAAGATGGCTGCAGCCTTTTTACAGTATGCATGAATATATATTTTCCTCCAATTTAATTTAGTTTCAGACTTTTTGTCTTGAAATTTTTAGTTCCTGCATTTGTTTTTATGCCCTTTTTATATTTCTTTTTGCGTCTTAAAATTCACTTGCAACTAAATCATTAAATGTTACTTTTTGGGGGGCATTTCATTTTCTTGGAATTTAATTTTGTTTTCAGGGGTCATTGGATTTAAGTGTCATAAATAAATAAATAAATAAATAAATAAATAAATAAATAAATAAATAAATAAATAAATAAATAAATAAATCACCGCGGGGAGGGGGGCGATGATAACTTCCTCAATGGCTCAAGGGGGTGTTTCTTTCAAAAAGGTTAAGAACCACTGGCCTAATGCATTGAGCAGTTTTTAAAAATGCCACGAGGATGCACCAATTCACTCAAAGCATTATGTGATTGCTCCAGTTTTATAATAAGAGAGTTTGGCCTTACAATATTGCCACAGGTTCCAATATTTGTGTTTAGAGAAAGTTCCAGAAAAGATGTTTCTGGAAAATGGTCTGTAAATACAGATGGATCAGAAGACAAAATCGTTAACAAAGCAGGGGCCTGTTGCTGAATCCCACTAAAGTCCATTGCAAAACTTCCGTTGACCTCAGTGGTTCTGGGATTGATTTGCTTGAAGTTTGTGTTAGGGAAAATGACACAATGAGCCCTGTAGAGTTCCCAGAATAATTTCACATCTGACTCTTGTAAAGGACTGCTCACAAACACAGCCCAGCCAAATTTACATAGCTGTAGCGTGAGGCAGACATCCATTTATTTATTAACTTACTCTTATTTTTGCTTGTTCTGCAAAAGCAAAGACACAAGAGCCAAATGTCGCCACTCGCAACTAGCAAATCTAGAGGCTCCTTCCAAAGAAGCAGCTGTGTTTATTAGTAGAAGGCACGCATAAAAGTGACACAGAGACCAGCCATTTCTTAATTGCTATTGTTGGGTGGGTGCCTTTCCCTGCTTGTTTCCCCCCCTTCAGCATGTCTTCTCTGCTCTGTTTCACCTAGTCACTTTTGTGTGTCAAGAATGGCTGCAGGATGTGGATAGCAGGTTCACATAGAGAACCATGCAGCAGTACATTAGTTTTAATTGTTTGTTAATTACCATAAAATAAAATGTATCCAAACTGGAGCATGGAATAGCAGAGAACCGAAGAAGCATGGCCCTATTAGCTTCAGAATACCTGAAATGATAGCCCCCAAAACACCTTTTCCCTAATTTCCAAATCATATGGAGACAGGATTCTGTCAAGTCTGGATTCACACCATCAGTCCATCTAGCCTAGTGTTGTCCAATCCATGTGGCAGCAACTTGCCAAAGAAACAGACAGAGAGATGATTTCTCCAGCCCTACTAGCTTGGGGCACAGTGGTTAAACTGCAGTATTGCAGTGAAAACTCTGCTCATGACCTGAATTTGAACCTTGGCTCAGGTAGCTGGCTCAAGGTTGACTCAACTTTCTATCCTTCTAAGGTTGGTATTATGAGTGCCTAGCTCACGGGGGCGGGCGGGCAGAATGGAATATGTAACCTGTATAATTAAAAATGGTAAACTGCCCAGAGAGTGTCTTAAGTGCTATGGGGCAGTATATCAGTAGCACACACATTAACTCCAGGCCAAATAAGATATTTTTAAACAAATAAGTGAATGATTATGTGTCAATGACTGCCCTCTGTAAACATTCTATGATTCTGTGAATAAAATGTGCTTGCTTGCTTTATATTCTCTCTATTGCCCAAAACTGGGACTCACAGTGGTTCAGCAAAATGAACTTTAAAAAAAAGGCCCAGACTAAAACAGCTCAGATTATTATTATTGCACAACTAGAGCAAACCTATTGACTCATCAGTTGACTTACCATTCAGCAATTGATTCCATGAGTATACTTTCTGTTGAGACTAGTAATGGGATTCTCTCCTGTAAGATTAAGACACCGTGAAATGAATTGTAACATTCAAAGTGGATAGAATTAAAAGCAATTCAAAGCACAGGAAATTACCCTTCTGTAGCAACAAGTTAGTTGCCAGAAGGCCCCCATCAATAAAAACAAGTTTAGTCTGTTAGTGGAAAGACAACAAAATTAGACGCAAAATTAGCCACATGTAGAATCCTTGAGTCATGCTGGTTGCACATCTTTGTAGACTGATCTCAGGCACTCACAGTAACTTAGTTATTTCTCAGGGGAATGTTAATTAACATAGAAAGAAAAAGGAAGTGTGGAGGTGGAGTCAGTTTGTTTTCAAGAAACTTTTAATTATACAGTTATGTGAATTCTAGTAGGGAATTATCTGAATCATGTATAATGAACACCCTAATGTTTATTCAACAAATAAAAGGAACAATCAACTGAATAAAATATGAATCCATATGGCAGACTATAATATTACTGGAATGTGTGGTTTCAGAAGTGTTCCTAACATTTAAACAGAGAAGTACTCCGCTGGGAAGACAGTCGGTGGTTCCACAGAGTATGGTGTCTTCTGAAAGACTGCAGTCTGTTTCTCCCACATGACTCGCCTGAGTCTTTGAGATCTTTGGGAGAGGGAGTTTTTTCTCTTGGTTCTGCCACCATCAGAAAATACATTTTCCCAAGCTTTTGTTTTATTAAGTTGTTCCCCAATCCTGATCTTATTCTTCCCTGCACATTTCAGACAAAGCTGCTAGGTGTGCATGCTGCTCAGCACTGGTCAGATCTGAGGAGTGCAACTACATGACACAGTTATACTACCTCCATACCACTTTAATTGTGATGCCTCCATCCTGCAGAATCCTGGGAACTATAGTTTGATGAGATACACTGTCTGCTGGATAGCTCAGTGGTTTAGGTTTCTGGCTATGGAGCCAGAGTTTAAGAGTTCAGTTCCACACTGTGCTTCCTTGATAAGGGTTGGACTCAATGATCCATAGAGTCCCTTCCAGCTCTACAGATCTACCAATACTATTATATTATTAATTTTCAACTGTAGTTCAGAGAAATAAATTTAAGGTTCTTTAACAGAGACGTCTGAGTGTCAAAATACAGAGCCCAAAATTCTGCAGGATGGAGCTAAACTGGTAAAAAACCAACTATAACTAGGCAAGGTAGATATGCTCTTAATCTCAATGTAGATATACTCTACAGTGGGCCAAGATACAGTGGTGCTTTGACTTACGAACACCCCTACATATGAACATTTCAACTTACAAACAGCTCCATTCGCAAAAGTTCGCTTCGACTTGCGAACGGAGCTTTGACTTACAAACAACAAAAAAAGCGGGGAAAGCGGGAAATGGGCTTCGGACTTCCTGGTACTGCCTGGTACTGTAATTTTAAAATGTAAACATTGGTTTAAAAGGTGCTTGGTTTGGTTTAAAGCTGCTTGGTTTTAAAGGTATTTTGTTTAAAAGGTGTTCATTCTCTCACTCCCTCCTTTCCTGCCCTTTTTAAACCTAAGTCCTCTTAGGTTAAAAAAAAATTCTCCCCCTAGTGGTAGAGGACGGATTAACTGGTTTTGCATTAGTTCCTAGGGGAACTAATGCTTCGAGTTACAAATGGCACCTCTACATACAAACAAAAAGCAGCCGGAACGGATTAATCGGTTTTCAATGCATTCCTATGGGAAATGCTGATTTGACTTACGAACTTTTCAATTTACGAACATCTTCTGGGACAGATTAAGTTCGTAAGTCGAGGTACCACTGTACCACAGATTTTTCTAGGTGCACTGCAGCAGCCTGCCAAAGTGTTGCCATCATAATCATCAAACACATTTCTCATAAAATACTCTATGCACTGGACAATAATACTAAATTCAATTAAATGTAAAGATGCGCAACCTCAACATGATAAAGGAAACATAAGCAGAAGTAATAATGTAAGAGCAAAAGCAAATAACCCATTCCAGTGAAAACACTTTCAAATAAGCCACATTTTAAGCCCATTTCCAAGAGTATAGGGTGGTATCATAGTGGCTACCTCAACCTACAGAAAATTGTTTCAGAAATTGAAATGAAAGTGAGCAAGGTGTGGATGGAGCATGCTGCAAAGACACACACAGCATACATTCCTAGTCCTTATCAAATATATCTCAGTTGTTACTGTGGTTTTTGCATTCCATTTTTTTCACCCCACTATCTACAATATTTTCTTCCCTCACCCACCCACATATAAATATAAACCTGCCATCTGAGGGTAAGCCTTCATAAATTTCATGAAAGTCTTTAGTCCAAGAAAATTTACCAATCTATGGTAAATTCTTCATTATTTATCATCCTTATGGTTAAATGAGCTGGCTGGATAGCTCTGTGTTTTAGGTATCTGGCCGTGAAGCCAGTGGTTTAGAAGTTTGATTCCCAACTGTGCTTCCTGTGAGTAGAGACAGTCTGTGTGGCCTTAGACAAGTTGCACACTCCTAGAGTAACCGCAAAAGGGAATGGTAAAGCCCTTCTAAATATTCTCTACCTGGAAAACCCCGAAAAGGGGCACCATAGGTCAGAATGATGATGATGGTTATGGTTAAATCCAGCAGTGTTTTCTGCTAAGATAAGGTGAAAAGGCTCCAAGAGAAAAGTGATCCAGAGAGAGCTAGCTAGTAGTGATGAATTTAGGTTCAAATCCGAACCTCTGCATTTCCTGAGAATTTAATTGAGGGTGTCTGGGCAGATCACAGTCTCTGCTTGTCAATTTCTGTTCCCCCCTTCCCCGCCCAGTGGTCAAAAGGGGAATATTATACAATAATGATCAAGATGATAAGCCTTTAAGACTTGTTTGAAAACTTCAAAGCCAACATTTCAAATAAGATTCCAGAAAAGTAAAAAACCAACCAACTCCCCCCCAAGCCCTCCCCCAAAATCCACAGGTGGGTACATTAGGGTTATAGAAGTGTTTTGCATCATGATAACAAGATATTTATTAATGACAGGATTAATCAGAAAATGGAAAGGGATCATTATGTGGATGTGCTGTTCCCAAAACCGCCTGGGTAGCCTGCCCTAAATATTTCCTAATTGCATAACTTAATGTATTTTAAAAACTAGGTGGCTGGAAAACTGCAGTCCCTTTGTGTTCCTTCACATGATCTACGTAGAAGAAATGGAGTAGCCCTCATAGTCAACAAAAGAGTGAGAAAAGCTGTACTGGGATACAATCTCAAAAATGATAGAATGATTTCAATACAAGTCCAAGGCAGATCTTTCAACATCACAGTAATCCAAGTTTATGCACCAACCACCAATGCTGAAGAGGCTGAAATTGACCAATTCTATGAAGACTTACAACACCTTCTAGAACAGACACCAAAGACGTTCTTGTCATTTTAGTGGATTGGAATGCTAAAGTATGGAGTCAAGAGGTAAAGGGAACAACAGGTAAGTTTGGCTTGGAGTCGAAAACGAAGCAGGGCAAAAGCTAATAGAGTTTTGTCAAGAGAACAAGCTGGTCATCACAAACACTCTTTCCCAACAACACAAGGGGTGACTCTACACATGGACATCACCAGATCGTGCGTTTCGTTTAGTCGTTTAGTCATGTCCGACTCTTCGTGACCCCATGGACCAGAGCACGCCAGGCCCTCCTATCTTCCACTGCCTCCCGGAGTTGGGTCAGATTCATGTTGGTTGCTTCGGTGACACTGTCCAACCATCTCATCCTCTGTCGCCCCCTTCTCCTCTTGCCTTCACACTTTCCCAACATTAAGGTCTTTTCCAGGGAGTCCTCTCTTCTCATGAGATGGCCAAAGTATTGGAGCCTCAGCTTCAGGATCTGTCCTTCCAGTGAGTACTCAGGGTTATTTTCCTTCAAAATGGATAGGTTTCTTCTCCTTGCAGTCTCCTCCAGCACCACAATTCAAAAGCATCAATTCTTCGGCGGTCAGCCTTCTTTATGGTCCAGCTCTCACTTCCATACATCGCTACTGGAAAAACCATAGCTTTCACTATGCGGACCTTTGTTGTCAAGGTGATATCTCTGCTTTTTAAGATGTTGTCTAGGTTTGTCACTGCTTTCCTCCCAAGAAGCAGGTGTCTTTTAATTTCATGGCTGCTGTCACCATCTGCAGTGATCATGGAGCCCAGGTTTTCTCCATAATCCAGCGGATGTTAGCAATTTGGCCTCTAGTTCCTCTGCTCCTTCAAAATCCAGCTTGTACCTCTAGGAGTTCTTGGTCCACATACTGCTGAAGCCTACCTAGTTGGATTTTGAGCATAACCTTGCTAGTGTGTGAAATGAGTGCAACTGTATGGTAGTTGAAGAAACCTATCCATTTTGAAGGAAAATAACCCTGAGTACTCACTGGAAGGACAGATCCTGAAGCTGAGGCTCCAATACTTTGGCCATCTCATGAGTAGAGAAGACTCCCTGGAAAAGACCCTGATGTTGGGAAAGAGTGAAGGCAAGAGGAGAAGGGGATGACAGAGGATGAGATGGTTGGACAGTGTCATCGAAGCAACCAACATGAATTTGACCCAACTCCTGGAGGCAGTGGAAGACAGGAGGGCCTGGCGTGCTCTGTTCCACGGGTCATGAAGAGTCAGACACAACTTAACAACTAAACAAGAGCATGCAAACAGACCTCTCCCTATACTTCTTCCTTACTTCCTTCTCAGACAGAGATAAGACTTTGCATACCACATATTTCTTCCATCTGGAACTTCACAGCAATAAAGGTAGTCATTTGGGTAGATAAAAATTGTGTGCTTACTAAACCTGGACTGCTTGAAACAGAAAGTACTTAGGGGCAAATATGTCAGAATGTGTATATTGTGCGGGCACCAGGAATCAGCAGTCCAAAAGTCAACTGAAAAGCTAGTGGTGCCCCAGAGAAAAAAATTATAGCTATGCAACTGGGTCTTTTCCTGGCTCTTTGAATTGTGGGTACAGAAGCACAGTATACCACATTCATAAACAAGTTTTTTTTTTAAAAAAGTATTGATCTATTTCTAATGTTGCAGGTAGGTGGCCCAGTTATTTTGGTCTTGGGACCCTATATCTGGCCAATTTACATAGATCCATTTTCAGGAAGAACGCTTTGCCTCTAGATATTTGCAAACCTAAATGTGTCTTCCCAGAGTCCAACTGAGCCAAATGCAACTTACTACAGGGTAAGCAGGCACAGGACTGCTTCCGCCCCCCCCAAGAGTGCTTCTGAATTAGGCTTTTAGTACCACCACAAACAAAGATATGTTCTCAGTATAAAAGTTCCAATGATATCAATGAAAGAAGTCTTGTGTATAATAACACCACATACAAATCTTGGCACAGGTCAGGCTTTTGCCCATCAAAGCAAGAATATAGGAAGCTTCTCTCTGTGTTTAGTAAGTTGGCAGCAAATTCAATGGCCCTAGGGCCCAATGAAAATGAAACAACTGTGGCTCAAGAGAAATTAAGCCTTAAATTTATAAACAGCTGTACATTAGGCACACAGAGGCAGCCACTTCCCTCAGGCAGTGTATTTTTGCAGTGCATCCTAGCCATGGATCCGCATGATTTGAATGTAAGATATTCCCCAAACCTCTCCAACTCTAATTCCTCCATTACAGTAGGGGTGTGAGAGGTAAGACGGTAAGCTTCTTTGAGCAGGCATGCTCTCTCTCTCTCTCTCCACTTATATTGTGAAAATAAGTATCCATGGCATGCTGGTAATCATGAGGCTTGTCTCAGAGAATGAGTTGCAGTGCCAGGAATGGTTGTGCTCCCCTGAATCTCCAGACTCAGGGAGATAAACCTCAGGGCCAGTGGTGGAAGGGAAGGAACAGAAGTCTCATTTACTGCTATGGGGTGTCCATAGTGTTTGAGTACACACCTCTGACCCTCTCTGAATTGGCACCAGGGCTCACTGGCTTCCTATACCGCTGACATGTAACATATTTAGGAGGCAGTACAGGGCATCCACAATGCCTCTCACATTCATTAACACATGTATGCATGGACATTATTTTGCCATTGTTAAGACTCCTGCCTTCTGTGACATCACAAGGCCCCACAGCATGAACTCAAAAAATCTACCCCATGCCATTTGGCTCTAAGGGGAAAGATGCTCCCATGACAGCCCAGAAAACACTTGGTAACCATTTCTGAAAAATACTTTTATTGGTTTTTGAAAAGAGGCTAAACAGGATTCCCGGCCCTCAGCAGAGACAGCCTGATTTAGCTCCAGCAGGATGCCCACACTGTGGTCCTTCGCATCATCACCCTGGGGAAGAGGAAGCTCCTGGCCCTGCAAGACAAAGAGAGAGAAAAACACCAACTAAGGGGCGAGCTCATTCACCACCGTCAGCCAGCTTCAAACCAGACACATCCACCGACCAAAGTTCTAGCAACTTCATCCCGAAGTTCCACCTGCCAACATTCACTGGCTTCCACCAGGAATATCCGCCCATTCATCTCTTCCACTCTGCTTCTGAAGCCAGCCTCTGCCAGCTCCCAAATGCTTGGGTCACACACACACCCCGGCGACATCCCCACGGAATGCCAGCCAGCCCCATTCACTCCACCACTCATACACACACACACACACACACACACACACACCCGGGCTTCCATCCACTGATATTCACCAAGCTTCCGCCAGCTGGTTTCAGGAGGCTAATTTCCACTGGCTTCATCCGCCAACCTCTGCCAGCCTCCATCTTGAGACATCAGCCAGCTTCCGCCGGCAGATTCCACCAGCTTCTGTCTGCCAATGTCCACCAGCTTCCCCCTGGTCCATCACCGACATCGGCCAGCTTCAAGCCCAGATCTCCGCCAGCTTCAAGCTGCTGACTCGCAAGCTCCCTTAGCAAGTTCAATAGAGAACTTGCCTGGCTGAGAAGGTCTGTGTCTTCAGCAGCCACTCTCTTGCTGGACTGCTCCCTGGCCGCTGTCCTCTCCTCTGGTCTCCTGCCCTGCTTCTCAAGCCCCTTTTATCTGCAAGCAGAGAGGTGGGTCTCCTGTGATGTCATAAAGGCCCAAGAGCATGTGGTGAGTTGCCAAGGCAGCAGCACCAGCAGCTCCCTCAGGATTGGCCGAGTCCTGGTGATGATGTCAAAAATCTCTCTGAGAGTAAATCTCCCCCTTTTTGGCCTTCGGATATTGTTCTAGGTTGATGTCCCAAAAAATAACTTTTGGGGCCCAACCCCTGAATCTCCCATCCAGCATGTACACCAAAAGGAACATTCCCAGGGTTGAGATAGGGAAAAAATTAAAAATAATAAATGAATAAGGAAAGACACAATCACAGAAATGTAGCCCTGGACCCATGGTTGACTCTTTTCAGATATTTTTTCTTGCCCCTGCTATGAAAAAGATATTATAAGGAGTCATTAATATATAAAAATATATTAGGTATTTTAAACACATAGCAGTATTGTAACAGCATCCAGGAAGTTTTCACTGATGCAGCTGTTTTTCAAAGATGCTCCCAGACTTTGGAACTCCCACCCACCGTTGCACAGGCTGTCCTCATCTTTCCTGTCCTTTCACAAGCAGGTGAAGACCTTTCTCTTCAGGCAACCTTTCCCTCAGTGAATGGTCACCTGACTAGGGTTTTTGAATGGGCTGTTTAGCCTGATTGCTTTGAATGTGTTTTTGGTGTTGCTTTTGTTTATTAATTTTTAGTGTGGTATTTGTCAGCAGTTCCTCCAGACTGCTTTTTAAACTGTGGCTGTCAGGGACTGAACCTGCAACTGCCTGCGCGTCAGCCTTGGAGCCAGCCTCTGAACTGGGTTTCTGCCTTCGTGTTCTCCCTTGCTGATGCCAGCTTTGGATTTACGTGGTTTTAAGTTATGGATTTCAGCCAATAAATGTAACTATTACAGGTGCATGCACACGGGCCCTTGCCTAAGGTCTGTGCAACTTGCCTTGGCTAATTGCAAGGTGCTATGGCATGTCTTGGTCACATCCTTGTTCATGTGCCTGATTGTGCAACCAGGATATACCCCAGCACTTCATCAATTAGCTGCAAGTAGCCAAGGCAAGTTATGCAAACCTTATGCAAGCCCCAATAATAAGATTCCAGCTAAAATGCCTTTAAATAGAAAGTGGTTCCTTTCTGTCTCCCTTTCAGCATTGAGCACATTCTTTCAAAAGTGCTTCAGAGAGTCAGGTAGACATCTCTCTGTCTGGACATACTTTCTGTGACAACCCCAGACCTACTGGAGTATGCCACACTTTAATTAAGCTGCCACCAACCATTCCCTATAAGGAGTCACACAGACCAGGAATGGATTTTTAACAAACAAAAGAACAAGGTTTATTTAAATAACAAACAGGGTAAATAAAAAGATCAAGTAAATAAGATACTGTAACGTGGCTTAGTCTCAATCATACATACAACAGTTTGGTTCACACAGAACACTTTAAAGTAAAGCACAGACCCTGAACCTATCAGTTCTGGCTACCTATAAAGAAACCTGAACCTATCAGGTAGGTACTGACTGACACACAGTTGTACCCAGTCTGACACACAGACTCCAACTCCTAACTCTCCACACAAGCTCCCAAATATATATACAGTACAGCTCCTCCTCCTGATGTCCCGCCTTCCACTCCCCATAGGATGGAACTTTCCCTCCAAACCCATGACAGACAGGTACCATCAGTGCTGTATGTAACACCTCCCCTCTTTATAAGTTGTTTTGCAGGGGAAAAGCTAAAGTGCTTTTCTCCAAAAAAACAACCAGGATCAAAACACACAAAAACAGATATACAATAACACAATCCCATACTTACACTCTAGGTTAAACATATCAATTAGGCATTTAAACATTCATATTTACAATACATTAAGTTACCTTTATTAATACAAACCAAGACTGATCAATAGACAGGTACAATTAACTTTTGGTCACCAAAATATACATAGTCCATATTTCTTCGCCGTCTTCACTCTTCGGGTCTTCTTGACAAGGCGTCAGCAACACAGTTCATTGACCCTCTGACCACCTTCACTTCAAAGTCATAATCTTGCAGATTTAAAGCCCACCTCATAAGTTTACTATTGTGGGTTTTCATTGTCTTTAACCACTGCAGTGGTGAGTGGTCAGTGCACAGAATAAAATGTCTTCCCCAGATGTAAGGCTTGGCCTTCTGGATCGCGTATACTATGGCCAGGCACTCCTTTTCCACGGTTGCCAAATGTCTCTCACCTTTCTGGAGTTTCCTACTCAGGTAGGACACTGGATGCTGGTCACCATTTTCATCCTCCTGGCAAAGAACTGCTCCTACCCCGCTGTTAGACGCATCGGTGTAGATGATGAACTCCCGGTCGAAGTCTGGAGCACGCAGCACTGGATAATTGATGAGCGCCTCCTTCAACCTCCGGAATGCCTCCTCACAGTCGCTGGTCCACGGGATGCGGTCATCAGACTTCTTCCGCGTCAGATCGGTCAGCGGAGTCGCCATCTCGCTAAACCTCGGAATGAACTTTCTGTAGTAGCCCACCAACCCAAGAAATGATTTGACTTTTTCCTTGGTGTTGGGTCTGGTCCAATCACGAACGGCTTCTATCTTGGCCTCTAGGGGTTTGATCACTCCTTTCACTATCCCCGGCTTAATTGAAAAACCCTTATGATATTTAGTGAGCAGCACTTTTAGTTCTTGCTGCTGGTCTTGGGTGAGTGCAGGACTGATCTTCACCTCATCTGGGTTGTATTTCACTTCCCCTCTACCCTCCCAGAAAGGTAATTCAGCTTCCTCACTCTCAGCTGCTTTTATCGCAAATAAAACCCTCTGTTCCCCTCTGTAGTAGGGTTTCAGGGCATTCACATGTACCACCCTCCTTGCTTGGTGTTCCTCCTGCTCTATAAGGTAGTTCAGGTCCGACATCTTGGAAATGACCCTATATGGTCCTGCCCATTTGAGCTGCAGTTTGTTCTCTTTGCAGGGCCTAAGCCAAAGCACTTCCTCCCCTGGGTTAAAGTGCCTCTCCCTGGCTTTCTGCTCATACCAGGTTTTCTGTCTGACCTTCTGAGCTTGCAGGTTTTCTGCTGCTAGTTCTAGATTTCTCTTCAGGTCAATCATTAAAGAGTCTATATATGTCACAACGTCTTGTGGGTCATCCTGGGTGATCTGCTCCCAATTTTGCTTGATTAAATCAAGTGGCCCTTTCACCCTTCTCCCAAACAAAAGTTCAAACGGACTGAACCCGGTACTGGCTTGTGGCACTGATCGATAAGCAAACAAAAGGGATTGCAGCTTCTGGTCCCAATTGTTTGGATTCTCTGCCAAGTAAGCCCTAATCATGCGCATCAGAGTCCCATTGAACTTCTCCGTTAACCCATTACTTTCGGGGTGATAGGCAGTGGTTTCCTTGTATTTAATTCCACAGATTTGCCATAACCGTTTCATGAGCTTTGCTGTAAACGATGTGCCCAAATCTGTGATTATCTCTGAGGCAAATCCCATCCTGGACATATACCCCACCAAGGCATCTGCCACTGTGTTAGTTTCAATGTTAGTCAAGGGAATGGCTTCGGGGTACCTTGTGGCATGGTCCACAATGGTGAGAATGAACCGGTTCCCCCTCTTTGTGGCCTTGGGCAAAGGTCCCACAATATCCACTCCTATACATTTGAACGGGGTGTCAATCACAGGCAAAGGGCACAACTTCGCTTTGGTCCTGTCACGGTTATTCCCCTGCCTCTGACACACATCACATTGTTTACAGAACTCCTTGATCTGCTTCCCTATTTCAGGCCAGTAAAAATTTTGTGTGATTCTCTGCTGGGTTTTGTTCACCCCTAAGTGTGTAGCAAACATGTCAGAGTGCCCCCTTTGTAAGATCATGGGGCGATACTTTTCAGGTACCACTAGCTGACTTCTGATCCCATCTCCCCCTTTTGAGATATTCATCAGGGTCTCTCTATATAAAATTCCCTTTTTCTCACGAAATCTTGCTGGGGTTTCAGGTGTTAACTGGGTGTCTGTCACCTTTTCAAAACACTTTCGGAGAGTGGCGTCTGCCTTTTGCTCTTGGCCAAATTTGCTGTCTGTGGTTAAGGTTTCTACCACAGCTTCGGGACTACCCTCATCTGCTTCAGCCTCGGGCTCTCCAGTACCCCCCTGAACTGTCCCCGTGGTGGCTTGTGAGCGTGTAATCACTAGCACCCGTTTCACATGTTCAGCCAGGTCATTTCCCACGAGCACGGCTGCTGGCAGAGTCGATGAAATCGCTAGCCGCCAAACTCCCCTCCAGCCTTGAAAGCTCACAGGTACCTCAGCTACTGGCAGTGAGATCACCTGTCCCTCAATCCCTGCCACCTTCAAGCTCTCATTTGGGATTATATACTTCCCAGGAATAATGTCTGGATGGCACAGGGTCACCTGGGAACAAGTATCCCTTAGCCCCCTATACTGATGGTCAAGTATTCCTACGTCCACCCCTGCGGTCTCAAACAACTGCGAATCTGTCCTCACTAGTAAGCAGCGCTTGACCTCCACAAGAGGACCAGTTTCCCCAGCCTGATCAGCAGATGTAACTGTTCCAGATTGAGTAGCCATGGCAACAGGCTCCCTCAGTGACAAGGAGCTTTGCTCTGTCTGGACACAGAACACAGCTTTTGGCTTGGTTCCACTCAAATCATGAGGCAAATTTCCCTTTAGCTGCTTTAATTTCTCACACTCTGAGATCAGATGGCCCTTTCCTTGACAGAAATAACATTTTCTGCTGTATTTTGAGTCTTTCTCATCTGTTTTTGGTTTTCCCTCCAAAATCTGAGGTCTTTGTGGTTTCATGTCTGAGGGCTTCCCTTCAACATGGGCCCCTCCCCCTTGCTAGTTTTTCCCTGGTCCCTGAGAGTAGTTGCTGTAGGTTTCTTTGGGTTTACCTACAGATTTCCCCTCAGCACCTAAGGGCTTTCTTATTTGGTAAATAAAATCTGCGATCTCTGCCGCCTCTGTCACAGATTTCGGTTTCCTCTCCCTCACCTGGAACTTCAGTTCCCCATGCAGGACTGAATAAAACTGTTCCAGCGCTATCAGGTCTTTGAGCTGCTGGAAGGTCTCTGTCCCCTCCTGAGACAGCCATTTCTCTAGCAACCTCACCAGTCTTTCTTCTCTTTCCATTCTCTCTGTCTGGACATACTTTCTGATTCATATACTGTGTTTTCCATTTCCAAGATCACTCCCACTGTGGAAGAGTATATATATACACTTCCCACCAGTCCATTGCTGACATTGGCCAGCTTCAAGCCCAGATCTCCGCCAGCTTCAAGCTGCTGACTCACAAGCCCGCTTAGCAAGTTCAATAGAGAACTTGCCTGGTTGAGAAGGTCTGTGTCCCCAGCAGCCACTCTCTTGCTGGACTGCTCTCTGGCCGCTGTCCTCTCCTCTAGTCTCCTGCCCTGCCTCTCAAGACCCTTTTATCTGCAAGCAGAGAGGTGGGGCCCCCTGTGATGTCATAAAGGCCCAAGAGCATGGGGTGAGTTGCCAAGGCAGCAGCAGCAGCAACAGCAGCCCCCTCGGGATTGGCCGAGTCCTGGTGATGATGTCAACAATCCCTCTGATTGTTAGAATAAATCTCCCCTATTTGGCCTTTGGGTTTTGTTCTAGGCTGGTGCTCAGAAGACTTACTTTTGGGTTCACAACCTCCAGAATCCAGCATGTTGGTTAGACTTCTGTTTCTCTCAGTCTGGACATACTCTGTTTTCCAGTTCCAAGATGAATCCCAGTGTGGAAGTGTGTACATATATAGTATGCTATGCATACAGAATGTTTCCAAAATGCTGAAATCAAGCCACACACCTACCCACATAAGAAGGGGAATGTATTATGAGGAGCTGATATTCATAAAGCCTTCCAATTATTCCCTGCACTCCCTCATCCAAGTCATTAATAAAAATGTTGAAGAGCCCAGGACTGAGACTTGGGGAACGTCAGTTGTTACCTTTTGCCAGTTTAGAAAGGAGCCATTGATAAGAACTTCCTGAGTACAATTGTGTTTTCCAGTTTCAAGATGTATTATCAGTAATCTGCAGCCTCCATTTTTTTGTGTTAAATATGACCTGTCCACATAACTTTTTGGATGTAGTGTTTGATGCGTGTTCATTAGTTTCCGTGTTTTTTGATCCAATTCTTCTAATACATTTTGGGTCCAATCTATTATTCCAGCTGGATATCTAATTACTGGAACTGCCCGTGTGTTTATGGCTTTGATTGTATTTCCACCGTTTAATTTTGATTTTAAGATTTTCCACATCTTTTGAAATATTCCCTTTCTGTCAGTTCTTTAACTTTTGTGTGCAGGATATTGTCTGCTTCTAGTATTCCAAGGTATTTATAATTTTCATCACTTGATAGTGATTTTATAATACTGTCATTTTTAAACTCAATTCCATCTAAGTTTTGGATCTTGTCACTGTATATAGACAGAACCGCACATTTGTCAATTCCAAATTGAATATCTTCACTAAATATCCACACTCTGTTTAGCAGTAATTCTATCACCGTGAAACTTTTTGCATATAATTTTAGGTCATCCATGTATAACAGATGATTGATTTTTTTCCTGCTTGTTCTGAAATATGGTAGCCAAATCCAGTTTTATTTAAAATTATTGACATGGGGGTTAGTGAGATGTTAAATGGCAGTGGTGATAGTGAAGCCCCTTCAAGTATGTATTCCTCTTTTGATGCTAACTTCCCCAATTTCTTCACCATAGGCCATTAAGACAGTTTTCCATTTTTCCATGTTTTTCTTGAGGAACTTCTGAATATTTTTACTAATCCAAAAAATGTTTAGGCAGGTGTTAATCCAGCTGTGTGGCAATGAGTCAAATGTCTTTTTTATAGACTATTGAGGCCATGTTAAGATTTGTTCTTTGTCTTTTTGCATTCTTTAGTATTGTTTTATCAATAAGCAGCTGATCTTTCGTGCTTCTTGCCTTTTTAAAGTTTTCTTTCTATTCAGTTGGGTATATGTAGAGAGTTTTCAATTAAATAAGTATTTATTGATTTTGCAAGTACTCCTGTGAAGACCTTGAACATTATTGGAAGGCATGTAATTGGTCAATAATTACTGGGTACATTACCCTTTTGATGATATTTTATTATCAGAAATGTGTGGAACAACAACAACAACAACAACAACAACAACAACAACAACAACAACAACAACAACAATAACAATAATAATAATAATAATAATAATAATAATAATAATAATAATAATAATAATAATAATAATAATAATAATAATAATAATAATAATAATAATAATAATAATAATGATTCACTGAACATGAATGATTGAAATGTGTACCTCCTGCCAAAGCCTTTACTGGTAATTTGGGCATCCAGTCTTGTATTGCCTTAGTAGTATACGATTGACACACACAGGATAGAAGATAGAGGAATAGAGGAGTGGCAGACAAATGTCTAGATCCGAGCAGTACATGGGAATATTGGTCCTGTGGTGAGACACTCCCCCACCCCCCATTTTCATGTTTCTTTCTGTCTAGGGAGATGTGGCTGGAGGTGGTATAAATACTTGGTGAGGCTGGGTTTGTGCCATTCCATTAGCAACTGTCAGTGGATGGGATCATATCCTTCCAGTAGCAACATTTTATGCCTTGTCAATTTCAGTACCCTGGACCACAGCCTGGTTGAACACACACACACCCCGCCCTTGCATCTTGTCAGGACTTTGCCTCCTGATCCAAGAAATCCTCTCCCTGGAGAATGGTCTTTTCTCTGCTCAATATGTTGTTGTTACTGCTGTTGCTGCTGCTGCTGTTCTTGCTGTTGTTCTTGCTGTTGTTGTTGTTGTTGTTGTTGTTGTGATATTCTGCTATTAATTTTGGCAATCATAAATGATACTTTGAAATGCCTGAAATTGTAAAATGATGTAAAAGGAAATTTACAGTGATATTCTGTATAGCCTGGACCATATTACATGCTGACAAGGAATAAAAAATATATGTTCTGAGCAACATACTCAGCCAGGTACATTCCATTTCTTCTCTTTCCATTGTCATTTTCCTCACAGACCGCAATATGAAGATGAGTAGGGGCCTGCTTGTATGTAGACAGGAACCTCACCTCTTCATACATGTCATATTATTATTTATTTATCTAGTTGACTTTTATATCACCCATCTGGCTGCTGGGGCCACTCTGGGTGGTTTACAACAGATAAACAATAATAGAGACAGTAAACACAATAACAATAACAATCAAAATCAAAATTAAACATTAACTAAACATAAACAAGAAACAAAATAAAAACTTTTTTAAAGTAAGGTAGTTTAAAGACAAGAGGGCAGAACAGGTAGTATAAAATGCTGAAACTACCACTGTGTTAAGATATTGAAATTTTAGTATGTTGCCAAGATCCAGGTAAAGTACTGACAGAATATGGATTTAAAGTTACAGAATTCAGAATCAAAGAATGCCCAAATTAACAATGCTAATTTAAAAAAAATTAAAATTCACCATTAGAAAAAATTCTACCTTCCCCTTCAAAAGCTTTCTTCATTTAGCAAGATAATTAAAAGTGAGATATCCAGCATGCACTGGGTACCCAGTATGGTGCAATGCAGTGGTTCTTAACCTTTTCTTTACCATGGGCCCCCTTTTGTTGTCACAGAGCACCAAGACTTGACTCAAGATTTAAAACCCTAAAGTGCATCAAATATTTGTTTTGAACAGGATGCACCCTCATCAACATAATCAGTTCTTTTACATTTCAAATTAAGCCAGTGCTCTATTCTGATGTATTGTTATGAAATTCACTATGATAATATTGAAAGTCATTTTACCTAACAATAACCAAATGGTTTTATCAGCAGAAACTGAAGAAGAAACACAATCATGAAATGTTACATGGTGTCTCTGAGTCACTCAGCATCATTCACTTGCATGTTCTCACCGTGTGCAGAAATATCAAACAGTTATTTGCTATCAAACAGTTATTTTCATAACCAATTTTTACTTTTGTTTGTTTTTAATGGAGATTAGAATAGTTAACTTTTACACACAAACAAGCCAGGGAAATTAAGATTTATTTATTTATTTATTTATTTATTTATTTATTTCTTTCTTTCTTTCTTTCTTTCTTTCTTTCTTTCTTTCTTTCTTTCTTTCTTCCAAATTTCATAACACTTCTTCAAGCCTTCGTGGGCCTCCTATGAGGACATTGTGGCCCCTGGGGGGGGGGTGTCTGTGGACCACAGCTTAGGAACCTATTGGTATAATAGAGTGATGGAGTAGTACTCAGGAGGCCTGGGTTCAAATCCCTGCTGAACCATGGAAACTCACTGGGAGTGTGGAACTGGTAAAACCACTCCTCAGATGTCTCACTTACCTCTAAAGCCGTATTAGAGTTGCTATAAATCAGTTCTGACTTGATGGCAGATAACAGCAACAATTTAGAGGGAGGGAGAATCACTTTGTTGTTGACATGATTAAAAGACTGGAAGTCAGAATTCATTGCCAACTTTTTGCAAATCACCCCATGTTCTCTGGATCTGCTTTTTTGCCAACCATGTTTTAATTAATGATTTGTCTTTGTTTGAGGATTACTGAATGATCTGAGAAACAGACATTCATTTCAGTGTGATTGGTTGAGTTGACAGCAAAATGTGCCAAGATGGGATTCTCAGAAGCAGGAAGCATAGAATGTGACATCAAAGGTGGGATCACAGAGGTAGAAACGGGTTCAAAGCTAGAATGGCAGTGTCATCTTAACAATTAATTGGCAACTATAAATCTGAGATTATATTGCAAAGTTAATTTGCATCACCCAAGAGACAGCATGTCAGAAAATTGCAGACTTGAGGGTTCAGGGAAGATACAACTTATCGGTATATACATACGAAAAAAGCCATGTGACAAGTCTGAATGCATTTCTTATGGATATTTGGGAAAGTCAACATCAGACTAAAGATGGATTAAGCTGCAATCCTATATTCATTTACTTCAGAGTAAGTCTCATATGTAGACACCTGGAAACAATGGTTACATGTTTGGACTAGATGTGTAAATTGGAGCACACTGGAGTGGGCTAAAAAGAGTCACTAAAATCATGTAGAGATGTGATAAGTCATTTGATATGATCTTTGCATCCACATAGCATATGCACCTCAAGTGATCCTACTGTATTTAGCTGGCCTCCCTCCCTTTAAAGAGAGAGAGAGAGAGAGAGAGAGAAAGAAAGAAAGAAAGAAAGAAAGAAAGAAAGAAAGAAAGAAAGAAAGAAAGAAAGAAAGAAAAAGAAAAACCTTCCTTGACCCTTCCTTTCCTCCTCCTTACAAAATAAAGTTCTCACATTTTTAATTTTTTTGTAAAAGATATAGCAAACCAGCACTTCTCTAAACTTCCTCTCCTCCTCCATGAATGTGAAGAAAGAAGAAGCAAAAGGCTTTAAAAAAGAACAAACTTCCTCCCTCTCCCCACCCATAGAAGAGCAGAGGAAGTTTTTAATTTCCCAATTTTGTTAAATCGTTAAGCCTCTTAACGATATTGGGAAACTATCTGCTTTGGTTTACTTCCAGTGATCGTATGTGCTGCAACCAAAGCAAAATAGAACAATCCTACCTGCACCTAAGAAAAAGTAGCCCCTGAAAAGGAACCAAAAAGGTGTGGGTAGGAACGCTCTAGGGACAGGTTGGCCTACGCTGGCACTTACGTTGTGTGGCTTCTGGGAACAAGCACTTTCCTCGAGTGGGCTAAACAGTAGGACAAATAAATCCCTATGCAGTTGTATCCTAAAGCTCTTCTGAGTGTGAGGGGGTTTTATTTTTATTTTTTAAAATAAGACATCTAATTTTGTCCCTTCTGTGGAAAACTAATAGGCTCAAATATTTCCTCCACACACACACACACACACACACACACACAGAGTGCATTTCTACAGACTACCTGTCCCAGACTGCATTTTCTTATCTGTTTTTGCCTATTGGTTCAGGTATGCCTGAAACTGTTGTCCCCCAAAACTGCTGGAGGATAAATTCTGAGAACTAACAACTTCCTTTGTGAAGGAGTGAAGAGAACTGGCAGAGGTTGAGTGTCTCCATTCATTCCCACTGCCTGCCGCACTTGGAAGTGCAGAAGGACCCTGGAGAGCCTTGGCACACTTAAAAGTAGCACCAAGGCTTTGAACCCTGAAAAAAAAGCAGGAGGGTGGAGTTGACCCCTTAACAGGTGGAGGTCCGGGGGGGGGGGAGGTGCTACAGTCAACAGATCAGCAAATAGAGAGCCCATTATTAAACAGAGTTGCTAGGAAGTTCTGGGTACCTATTGCATCAAGACAAGCTCCTTTCGGTCCTCTCAGAAAAGTCAGCTTTAAGTTGGGTCAGCAAGAACTGGCTTGCACTATCTCCAGGCACCTCTGTCATTAGAAAATGAAAGATCACTCCAGCCACTCTTGTCAGACAAGGGCTATGAGTTTGTGTTGAATATATATATTCCGGTTTGTTGTCAGTATCCATGTCAGTCTTAAAATTGCAAAACTGGAAGCGACCGAAAGGATCATCAAGTGCAGTCCCTGTCAAGAAGGTCCAGTGGGGAATTAAACTCCCAACCTCTGGCTCCGCAGCCAGATACCTAAACTATTCAGCAGTTCCTCAGTTCAGTCTCTTTTTTCCATACTCTAGATCCTGACCAGTTTGAAAACTGTTAGTGCTTTCTGGTTACTACCTCACATTTTATGTGGCCAAACAGTAGTCTTATCATCACACCTCCAGCCTCTTGGATACTCACTACAGATGGGCACAAATCAGAAACATTATGATTTTTTGTTTGTTTGTGATTCATCAAGGTTAATGAATCACAAATTACAAATTTCAAAATTTTTTCTCAATTCACTTTTTACTTTAAAACCATATAACTCTCCTCCCCCCTGAACCTAGCGACACTAAATTCCAGGGAAACTTCACTGACTCTCCTCTAAAAGCCCTGAAAGTTTGAAGTTTGGGTTTCAGACATCCAAGTTATATACTCACAAGGAGAGCCCCTGTAGCATTCACCCCTTGTTATGCAAAATAAGTCATGTATTATTCATGTATTAGGGGCAAAGGTGGTTGAGAGGCGGAGCTGAGTTAAAAGGCGGAGCCTGAGAGGAGGAGTCAGTCAAGAGTCAGACAGGAGAGAGTCAGGAGTGACTTAGTCAGAGGCAGAGGCAGAAGAGATAGAGATTGAGTTAGAGACTGGTTAAGATCATTGGATAGAGAAGGTGTAAATTATATAGCAAGATAATAGTATGTACTTCTGAAGAACTTCTATTACTATTAAATTGCCTTAACTTTAATAAATAAGTTTTGTTTGCATTCACAATACAAGTGTCTGATCAAATGTCATTTATTTTGTGGATTGAGGGAATCCACTGGTGGCAGTGAAAGGAAAACACAACTGGAACCTTTGTGAGGACACAAAATGTAGGTGCTTCAAGGAGGTGAACGTCACAGCCCGCCCCCAGGAAAGTTTCTCCCAGGCACTCAGAGACACCAAAACCACAGAGAAATTTCTACTCGCTCTCCTCTACAGTCCCTCCAAGTTTGGTGAAGATTGGTTCCAGACATCTACATTATACATCCACAAAATGGTTCCTCCCCAGAAAAGTGCCCTTTAGCAGTTGGCTTGGGGAAACCCAATCTTTACCAAACTAGGATGGATTGTAGAAGAGAGTAATGGGAAGCTTTTTTGATTTTGATGTCTCTAGGTGCCGGGGGGGGGGGCTTGTATAACTCAAGACATTTCAATCTGTTTTCATGAATTAATAGTCTCAATAGCAGAAGATAACTGAGTGATAACTTGGGGGCACAGAAACTCCTGAAGGTTATCTGGTGGAGGATCTTGTTTGAAATGTGTACCTCTGGACAAGCTTGAGAACAGTAAACCACTTTTCAGTACTTTATACTTAGGAAACCTTACAAAACCATTGTCTTGTTCATATATAATAATTTAATGGTAGTCCGCAACCTTCTGCGTGAGGCAGGGCATCTTTGATCATACACATATGGTATGGTCAGTAAAGAAGGAAGTAATATGGGAGAGGACCCTTTAAAAGGTTCTGTCTCTTTTATGACATGATGTTCCATGAGAACTTCATTGCATGAAGGATGTTGCCTGTGAGTGACAGCTTTGTATGAAGACACAGAATAAATAAATTTGATTTCTCTGAGAGCGGTGGGCTACTTCCTCATAAAGCACATCCTTTTGGACCGCTTCAAACCGGACATGGTGTACTCAAGGCAAGATTTAAAAGGCATTGGGACGGCTGTCTGACACACTTCAGTCTGACTGCCATCAAGTCACCAGATAAGGGGATGTTGGGAGAAAACTGAGTTCAAAAAGTCAGTAAATAAAACCTAAATCAAGCCCCTGAAATGGACCCTTACACTGCTTAATATTAACAATAATAGAAAGAAGGTGGAAGAAGAGAAGGAGGAAGAAACAAAAGGAAAAAACAACATAAAAAACTTTCTTTTTAAAAAAGGATATTGATATGTGGAGGATTTTACAGCAGAGCTAACTCTTATAAAAGCAACCTGCAGAGATTATCGTCGGGCACTATTGGGAAATAAGCAGCTATCCAAGAGAAGTCATTCGATGGAGAAGGTAGAGGGGCTGTGTGCCACCCCTGTCATATGTTTCTGCTGCTTTAGAAATACAGAGGACGTGGAAGGACACTGGGGCTGCTGCCAAGCAATACACAGGTAATCCCTGTGGCTTTCTGAGGTGGAGGAGAGCAGATGGCTCCAGAACCTCTGTTTAAGAGGGACTGGAGAGAGGATCCAGTTTCCTTACTTATTCCAAGATGCCAAAATTCCTAAGGTCATCTTCAGGACAGGAGAAGATGAGGTCAGTGTAACAATATATTTAGAAATCTGCTTTAGAGAAGCAGACTTCACAGTATCATCTGCTGAACAAAATCAGTGGGCTGTTATTACAATTAAAGAAGAAAGTGCATTGGAACAGGATAGTGTTTTTTACCACAGAATACTGGCCATTGGAGCATGTGCTGTGCACACTTCCATGTAAAATGTTCACGTATATCTATTATGTGTCATTAATCGAAACCAATTTATACTGACTCTAATAGGGTTGTCAAAGTGAGATATTTAAGGGGCTGCTTTATGAGTTCCACACACCCCAGTAGGCTTCCATGGTTGAGCGAGGATTCAAATCCAAGTCTCCTCAAATACAAGACTTGCTGGAAAAGTTGAATGCAGTAGGAAAAGATGAAGACCAAATACATATTGTATTAACTCAATAAAAGGAACCATATCCTTGAGTTTGCAGTAGCTGAACAGAGTTGTTAATGATAAGACACTTTGGAAGTCACTTATTCACATGGTCACCAAAATATGGAGACAATTTGATGGCATATAGCAACACAACAGGTGTGCTATCCAACTACTCATTGTGAATGGATACATTTAGGGTCTCTGACTGCCCTCCTGACCTGGTTCTTTATCTTCTAATCAGATTTGGACTGAGTAACCTTTCAAATGGGTGACAGCATTAGAGAAAGATTGACCTCCGGTGGCCCTCCAAATGGAGGACTGTCCTCTCTAAAAGATAGAATGTGGCTAGTCTAACTGCAGTGCCTAAAGATGAAGGTTAACCTCCCCACTACAGTTCCAATGTAAACCACCTTGTCTCCACTCTTGACTCCTCTAGAAGTTGCTCTTAAGCTCAAGAGGACATGAGACATCTGGAATAGTGGAAGATAATGTCCAGGTTCAACTGCATCTCACATACATTCTAGTGGCTTGTTATTATGTATTAATTTCATGAGAAGCTTCAGTATTAGCAAGATCTATCAGTCAACTGAGACATACTTTGATGTATATAGATAATGTTGTTGTGTCCAGTAAACAAACACAAGAAAACTGATGTGTACCTGCCAGTACACCAATCATACACATACCTCTTTGAAGGTAAATTCCAATAACATTGGAGAAATGTCCTCCGAACTAAGTGTTCACAGGCAGGCAGTCTTTCAGACCACACAGAACAGGAGTAGGCCCTTTGTGACCTCTCTGGTGTTTGACTGCAACTCCCATCACTCCTTACCAGCACAGGCAGTAGCCAATAAGAACTACAGACTTGCAGCTTTTGAAGGGCTGCAAGTTGCCTGCCCTTAACACAATCCATTTAGACATGAGAAAAATAAGTATTTTAAATAAAAAGAATGTATGTTCAAAGCCACCTTGAGTCCCAGTCATGGGACAAAAGTGACATATAAATACAATAAATAAATTTTCTTGATTTGTTAAAGTCAACAGCAGAACAAAATTACCACCAAGATCATTGATGTGGGCAGCAGCAGGAGAGATGTCCTCAACCAGAAGTGGACTTATATTGTTTGTCTCTTGTTATTTTTCTGATGAACTGGTGTAGCAACAATATTAAGAACTGAAGTATTTTATGTACATTAGATAACTACAGTTAACTGCCCCCGCTGTGATGTACTTCATTTAATATTCTATGTAATTACCCTAGTCGTAAAGAATGTTATTAGGTATTAATGTGGATATCATATGACATTCCATAGGAAACCCACTATAGCTCAGTAATAATTAATGCACCATTAACACCTTTAGTGTTTCATCATTATTAATTTGACATTAAAATTAATGAGGCTATGTTAAGTAAGCATGTGTCAGCAACTATGCAAAACATCCTTCTCAAGGAAAAAGGAAATGATGAAAACTGATAATTCCCAACTGGCATTTTAAGCCTCACCAAGGAGTTCTTTTATTTATTCTAATACGTTGTGCTTTTTTAAAACCCTGCCTTTCTAGGTCTATGCATCACCCAAGGCTGTTTACTTTAATTAAAATTTATTTCTAATATTTCAGATTGTTGGGCTGTGTTTTGTTTGAATATTAAATTGTTTTTGGAGCATTGTTGAGCATTTTGAGTTTCTTCCAAGGTGATATCATTGATCGTACCCATCCTGAAACCTATTCTTGGACAGAGGTTAGAAACAAACAAACATCCGTAAGATACAACAGTTTCAGATATCATAAATGTCACTGTTAAATGAACTGTGGAAGTACTATGCATCCGGAGCCACCAGCCCTTCCTGGTCTTGTCCACAGTGTTCCCCTGCCAAGGGAAGGAAAACGTCACTGGCCATTACCTCTTTCTTCTCATCCATGTCAAAGAAAATGATACAGCCAGACACAGCCTTCAGCCTACTGCAAGCTACAAGGCTCTGAGGAAAAAGATATTGGGGCACAGGTGGGTTTTCCATCATTACTCCCAGGAAGAGAGACAAGAATACTGGATCAACTAGTTATGCAGATAGTGTTGTCAGGAAAGTTTTGGCTTAGACTGCAGTCTCCACTTCCATGAAGAAGGATTTTTAGCAAGTGAGGGGTTATACTTCACAGGGTCTGGAAAGGACATATTTGCTAAGAGTCCTCCAAGCCTGGTCAGGATGGCTTTGAAATTAATTCTGCTGGGGAGGGAAGGGGTATTCTAGAGGACAGGAAGACAAAAGTTATTGGAAGGTCAGTGATGCATCTATTAAGCTCTAAAGCCCTATAGAACTCCCTATAGAACTGCACCTACCAGGGAGCCTTATGACAGCCAGGCAGCACTGGGGCAGCTTCCTTTAGTAGCATGGACCAATTTATCCAGGTGAGCAAACCTAGGTGTGCCTGTAGTTGTGGGTCTCTGGGCTGGAATTCCTAGATTTCTGTCAGGGGAATTCTTGGAGAATTTTGGGATGTGGAGGAAAAACCAACAAGAAACGGCACATCTCTATTGAGCATGTTTCGTCTGGGGAAGAAAAGACTTGGAGTCAATATGATAGCCATCTTCAAATGTTGGGCAGGGGAGGAAGAAATGGAAAATGGAGAAGATGGTATACTTTTGGCTGGGGTGGCAACAATACATGGAAACCCCGTATGATGGCCCTCACTTCCGTGAATTTATCTTACTTCTCTTTAAAGCTGTCCAAGCTGGCAGTGCTTGCTAGATTTTGTGGCAATGAATTCCACACTTTAACAATTGCTGTATGAAGGCCTACTTCCTTCAATTTGTTCTCAATTTGTCATTCAGCTCCATGGATGATAATGGGCTCTAGATTATGAGAAAGCAAGGAAAACTATTCCATATCTACTTTTCTCACACTGTGCATAATTGGATGAATCTCTATCATGAATCCTCTTACCTCCCTTTTGTCTAAGCAAAAAGCAGTCCAAATGTTAAAACTCCTCTTTTGTCTTTGAGGAGTTGCTCCTCCACACCCTTGACCCATTTTAATTTACTGGAGAATTTACACTTTGCTCACCATGGTTTTTTTTTTCTTTGAAGGAGAGGTTTTTGTTGTTGTTGTTAAATGGCATGTTGCATGGGGGGAACGAGTTGGTGCAGTTCATTTAAATGGCAACTTTCTTCTCCTGAGACTTCCTGGGGTGATAATAAAGTACTGTATTTTTTTGCTGGAGGGACCTTTGACAGGAGGAGGGACATGAGCTGTAAAAGTGGATGTGGGTGGAGGAGTAGCATAAAGCTTCAGGATTGCATTTTGCTGACTCCTACATTACAAGGTGAGAAAAACCCTGTGTTCTTTGGCCAGAATATTGGAAGCTGTGAGAAGACACACTTCTCATTAAACAACTGAGAAAAACATGGCCTTTTTCCTGTCTCTCTTTGAATAAGTAAAATGGTTACAGTCTGCCCTTTTCGAGGTGTCCTTTTCATTTTAAACAAAAGCTAAACATTCAAGGAATATTCCACACAGTTTCTGCTTTCCCCACTGCTATAGCTACCGCTGTAACAGGAGCATTTAGCATTACAATGAAAGAAAATAGCCTTGTTCATTTACCACAGGAGGGGAGGGAGCCTTGAGAAAATCTCCGTGTCTGCTTAATCTACCCCACAGTTTTAGTGTGAGCTTAAAAGAAACCAAAACATCACAGAACTCCTGAGGGTGGAAGAGGAAAGAAATACAAAAGTAAACAGAGGTAAATAAAATTGCTGTACAGTGGTGCCCCGCATAGCGACAATAATCCGTGCAGCAAAAATCGTCGCTATACTGATTCGTCGCTATGCGAAAAAAAGTCCATAGGAATGCATTAAAACCCGTTTAATGCATTCCTATGGGCAAAAAACTCACCTTAAAGTGAAAATCCTCCATACAGCGGCCATTTTCACTGCCCGGTAAGTGAGGAATCTGGGCAAAAACACAGTGGGTGGCCATTTTATTTACCCAACGGCCATTTTGGAACCGCCGATCAGCTGTTCTAAAAACATCGCTATGCGAAAATCGGTAAGCGAAATAGCTTACCGATCATCGCAAAGCAATTTTTTACCATTTTAATCATTGCAATGTGATCGCTTTTGCAATCACAAAAACCAAATCGCTATGCGGATTCGTCGTTAACTGGGGCGCTTGTTAAGCAAAGCACCACTGTATATCTAAATAGGGTCTAAATGAACTGGGCCCTTGATCATCTTTCAAGCATTATTTCTGGCAGAGCAAATCAGACGGGCAGGGGTGGTAGTGGGATGGCAGAAAATGGCACCTAGATTAGCAAATAGCAGCCAGAGGATAATTTTCTATAACAAATATGTACACTTATTCTGAATCAAGAGCATATTAAGGACTGGGGCCCTGCAAGTGTTTTTCCTTCAAAATAAAAAGTCTGAAACTCATTTATAATCTTTTTGTTAGGTTTCGCACATAAATAGACCAATTTAGAGACAGATGTGTCAATGTATATTCTAAGGAAGATATGGTCAGAATTTATATTTTAGTGGAAAATGTGCACAATTTAAAAGATCTTTTCTGGCATTTTAAAAAAATGTACCAAAATTGGAATAGAACAGTTTTATGACTGAGCACCACTGAAAATGATGCAGCTCAAGAATGCGCCTTTCCATCCATAATTCCCGCAATCACTCATAGCTCTGTAGCTTTGTATGACTATATTGTTGGCGTATTGTTCTTTCAAACATCTGGGTTACTAAATGGCAAGCCTACTGAATGTGAGTGTTGAGTGTTCCAGTGAAAAACTCTTCCATGATTTCAAATTTAAAAACATGTTTATAATTAAAACATGCTCAAGCTAGCACAAGTAGTTGTTTCAAGATTCTAAACACTGTGAAAACCAGGATAAGGTTGTACAGTGTGAGCAAATGGACTTCACATTGAATAAACTGAACCTATATACCAAGTTCCTATTGATACAGTAGATCTATTCTAGCAAGGAACTAACAATTGGATTTAAGCCAGTTTTGGGCTGTGCCATCTGGTTGTGGGAATAATTTTTCAGTTATTAATACACGTATAAGAATTGTCTTGCTATAAAAATTGTGTGCTTTAGGAGCAGCTTCTGAATAGCTCTTTAAAAAAACCTTCCCTTGCTAAAGGAGGGAGAGAGATTGCCACTTGTGAAATGAAGAGATGGTTAAATAGTGACAGAAGAAAGTGCTTTGTTATAGTATCAAAGCTTCTCAGGGGAGGTGACAGCTTAACTACCATCTAAACTACCTTCAATTCCTCTCCTCTCTGGTGCAGCTGGCACAGAAAATGTCAGAAACCCCAGGGGGAGATGTTTACTGACACTTTTCCATAGATATAAGTGTCACTAGCAGCGTCAATTACAGAAAAAGCCCAAGAAAACTTATCTTTTGAGGACTAGGCCAGCAAGATTGCCTTCATGCTGGTTTTCAGAACCTTGAAACTATAAAATCTGTAGTTTTATAATATTTATGGGTCAGAACCATTTGCTACATAGGAAGCACTTTTCCTCTCATTTAAGCACTTAGTTGAGAGATTTTCATTCATGCTAGTTTTGATTAGGCAGGTTTGCTTTAAATATAAAATCAGCATATCAGTGCATTATTTATATGTGAAGACAATTTGCAAGGTGGGAAACAGTAATCGCTCTGCTACGAGCAGCTGCCTGTTGCAACAGATTTCATATTTAAAATAAGTCAAGCCTGCTGTGATAATATGCTCTTATAGCTAGGGCCTGAAAAACTTCAACATTCTGCCTGTTTTTCATGTTTATAAACAGTGAGAGAGAATTTCTTTTTAAATTATGCTATTTCAACATTTGTTTTTGTATTATGCTAAGTAGTTTCCTGGCCAAAACATTGGTTATTTTGGGTGTGCTCAGTGCTGAAAGTGGAGGCAAACTGATGTAAAATTACTGTAAAGCTTACTTACTAAGAAGCCAAAGGGTGAAAGCAAAAGCCCATGTCATGTTTCCTGTTTGCTTCTTAACATAGTTTCCCTGATACAGTTAAGCTGAAAGCTGGTCTGACCTTGCAAGTGGGAAGAGATGGGGATCATCAAAAGGCACAATATAATGATGTTAGAATATTAAGAGTATAATTCTAACCAGTCAAAATGGGTGAAGGCCAGCTGAGCTGACATTGAGGTGGTGCTGAATCCAAACCCTACAAGCTGTGTTGGAAATATTCAGGGCTGTCATTGTCCGGGCCTAACTGTGTGCCAATATTGCAGCTACAGTGGGGTCTTGACTTAAGAGCGGCTCGAGTTAAGAACATTTTGACTTAAGAACCACTCTCATAGGAAAATATTGACTTGACTTACATACTTAGATTTGAGTTAAGAACTGAAAAAAAACACGTGGGAGGCAGGGAAAGAGCAAAATTTGAACTTTCAGTTAACTGTTGGCCAGTGAAAAGGGTGCCTGTCTGCTTCCTCACTCCTCCCAGCGTTTAGAGAGTGGATTGGGAGACAGTCTTCAGACTGCCTGGTACTGAACTGCCTGGACTGTATTTTCCCTGCCTTCCCTGAACCTTTCTTGACCTAAGAAAAAAAGAAACAAAATATCCCCCTCTAGTGGTCGAAGGCACAATAGCAGCTTCCCATTAGTTTCTATGGACGGAAAAGAGCAGATACGGATCAAATGGTTTTCAATGTATTCCTATGGGAAATGCAGATTTGACCTGAGAACTTTTTGACTTGAGAACCACCTTCCAATACGGATTAAGGTCTCAAGTCAAGACCCCACTGTATGTCTCTGGGTTGAAAATGGTTTGGATATGGTGTAATTCAGTTTCTCCCTCACCTGCTCATCTCCCTTCTCTCTCTCATTTTGGCTCTTCTTTCAGTTGATGATACATCATCTCTGAGATCAGTCGACACAAGGTTAGTTATGAAAGCACAAGTGCATTTCTGCCAGCCTGAGGAGGTTTCTGTTCTTCTAAACCCTCTAGAGTTGGTGCATCTTTGAGATTTAATTGTATTGTCTGTCAACAGTGCTAAATTATGGGGAAAATCAACATGGCAACACTATGTAACATCTAGCTGAGAGAAACTGAGTGGCACCCAGAAGGTTTCATGAAGGAATGGAGACTTGAATCTTTTGAGTCCTAGTTCAATACCCTAACCAACATACCACAAACTTTAATTTTAAACAGTTTTTGATATGTCAACAACTCAGCAGAGTCATGCTTCGTCTGCATTTGTTACTGAATGGTCCGTGGTTTTCAGGTGCATTAGGAAAATCTGGTTAATAGGCCACTGGAAACAATAGCGGGTTGTGGTCAGGCAGCTGGCACCACAGGTAAGTATTCCTTTGCTGCTCTAGTACTTCAAAACTACAACTGAGAAACTGAACAGCTTTTCCTGTGGCAGAATCGGCCCTCTAATTGTAAGTATATGTGTGTTTTAAGGGAATAGGGTTATTGAAATGTGAAAGTTTCTTATTCGTGTCACAAACTTAACTTGGGGAAAATACTCTTTTTTTTACTATAATTCCCAGTATCTCTTTAACTTTTCAAAGCGCTAGGAATCAGCATCATACAGTCTGGCTCTTGATACAAACTTTCATGTCTGGATTTTGTTTTTGCTAAAGAAGTCAGTTTCACATAGATTTAATGCCTTGGGAACACCCTGTGCTAATATTTAGTGTTAAGTTTTTGTGAGTTTGCACACAGCAGATTGTGAGTTTAAAATACCACATAGATTATGAATAATATTCTCCCCTGATATATACATGTGTGCCAGCAGACAAAAGAATAATCATTCAGTCATTGTAAACTTTAAGAATATTTACTTTAAAGCTAACAATTGTTGAATATTTTGACAGTATAGGCTTGATTTGCGCTTGAAAGACTCAACATCTTCGTTACTAACATACTAACAGCAGAAACCTAGCAGCAGACAGCCCTAACAGAAAACTAGCATAGTAACAGATAAGGCTCATACTAACTGACACTTTTTCATACATCTGACAGTTAACCCTCTAAGCAACTATTCACTGACACTAGACACAATTTGATTCATTACATGTGTTCTCTTATGTAAGCAATACAGCTCATTCATTTTCATATGCACATACACATGCCGGGTGGCATAATTCTTTTTCATATTCTAACACTTAGAACATCCTGTGACTATCTCCTCCTTGAGACTTGGCAATCCTCTTACCAGGAGTTACTGTAGAAGCAGGGTGGGGTGAGGGAGGTGGTGGCCACCACCAGAGATGTAATTAGCCATTTTGACACCTGGGACAAGTGGCACCATCAACCACTCACTCCATTGTGCAGCATGGATGCAAGCCCCCTATGAAAAAGAAAACAATGTAGAGTACCCCCAAAGGAAAATGAAGTTTACGCTTTCAAAATATGTAAAATAAATAGGGCTGGAAGTTGTTGTGGTTTATTTTTCTAACATTCACTATTCAATTCAGTTCTAGACTTTGGTACCCTCTAAGCTTAGATGTGTTGGGGCAAGACCTCAGCTGATCCACCCTTGTTACCACATTACCTATTTAGCAGGATGATTCTCGTGGCTACAAAGCATCTTAAACAAATAGTTTCATTTACTGATTTTGTTTCAAAGTACATTAATCCCCCAGTTGGATTATACTGATATATTTAAAATCAGTTTTTAAGCATACCATCAAGCCAGTGAGTCTAAGCAAAATTAGAATAAAGATAATACTTGCAATATAAGGGCACAAGGTCCAGAGAAGACCATTCCAGATGTCTCTTCTTATCTAAATAAGGTGGAATTATGGCTGAAACATCCTTTCTGGTTTCTTTCAGATCCTAGAATGTATTTCATAAAATGGTCCTTAATCTGAAGTGGGTGATTAGCATTTATGTACTAGATAAGGATATTAAAAGCCAATTTGTTTTAAAGCATGGGAAAGCAAAAGTGGAATTGTTCACATTTCACATTAAATTCAATTTCCAGTCATTTCACAAACACCAATGCATATGTACACACAGGCATATGCCTCTCCAGATAAATAGTGTTTTTTTTCCTATTTATTTACACTGAGAATTCCTGAAAGAAAGAAAAAAGAAGAGAAAAATGCAAATCTCTTGTAATGAAGAAAGAAGGAGTCCATACTTATGGATCACCCTCTTTGGAGAAGCAGGTGATGGTAGCTATTTTAGTGAAGGTTGTTTCCACACACACCACAAAAGTCATATCATTTTTCTCCCTCCCTTGGAAATCAAAGGAAGTAGAAATCCGGCACAAACAGGGCATGAAAAAAGACCCAGCAAACCATCCCCATGACTTTATTCAATTAGATATTAAATGCTTGGAACAATGTTCCATTTCGCCAACAGCTGTATACAATCATTTGCAGTATTGAGGCCAGGATAATTGGCATGTTATAAGTTTTTCCCTCAGCTTTTTGGCATCCCTTTGAATGAAAACCACACTGAAGGAGGAAGTACTTGGAGCAAGGGGAGTAGACATTTTGCATCTTGAGGCAAATTTTAGGGCAATGTGTATTATAATACACACCCAAAGAAGTTTCGGTAAATAAGCAGTTTTGTGGGCAGTTTTAAAGAGAATTCCTGCCAGAAACTGAAGGGGAAAAAACCAATTAATTTGCTCATACCTGCTCTGGGAAAAATTATTAATTCAAATGGGACTACTCTGCCACTTACTGTGCTAAAGTAAGTCACAGAGTAGGCCCATGTGTATCAGTGTTGATTCAGTGGTCCTAGTCTAGTGCAATTTACTACACGGAGTAACAGGATTTTGGCCGATGTTCTTGCAGTTATCTTTTTAGGCAAAACAATAGACATTTTTTCCTGTTCAGTCTTTCCAGCTTTACTATTTGATTCCTTTCTCAGTGTTTTGAATTATTTCACGAATTAAAAGCCTGTGATCATTATATAGAACAAGAGCAAGAAATGAAATTGGGGAGATTGATAAGTATTGAATGCAGAGAAGGCTGTGCTTCTTTTCATGTTTGAGAATCATCGTCATCAATACTATTAAAACAGAACGTCTATCTCTCTATCTTTTTTTTTTACACAATAGTTCCACATGACTTTATCCCAGATCCAGAAAACAACCCAGTCTCTCTCCCAGTTTATTCCTGAAGTGGGACCAGGCCCTGAGGGAAACAATTAGAAGGAAATGGGGAGGAAGAGTACAAAGAAAGAGAAACAGCTGATGGAGTAATTTGTCTCTCTGACCCACACAAAACTGATACTATTGCCAGATACTTGTAAGTGCACCTCAAGTGTTCTGAAGATCCTACAGATATTATCTAAATAACCTTACCAATGTCATACCTTACCTGTAAGGTATGACATTGTTCCTCCCCTCATATAGCAGGTAGTGGAATGAAGCTGAGATAACAAGGGTTTGCTGAAGGTCCCCCTTAAGTTTACTGTATTGATGAGGTGAGCTATGAACCAGGAATCCCTGAATTATGGCTGGCTTATTTGTTTGTTAATACTCTACCGTTCTCTTTAAAAAGAACCCAATGTGGCTTACATCATTAAAAGACAATTTCTGAAGGTAAAAATAAGTATACAAATATTTAAAAGGAGCAAACAAATAAATGGTAAACAAAAGCAGTACTAAATAACCTTTCAAAGCAGTAATGCATAACATTCCATTTAAAAATCCCACTCAGCTACTGACAGATGCTTGCCTGAAAGCTTGTTTAGAACCTATATCCCTTGCTATCAAGCTGAAGTTTTTTTATTTCAGCACTGCTAACAACAATGGTACCCACTGTATTTAACAAAAAAGGCATTTGCCTTTTTTGTAGCCACATCACACTGTTGGCTCATATTTAGCTTGCAATCTATGACAATTCCAAGATCAGAGGGACTGGTGACAGGTGATACATTTATAGGCCACTAATAATATTTTTTTAATCATATAAAATGCAAGCTTTTCTGGGTAAATCACATGATCATAAGGATTGCTGGCATCATCTCCAGGACTCAGCCAATCCCGAGGGGGCTGCTGCTGCCTTGGGAAACCAACTGCATTCTCCTGGGTCTTTGTGACCTCACAGGAGCCCCACCTCTCTGCTGGCAGATAAAAGGGGCTTGGTGGGTAGAGTAGGAGACCAGAGGAGAGGACAGCGGCCAGAGGGCAGTCCAGCAGAGAGAGCAGAGACTGCTGTTGCAGGGGACCCAGCCCTTCTGTGCAAGGCAAGTTCTCTTGCAAAAGCAGATGAACCTGCTAAGTGGGCTTGCGAGTTATCAGCTTGAGGTTGGCGGAGATCCATGGCTTGAAGCTGGCTGATGTCGGTGATGGACCGGGGGAAGTCGGTGGATGTTGGCAGACAGAAGCTGGTGGAATCTACCTGCGGAAGCTGGCTGAGGCCGCAAGGCGGAAGCTTGCAGAGGTTGGCTGATGAAACCAGTGGACGTTAGCCTCCTGAAACCAGCTGGCGGAAGTTTGGTGGATATCGGTGGATGGAAGCTCGGGCGTGTGTGTGAATGGCTGGTGGAGTGAAGGTGTGTGTGTGTGTGTCAGGGGGGTTGGCTTGTGTGTGTGTGTGTGTGAGAGAGAGAATGTGTGAATGTGTATAAATGTGTGTGTTCCATGGGATGTCGCCGGGGCATGTGTGTAACCCAAGCATTCGGGAGCTGGCGGAAGGTGGCTTCAGAAGCAGGGTGGAAGAGATGAATGGATGGATATTCCTGGTGGAAGCCAGTGGATGTTGGCAGGCAGAACTTCGGGATGAAGTTGCCAAAACATTGGTCGGTGGATACGCCTGGGTTAAAGTTGGTTGACAGCCGTGGATGACCTTGCCCCTTAGTTGGTTTTCTCTCTCTCTCTCTCTCTCTCTCTCTCTCTCTCTCTCTTGCAGGGCCAAAAGTGTCCTCTTCCCCAGGGGGATGTGAGGGACCAGAAGGCAGGCATCCTGCTGGAGCTGAGCCAGGCTGTCTCCACTGTGGACTGGGATACCCGTTTAGCCCCTTTTCAAAAACTAAAAAAAGTATTTTTCAGAAATAGTCCTGAAGTGATGTCTAGTTTGTCAGGGGCTCTCATGGGAGCATCTTCGCCATCCCCTCATTATATCTGGGGCCCAATGCCTGGGGTGGATCTTTGTGAAGTCATGGTGTGGGGCCTTGTGATGTCACTCGTTCCACTGTAAGATAAACAGACTGAATAGTCATGTTAATTTTGAAAATGGAGGAAGTTCTAGCTCACTGGCTTGTTTCTTTTCTTTTCCTGAAATCCAAGTCTGGTTTACTCTGCAGCCTTGATCCCTCCCAGCTTTCTTTGGCTGAAGTATGGTCCACACAGCAGTGATTGGGCTTCAGATTCTGGTTAGCTCTTTTGCTGCTTTCTCAGTTTTCACAGTGAGTCTCCTCTCACCCCAGTTGCCTAGCAATTGCAAGAGGCACTCCCATTCCACATCTGACTGGTTTGAAGAGTGGAGGTAAAGGACATTCTGCACTTTATCGGGGAACTGTAAAGGCTGAAAAGAAGGTGCAGGAAAGGGAAAGGGGGCAGGGCACCTTGCAGATAGCAAAATCCCACTTTCAATGCCAAGGCTGTGGACAAATGTCTGCATTGTTCATTGGGCCATCTGGACCTCAGTGTACTGCTCTTGGCAGTTTGCTTCACAAAGCATAGAGTACACAATGCTAAATAGCCAACAGTACAAAATTAAAGAACTGACAAAGCAGAAGTTTGGTTGTAATGCAGTGACTTTGCACTGAGATGCAAATTCCCTAATGGCAAGTCCCCAAGGAAGGCCATTGGGATCAATCACTATACAGTGGTGCCCCGTATAGCGAGGTTAATCCGTTCCGGATTAACCTTCGCTATACGAAAACATCGCTGTGCGGGGCAGGAAAACCTATTGGAACGCATTAAACTTAGTTTAGTGCGTTCCAATAAGTGTAAACTTACCCCCTCCAGCGATGTTTTCGCTCCGGCGGCCATTTTGGAGCCGCCGATCAGCTGATCGGCAGCTCCAAAATGGCCACCGGATGACCCGAAATGGCCCCTATCAGCGTTTTCGCGCCCTCCCCTTGCTTACGGAGGTCGCGAAAACGCTGCGGGGGGGCATATCGGGCCATCCGCGGCCATTTTGGAGCCGCCGATCAGCTGTTCGGCGGCTCCAAAATGGCCGCCGGAGCCCCAATCGTCGCAAAGCGAGTGCGGCGATTGGGGCTGATCCGTATAGCGATCCCCAAAAAGGGATCGCTATATGGATTTTTCGTTAAACGGTGCACTCGTTAAGCGAGGCACCACTGTAAAGGGAATTGAGAAAATTATTGAAGACTATCCATCAATCTAATCAAAATTTCACAAAGGAAGGAAAAGTCTGGATTTCCCCTCCCCAGCTGCATTGATATAAATGTAGATTAATATTAAATGCTTGCACATGACTATTTAGAAGGAAGTCCCATTGAGTACAAAAAGGCTTACAAAATGTATATATACATATAGAATTGTCTCCTAAATTAACAATCACTGACCAGAATCATGTTCATGTTTGCATAACTTGCCACATTCAGTGGCTCAGGAGCACACCTGGTCAAGCCTCCAGCTGCACAACCGAAATGTACTCCAGCACCACAGCAAGTTACATAAACCTTGTGTGAATATCAGCAGGATTCTATCTATCTATCTATCTATCTATCTATCTATCTATCTATCTATCTATCTATCTATCTATCTATCTATCTATCTATCTATCTATCTATCTATCTATCTATCTGTCTATCTGTCTATCTATCTATCTATCTATCTATCTATCTATCTATCTATCTATCTATCTATCTATCTATCTTATCTATCTATCTATCTATCTATCTATCTATCTATCTATCTATCTATCTATTTATTTATTTATTTATTGACTTTGTACCCCGCCCACTTAGTCAACTGACTACTCTGGGTGGCTAACAACATATAAAATAAACAATTTAAAATATAGAACAAGTAATACATCAATAGACAACAACTCAAGATGAAAGAACAAAATAAATCAAGAAGTGGCTAGAGGGAAGGCTTGCCTAAATAGCCAGGTTTCTGGCTGTTTATTCTTCATTGTCACTATATGTTTGTTTGTTCGTTTTCTTTCATTATGAGATCACTATTTTTTGACTTTTACTCCTGTTTCTGTCGGTTTTCCGGCAGAGCTTAGAAAACCTTGTGTGTGTTTTTTTGGACTAGAGCCTCCTAAGCTGTTCTTGCTGGCTGGAGCACTGTGGGAATTGTTCAAACTAGCCATTTTTCTGAATTTTGTATTCTAAGAAACTGACACAATTTCCCCCCCCCCTTTTATACAGAAACTAAAAGGGAGAATCTTTACACAGCATCCATCATGCTCAATTTGCTTAGGATCAAGATGAAAAGCTCTTGAAATTCCAGTTTTCTGAAGCCTTACAGCAAGTGGATGCTAATTTTCTCCAGACCAGACTAATTACTTTTTTTTAAAATGTAACATTGTTGTATCACCTTAATTGTGTTTTTAAGGGGAAAATGTAAACAACCTTTCTTCACTGCAAATTGTGAATCTGGTCAAAATTTATAGGATGAGATTTAAATAATATCAGTATTTCACTTGGTCTCAACAGCCTAAGACTTGCAAAAACATTTCATTTAAGGATGTGATTATACAGCAGAAAAATGTGAGTAGATCTTCTCTGACATCACACCCAGGAGGTCAGGCTTTCTCATATTAATTCCTTCCACACCAACCACATAGCAGAGAGAGGGAAGGAAATTCAAACTCAGCCTTGTTTGCAGCTTATTAAGGTAGCTTTGCTCTGGACATCCAGATTTGCAGGAGGCACAGCTATAGCTGAATTAACTTAATGAGGATTTAAATGGCAGACACCTTCCATACTGCCCTGTCTCACTCTGCTGCTGCTGCTGTAGTTGGGTGGAATGACTTCAAATGAAATAGCTACAAAGCCATATATTGGCTCACGGAATCACTGTTAAAAAAGTATAAACCCCAGTGGTGGAGAAAAAAAACTATTGCTTGGGCGGGGGGGGGGGGGGGGGAGATTCCAGGCTGATTTGTATTGTCTTGTATGTCGTATAGGCAATGGAAAATAATATGCATCTGACCATTCCTATCTCAGAGCATTTCCCACATCAGTGTAGCCCCCTATTATATATATATATATGTTTATATGTGTGATGAGAATATATATTGAAATGCTTATGAATAATTTTAAACCCATGGAGTCCAACACATTGTGTCACTACACCAAACAGGTCTGGGTCTCTCAGGGTGTGGGACCAACATGACTGCAAAATGCCTTGCACAGAAGATATTGCATTACCAAGATCTGTGGGAAACAACACAAAAAGTGGCCTCCTTTCTCAAGGGTGACTGGCCATAGAAAAAACTCTGCATCTCAAAAGGTCTCTGATGTGCAGAATACTCTTTGAGGGAGTATAAATCAACCTTTACACTTTCTCAGGCCCCTGCCCATACCTACCTGAGTGTTACAAAATTACTTTGGTTTAAATAAACATTCTCTCCAGGCCTTTAAGTGACAAAGTGAATTGTTGTTTATGGAAAAAAAGGAAATACCTGCAAAGGGTAAACTTATCTGAGAGATCAGGACATCTTTGCCACCTCTCTGGATTCAAGAATGGCCAGATACAGCCGGGGACAGGGTTCCTGTACCTTTAACAACTGGATCAAAGAGGGAAATTCAGCCCATGAGGCTTGCACATCAACCTGCTGCAACACCTGATTTCACACCACTGTTTAAGGAGCTCTGTCCTCTTTTTGACATGGCCACTGTACTGCAACCTAGACTGGACAAGACCCAGGCACAGGCAAATCATGACAACAGCAAGGGGGCACCCCATGAAATTTCAGGCTTGCCTCCCTGCTTGATCTTTGAGCCATCCTGGGGTATGTATTTATTGATATGATTTGATTTGATATCTGCCCTGCCTTTCTTCCAGTAGAGGGTCCCAGCTTAAACACAAATATTAAAACAATTAAAATGCAATAAATGAAAAGACAGTTGAACATATTCATCATTAGAAGATACTAAATAAAATATTCTTAAAAACAATCTGATTTGTTTCATTTAATTTAATTTCATTTAAGTATGGCAACTCGCTACCAATTTTCATTTACTTGGCTGCAGACCCTCTTCTTTCTCTTCTGGAATCAAAGGTGAGCTTATGTGTGTGATATATTAAAATGATGCACAGACTGTCTAGATGATGCATGTGAATAATGATACAGAGAATATTCTGCAAACCTGAAGCAGATATTCATACACCTTGGGGCTGAATTCAGACAGCAGCTGAATCCAACAGTACATCACAGCTAGAATAAATCCATTAAATCAACACAATTTATGGAGGAGTTGACTCACCAAATCCTCATTGATTCAATGGGCCTACTCTAGTGGCAGCTTACTAATGGATTTCAGCGATTATGTTTCCCATTTGCCAAGCTAAATACATTCAAATTCACAGTCCATTCCCAGTTCCAAACTACGGTCAAGTACGATCACCAATCTCTCGTACAGCATCTTGTTTCTTTATAACACTTCAAAAATCAGATTAATTGGACTCTTTTCAAAAGTGTCTATTATGAACACAAACTGATTTTTCAGCCTTTAAATCAACAAAAAATTAAAGTCAGTAAGCCAAGAGATAAAGAGAAAAATAGTGTAAAAATTAGATAGTACATTGGGTTTGACAGAAAATACTTGGTGATGATAATACAATATACTTTTCACAAGTTAAATTAAGTTTCAACTTATATTGCTTCTGGTGGTCTCTTGCCACTGGATAGAAGAACAAGGTTAAAAGTAAATCCAAAACCAAGAAAACAATACTCAAGAAAGCAGAATAAAATGCAAACAGTGACAACTTGTGCTGTTTCTCTCCATCATTACTTAACAGAGGAGAAAAATAAGCCCTCTACCTTCTCAACATGAATATGCTGGCAAAGAAGACCTTACAGAAGATTTGTGTGTAATTAATTTTTATTTTACTTTGCTCAGTTTTCCTCTCCTCTATGTTTCATCTGTTACTTTCCAGATCCGAGTTTCCTAGCCCTTATTCTGATTCAAAAATTGCCCTGTCTGTGTATGACCCAGCAAAACATCTGCAGAGTTTAAACATATGCTTATTTATCACTTATTTTGCTATTAAGTTCATAACATTCAATGTGTTGAGTTTAGATTCTCAATTGGTGGGCTAGCAGGGGTGAAAGCTTGTGGGCTGAATTATGCAACAGACGTTAGTTCAAATATAATCAATGACATTTTGTGGTTAGGTTGACAGAAGTCAAGTTTAATGTAAGACAATAAAAAGACTGCCCCGAGGACCCAACAGACTGAGGGTCTTTTTATCCTTCCACCACTGTGACACAGATGTGATCTGCAGGACAGAAGACTTTAAAAATCAAATTAGGTATAGCACATCCATCATTTTGACATAACTACGCAATAGCAATGAGGTGCTAAGCTAATATAATGAATAATAATTTTTGAGCAAATCAAGTGGTTCTTGCCACCGGTCACTTTGTTTAGTGACCACTAATAGATTTAGGCCATCCAATGATAATTCATACTGCATGTACAAATGTAAGAAAAAAAGCTATAATAATTAAAACAAATCTTCCTCCCAAGTTATTCGACTGGCTGGGTGGCACACTGGTTAGAATGCTGGACTACGACTCAGAAAGCCTGGATTCAAATCTCCAACTTGGCCATGAGCTAACTTGATGGCCTTGGGTTAGTCACACTTGCTCAACTTGAGCTACCTCATAGGGTTGTTGTGCAGACAAACTGGGGAAGAGAAGAGCCATATATATATATTTTTAGTTCATATAATAGATATAATAAATAAGTCATCCCCTCCTTAAAAAGAAACAACCAAACCCAGTTCAGCTCAATCTGGCAGAAAGCCTCAACACAGACTGCCAGACAAGGTCATCTTTTCTAACTACCCTCACTTGAACAGGACTCTGTTGAAGCAGTAACTTTGCACTGAGAATTAGGATGATGTCAGCACCATTCCATATGAGAAGTTGCAGTATGGTTGTGCCAAGTTTAAGTATGCCAGATTATCTGTCTAAAAGCAGGGATCAGCTGGGATAAGTTTGGTCCACAAAGCCATGCAGCAACTTCATGAAATGTACATCTTAATACATATTTTACCACATCCTGAAGAAAGTGAGTGCAGTGGGGTTGGTGTGAGTGTTGAAAGAGAACTGCAGATACATGTTTTTAAATCTCTGCTCAGCTCTAGTGTTCAGTGGGTGGCTGTGAACCAACTCTTTCTCTGTGCCTTAACTTGCTCCATGGAGTGGTACTATTAAGTGCTATAACCTCATGAACTATTACTAAGCTCTCAGACGATAGAGGAGACAAATGTGTGTGATGTGATAAATATCAAACTGACCACATTTCGGAAATATCCAGAAGGCACTACCTTGCATAGGATCTCCTTCTGGTTATTATGTCCCACAGTAAATTAATTCCCTCTTCCTATTCGTCTTCTCTGCTGTTTTGCAGAGTTCTTTTACCACACATGTCTTGATCTGTCTGTAATTCTGAACTCACATTAGCAGGATGCCAACAGCATGCCATTGTTAGTATACTGAATGTGTAAAACAACCACCACCAAACTGTATCATAACACAGGACAAGCATACTGTACAGGGAATTCATTCCTGTTTCTCGTTGCAGCACACAAGCAGAGAGGTGTGGCTCTCTTTGAAATTAGAGGCAGAAAAGGAATAATTGGTTACTGCTGGATTGACTGACCGTCACAACAGCCCAGAAAGGTCCCTCCCAGCTAAACCTATTGAAGGCAGCATATGAAATTAAAATAGCTCCAATGGTACCTCCTTGCAGGGACCACCAGTATCTATAGGACAAAGCACTCCACCTCTGAAAATTAAAAACAACAATAATTAATACCCATACAAAATAAATTCTTTCTCTTTTTGTGGAGAGACCGACTGCCCTGGTAGTGTAACGTTTATCATTCATGTTGTCAAAGACATCAGCTACTTAAGGAATTATTGACATGACTGTAGAAATAATCCACATTATATTTGCTTCAGAAGATGTACAGCTTACAAATTGGATTGTCCGTCCTTCCTTCCTTCCTTCCTTCCTTCCTTCCTTCCTTCCTTCCTTCCTTCCTTCCTTCCTTCCTTCCTTTCATGAAAACATAAAAAAAAAGTTACCAAAGGCTTCTTTGGAAAGCTCAGCTCTCATCCATTCCCTGAAGGTCAGAGGGAAGGGATGCTGGTGAACATCAACAGGCAAAGCGTTCCATAGTGTTGCAGCCACCATCGAAAAAGCCCAGTTCCTCCAGGGAACTCTCGGGGTGACCACTCACATGCCTGGGTAGACAGAGTGGCCTGGGTAGATGACCTTAGGGAGAGATGCTCGGGCAAGTAGTGAGGCCACAAACCGTGAAGGACTTTGAATTTTAATTTGGCACAGAAGCAAACAGGTAGCCAATGCAGGTGAGCCAAGAGCTGGGAGATGAGATCATCCCTCCTTGCTCCCGATACTAGCCTGGCCACTATATTTTGCACCTGCTGAAACATCAGTGTCACATTCGAAGGCAGCCCCACATACAGAGCATTGCAATAGTTGATCCTAGAGATTAACAATGCACGGAGCAGTGTGATTAGGGAGTTCCTGTCCAGAAAGGGCTACAACTATGCAATCTTCCAATGGATATTTTTGTTTCTGGCAAACCAATTTTATACATAAGCCAATTTTGGGTAATATAAGTTTTATTTGATTCAGGTGGTATGCTCTGCGTGTGTTAAAGCCTAATCTAACCCATTTTCTAAACCTCCCATTGATATTAATGGGTTTGTTCTAATGACCAAACCTAAACCCAGCTCATTATTTAACTCTCCTACAATAATTATGCAACACATGCAACCTCACCCCGCTTCAACGACAACAAAACCTAGTTCATAGAAAGATCTGCAAGTATGCTCTGTGAAATATCCTGCTAGGTTATTCTCTAGTTTGCAGTAATAACTGGGATATTCTGTGTGGTCTAGTAGATAGAGTGACCAACTAGGACTCAGGAAGTCTACATCTGGATCCCCATTCAGCCATGGAAATTCATTGTGGGTGGTTTGGAACTGTTAAAGCCACTCCTGAGGTATCTCACTTACGTTGAAAGACATATTAAGATTATTCTAAGTCAATTCCAATTTGACATAACAACAAATGGCTAACTAGACTGCTCCATTTGTGCTTATCACATCTCCATTTGACACAACTCAGGTAAACACATGAACTTTCTCCAGTGAAAACAATGTGTTTGAGTTAAGGTAGGGAGTTATGAAAGGTTCTGTCTGTGGTGGTGATCTATCAGTGAAGATGACTTATTTACACATTCAAGCCATGGCTGAATCTTGGTTATTACACCTGTGTGAATTGGCCTTCACTATTCTGTGCATTTATAGGAGTATCAGAGAGTGTAAGGCACGGATGATACGTAGATGATGAAAAGATGCTTATGGAAAAGGCATAGCTACAGCTCTTTTCAGTTGTAGTTTCGCTCCAGTGTGAGAAGCACTATATTCATCAAGGTCAATTAACTCATACTACTTCCCTAGCTTAGTTAAAATGCTCTGTCATGAAGACGGGAAGTGACATAATTGTGCAATTCCCCTTGCAAAGTGTCCTCCTTTTACTGGTGGAGCTGACATTCTATCTTACTGAATTTCACTAACTGCCGATTACAAATGACTTGGAATTCAAATGAAGTGCTCTACACGCAAGAAATTTTTTTAGTACAGTATCTCTTTTATTACCTCCCCTAAACTATATTTCTTATCTTGTTACTTTTTAATTTTTTTCCAATGGTATTCAGGAGACAAAGCGTTCACAGAGAGGATGGAAATTAAAAGAAAACACTCAGTGTTGTGAAACAGTCTGAACTAGAAGGAGTGGATGGAGGCCCCAAGAGGTCACTCACTGGACATCATCCATCTGGTGTTCTTCTCATGCACAACACTCATCTAAATCTAACTCAGCAGCATTTGCTCATTAGAAAGGCATGGGTTTTTTTTTTATGGCATCAACTTGTTTTCTTTTAGGCAGATAGTCAGTATCACCATTGGACTGGGAAGCCACCCAAGCGGAAACCCATAAAGCTTAAAGCTCTCATCTTTGTCAGGAGTACAATACTTAATAAATTGCAAGCAACAAAAATGTTAACAGATTATGTTTGTGCTGATTGAAAGAGAAGTAGCTGGCTGAGCATTCAAGGAGAGCGGATGCCACCAGAATGCTCACTGTTGCAAACATTCATGCTGAACAAACTGCTACTTAACCTACTCTTGCATTAACTTTCATACAATTTCAGTAATAGTTACTGTTTTCTGTAAACCCCAACCAAATAAATACTACCTGACTACAGTTATGCTGTAGGGGATGTGGTGGCGCTGCGGGATAAACCGCAGAAGCCTGTGCTGCAGGGTCAGAAGACCAAGCAGTCGTAAGATCGAATCCACGCAACGGAGTGTGTGCCCGTCGCTTGTCCCAGCTCTCGCCAACCTAGCGGTTCGAAAGCATGCAAATGCAAGTAGATAAATAGGGACCACTTCGGTGGGAAGGTAACAGCGTTCCGTGTCTAAGTCGCACTAGCCATGTGACCACGGAAAGATTGTCTTCGGACAAAATGCTGGCTCTATGGCTTGGAAACGGGGATGAGCACCGCCCCCTAGAGTCGAACACGACTGGACAAAAATTGTCAAGGGGGAACCTTTACCTTTACCTTTTTACAGTTATGCTGGAGAACAGGGTGTCCGAGGAGTTGACTTCATGGCACCCCTCTTCCTTCCCCATTATTCACAGACCTCCCAATTCAACTCAGGAGCTCAGTGGCAGAGCACTTGTGTTGGATTCAAAATGTTTCAAGTTTGGTCACTGATGACATGCAGTTGGACTGAAATCCTAGAGAACAAGACTTTCAGCAAGTTCTCCCATGATATCCTTGTGGCCAAGCTGGCCAATATAGGCTCGGTGCTCCTGCTTTTACATAGATTTTCAGCTATTTCACTGGTTAAAGGAAAGAATATTGACCAACAGTTCCTCCTCATCCTGCAGAGGTACAATGTGGTGTGCCAGTATTCTGTCATGAGCCAGATGTTGTTCAATATCTTTATAAGATATTGAAGGCAAAGATAGGTTAAGGCAACTAGAAAATCATAATCACAAGCTAGCATTTGATGCCATATAGATCTTTGTCTGGCTGTGCACCACAGAGCTGAGAACGGAGCTGAAAAAAACCATTAAATGTCGAAAAACATGTTCAGGTCACATTTCTTTGTTGAAGGTAAGTTTCAGAATGGGAAGATTTATGAGAGATCAAAAGCTAGCTTATGATTGTGATTTTTTCTTTCTTTAGCGATTTAATCAAAGTATCACCAACACTGGTTGTTGTAGGCTTTTTGCGCTGTCCACCACACTACACCAGAACACAGACAGAGTTCTAACTCCAGTCCTCTGAAGATGCTGGCCACAGAGACTGGTGAAACATTAGGAAGAAAAACCTCCAGAACATGGCCAAACAGCCCTAAAAACCTACAACAACCATTGGATCCCAGCCATGAAAGCCTTCGAGAATTCTTATCACCAACATTCCATTTAAGTTTCTGTCCCACTGTGCAGGAGCCTCACTTTGTGTGGGGGGGGTGGGTGGGTGGGGCTTCATTCAAAATCAGAAGTAAACAAACTGCCTGCGGGCTGTCTGTGCATAACCCTTATGGATCTCTGGGCAAGTGCCCACAGCTTAGAGGGAACATTAAGTATCACCCATCCTTGTCTTTGGATTTCATACAAAGACCACATAGCTCCCTCTGCTTCTGTTTAAATTGAATGACTAGAGGGGGTGCTCATTAAATCTGCAGATGACATCAAATTACCCCATTAGGAATGATTCCCACTTCAAAAAACAATCTAGGATTCAAGATCACCTTAGCAGATGGGAGAAACAAAATCAAAAGAGGGGAGGGAAAAAAATTCAGATGCATAAATACAGGATGGGTAGCCATTGGCTTGGCAGCAGTGCATGTAGGAATGATCTTTTCCCACTCATTTGAACACTTCCCATCAGAAAGCTCTTGCTCCCTTATTACAAATCCAAATGAACAAAAACTCATCTTATTAGGGCTGATCTAGATGGGGCATTTGTTGCTCAAAATTTACCTGACTAACCCCCCCCAAATTCCCAGGTATTCTCTTGCCATCCAGATTGTGGGTTGATTTTGCACGGTGGCACTTCCCCAGACCCCACCCTCAGTTTTTAAGAGTAAAATAGAAAATGTCAGGAGTTGGTAGCAACAGAGGAGGAGGCATCAAAAGAAACCAAGGCAGAGCAAGGAGCAAGGCAAGCAGGGAGGCCTGAGGGAAGCATGTGCAACAGTGGCGAAGGATGTGGACAGGAAGAGGAGGTGCTGGGAAGCTACAGTGCTCACCATCATCAGCAGAGGAGGCATCAGAGGTGGTGGCAGCATCAACAGCAGTGGGCACAGTGAGAGTTGTCAAGAGGTGGTGGCACAGGGACAAGAGAGGAGGGAGATGCGGGATGCATCAGGATGCAAATACTGGAAATCGCTGGGATAAAAGGAAGTAGAAATTACCAATAATTACCAGAACACCTGGAGAAGCTCTTGGGTAGTTTTTGAAGGAGTAGAGGTTCATGTGACAAACACATTGAATCAAGACAGTCCTCATGTTATCAGAAAAACACTGATAAAATCAGTGCAAAACCTGGCGCAAGTACCAGAACAAAGGCTCTGTGCAGATGAACCCTCAACCATAACACTGTGTGGAAGAATGCCCTATGTGGGATCACAATACTGCATACAAGTGAGAACTGATATTCACCACATTTCCCTGTTTTGACTCCTATCCTCCTCCTGTCTTCCTTGTTATATCCTAACCATCATCTAGCCATGTGGATAAGATTTTTTAAAAGGTGTGGATCTAAATAAAAGCCTCTAACTTGTGGGGAATTGAAAGACCACCCAGGCATTATCATCCTTGGATACAGAAGAAGCTCTCGTGCTGTTTTGTAATAAAAGCACACTTTCCTCCATCCAATTGAAAGGCACTGGGTGGAACCTGGCTTTGGCAGGGATCTGGAATGTTTGCAACAGCAGTATTTTCAACTGTACTATTAGTGTTGCAAAAGACAGATCATCAGCAGTAAACGGTCATTAAATACTGGGGGCTTTGAAAACATTCTGTAAGAATTGTCCTTACTTGGAAATTAACCATTGCAGGGAATAAACTGGTATTTAACAACCCACTCACTGAAAGTTCATAAAGAAACCAAACTGAAACAGGGGTTTATGACCATGGAAATTGAGAGGGTGACCTTTTCAGCAATCTTTTCTATACCTCAGTTGCTAAGAATGTTTCTGTAATGGACACTAATGACCAGAAGATGCTGGGTTAAATGAGTAGTTTAGCTTTAGATTACTAATGTCACTGAGTACTCTGCCCCCAGTTTGAATGGCAGCAAAACAATGTCTGAAAGAGATAGTGAAGGAGACAGATGGTCTTGGAACTGTGAGGAAAAGGTACCAAAGCTATCCTGCTTGCATTTAAGGGACTGCTGCTGTACAGACCAACAGCAGTGCCTGTCTGGATGCTTGTTTATTTCTCCACAGACAGTAAACACCATGCCCTCTCCCTTCACAAAAGGGCATGACCCCTGAGGAAGCCGCCCCTGGACATTTCTCAGGGAACTACAAAGTGTGAAAGACATGGTCTGCAAACCCTGGGAAGATGACCTTTGTCACAATGATACTAGGAAGGTAATGATTATTTTATCTACTGAGGCTATGGATTAATTTGAGATCAAATGGTTGGATTCAAAATTTGGGATAGTTCTCAACAAAGTTCTACCTAGGTAGGATCAAAATCACTCATGAAAATGAAAAGCAGTGTTTCTGCAAATGGTTCCTTGTTGTCCAACAATGGCAGATTAATTAAAGCTCCATACACAATGCATGAATAACAAATATCCTTTAGCACATTAAGAGCCAATAAATTTTAATTGGCATACACTTAAATGGATTTTTGCCCATGTCTTCAAATACACTAACAACTCTGTTGCAACAATATAACGATCTTTAAGGTGCCACAAGGTTTTTGTCTTTTTAATTTTTAATTTTTCTTTTGTTTTTGACTGATACATATTGTTGCAACAGCCTAACATGGCTTAATGGCTTGTTGTTGTTTTTTAATAAGCTGTCAAGTTCCTCCAACCTATGGAGACCCTAATAGGATTTTCAACACAAATGAGATGTTCAAGAATGCCCCTGCAGTCCTCTTGTGAGGTTCCATTCCATAGCCAAGCAAGGATTTGAAGTCAGGTCTCTTGAGTCCTACTCTGGCACTCTGTCCACCTTATCACACTGGCTCCTGTTACGCTCAGCAGCCAGGAAATGTATATCATACATTCTTCTTACACCACCATGTTCATAGAGCTCCTAATCCCCCAAATTAAAAGTGACAGCAATTCTTTCATATAGCATGCCTTGACCCTCAGGCAAGAAAGGGGGAAAATCCAACATATGTTGTTTGATTAGAAGCAAAACCCAATCAAAACATACTTGGAGGAATAGAGGTTAGAAGAGGTGTTTTTTCATTTTTGTTTTACTGCAATGCTCAGAATACCACTACATCCCAAAGAAAAGACAGCCCAACATGTACAGTAAGTATTATTACAGCATGTCACCATGCTGCTGAGGAATTCTGGAATCTGTAGTTCAAATGGTAACTTTTCCAACCTCTAGCAGGGGCTTGAGCATCTGCTTAAAAACAGAGGCACAGGGCTAGGCTGGAAGCATCTCTATGATGCCACCTGTCTTGGCCTCTGACTGGCTGCTGGCATACACAAACGGAATGCCATGGCACTAGCAACCATGATGATACTTAGCCGTATTACTCTCACCTGCCAAATGTTAGGCAGCTGTGGCTCCAAAGCCATCACTTGTGCCAGTGCTATACGTCTTCCATATCTCTTCTCTAATGGAGGAGTTGAATACTGCTAAGTGGCTTTTAAAGAAGTTAGGTTCTGCCTAGCTCACTGAAAAGTTACTTTTTGGACTGCATGCTCTGGTGGCCATCCTGGAGGATTCTGAGAGTTGCAATCTTTAAAAGTAACTTTTCAAAGCTCTAGTTCTGAATAAAGGCACTCTAACATCTAATGAAGAGCACAGAAGGAATTCTAGCATGCCTCGAGATGCAACCCCTCCACCTTACTGGCCCACCTTCTTGCCGTTGAGAACCACCATAACATCAAGCATTTGGTAAGTCTAGTCTTCATGGACTGGTTCTATTGCAAAGGCAAAGGTAAAGGTAAAGGTAAAAGTTCCTCTTGGCATTTAGTCCAGTTGTGTCCGACTCTAGGGCGTGGTGCTCATCCCCGTTTTCAAACCATAGAGCCAGCGTTTGTCCGAAGACAGTTTCCGTGTTCATGTGCATTTGCATACTTTTGAACTGCTAGGTTGGCAGGAGCTGGGACAAGTGACGGGAGCTCACTCTGTCACATTGATTCCATCTTACAACTGTTGGTCTTCTGACCTTGCAGCACAGAGGCTTCTGCGGTTTAACTCGCAGCACCACCACGTCCCTCTTTACTCCACTGCTCAGACTACCACTACATCCCAAAGAAAAGACAGCCCTTCACAAATTTAGAGCTATTTAGATGTTGCTTATCTATGGACATGGTCTGAGAAAATGATCATGCATTAGAGGTCAGTGAACTTTTAATATATAATTGATATTAGGAGCCTAGTGCATGGAAATTAAATTCTTAGGCCATTTCCTGATGCTTACTATCTACAAAAGGCGGGGGGATGTCCATTCAGAGAAGGTCAAGCTGCAGAGCAAGAGAATTTTGCACTATGGTGCAAAAGTGAAAATATTTTAAAAATAAAAAGAAGGAAAACAATGGAACAGCCAATATTTTCTCTGCCTTCCACCTACTGCGCTTTCTCCCCCTTTCCTCTTTGCCACATGCAGATTTTCAACCCAATGCTTTCTAATTTTTAAAATATACTGTATTTTTTACTTTTCCCTTCTGCACTACAGTGCAAAAGTGATAATATTTTAAAAATTAAAAAGCAGAATGAAGTGTCTTCTCTGTCCTCTCCCTGTCTACTTCACTATCCCCTCACTTCTTGTTTTTTAATCCTCATTTCCCCCTCCTAGTTTAAAAAAAACACGAACAAACAGAAAACAGGAACAACTGATAGCCCAGGAAAACTAAATAGGAGCAGCAGGAAATCTGGAGAGGTGAAGACTGACCAGAAAACATGCATAAGTAAACATCACCAAAGCCACCAATTCACAAAGTGCAGAGATCAGCACTCATCAATTCGGCCCTGGGTGTAGCACCCCCATCACATCCTGCAGTGGAACTAATCAAAGCAAGTCGGAACAAAAAGGCACATAACCAAGCAGCAGTCCTTTTAAAAAAAAAAAAAATCTGTAAAGCAAGGACTGTTTTTGGTCCAATGTGGGCCCTGGTGACACTAGTTTTAGCCCTGCATCATGTGGATACTGGGATGCAGTGCTAATATTATGGATGAGACGAAAGTTGAGCAAATGCTTAGTGTCAATGATGGGCCCTTAGTGGGAAATCTGGGAGATAGTTAGGTGAAGAAATAAAACACTTTATGTACTAATTGTGTATAATGCTATAGAATAGTCTCCTCCCAAGTCAACACCCCACTTATGTGTAGGATTACAATTGCTCCCCAAGCCCGGAAATAACGACGCAGACAACTAACTTGGGTTTAAATATGGGCCACACTTTATTAATGCTAAATTAATTCAACCAAGTAAAGAACCAGTTCCAAACTTGAGGGGGCCTGCGGTAGTGTGGGGAAATAACTCCAAATACTTCCTTATTAGTCAATGGGCGAGTCCCAGGCCCCAGGTTCCAGCCATCCGATGACAGAAGGAACCTCTAAGGCCTACTAACACCCCGAACCTCTAGCCATCGCATTTGATGACCTTTGGTTCGAAAGTGTGCAAGCACCTCAGTCGCCTTCGGTCCTGTAATCGCACGATCCGCAGAAACCGTCAGGACTGGGGCGTAGTTAATTTTTAATAATTACCAAAGGGAGACACCGTGACAACCAGTTATTCCCGCACTACCTGCCCGTGTGACCGATTATAAAGATCCATCATCAAAATTTTTGCCCAAATAAGAAACCCCTTTCCAGTGTGGGATAGGCGAAAAATCCCCCCATCCACCAGCCAATCAGGATAGAGGTCAAAAATTCCTATCCGGCCCCAAAAAACAGGCGACCAAAATCACACTAGAAAAAGGGTTGGGCGGGTGGGTGCCAAAAGCGAAAGAGAAAGGCATCCCGGGCTGGCGCTCTTTTATAGCGTCACGGCCCGGGCTTAACATCACGTGGCCCCTGCTGTTGGCTGCGTCCTTCCAGGCCGGGAGAGCAAAAGGGGCGCACGGAGCTCAACGGCGCGAACAGACGCCGTTCGCGCGCGTGCGTACTTCTCATTAACTCTTAGGGGATGAGCTGGAAACAGCCCTTAATCCCAAGGGACAATGAAGTCTAGGGGAAGCAGGAAGTCTAGAAGCCAGACTGGAGAAGGCTGAGGTGACAATCCTCCCCCAAACTCGTTTTAATGGATTTATTAATACAGAGGATACCCTGGAAGAGAGCAGGACACTTTATTGCTTCCAGTAACTGAACAACAGCAATGTGTGGCATTGCAGAAACTGGTGTGTTGCTTAGTTTAAGAGTAAATGGCTGTCTGGGGGAGGGGTATCTGGTTCATTTGTTAAACTTTAAATTATGACTGTTTTATGGCTCTCTTGATTTAACCCAGGCTGGGTATTTGACAGTAGCTAATATAGATTTTCTAATTTCACAAGAGAAAGCACAAATGCACATGGTGATTTTACATCATGTGTGGAAATCCTATTTGACCAGATCCACATTTTAATCTTACTTGGATTTTGTAGCTTCAGAATTAAAACAAGTTAAACACTTACATTCTCACTTTCATATTGTGGCTACATCCTGGTGAAATAATATTTATTTCTTTAGAAATGCTACCAATGAAAATTCCAGAGGGATCTCTCTTGGAGGGCATTGCAAAAGGAGACCAATGACATCACTATGGATTTGTTGTTGTTTGCTCATTTAGTTGTGTCCGACTCTTCGTGACTCCATGGATCAGAGCATGCCAGGCCCTCCTGTCTTCCACTGCCTCACAGGGTTTGGTCAAAGTCATCTTGGTAGCTTTGGTGACACTGTCCAACCATCTCGTCCTCTGTCATCCCCTTCTCCTCTTACCTTCACACTCTCCCAACATCAGGGTCTTTTCCAGGGAGTCGTCTCTCCTCATGAGATGGCCAAAGTACTGGAGCCTCAGCTTCAGGATCTGTCCTTCCAGTGAGCACTCAGAGTTGATTTCCTTCAAAATGGATAGCTGTGTTCTCCTTCCACTCCAGCACCACAATTCAAAAGTATCAATTCTTCGGCGGTCAGCCTTCCTTATGGTCCAGCTCTCATTTCCATACATCGCTATTGGAAAAACCATTGCTTTGAGTCTACGGATCTTTGTCAGCAAGGTGATGTCTTTGCTTTTTAAGATACTGTCTAGGTTTGTCATCGCTTTCCTCCCAAGAAGCAGGCGTCTTTTAATTTCGTGGCTGCTGTCACCATCTGCAGTGATCATGGAGCCCAAGAAAGTAAAATCTGTCACTGCCTCCATATCTTCCCCTTCTATTTCCCAGGAGGTGATGGGACCAGTGGCCATGATCTTAGTTTTTTTGGTGTTGAGCTTCAGACCATTTTTGGCACTCTCCTCTTTCACCCTCATTAAGAGGTTCTTTAATTCCTCCTCACTTTCCGCCATCAGAAATTATACTAGAAAGATCTGGATGTCCTGGACAACCCAGATGGTGTGGTTGCTGAACTTGACTCAGACATCCTGAAGAATGAAGTCAAGTGGGCCCAAGAAAGCCTGGCTAACAATAAGGCCAGTGGAGGTGATGGCATTCCAGTTGAACTATTTAAAATCTTAAAAGATGAAACTATTAAGGTCTTACACTCAATATGCTAGCAAGTATGAAAAACTCAGCAGTGGCCAGAGGATTGGAAGAGATGAGTCTACATCCCAATCCCAAAGAAGGGCAGTGCCAAAGAATGCTCCAACTACCGTACAATTGCACTAATCTCACACGCTAGCAAGGTTATGCTCAAAATCCTACAAGGTAGGCTTCAGCAGTATGTGGACTGAGAACTCCTAGAAGTATAAGCTGCATTTTGAAGGGGCAGAGGAACTAGAGACCACATTACTAATATGCGCTGGATTATGGAAAAAGCCAGAGAGTTCCAGAAAAACATCTACTTCTGCTTCATTGACTACACAAAAGCCTTTGACTGTGTGGATCACCGCAGGCTATGGCAAGTCCTTAAAGAAATGGGAATGCCTGACTGTGGATAGTGCCCCCCAAAGAAGATCCTACGATGATGACCAAGCATGAACCTAATGGAGCAGGAGTTCTTGCAGCTTGATGGGTCCTTAAGACATTTAGTGTTTAAAAGTTCACAAAAACCATTTGAATCCGACTCAGAAAGTGGCTGGCAATCAGCATACTTGACACAGCCCTAAAGTGATGTGGGCAAACCGGTAAGTACCAGTATGCAGTCTATCTTGCACTTATCAGAGTTTCCACACTGTTTTCAAAGGTAGCCCTATATATGATGTATTGCAGTAATCAAGGTAGGAGCTGACAAGTGCAACCGGATAGCTGCAAACCGATTACCTTTGTCTTGGTAGATGGTTTATCGGCCTATGCTGATAAAAGGCACTGGATCCCACTTGGCCCTCCTGAATTACAGAGTCCAAACACTGATTCTGGATAGTCACTGCCTTACCTGCATTAGATAAAAAGGAAAGAGGGCATTGAGGTTCATCTGGAAACAATGTCTCTTTCTCCCTGCTCTCTACAGACAACTTCCTCCAGCTATTTCATGTAGGTATCAAAAGCAAGGGGCACAGAATAGAACCTGGGGGTGGAGGGGACACCAGAACTGTGTTCCCATGGGAGAGAACAACAGTTTCCCAAACTACTGTCTGAATTAGTCATCTAAAATAGGAGAGAGCCACTGTGAAAAAGTGACTCTAACACCCAATTTAGACAGCTTTTACAGAAAGATACCACAGTCACTGTTGGCCAGTGGCCATGTTGAGTGAATTAGTCTGGACTAAACACGGGCACTTTCTATTCATTTCACTGTGGAAATGAATATTAGCCCAATCCTGCCCAGTCCCACCCCCCAGAACTGGCCAGGCCAATTACTGGGCTCCGTGTGGTGCTCAGCTCCATTGTTGTCGTTGTTGCACCAATCACAGAAGCAGCTCAGAGGGTTCTTCCCTGCCTCCCTGTGCAGCTAACCACTCATCAGCTGAGTGGGGAGACTCCTGCCTCCATGCCACAGTGGTCAGCTGCACAGGGAGGCAGAAAAGGGTGGGATTGGGCTGCTGTGTCACCTGTGTGTGACAGTTTGGATTCGTTTCCCCAGGAAAACAAATACAAAGTGCCCATGTCTAGTCTGGACTTACAATGCAAAAACTCAATTTTTCCAGACTCTCTAACCCAGTGTACGTAGGTGACGGTGGTGACAGCTACCAGTATGACATTTTCTTACCATATTCATCACTTTTCTCACACCAAAATCAATGTGAAGTACCTATGCTTATGTAAAGCTGAATCTTGAGCTGCTCCCAATTCACAAAGCAGAATGGGAATGCTACTTTGTGGTGTCTGGTGATTACTTTACAAGATCAAATAATAATCAGTTTGATACGCGATAGCAGTCAGTGAGAGAACCCCACTGTTGATTTCTCACCACCCCAGCTGTGGAGCAAACCATAAAAGATTTAAATGCTGATGCACAGAAATATAAACCAGTCTTCAGCAAACTCAGATCACCTGACTAATGTGTTCTCATTCAAGAATACAATAAACCAAAGCAGCTGGCAAAAAAAAAAGCACATCAAGAGACAGGAAAAGTCTCCTGAGGGGCAGAAGAACTAAATGGTGGTGCGAGATCATCATAATAGTTGCTATTAGACAGAAGAGGCTTATGGGGTGGGGAGGGGAGACAAAGGGGAAGAGGACAATAAAATCTTTATTTTCTATGAATAAAACATGACTTCGTTCAGACTGCAGTGAAAGGAGGATTTCTTATGCCGATTTTGCAGTAGATACTGTATTTGCTTTCATGAAAAGGAGATTTTGCTTTGTGTGTGTATAATTATGAACACAACATTAATGATTTTATCATCGTTAATGCTGTGTGCATAATTACCATTACTGCTTTCATAATCAGATTGTAAATGTCACTACCACTTGGGTGTCATATTTGACCACTCATCTTTTGTCATGAATAGCCGCTGCACCTCAGTTTTCGCAGATATAACCAATGTAACATGCTTTAGGGCAAGGTGCTGTTACCACCTGAAATCAAGAGGACCCTGGAATTCTTATATTTGGCTGCAGTGTGCCCATTTTGTGATGATGAAATGTGAAAGTTGATTAGGGCTTTGCATCCACAATAGCAGCCTAGAGGAATTTCCCTGGGTTCAATTTTTCACACTTTTTCCTCTTGCTCCCAGTTTCTCACTTTGAGTGAAAAGAAGTATCTACAGGTGTCAAATAATTCTGGATACACTGGCTGAAATCCAGTATTAATTTAAGACTAGAATAAGCCCATTAAATTAATGGAACTTGCAAAGGTGTTGATTCACCAGTTCCCTTCTGAGTCAGTCACCCTACACTAGATGCAATTTACTACTGGATTTCATTCAACTACTGTTTCTTTATACTGCAGTCTTACGGATGGAATGCTAACCAAATCAAAAAAGCATTGGAAACAAAACATTTAACTTAAGTAGCAAAATGATTTGGAGCCTCAATAACTTTGTTTTGCTCAGCTGTTCTTCTCCAGAGATTGCTTCAAGCTATTGTGTCACCCTGTTTCAACATCAGCCTTCAGATGTCTCAAAGAGTCCTTTATGCTGTGTGGTCAGGTGGTCCATAAAAATCAACCAAATGACTTTGTCATATCTAGAGTAGGAGTTCCAGTCATAAAGAGTTCCTACCACAATCCGGTGCATGGTCCAGTCTAGGTAACCCAGAACTTATATCTTGGATCTCATGAAGCAGACTATGGTCTATGGAATCTTACCTCATAATAATTGTATTATGTTGATTTTTAATATGCTGTAAATAGCCTCATTTTTATGTAACAACAGATTAGCACAGTCAGCCTCTGGAAGTTAATATCTATGGTGGCTTCCCAAACCCAAATAGTGGCCACAATTCAGCTGCCAAAATTCAAAGATCTGGAATGTCTTCCTATACCTGCACAGCAGATCATATTCAGCCCCTGCCTTGACTTCCCCATCCCAGAATCAGTTTCTAAGCCTTAATCTTGCACGTGCATTAACATTTGGTTTTTCAGTGATTGGAGAGTCCAGGGGAGATGTTAAATGTTGTTGGGGAGTTCAACTGTTACTCGTCATCTTTTCTGGCACCAGCAGCTTGACCTTTTAGAGTTCCTTTTTCCTCAGTCCAAATTGGTAAGAGTCTTTGGTTAAAAACTTTTTAACCTCCTGAATGCCAGATGGATCTGTGAGGGACTCTTTGCTCTGCTCTCTAGACATCTCAGAATAGCATAACTATTTCTGATTCAGTCTGGTTTTGCTCTGTTGTTCTGAAGAGTAATTTGCCACTGTGTGAGCAATTATTACAGCCTTTCATCACAAAGGTCACCTCAGAATAAGTTAACAAGCTGCATGAACTTCACTTAAATTCTTAACAGCTCTCAATCACTCTCATCAGAATGTGTGAACTATTTCCACTGAAAAACATTGTATTTGAATCAGCATCTGGCAATGAAGAATGGAATCAGGCAATCTACAGAGGTTGACTCACACATGCAAGGCACCACTTGATCCTACCATCTGCCAGTGATGCATGAAACCTTCTTCCTATCATTTTTTTTGAATGAATCTCTGTACATTTAGGTGGCCCACTTAATTGTGCCTATTGTGAAATGGTTCTTCTAGCTTGATTAAGGGAAATTTGCACCCTAGACATTTAAAACCATTTGAGGTGTATCCTTTCCCTTTCAGAGGTGACTGACAGGACCCAGCATGAACAAGCCATGTGAATGACTAGGAGAAACATACTCATTTTTGTAACAGAATTGTGTATGAGTAGTTGTGCCAGCACAATCCCCTAAGGACCAGAAAAATCATGGACTTAGTTCAGCAGGAGGCAACCTTTGGTTCAAGGGCTGGATGGAACCTGGGCACACATTTTTACAGCCAATCTTCACTTTTGGAAGCCTTCAGGAGTGGTGATATTTCTTTAAAACAGTGGTTCCCAACCTTGGGTCCCCAGATGTTCTTAGACTGAAACTCTCAGAAGTCTTCACCAGCCAGCCAGGATTTCTGGGAGCTGTAGTCCAAGAACACCCAAGGACCCAAAGTTGGGAGCCACTGCTTTAAAACAAAGTGCAGAATCCCCTGCACCTTCTTTTGTCCCCAAATAGCACTTTTTTTTTCACAATGGAAAGTAGACTTTCAACCATTTTCAGTTTCTTTTTTGGGGCATTGTGTGGTCTATGATGGGTCCAGAGTGATTAAAAATTAGCCTCCCAAACCAACAAAGCTACACACGCTATCTGAGATGGACCAATAACTGGGACAATCCTGAGTAAATTTGCGTGGTGTTTTTGCCTCGTTTTTCCCAAGCAGGTTGGTTATAATAAATATGGCTATTGTGTGCCGTTGTTCCTCATGTTTACTGTCATTCTTGTTCTACTTTATCCTCTGCTCAGTTTTCACAAGGATTTTAATAATCACATTTTATTTCTTCAGTGCAACTATAAACTTTCTGGACAGCTTCCTGACATTTGTTCCCTGCCTGCCTTTTCATTAAGGAGGAAAATGCAACTCTGTTGATTATCTTATGCTAAGTTAATAGAGTGCTCTTTCAAAAAGAGCCCAAGTAGCTTTAAAGAGAGAAACTGGTGACACCCCCCCCTTCTCCCTCCCTCCCATGGCTTCTGTTTTCCCCCAATCCCTTCAGCCTCTTCTGAGATAGCAGCTGCAGGATAGCCTTCCTCACCATGATTCCAACTGTGGCAAATTGTCCTGAAATCATGTATGGTTTCATGATGTGAAAGGCGCAAGCAGGATTAGTGAGAGGTCTGTGCTTCCTGTAACACAAGGCCCCTGTTCTCAGAGGAAAGGGGGCTGGTCCTTCTCTCCTGCCGTGGCTGCCAGCTGCCTGGCCTTACGTAATTCTTTCTGCTGTTCCAGTTTGATGAGGATCACCTACTTCTGACTTTGCTGTGGGATTTCCCACCCACTTACTATCTTTTCTCACTATCCTGCAACCTATGAACACTGTTACATTCAGGAAATAATATACCATCAGAAGAATCTTTTAGTTCTGAGCATGCAGAGTGTTGAAAAATAGTTTTCATTTGGCTCAGAAAAACAGGGGGAACCAAACTGAATTGCTTAGGGGTGGAATTCATCAACCACCATTAGATTAATAAAACTCTTTTGTTAGTCTGCTGCTACAGCAGGCCCACTGAATCAATGAGACTTGCATTGTTATTGGCGTTACAAATCCTGATCATTTGTTGGATCCACTATATTTTGCACTAATGGATGGATTTTGTATTAAAATCTTACCAGTCAGTTATTTCAAAGTATTGTTGTTTATGACACGTCTTGGTCACTCTGTATGATGATCTTTGCCGGGAGAGAGACGGGTGAGTGTGACCCTGTTGATACTCCTGGACTGCTCAGCAGCTTTTGACACCGTCAACCATGGTGTCCTTCTGAATAGGCTGGCTGGGTTGAAAGTTAGGGACACCGCTTTACGGTGGTTCCTCTTCTTCCTGGCTGACCATGTCCAGAAGGTGGTGCTGGGGGAGAGTTGCTCTGCTCCATGATGTTTATGTCATGGGGTTCCTCAGGGCTCGATACTGTCCCCCATGCTGTTTAACATCTACATGGAACTGCTGGGAGAGGTCATCAGGAGGTTTGGACTGAGGAATCAGCGATATGCTGATGACACTCAGCTCTACCTCTCGTTTTCCACCAATCCAGGTGAGGTGGTTTCTGTGCTGAACTCTAGTCTGGACCCGATAACAGACTGGGTCGTTGTTTAGTCATTTAGTCATGTCCGCCATGGACCAGAGCACACCAGGCCCTCCTATCTTCCACTGCCTCCCGGAGTTATGTCAAATTGTCCAACTGTCTCATCCTCTGTTGTCCCCTTCTCCTCTTGCCTTCACACTTTCCCAACATCAAGGTCTTTTCCAAGGAGTCTTCTCTTCTCATAAGAAATGGACTGGATGAGGGTTAATAAATTGAAACCCAATCCAGACAAGACGAAAGTGCTGTTGGTGGATGCTTCGCTGGACAGGCTAGAGGGCAATTTCTCTGCCCTAAATGGGGTTGCACTCCCCCTAAGGGACAGAGTCCACAGCCTGGGGGTGCTCCTGGACCCAGGTTTAACTCTGGAAGCCCAGGTGGACTCGGTGGCCAAGGGCGCCTTCCTTCAGCTCCAGAAATTATACCAGCTACAGCCTACCTGGATGAGTAGAGTCTTATGCCAGTTACACATGCACTGGTAACATCCCGTGTAGATTACTGCAATACGCTCTACATAGGGCTGCCTTTGAAGATGGTCTGGTGACTGGGACTGGTTCAGAATCAAGCTGCATGGCTGGCGAGTGGTGGGGCCACTAAGGAACACATCAGGCCGATTCTGTTCAAATTACATTGGTTACCAAGTGTTTGTTTTGACATATAAAGCCCTAAACGGCTTGGGACCTGGACACCTGAAGGACAGCCTCCTTCCATATGAACCTACCCAGCAATTAAGATCTAGCCAGGGGGCCCTCCTGAAGCCATCCCTCAAGGAGGTAAGAGGAATGGCTTGTAGACAAAGGGCCTTTTTGGCAGCTGCCCCCAGACTATGGAACGCCCTCCCGAGTGAGATTCCTCTGGTGCCAACATTGATAACGTTTTGGTGCCAAGTCAAAACCTTCCTGTCCAAGAATTTTTTTTATTTGAAATAATACCAGCTGTGGCTCCTGGTGGCAATTTTTAGAGTACTGTATTTTAAATTGTATTTTAATTGTTTTATCTTTTTATCTTTTTACTATATTTAAATTGTTGTAAGACGCCCAGAGACCTTTGAGTATTGTGGTATCGTGGATAGAGTGACAGACTATGACTTTGGAGAATAGGATTCAAATCTCTACTCAGCCATAGAAACCAGCTGGGGGAGTTGAACTGGTAAAACCACTCCTTAAATACCTCACTTACCTTGAAAACTCTGTTAGGGTTGCCATAAATTGATTCTGACTGGACAGCAGGTACAACAAGGAGAAAGGTGGGGTAAAAATATTTTGTATGTATGTATGTATGTATGTATGTATGTATGTATGTACGTACTTACGTACTTACGTACTTACGTACTTACGTACTTACGTACTTACGTACGTACGTACAGTGGTGCCTTTCAAAGTAAAGTATTTTATAAATAGTTGTTGTGGGTTTTTCGGGCTCTTTGGCTGTGTTCTGAAGGTTGTTCTTCCTAACGTTTCGCCAGTCTCTGTGGCCAGCATCTTCAGAGGACAGCACTCTGTACAAATTAATCTTTTAATTTAATTTTATTTTATTTTAATTCCATTTTGAAGGAAATCAACACCGAGTGCTCACTGGAAGGACAGATCCTGAAGCTGTGGCTCCAATACTTTGGACATGAGAAGAGAAGGCTCCCTGGAAAAGACCCTGATGTTGGGAAAGTGTGAAGGCAAGAGGAGAAGGGGACGACAGAGGATGAGATGGTTGGACAGTGTCATCGAAGCAACCAACATGAATTTGACCAAACTCCGGGAGGCAGTGGAAGACAGGAGGGCCTGGCGTGCTCTGGTCCATGGGGTCACGAAACGTCGGACATGACCACCTAGAGTGGTCATAAGACCAGATGGGTGGGGCATAAATAAATAAATAAATAAATAAATAAATAAATAAATAAATAAATAAATAAATAAATAAATAAATTCATGGATTTCCTGGGTGGAATACTGGATAGAGTGATGGACCAGGCCTCTGGAGCAGGGTTCAAATATCCACCCAGCCATGGAAGCACACTGGGGGACTGGAACTGGTAAAATCACTCCTTCAATATCTCACTTGCCTTGAAAGTCCTGTCAGGGTTGCTATAAGCTGGTTCTGATTTGACAGCACAGAATGCACACACACAATTATTTCTGCATCTAGGTGTACAAATTAATACATGCTATGATTATGTAATCTATATCCCTTTTTGAGAGATAAATCACGTCTTTGGATAAGAATGCATAAATGCTTACCAAACATATGTGAGAGCAGATGCATGTGTACTAACACTGCCTCTCCACCACCTCCTGTCATCCCCCCCACACACACACTATGAGTTGGAGGGTGAATGTCTGCAGTTTACTGAGGGCAGGAAAATAGAGAAGGACTGCTTCTAATACACCTTGCTGAGCCCTCAGATCCAATTCTGCTTAGCTTGTTCTTCTGCCGTCTCCTCTGTCATGTACTTTTGAATTTCCTGGAGCTTTGGGAACACAGTGAATGCTCTTCAGCAGGGATCTCAGAGATGAAAAGGAGACAGAACCACACTTGTGAAAAGACGCCTAACCACGATCCTTTGTACTGGGGTTTAAGAAACTGCCAGGATTACTACTGGATTACATATGAGCAATCTGCAGTATATACGTTGCAGAGCTTCCATGCACAAAATGGGTCTAAAATAAAAGTAATCTTTACCTAAACAGACATAGAAAGCAAAATAGGGTGCAGAATTAGGCCAGTACATTTTGTTGGAAAAGAACCTCTAGGAAACAGATTGGGATTTTGAAAATACCTTTCTTTGACCTTTGTTAGATGGGAAACATCAAGCTCTAGTTACTGCTGTGAGAAGGGGAGACATAGCAAGGATCTCTGGTTGCTGGTGTGTCCTTGGATACAGTTGTCAGGACTTTTAGGATTACAGATTTAAAAAGACTGTAAGAGTTGCAGTCCTGCAGTTTGAGGAAGGCTGCTGAGCTCAGCTTTTGGTCACTAGAGGAAAATCTGCTATGCCCAGGGGGATCTCTTCCAGTATGAGTCCTACGTCCAGGATTATAGTGGCAACAGCAAGAAGGATTCAAAGGAAAGCATCCAGAATAAAATAGTCAACCTGCCTCTAAACTACTATACAATCAGAAAGCAAAGACATCTTTATAACTTGGCATTTGACAGTTTTTGACAACCCTTGACATTTATTTTCAGGATGGTGGAAATTATGGCAGACATGACTTCCCCTGCCCCTTAAAAGCAAAGAGGTACCATTTTTCTGTTCGGTGTCAAGTGCCATTCTATGTTGCAGCAGGCACATGGCATGCTAACACCCATAAAAATCGCTGTGAACCTGTCAAAGCTCTTCACTGAGTGAAATTGCTTTCTCAGTGTGCATGATTCTCAAATACAAAATATATATGATAATAGTATTGACTGTGTAAAAGCAAGTGTGAAACCCTAAAATGAGTAAATAAAGTACAGAACCAATGTTTAATGTGAAATTTGGGCTGTTGCAACCGCTCATTACTAACCTGCTCATACATTTGTAATTTGCTTTTTTCATTATAAGTGACAACCTCCATGTTGCATTTTATGGTATTTTCAGTGAACCCATCATCATAGCCTTTAGGCATCAAGGTTTATTATATCCTTGGATAATTTAAAAAGAGAAAAGAGAGAAACAAGCCATGCTAGTTTTTTTCTTCCAGAAATGTCATATAGAATTGTATATCCAAGGGGTACAATTCCTATTGTATCTCCATCACAAATAGAGTTATTGACAGAATGTTTGTATGAATGTATTCACATTTTAAATGGTGGTACTGTATGCATTTCAAATCTACATTTTTATGAGTCTGAAAGAATACTTTAATTTGAATTATTCTATACCCATTGCAATTCCTAAATATATCTGTTGGTCAAGAAGAGCAACAGATGATGGTGGCAATGATGATTAATTCTGTAGCAGTCTTAGGGCTAACAAATTTTATTTGACATAAAAGTTCACTAATCCCAGTACATTTCATCAGATGAAAGGATATGTCAGCAAAAGCTGCTGCCAAATGACTCTTTTGTCAGTTTTAAATGGAAGATGTCACAAGGCACTTTCTTGTTTTTACTGCAACAGAAATGGCTACCCCACAACCACTTACTTGTAAAACCAGGCAAACCAACACGGCATGCAGTCAATTGGGCTTTACAATATTCTCCACTGGCATTTAAAATCAAACACATTACTGTATATTTAAACGTTGGTCCATTGTTCAAGATCTATCATGTTGTCAGTCCCACCCCACTATTGATTTACTAAAACCAGAAATATCAAGGACCAAATTATTCAATCTGATTTAGCTGGACATCAACTCCTGGCACCTGTGTTAAGAGGTCACTTCAATTGTGGACATTGCAAGGCTTGCAGCCTCTCACTAAATGTAAAGTGTTTATACATCCGGAAGGATTATATACCATCCACTTAACCATTTCAGTACCTGCTGCACCAATAATGTGATATACGCTCATGCCCCAAAATATACGGTATGCATGGATGAACACTAGACCCCTCAAAGTATGTATTCTTGAACACTGCTCCCGCATTAGGAAAAAAAAATCCAGGAGGCTCTTCTAGTGCAACATTTCCTTACCAAAATCATTCTGACGAGGATCTTAGATTTTGTGTGATTTACAAACATATTAAACATCAATTTTCCCATACTGACATCCACAGAATTTTCTGTCAAAAAGAGGCTTTTTGGATACATAGATTGCACTCACTTAGCCCAGAAGAACTAAACAACAACTTAGACCTTTCAGCATTTTTAGGGAGTTACACAATAAAGAGGAAGGTCCCTATAAGAAATTTTGTAGCCAACAGGGGGTATAAATTACTTTGATTTCTGGGAAGGATTTACAGCAGAGAACTGTAAATACGGTTTATTATCTAACGGTTTATATACGGTTTAAGAGGATGCTAGCATGTGGAACTGAATTATATTGTAAGTAAGATACTGTTTACATTATTTAATAGTGGGAGAGTATGACCACCAAAATGAGGTCTATTATTATTATGTTGGAAAACTATTTTAGGTTCATGAATGTTCCTGTTTCTAGCATCTTGGAGGTCCAAGGGATATCTTCTGAAGAAGTAAAAATACCACAAAACGAGCTTAGTGGACAATTATTTATGCTCGGAGCTCGTCAAATTACCCCAAGGATGCAAGACCTTGACTACATATTTGAACAGACTTTTTATTCAACACTTCCAGACCCTTGACCAGTGATGGCGAACCTATGGCACGTGTGCCACAGCTGGCACACACAACCCTTTCTATGGGCACACGAGCCATTAGTTGCTGGATCACTACTCCCTCCCTGCAGCCAAACCTGCAGAGGCGGCTGCAGCCGTAGTGCTGGCACTTCGACAGGTGGCGGGCCAGAATCTGGAGCAGCTGGTGCTGGTGATGGATCCGTAATGGGGTCTCGAGGCACCCTGGTGCCCCGGATTCCACCTTCCGCTGTCACTGCCCAAGACCTTGATTTTCTATGAGTAGGGACACTATACTGCACACATTTGCATTGGAGAACTTTATCATATTATTTACTTGCTTAGTATTAGTGTTAATATATATTGTTTGATGGTTTGCTATAAGTTGTTGATACAATTTTGTTGATACCTTTATATATCAGATACTAATGCTCTTTGTTCAGCTGCAATACGGAGTTTCCTGTGTTTTGTTTATCTTCTATTCTGTACTCTCTAGATTTTGATAAGGGTTATTTCAGGCAGCAGAATAACTTGGGCCAGCCTTGTTTGGAGCTGCATTCCTATTTAAAGGGCATTTCCTGCAGCTGCCGCACCATTTCTCTTTCCTTCCTGTTTCTTATTAGCTTCATTCAGCTTTAACCATTCATCAATCATTCATTTTCTACCATGGCATGGGAAGGGCACGGTAAAGTGGGCATAATATGGGGTTAAAAAAATGGGACAGCCAGACTGAGTAGAGATGTACTACAGCTAGCCCAAGCCATTTTGCTGCCTGAGGTGGAGAATGAAATAGTGCCTGCCTAGTGGATTCACTCAGGTCAAAGTTCACTTTACCTATGGCCTGCCCAATCATTTGGCACACACAGCAGAAAATCCCACAAGCACTTCCTGTTTTTTACAGTCCTGCCTGCTGCCCATGGTTTGAGTGGCTGGAAAGGACCTTTCTGGGCTGCGTTGACTGTCAGCAGCCTCTATTCTGTTTCATGCAGAAATTGCCAGTACAAATCTCTCTCTCTCTCTCTCTCTCTCTCTCTCTCTCTCTCTCTCTCTCTCTCTCTCTCTCTCTCTCTCACACACACACACACACACACACACACACACACACACACACACACATCAGTGAAACCTTCTGTGCTACATCAAAGTTTGAAAAAATTGAGGGATAAATTAACAATAAAATACCCATGTTTTTAAAGCGCTGCAGTAACAAAGCGTAGACTCCTTATTTTAAGTAATGAATATAAAAATTGCTCTTTGACCCTTGGGAGATTTCTGCCATATCAGTACTGTCCACTTTGTGGAAAGATTAAGTATGCTATAAATCAAGGCTTCTTCAATGCTGAAATCAGGCAACAAAAGCCTAAACAGCACTCTTTGTCTATTTGTTCCCAGTGTCCCTGTTGGTTTGCTCAAGGAATGCTCTAAAACAAACTTCATTGGCAAAGTATTTTATGAAGAGAAGATTAATTTCATACTCTCCTTCAACTGCCTATGATTTGCTTTTGGGGCTAGGAGAATGATAAGCATTTCCATCCAGGGAGTTCAGTCCTGATCTTAATTTAAAAGTTTAGGAAACTCCAATAAAATTAAAATGCACCAAAGAACTGAATACAAGCCCGCACTGTTTGAAGGAGGCTAGCAAATGGCATTGATTAAATACTGAAAACAAGGATTAAAGAACATTGAGAGCCGACACAGGGCAGGCATACACCATACTATTGACCTATTCCATATGTGCCTGCTATTGTTCAGGTCCACTATATGACAATCTGCTGGCTGCTTGCTGGGTATGGCTTCTTTATGCTTTTCTTCCTCTGTGCTGCTGCTGAGATGGTGAGCCTCTAAAACTGAGTATTTACACATGAATTGTGCAAAGCATTCCCTATGTGACTTGGGAAGCTAAGTAGCATATATATATATATACATGTGTGTATAACGCAGCTGTCCAGATATAAGATTGACTGTGATTATTAGCTAGAGCCATGCTGGGGTGACGGGGAAGTGTTTTTATTACACCAGATATTAAGTTCTAGCCACAGGGATAGACCTGACTTAACTCATAAATTGCTGGCTTTGATCTGCTCCCGGATAAGGGATTGTAGCTCTCTGACAGGGCACATGGTTTGCATGCAGATGGTCCTGTGCCGGATGTAATCCTTGGGCTCTCCAGTTAAAAGGGTCAGGTAGGAGTTGAATAGAAGACGTCTGTCCATTGAAGACTTTAGAGAACTCTGGCCAGTCAGAGTAGACGACTTCTACACACAATGGACACATAAACCATTTTAGCAGATAATTTTAATCTTTTTCATGTTTACATGTCTTAATCTTTTAATTGTATTTTAAATCATATACTGTTTAATTTATATCTTAATATTTTTCTTATGTTTTTTAATTGTGTGAATTTTAATGTTGTGAGCCGCTTTGGGTCCCTTGTTGGGAGAAATGCATCATCATCACAACAACAACAACTTCTCTTGTAAAAAGCAACTTCCAAAGTGCTTCCAAAATTATTGAATGTCATAACAAATTGCCATTTCTCTCAATCAGCTCCTGTTTTAAAGGTTAAAAACAAGTAAAAATCATAAAAGACAATTCCAATGAAAACTTGGTTAACAAAGTGGGAATCACCATCTCTCCCTGCTCTTGATTTTACAACTATTATTGTTATAAATCATTTTACATACTTTGCTTTAACAACCCAGTAAGGTTTTATTTTCCCTATGAAATGTAAAGTGGGCTTCCCTGCTTATCTTGAATTGTGCCTCCAGACAAATTAGAAGCCAGCACAGATTTTGTTTAGTTGCAAAGGCTTTACCACAGCTCCTCCTCAGATATTAAAACTAGTCTTTTTCAGTAGGGACGTGGTGGCGATGCAGGTTAAACTGCAGAAGCCTCTGTGCTGTAAGGTCTGTAGATCTTCAGCTGTAAGATTGAATCCACGTGACGGAGTGAGCGCCCGTCGCTTGTCCCAGCTCCCGCCAACCTAGCGGTTCGAAAGCATGCAAATGCAAGGTGATTAATAGGGACCACCTCGGTGGGAAGGTAACAGCGTTCTGTGTCTAAGTCGCACTGGCCATGTGACCACGGAAGATTGTCTTCGGACAAAACGCTGGCTCTATGGCTTGGAAACGGGGATGAGCACCGCCCGCTAGAGTCGAACATGACTGGACAAAAATTGTCAAGGGGAACCTTTACCTTTACCTTTTTCAGTAGCACGATAAACCTCTTCCGGAATTATCAAAATATATCATCTAATGCCAGACAGCTTTAGTAACTCTATGTGTTTTGGTGGGAATGTCCATGAGTTCTCTTCTGCAGATGACAGGCCTTTGTTTGAAGGCTGTTTCCAGATCAAGTTTGATTTAAAGATGGAGAACCATCAAGAGGCTGGGCGAGGACCTTTAAGTTGTCCATCCACAGTGAGCACTGAGACATCAGACTCAGCTGGTACGTGGATCATTGACTGATAGCCTTTCCTGTTTGGTTGAGATGTATAGTAAATGATTTTTATTATTATTATTATTATTTTGCATCTGTACATTTAAATGAGCACATGCAGCTTTCTGGAAATTGCTGTCCTCTTCTTTCCTCCTTGTGTGATGTGTCTGTCCTCTTTCTGGTGGTGTATAAGTGGCCATCCGAACCTCAGGACTATTCCTTTCTTGAAATTTGAGGTAGGCGAACATCACATACAATCAGAAATATGCAGGCAAATCAGGAATAGGCAGGGCACAACTAGTCCCCTGAAAATAAAATAAGCTTGCCCAGTTTCACTATAGCATATGTGGCAGAGGAGTAAAATATTAGGAAGGTAAATGCAGAGCATTGGTTGTGATTATCAAAGGCCCTGTCAGGAAGTGAATAGAGGCTTTGTGTGTCAGCTGCTGCTGTCATAAACCAAGGCCACCCTCAGCCACAGCCCACCCCAAGCACTTTCCTTGATAGCAGCTCTTTAATTGCTTGCTCAGTTGGTGGCTTGGATGCAAATGCAAATGCTGGCTCTTTTGTGCTCCCCTTGGAGAAAGGCTCCCCCATCCCCCACTCTCTTGACTCATAATAAGGGGAGGGACAGAAAAGAGAGTGGGTTTAATGAGGAAGCCAATTGGTGGAAATACAGATTAACCAAAAGCAAGATTCAGGAGGAAACTCTAAGGTTTGAGCCCTCTCCTCCAATAAATGGAGAAGCTTCCCCGCATATCCCATAAACTGCTTTTTGCAAGACCAAATTACTCATCCGTCTCAGGTGTATCTGCTAGGATTAGAAGCAATTCTCTCTCTCTCTCTCTCTCTCTCTCTCTCTCCTGATTTCAGTCTCTTACATAAGGAAGAGGAAAAACAATAGCCATGGAGTCCATGAGTAGAAATAAAATTCTGGGTACACTAACACCTCTATTGGATGACACACAAGTCTACAGAGAAGAGAAGGACTGTAAAACCAACACTGTTGTTTTTCACTGAATGTACAAACTCTCTTGTAAACAGCCTGTCTTCAAGAACAATGATCATTTCATCTGGCCAGATATTTGGGACTTTAAGCCGATATAAGAGTTCTGGAGAATTCAAAAGCTCACTCTGTTTGTAATCTTTCAGTGATCCAATTAAGGTATTATACAAATCCAGATCCCCCACCCCATTAGATAGGGGTTATTGTAGATACTGCACTGAGCAGATGCTAGGTTCAGATTATCTTGAAGCAATATTGGCCTGACTCTTCAGAAGAGTGAGGAAGCTGCCTCGGATGGCAGATGAAGGGGGGGGGCAGTAGTTGTATGCCCCCAGAATTTCTTCCCTTAGTTTTTGGCTTTTCTTGAAACACAGAGCTGTGTGTGATGCATGGAAGATCTTGTGCCCCCCCCCCCAAATTAGTTTGCTGCCCTTACATTTGGTGAGGTGATACTATACAGTCATCAGGGATGAAAAAAAATTGAATTGCCACTCCAGTCAGTTTCTACACATGGAATAGGTGGGGTGCCATTTTGTCAGTTGTCTCAGAAAACAAACTGTCTTGAGCTAGTCATCCTTCCAAGATTCCTTTTAATTCTGAGTTTCTCTGTTTCCGTGGTTCTTTTGTTAAAGAATGTGATCTATCTCAGATCTACAACCCCACCCCAAAGCAAGAATCCTTCCTAGTTTTGGTAGATGGTTACCAGGTCTTACCTAGGAACGTGGTGGCGCTGTGGGCTAAACTGCAGAAGCCTGTGCTGCAGGGTCAGAAGACCAGCAGTCGTAAGATTGAATCCACGTGACAGAGCGAGCTCCTGTCACTTGTCCCAGCTCCTCGCCAACCTAGCAGTTCAAAAGCATGCAAATGTGAGTAGATAAATAGGTACCACCTTGGTGGAAAGGTAAAACGGCGTTCCCTAGTCACGCTGGCCACATGGCAATGGAAACTGTCTTCAGACAAGCGCTGGCTCTACGGCTTGAAAACGGGGATGAGCACTACCCCCTAGAGTCGGACACGACTGGACTAAAAATGTAAAGGGGAACCTTTACCTTTACCTAGCAGGTCTTAGAGCACTGGGTGAGGTTTCAGGTAACTGCTATGCTTCCCAGTGTCACCAAGCAGGGACAGAAGGTTCTGGATAAGCAGCACTGGAGGAGGAGGAGAACATTCCCTTGTTCCTTTGTCTTTAAACTCTGGGTCCCCTTCTTCATCCATTACCATCAGGGGATTACTAGCTTAGTGTGAAGGTGCTTGTATAATGCTTGCTTCCCTATCAGCCTTTGCCTGCCCTGCCTCTGTGACATCACAAACCCTTAGGACATCATAAGGGCCATTCTTGAAATTTAATGGATGCAGTGCGATACTGCAACCTGGCAACCCTAGTTAGAGCTGGGTAACAAAGTGTTTAAGATGATAAGCTGTGTGATATGAAACCCACCCACCCCCAGTTCAAATCTCAGCTTAACCCTGGCTCATAAAATAGCTTTAAGTAAGCTATTCTCTTATCTTTTATCCTCAGCCATCCCTACTTTGACCTGCATGAAGTCGTATTCCAGTAAGACTGGCCCGTGTCTTGCAGAGCTGACAATGGCAATTTGTGTGAAGAATTTCAAGGAGTTAGAAAGGGTGTTAAATAGATGTTGAATATGATTTATGGATCACTTGAATTTCTGTTCTATTTTACACTCAACACTTTCCAATACACATACTAAATGCAAAAAGTGGTGATTCTTCCATTTTTAAACTTCCACACATATGCATGTTTATCAAGTTTGCATGGAAATAGCTTTGAATAACTTCATGCTCTATATATACAAGCAGAATATTAGTGTGATTAGCAGCTGAATGATTGCATGATGGTTGGTGGGTGTGATTAGCATGTAGTGGGGAGGAGGCTGGTCTGTGGACAAGTTTAGAGCAGGGTTCTGAGTTGAGAAGGGACATGGTGGTGCTGTGGATTAAAGCATAGAAGCCTCTGTGCTGCAAGGTCAGAAGACCAGCAATCGTAAGATTGAATACACGCAACGGAGTGAGCTCCCGTCGCTTGTCCCAGCTCCTGTCAATCTAGCAGTTCGAAAGCATGTAAAAATACAAGTAGATAAATAGGTACCACCTCGGTGGGAAGGTAACAGTGTTCCATGTCTAGTCGCGCTGGCAATGTGACCATGGAAACTGTATTCGGACAAATGCTGGCTCTAAGGCTTGGAAATGGGGATGAGCACCGCGCCCTACAGTCAGACACGACTGGACTAAATGTCAAGGGGAACCTTTACTTTTACCTCTGAGTTGAGAATTAGAGACAGAAAGAAGTGTGTTTTTCGAGTCAGTCAAGAGAAATGGTCTGTGCTAACATTTTTTTAAGACAAAGTATTTTAATGAGAGCCTGGAATGTATGTCTCAGAAGTTGTTTTAATCCTGACACATGAAAAGAGTATGTTTATATTTCAATATTGTTTTACCCTTTACCCTGAACCCTAACTTCCCCTTCATACCACTTACCTGTGGTCCATCAATAAAATCCTTTTTTGTTTGTTTAAGCCAAACTCTGCTCCATATTTGTTTCATATTAAACTAAAAATAAGTTAAGCAGACTACAGACAACAGTAAACCCATGTCACACAAAACTGTGGATTACCAGTAGAACAAAAGTTATTAACTAAGACAGAAAAACTCTTTCATTGAATACCTGAATATAAAGGATTGGGACAAGAGGACTCTGGCTAGGGGACAATAGAAGGGGCAACCCCTAAATCCTCAGCAGTGGTTTTGAAGGGTGGTTGTCCTTTCAGATTAATACCTTCCCTGGCGGCATCAAAGAGTGGTAGCCGGGTTTAAGGCAATAGAAGTTGCCAAGGAGGTGCATGCAACTACCAGAGGAGTGTATAACCTGCTAATCTGAAAATTACAGACAGAGGGTGTGACTACATTGCATTATGCTCCTTCAGTTACTCTGGGTTTAACGCAATGAAAATTGATTCAACATTTCCCAACTTCATGCAGCAGAAACTCACGCTTTTCTTAGAGGAATCATTCATTTTTAAAAGAATTTTTAAAAATTGCTTTCCATTGCACTGTTTTTTGACCCAATTTTCATTGCATGAACAGGTGTGTCACTGTATTCTTCCTGTGTGGGCATTAACTGTGCTGATGTCTTGGTGATGTGTTTAGGTGATGCAGGATGCTGCCCCATTGGGAAATCAGTAATAATACCTGCTGTTTGAACTGTTTCTTCTTTTATTTTTATTTTTTTAAAGAAAGTGTTTGACTTTAGTGCTGCATCACATAGCATTGGAGTCTTGCTGGCTTGTTATTGACATGTGGTTTGCGTTCCATCTGGTGACTACAGCTGATCTGTATGAACAATATGCCAGCTCGTTACTTTTCCTTCTTTTTTTCTTTTTCTTAGATCTGCATTCTTTTTGGACTGGCTTGTTTTATTTTTGTAATGGCTTTTTTATTGTTGCATTTGCATGCTCTGCCAACCTTATTGCACAGGCTGGTCTATAGTTAATAGCAAATTGTCAAAGGAGATGAGAGGCAATTTTCAATTGCAGAAAAACACACTATCTGCAATACTGATGCAGCACTATGCCACTTGGAATTTTAAAAAGGAAAAACATTATTGCAAATTTGAAAGCATTGAAAAAAAGAAACTCCTACTGCAAATGTTTGGAAAAGCAGAAACTCCAGACAAGACAGTTATTGACAATGACGGATTGCAATGGGGAGTAGAACAGACTGATGGGTAGAACAAAGTGTATATCTGGATTTGTTTAAGGTTATTTAAAGAGTGGTGTGTTCCCTGCACCAAAACAACCTAGTTCAATTGAGGATGTCTCATGAGGATGGGAACAGCTACACAAAGACCACATGACATGAATCAATACAATAATATCCTGAGACAATTCTCAGATTTTTTAGGAAATACAGAAGCAATCTGAGTGATTGGACGATAAAATAAGTGAAATTTGAATCCAGAATACCCAATGAGCTTTTATCCAGTAGATAAAAGGAACAGGACCAATCCACTCTGTTAATATAGATCAAATTTTCTGAGAGAATTGATATGAGTGGCGAGATGTTTCTAAATTTTTATTTAATGATTGATTGAATAAACACTTTCTCAACATGATTTGAAAGATATAAATGACACAAAGTGCTCGTGCTTAACTTTCTGAGATACTTAGCATTCAGCCCATAACAAAAAACAAAACAAAACAAAATGGTTGATGCAAAAAAGTAATAAATCTAGAATTTCCCATTATATTACAACAGTCTTACCGGCTTGCTAATGATAGAAGTACAGTAGTAGTCTAATACATCTGGAGGTCACCAAGTTGGGGAAGGCTGCATTAAAGTCATGCATCAGTTAACACATATAGAACCTACCAACTGACTGCTATGGAAGGCTATAGATTGAGATTATGTCTTTTATTGTATTGCGCAGCTTGTGCAGAGTTGAGACTTCTTCTTGTACTACAACTGCTGCCATGCTCGCTGAAATATTCTGGGAGACCAAAAAAGAAACATCTCTTCTCCCGGAGTTTGTAGGACAACTTACCATTGCAAGAACACAATGATGTTTAGATTTCCAGTACTTCATGCCTTTTCTCTCTGGGAGTGATATTACACTACAGAAAGGAAAATGCAGTTCCCAAGGGTGTTTTCATGTCTTTTACAAGTAAAATGAGAATGGGACTTAAAGGTTGGATTATTATTTTTTCATATATTCTAGCTACTACTATTCCATAAACATGTGTTCTTTGCTTGGAGTGGCCAAGAACTAATTAGTAAAAAATTATAAATTCCCAGATCTCAGACTTAAGTGAAGTATCCTGATAAGTGGGAGGAAATGGGGTTTTGAAAGATGTAATAGCATGTAGGTCATAAATATAATTTATCATAGAGTTGTCTGTTATTCACTTAATCAAGGGTTACCATGTTCCAGTGCTCCAAATCAATGCAACCTAATCTGTGTAATAATCAAATTCAACAAAATGTGGCTCCCAGCTCTCAAAAATACAGCGTGCAAGAGGTCAAGGAACTCTATGCAGCCACAAGGACAGGGGATCACTACACACAAAAGACCAGCTAATGACACCCATCAACCACAGTGACAGATAATCTCTTCTCCTTATTACAACAATACACCCACAACAAGACACACTAATCACTCATCTATAGAAAAAAGACAAAGCCTATCTCACAGCCATAAATACTGCACTCCCAAGCCAACTACACCAGAGCACAGAGTGCTGTCCTCTGAAGATGCCGGCCACAGAGACTGGTGAAACATTAGGAAGAACAACCTTCAGAACACGGCCAAAGAGCCCGAAAAACCCACAACAACCAGTATGCAAATTGTTGATATTATGTAAATTGGGTGCATTTTTCCTGCCAGTATGTTTCATCCTTGGCACTGTTTATACTGTATAGTGACCATTGGCTAGAGAGAGCCAATATATTGCAAGCATCAGAGTGCTAGATCTGGAACAGAAACCTTGACTCAGTCATAAAGCTTACCTTGCCGTTCTTTGCAACCAGTTTCTTCTCATGACAAAAAGTTTTCCAGATCCATGAGAATTCCATGGGAATCCCCCCCCCCTCAATGGTCTGCTACTGCCTGATATGCAGGGGGGGAAACATACAGTGAAGTGACATCTAACTGTAGACAACACAAGAAAACATCTAATGTGTAGTTTGTTTCATTTGAAATCTAAGATTCAGCTCATTCTTCCCTCTTGCAAACACTGTTGCTGGGAGCAGAATCTTTTTTTTTCAACACTGGAGATAGGACAGTGTCTTCACCACTTATGAAAGCATCTGATTAACTCAGAGATTTGTAGCACCCCTTGCTACTGCCTCCCCAACATGTGCTGCCTGAGGGGGCTGCCTCTATTTGTCTAACAGTAGAACCGGCTATACTGCTGAGGTTTGATTAGCAACAATACACAAATACCAGTGTTTTGCAAGCTGGTACTCACTACCTAGAAAATCCTGGAAAGGGTAGCCGTAAGTCAGAACTGACTTGATGGCACACAATTATTATTATTAATGAAGTGACCTAATTCATACCTCACAGACTAAGATGTAGATTGGAATATAGTCATATTTCTGATGCCACCCTTCTCTGAATTTGCTATAAAATTCTCTGCTCAAATGTTATGTATAAAAACGTACCTGTTAGGGAAAGCTGTACATAAAAATGTGTAGGTTAGAGGAAACTGCATATGAAATGCATGTATTAGGTGAAAGTCTGAACACAAATAATATGCAGAAGTTTTCAGCTTTTTAAAAAAATATATACACTGATGTAAAATTTGAACAGAATGGAGTTATGGTTACAAGTGATGAAATTTGGAAATAGACTTGTTCATGCATCCCTACTTACACATTCCTGCAAAAAGGCCCACCTGCAATGGCAATTATAGTTCATTAGTATAATTTGTAGAACATGCCATATGCAAAGCTGGATTAGATTCTGATGAAGGATGAGTGAATGCTGGTGGAAGAAACATCTGTAATTTAAGATATGCATATGATATTATCTTACTGGCAAAATGCAGTAGTGACTTGAAATGACTCATGATGAAGGTGAAAAAAAGGAAGTGTAGGAAAAAGACTGTAGCCAAAAAATCATGGTTTCAGAAAAAAAATACATAACTTGAAATTGTTAAAGGTTTTGTGTAGCTTGGTTCAATCATCAATCCAAATGGAGACTGTGGGCAAGAAATCAGAAGGCGACTGAGAGTGGCAGCTATGAAGAAACTAGAAAAGACCATCAAGTGTAAGGATGTGCATTGGAGTTGAAGACTTAGATCATCAATACGAATGTATTCCCAATCACCATGCATGGATGTGAAAGGTGGACAGTGAAGGAAGCTGAGGGGGGGAAATGCCTCGTTTGAAATGTGGGGCTGGAGGAGAGCTTTGTGGACACCCTGGACTGCCAGAAAGATAAACAAATGGACCTTATATCAAGCCAGAACGCTCCCTAGAAGCAAAAATGATTGAACTGAGGCTATTCTATGTTGGGTACATCGTGAGAAGACAAGTCTTGATAGAAAAGACAAAATTGCTTTTAAAAGTTGAAAGCACTCGGAAAAGCGAAAGACCAAATAAGAGAAGAATTGATTCAATTTTAAAAGCCATGGGCCTGAGTTTTCAAGATGTGAGCAGGAGGTTTTGGAGATCACTCATTCACAGGGCAGCCATAAATCTGAGGCAATTTGACAGCACATCACAGCAACAGTCTAATGTGCTTTAATTATTTTAACTAGGCCTGCTTTTTAAAGTGCAGGTGCTCATGGCAGCAGTTCCTATAGCCAGCTTTCCCCTTCCCCAAAGGAGAGATTAGAAAATGCAGGCAACTAGGTCATTGAAAATAATTAAAGGAGGAGTAGGTTATTTGTAAAGTTAATGGCTCTTAATTGCCCATTCAAACCACTCTCCTACACTTTGCATTGTAATAGGGGTAACTTGCAGCACTGTACTGTTCCTGGGGAAATCTGTTTCTCTCTTAGCTATGGCAAAGATTGTAGCTAAGCTCTGAGGGATCAGGAAAGCCTGAGAGGGTGGATGCCCTAGTCCTTCCTGCTCAGAACATAATGGGACTTCCATCATGCAAGCTGTGACACCACTACACCAGAAGCAAGACATGGCTGGATCTGAGTCAGCTTCATTGCCCAACAAGCCACAAAACAGAAAAGCACAGGGCTCATAACATTTCCATACCTTTCCCATTATTTGGTTAACAAATAGCTTTAAAACTACAAAATAATTATTTCATCCTGTATTTTAAGAGCCATGAAAGTCCAGGACCTGTTTTTCTTTAAAAACATGCTAAATTAGTTGAAAAGGAGAGTGTGAGAAGAGCATTGTCAAAGCACAGGCACCAGGGAAAGCCTGAAATGTGATCCCCATCAAACGGTCCTGCAAATGTTATTGTGCTTCCTCTTCTCTCACACACATGTGCAAGTTTAAATAAAGCAGGAGCAATTTAAAATACACTCTTCCCTACCAAACCCTTACTGAATGTAAACAAAAGATTAAACCGAAAAGGTCCAGATGTACTTTGTGTCAATTGCTGGATGATTTCTCTCTCTCCCTGAAATGGAAACCCTTATACATTTAAAATAAGCCACATCACTTAAAAAAGCAAGCTAAGATCTTAGCAATTTTTAAAATGAGGAGGGAGATCATGTCCGTACAGAAACTGGTGATCGATTGCTACAGCTATTCTATAGCTGGGTTGGATTGGCTTTAATTATGTGTGGGTTGCTTTAATGGAATAATAAACAAATAAAGTGCAGGTATGTAGACTGCTGTGTGATTAAAAAAAACCACACACAAACTCTAATATAATTCCTTTGGCATGTATTATGTGACTGAAATATTTACTTCCTACCATTTCATTTGGTGAAAAATCTGAAGTGAAGGGTTGAAGAAGCCAAATCATTCATTCCAGGAGAGAATATCCTTCTGCATAATTGGCCAAGTAATCTTGCATTTGTTTGTTTGTTTACTATATGTCCTACCTTTCTCCAATGAGTTCACAGAGTACATAGTTCTCCGTTCCCTAACTTTTAACTTATAGAATGATAGACTAATTGAGTTGGACGTGCTCCATAAGGCCAACCATCGAATCCAACCCCCCCCCCCCCGCTCAACCCCCTTCACCACAGCCCTGTGAGGTGGGTCTGGAGGAGAGGCTGTGAATGGCCCCGTGGCACACAATCAGTTTCATGATTCAGTGGACGTCTGAATCTGATTCTTGTGAGCCTGAATCCAACAGTCTAACCTCTCTTCAAAGAAATACTGCCAGGCTTCCCAGGGCTGGGCATCTGCCTGCTTCTCCATGCTCAGCTTGTAAATCTGTAAGTAAACAGGCCTTGCAAAAAAAAAAAAAAAAAAAGCACTGTGGCCCCAACAGTCTCTCCTGGGAAAGAAAAGAGAAAAACAACAACAACTGAATCTTCCCATTGCTCTTTTGAAGTCATTGAGCTTGAAAGAGTGTTTAAAGCTGAATGCAGAAGGAGAACAAAACAGCTGAAGTGGCCACCTCCCCCATCATCTTGACGAATGTTCTTCAGTTTACAGAACAGAGTGTATGCAAAATATTGGGCTCAATTCCTACAGTATACAAAATAAAAAAGAAAGAGGCAGTTTCCCCTGGCCCAATAAGCAGAAGCACTGTCTGGTTCCCAAACATCTGTGTGTTCTTATTGCTCAAGGAAGTGTCTAATACAATCCAGAAAGTGATTTTTTTTTCTTTTTTAAAAATGTCAGGCTTCTAGCTCCCCTCTCCCCTCCTGTGTCATCTTAGTTCTAATGCTCAGTCTCCTGCCAGATGCTAACAATTAGCTGTGTAAGCCAGGGGTCCATCTAAGGGGTGAAGTGGAAGGAGTAAGCAGAGCCGCCACTTTGGTGCTGGTGACATGGAAAGGCTGGAGAAACTACAAATAGGCAGAAGCTGGGACTGCCTCTCTTTCAGCTGGTTTATTGCAATCAGGAATAGATAGATCACGAGGGTGAAGCCAGAACTCTGAAGAAGCCATTTGGGTAGCGTTTATGTCCTTTCTAGCAGTCTAAACATTCTGAACCCCTGCTTCCCATCCTTCTTGCAAGGGGTGTTGCTCTGCAGACATATTTTAGGGCAGGCCAGGAACGCTACAACCTATCCAAAAAGCTATTAAATATGAAGGGTCGGGGGGGGGGGAAGGCTTCCTTCTGAAAAGTCTCGCTCAGACAAAAACAACAAAAAGGAACACATGCTTGCACAAAGCAAATTGACAGGGCCAATTAGTTAGGTGGAAAGGTTTTCTGAGGCCCATATCACAATAACATGAAGACTCACCAGCATAAGGTGCCTCTGTGCCTAGAAGCAAACAATGGAATCGTACGAAAAGGAAGCAGGCCTAGGGTGCTTGTATCCTTCACATGTTTATTTTATAATAACTGAATGGGGTATGCCCTAATCAAGCAAAGCTAAGTGTGCTACTTATATACCACCCCATAGTGCTTAAAATATTCTCTGGGCAGTTTTCAGTTTATTTATGCAGGCTGCACATTGCCGCCACTGCCCTCCCCCCCGCCAGCTGGGTACTTATTTATCAACCTTGGAAGGGTGGAAGGCTGAGTAAACCCGGAGCCAGGTACTTGAACCCATTGGGATCAAACTCAGGTCGTGAGCAGAGGCTTGACTGCAGTACTGCAATTTAACCACTGGGCCACAAGGCTCCTCCAAGAATACCATCCAAGGATCATTCACTGAAGTTGGATGGTGAGGGATTCAGGAAATACAGAAGGGAGTACAGTACATCTTTGTTCTCTATCAGGGCATGAAAAGTTCCTTTTGATGCTTTTTTGTAAATAAGGTAATAGTCCATATAATTGTTATTTCTCCCATATAATGAACTACATTTATTCATTTATCATTGCTGCTTTATGGCTAAGAATGCTTTCTTGCAGCATTTTGAGAGGATTTCCCCCATCCATGGTTGTTACAATTTTGGGAAGTTTCCTCTGCAAAAAAAAAAAGTGCACTAAGAATGAAATCCTTTTCTGAAGATTATCTGGAAAGAATTCCAAGTTAAAATCCTTGTTTCCTCATGACACTGACTTGGCTTTGACCAAGTCACTGAGAACTGAATCTGGCATAATATGAAATAATTGTTTTAAGTGCTATCAGGTCACTTCTGATTTACAGCAACCCTAATACTGTATCTGAGATACATGAGACATACAACGAGGGGTTTGCCACCCCCACTGCCACTGCCACCACTTCATGAATCTCCATGACTGCGCGTGGATTTCCACCCAGGCTTCCTGAGTCCTTGCCTGACACTTTATTCACGACACCACACTGTCTTTCAATAAAATATGTTAAAACTTATTGCGCCAGTAGAGACAATGCTCTTTAAACAAACACTTGACTCTGCTGTTGCTAACTTTTATTTAATTGCAGTTTTGTGTGTGTGTGTGTGTGTGTGTGTGTGTGTGTGTGTGTGTGTGTGTGTGTGTGTGTGTGTGTGTGTGTGTGTGTGAGAGAGAGAGAGAGAGAGAGAGAGAGAGAGAGAGAGAGAGAGAGATCTGCTGTATTTAGCTTCTTAAACCATTTTTAATTATTGCTGTATTCAGTTTTAATATATATTGTGCAGCTGCTGAATACTTAGTGTGCTAGCTTTTTTCTTCTAAACAAGAACCACAGGCTGGAGGCTTAAATCACATTGGAGCTATGTTGCATGCGTTTTACTATTCCCTTCACCCTGTGATATTAAAGATGCACAGACACACACATATTCCAGCCCGTATTTGCCCCAGATTCTGGGTTTCCATTGCCTACCTTAATATCTTACTGGACTGTTGCACAGGCAAAATGAGAAAAAAAAAAGCAGTGAAACAAGCCCTGAGGTGGGAAATAAATACAAACGCATTGATAAGGGACATAAATAAATATTCTACCGCAGCTCCTTCGTCTTTATGTTCAGGAAATGATTGAAAACAGAAATATTCAAAGCTGCCTTCAATAACTGAGTCTCCCAGATGCAGTTAATATTAATATTTTATTCTTTTCTTTTTCTCTTTTCTTTTTGTATGGCTTTTGTTTAACCACCACATTGTTGTATGTATTGTTATGAGGGGTCTGTGAGATTTTTAACTGCTAACTTGTAAAATGCCCAGAGTAGTGCTTGTCTTAATGGGATAGTATATAAATCAAATAAATAAATAAATGTCCCTTGAGCTACCCAAGCTAATTTCTATGCAAAGTGCTGAAGTCCCTTCAACTTGTGGTGCTGGGGGACCTCAACGTAGGACCAGTTCAGCACTTCACATCCTTTTTATATTTAAAATGCTTATATCAAGTTTTGAACTGGCATAGTACTATGTACTTCAATGGAGCACTAAAATAGAAACAAAAAAGGAAGAGTTTGGACTATAGGACTTTCTGCAATCTAAAGCCCATTGTACTCGGCAAACCTTGCTGACCGTACAGACACTCTTTGCTGTGACCCAGGTGATCACATATGCCAAATTGAATAAAATAAAGTGCAACCAGAATCAATTCAAAATAAAACAACTCCCAAGTGGGCACCCCTCCCCAGCCAAAAAATAAAAATAGAAAAATGTACATTTAGGGATACCTCATGTATTTTAAATTCAATTTCAATCATGCCAAACCGAACACAAAAACAGTATTTAGTATAGCTGCACCCTCATTTATAGAAAGCTTCAATGTGCCATTACAATCGTACTACTCAAAAATAGTTCTCCAAGCTCTGCTCGCAGTGGCTCTGGATACCATGGCCAGATTGGAGAAGGATGCTGTATGTCACAAGAAGCCCGTAAAGGACTGCGAGATTACACGGTGATAATGGGACAGTGGCAGGTAATATCTATACAAAACAGCTGTTCATCTCATTCAGAAGACTCACCACCTGCAACATTTTTAAAGGAAACCTTCTCATGTGGTGGATTTCTCTCTAGAGATTGTCCTTCCCCATGTGTCTGTGGAAGTTCCTCAAGGGAGGGAGGTATTAATTCTTGTTTTACAAAGCTCAAAATACCTTTAGGTTGCAAGACATGCTGCAGTTCTCTACTGGTGTGTGCCTCTTAGATCACAGTGAATCCATACTGCTGAATATGAATGAGGTCTCTGTGGGGATGGGGTGGAGGGAGGGGAATCCTTAGCTGCCAGGTAACTTTCAGTTCCTGACCCCCTTCCATAACCATTATTTGGAGCAGTCCTGCTTCCTTTGAGAATGTATGAGCATACTATTTACCACATTTGGACCTCAAAAAAAGTCCTATTCGGGTGCCCTACAGCCTGGTGCTATTACTCCATGTAGAGGGGAGCACCAAGCCCTGATGATGCCATCATCATGGTCCTAGTGGTTATAGTACTAGTACTGAAGAGCAGAGGTTCTAGCCTTTGTGAAGTGTCTAAAAGTGAGGAAGGATCCCGGAAAAAACTATACAGGAACAAGACTATTTTCCTCTGCAGACCTGATACTGCAACTGTGAAGAATGTGACAAGGGACTGCGTGGGGCTTAGCATACTCCTCTCAGTTTGCTCACGATGTCAGATAATAGAACTTTGAGTAGGGTTGAAGTCTCAGCTTTCTTCTGAAAATGTCCTTCCCAATCTCAGAGTGCAGAAAAGTAACTTTTTTGGTGGTAGAAGGTTCCCCCCCTAAAGATCTCAAAGGCCAGGGAGGGGGATCATATGGGGAGACATGGTCCTTCCGTTCTTTCTCCCTTTTAGGATTAAGAACAGATTTTTTTTTGCTTAAATATAATCATACTATAAAATCAATACTTCAATTGTACTACTACATCCTATTGTTCTGTGGATAACATAGTAATAATATAAAACAGAAGTATTCTCATGTGCAACCCTCTCCGCCCCCAAAATACCAAAGAATCCTGCCCCAATCCTTATTAACAAATACAGTACTTATGGTAGTGTGGCATGTAAAAAAATATTGTTTATGCAATAAATTGCTACATTTTATGTAAAGCCTGCTCATACTTGCCATACTGTCTGCTTGTTAAAACCAAGTTCCACCATTCTTCCCTGCAACTGTTGCAGGAATCGTCATAGAATTGGAGAATAATTGAGTTGGAAGGGGCCTGTGAGGCCATCAAGTCCAACCCCTTGCTCAATGAAGAAATCCAAACCAAAGCAGATCTGACAAATGCTTGACCAATTTTCTCTTGAATGCCTCCAGCATTGTAGCACTTCCCACTTCCCAAGGTAATTGTGTCCATTCTAGTACTACTCTAACAGTTAAGATGTTTTTTTCCTGATATTCAGCCTAAATCTGGCTTCCTATAACTCGAGCCCATTATTACATGTCCTGCACTCTGGGATGATTGAGAACAGATACTGACCCTCCTCTGTATGACTACCTTTCAAGTATTTTTCGGTTCCATGGCTAGACTCTTTCTTTTTGAGATGTTTCTGAAAGACATAGGATCACCTATGAAAACAGTGTCTATATATCTAGGTGTCCTGGCTAACAACTGTGAAAAGATTTGAAGACCACTGCCTGATGCATTTTTCTTCTGGACAAGTTGGTGGTGAGTCTGTGGTTAATGAGTGAACAGTGATCTGAATGAGTCACTACCATATAAAGATGTAAAATGAAGGAATAAGTTCCTTGAATAAAGTGACACATCTACATGTTGAAAATATCATCTGTACAGTTTGGGCAGCCCATTGACTTCAACAGGGCATGCTACCATATACTGTATGTATGCACTGAATCATAACCTCAGTCTGCAAGTTCTCAAAATGTATGAATCTCATTTGCATTCTATTATACACCTCCCAATGTAAATGCATATAAATATATGCACATATAAAAATAACTGCAATAAAATTGCATCCCAATATATAAAAATAGTGGGTCACTTTCTGGGAACCATCTATTTGTGCTTCTGGATTGAGTTTCTTTGAATTGAAACACAGCTTCATAAGAAGGATTTTAAAAACATTGCTTTGAAACAAAGACTTGATATATATCTGTAAGCCTCTTCTTTAATGAAGAATTTTTTAGGTTTGGTAGCCTGCGAATAAGCCAGCTGCTTCTGAAGGAAGTTTATTGTGGAAGATTAATTGAGACCCTTAGCTGAAACAAATCGCTTGACTGTTTATTGAAACTTCCAGCCAGGGAGAACAAAAGGCAACTCTTTCAGAGAACTGTAGTAGAAGATGAAATCTAAATGTCTCCCAGTGTATCAGCTACATCAAGGGCAGGGTTTACATGCCTCTGAATCACCCCCATCCCATTTCCATCCTGAATTGAAGAAATTCTTCCTCCCATCAAATTATTCCAAACCAAGAAAATCCCTAGCAAAATAACAAACCCAAAATCCTACCCTTTTAAATGAAAACTGCCTTTGATTTATTACCTGTGGTTTGGCAAATCTGTTTCAGCAAGCTACAGGCAATTGTAAGTCAACACTATGTTGGTTATATTAATGAAGGTGGCTCATATGTGCTTGATAGCAGCCCGCAGACCACCATGAATGAAGCAAAGAAGAAAGAATGCCAAATTAACCCTTTGGACTACTCTTCAGACAAAAATATAATTAGGGTGTATCAGAATCTGCTCCCACGTATTTATTGACAAATACATAGTATAATTTGAGTGATAAAGAAGATTGTGCTTGCTCTGGAGAAAGTATGTTTAGGACTGGGAAGAGCCTTATTAATATCCCCTGTGCCAGTTGTTGCCTTCAGTTTGTTTTTTGTTACACTTCCTACTGTGTCTTTAACATGAGGATGACAAATTGAAAGGAAATAGTTGACATTTTCCCCATTAGTTGTTCTTTATGTCAGATCATCCTATATCCTACAAGAGCAGGATCAGGTTTTTGTTTTACTAAAAGACCACCAGCCTGAGTTTTTAAAAATAATTTTTCTTTTACTGTAGTTTAGAAGAAAGCTCCTTCATCCTAACAGTGTTGTCCATTTAGTTCTGTTCTGTTTAAGGGTGATGGCATCTCTTCAACTGATAGTCACCTCTTTCTGTTCCTCACAAATTTCCTGCTGATGACTAGACAGAAAGCTCCAGGAAAATCAACTTGTCTGTTTGTCTCTGTTTGTTTGTTTTCAGTTTTAGGATGTTGTTGTTTTGGGTCTCATCTTGGTTGTCAGCTTAGCAATGGAGGGTCTTACTAATTCATACAACCAAAGGCAGCTCCTCACTCTCCTAGGTAGATACATTGGCAGTGGGGTGGGTGGACTCTCATAGACAACCTGTTTCTCTCAGCAGGCTGCAGTCCTTAAGCCTTTTTTTGTCAATAAATCCACTTAAATCAAGCAAAATATGAGTGTCTCATGGTATTAAATGAAAGTATCTGCCAAGTATATTAAGCCAAGTATCTGAATTTATTTTCAGGCCTTTACAAGGCAATGGAAAATAGATACTGCAATTCAGCAGTAAATGAAATCTAATATGAGGCAATACAATTGTATTAGGGGAATTGCCTTAGTACAAAATCCTATATTTATTTGTTGGCAGCATTTCCACTGTGAAACCGGTGCAGCACCTAAAGGTTAAGGTTTATAAATATCACTGGAGCCATACTCATTTCTCACCTGCAGAATCCATGAAGCCAAACTTCAGGATATGAAATTCACAGATTTTGGTTGGCTTTCCAGCAGTTCTTTTGAAAGGACGTTTGGGGTGATAGAAAGCAGAAGTTTTTGTGTGAGTGGGGGATCAGTGATAGGACTCTCTGGAGCAATATCTCAGTAAAGTAAAATAAGTGGGAAAGGAGGAACAAGCAAGATGGTCATCTTAAAATATGCAACTTAATAAAAGAAAACCACGATCGCCCCCAAATAAATCTGAAATGTGGTCAGCTGCCATGTTTCAGATTTATTGGGGGGAGGCAATTTTCTCTCACTAAATTGTTTATATTTTAAAATGACCATTTAGCTTGTTCCTCCTTTCCCGCTTATTTTAATGGCTGTGCTGGCTGAGATTTTGTGGAAGCAGTCAACTGAAAAAGTAAGTTTTCCACGCTTGGTATTTCAGTGACTTTCAGCATTCACCAATGTGTCTGTGAGTCTTTACATTCACTATGACTGATTGGTTGGTTGGTTTTAAAATATTCCATGCCTCCCATGGCAAAGGAGTTCCACCAAATCTGTGTTAAGGATGACTTACCTGGGACTTACCTGTACACTTGCCTTGCCATTTGTGAATACAATGACTGCCGCTGATAAGACTTATCTCGTACAGCTCAGGCATACCTTTTGCCCTGTATACATTTATGTATACAGTCGCCTGAATAGATTTATGTCCAGAATACCACTCTTCTCTCATTTACATCAGTACAAATCCAAAGGAATGCCAATGCATAGCTGACCCATAGCCATGTTAGAAGAACAGTCTCCTGGTGTATTCTTGCTATCTAAAACAACTGGTACCAAGTGTCACTACGTAAACAATCAGGGCAAAGGAGAAGGGGGTGGGCCAAGGTTAAATATCTCTTTCCCTTTACAAGACCACCTACATAACATTGCAAAGGCTCTGCAACAAAAATAATCTGTCACAATTTCCAGTGCTGGGGAAAATATAAACAAGTTAAGTGTGCTGTTAAAAAGAACATCTGGGGGAACACCAGGCAGGGATGTCAGCTGTTTTTGCAAGCTGCTTTTCAGGCAGGAGCCTCCCTGCTGAGTTTCGTGTCTCTTCTGTCTTCTTCTGCCTTGATTCTGTTGACTAAGGACTGATACAAACACATCTAAATGGCTATTGAAGCCCTTTCTGTGTATTATTAATTTGGAATTGAAAGAAGGCCGATAGCAGCTTTCAGTGTGATACAAGCAGATATACATGCCATCAGAGACGTCATTGCTTTCAAAATCCCTGGTAGGCTTTGCACAAACATTTGTGTGCTTTTGATGTTGATTGAGTTGGCTTCATGCCATTGCCAAAAAAAACAGAAAGAAAAAGAAGAGAACATTGTTATAGCAATTCATAATATAAAATGAGGAGTGGATAGTAGAAACCCATAATCAGCGCACAAGACTTATTGAAGACGTGAGCTATACACTATGGAAATCATGCTGTGTATATATTTAAATATGTACCTATTATATCTAACATTTATATTAGATATGTGTGTTTGTATGTATAACAGATTAGAAGTAAGTAGGTACAATTAATATAATTACCCATACCATTTTTTTTGTCATGGGTCATGTGACAAGTAGTTATCAAATCACAGTAGCATGTATTTTTTTCCCATTCAGGTAAATGTGTGTGGCCCCATTCCAGATCAGAATCATCATATACAAGCAGGAAGGGTTTAAACCTTCACCAGCTGGATTTAACTTAAAAAGTAACCCTCATCCCAATGGTGGTTGTGGGGGAAAAAAGAGGTTACTAACCTGTAACCATGGTTCTTCAAGTGGTCCTCTATGAATCCACATGAATGGATTAATCTGCACCTGCGCAGGACCTTTTGGAACTTTCTAGAGCTTAAAAATTTGTGATTAGTAGGACATTCCCCATGGAGTGCATGCTCCAATCACCTGAAGTCCTCTCAGTTCCTAAAATGTCCACCACTGTCAGAAAGGTAAATAGAGGTAACAATGTGACAGGTGGAACATGTGCATTCGCAGAGGACCACTTGAAGAACCATGGTTGCAGGTAAGTAACCTCTATTTCTTCTTCATGGTCTCTGTGAATGCACACGAATGGGTGACTAGCAAGCTCACTTACTGGTTGGTGGGACATCACATCAAAAGTGAAGTAAGAACAGCTCTGCCGAAACCAAGATCATTCTTGGCCCTGACGTCCAGCCGATAGTGAATGACAAATGCTGAGGGTGTAGACCAGGTGGCAGTTCAACAAATGATAGAGACATCAATACCATGAAGAAAGGTGGTAGAGGTAGAGACAGCCCTGGTGGAATGAGCTTTAATCGTGTCTGGTGGTGGTTTACCTGCTAGCTCATAGGTCAAAGAAATAGTCTGAACTATCCATCCGGACAGAGTCTGTGATGAGGCTGGGGAATCCTTGTGTGAGCCCTGATGACAGATGAAAAGACGGGGAGACTTCCTGAAAGTCTTTGTTCTGGGCACATAAAAGGCTAGGGAGTGTCTGACATCCAGAGTATGAAGCAAGTGCTCTAGATCTGATGTCAGAGAAGGGAAGAGAGAAGGGAGGATGAGAGGTTGATTGAGGTGAAAGTCAGAAACAACCTTAGGTAGGAAGGAAACATCTGGATACAGAGTAACTTTGTCAGGATGAAATTATAGGCAAGGGGCATCAGCTCTGAGAGCTGCCAACTTGCTAGCTCTTCTAGCAGATGTAATGGCAACCAGGAACAGAGGTTTGAAGAAGAGAAGCTTGAAATTGGTAGTGGCAAGTGACTCGAAAGGAAGGTGAGTAAGAGCATGGAGGATGATTTGGAGTGACCATTGTGGTAGTGATGGTCTCTGAGGAGGACGAATGTTGTGGAGGCCCCGGATAAATCTTTGTTTTGTTTCTTTTATCTTCCCAACTGGAAGCTGAATGCTATACTGGGAGTGTGTTTTGACACCTCAACTGTATAACAACATGCATTTACTCTAGCCAAGATAATTACCTAGACTTAGCTGTTTTTATTTTGATTAGAAATTGTAAAGTTATTTAAACATTGTAATCATCTGAAAATACTAATACTTAAGCATAAAAGCTACAACTGTATCCTAATGAAACTTTATTTTCTTAATAAAACAAATATAATTCTTCAACACAGGACTAGTCTCTTGATACAGCAGGACTATAACTAAATCCAGGGTGGATGAAAGAAGATTAACAGTGGCTACTGTAAATAGAGGTCCTACTGTCCTGATTTATAAAGCTGGTGTGTATTCTAAGGAAACACATAGCCTATGTTTTATTGCTTTGGAAGCAATCAAGATTACTTTTAAGGTTCAGGCTTGTCTATGGGGCTTACTACACACCTCTGAGGCCTACAGCAGTGGTCCCCAACCTTGGGCCTCCAGATGTTCTTGGACTTCAACTCCCAGAAATTCTGGCCAACAGAGGTGGTGGTGAAGGCTTCTGGGAGTTGTAGTCCAAGAACATCTGGAGGCCCAAAGTTGGGGACCACTGGCCTACATGACCTATCTCGGGAAATAACGGTTTTGCACCCACAGTGACTCCCTGACCAAGATCATTGTCTCTTTAGGGAGACAGGATCGTTACACTTGGTAACAAAAGGCACAAAATGGTGGGGGGAGGTGGGAGGGAACAAAATGACTGGCTTCAGCTCCTAGGGCAATGGTTGAGTAGCCAAGGTGTTCTTGAACAGCAACTCCCAGAAACCTCCCCAGCAGAACTAGTGGTGAAGGCTTCTGGGGAATACAGACCAGGAACACCTGGGTTACCCAAGGGTAGGAAACCATCCTAGAGTGTAGGTGGCCTGCAGAAATCTTAAAACAGGAGCATTCTAGCTAGGTGATGAGGATACACTGCGAAACATGGCTACAGGTTCCAGACATTCTCTGTAGAACTTTCAAGCGAGCCGTATTTGATTAAGTCGAAGGCGAAAGTAAGAGATAAAAGTAAGGATAAAATATAAGCCCATTGAAACACTGAGATTTGAACTAGGCAGAGGAGATTGAACATATGACCGGTTAATTGCACTTTGTACATGGAAATTGTTTTTCCTCCATTTAATCTTTCAGCCCACTGCTGCAGGAAACAGTTGTGTGTTTTTTAATTGTTAGGCGCCCAATGGTCCATGGACATTAGTCAGAGAATGCTGGCCATCTTGTTCAGCTATGGAGGTAACTGTTCATAAACGCACATACACCCGCCCACCCCATTCAATGGAAGCTGAGAGCACTGGTGCAGGCAGGGGTGCACCCTCTGAGGTGTGAAGAGCAGCACTGTGGCAACAAGCCCAATGCCATCCTGTTACAACACTCATGGGGGAGGGAGGAGATGCAGAAGGAGGGCCAAAAGTGTACTTTCCCCCTACTGCTGCCTGCCTGAAAACTCTAGCTGCTCCTCAGCATTTATATAACTAACCGAGGTAAATCTGGGGTGTGCAGGCAGGTGGCAGCAATAGCCAGTTCAGGCATTAGAGAGTCCCCCTTCCTTTACTCCATCCCCTAAACTGACTGACTGACAATTGGCTGATGGCTAGGATGGCCCTGGAGGCTGCTACCCATTGTTGCTGGTCAGGTGAAATTCATAGCGGTCAGGGGCAAGCTATCTCAAGGACTGCATCTCCCATGATGAGCCTGCTCAAAAGTTAAAATAATCAGTAAAGGCCTTTCTCTTGGTCTTATCACCTTCACAGATACGTTTGATGGGGCCCTCTCCTGTGACTCCACACTTAGGATGGTTTATTGAGCCAGTCAGAAAGCTCAGTGCCACACACAGGGACACCTGCGTTTTAGCCATGCAGAAGGCTAATCTGAACTGGAGCAATCTACAGGGGTGCCTAAGGATTCCTCTTTCGTGCCACCTGAATATGTACAATATATTGCATACAAATTCCAGTCGTGCAAAAGCAAAGGATGTCCAATCATATTAAGTTCCTTTAAAATTCTTTATTTCTCCACCAAGGGAAACCAAGAAGTTCCAGCTGGAGATAATTGGTTTCTTCCTCTTCCTCTTCCTCTTCCTCTTCCTCTTCCTCTTCCTCTTCCTCTTCCTCTTCCTCTTCCTCTTCCTCTTCCTCTTCTTCTTCTTCTTCTTCTTCTTCTTCTTCTTCTTCCTCTTCCTCTTCCTCTTCCTCTTCCTCTTCCTCTTCCTCTTCCTCTTCTTCTTCTTCTGGTGTGAATGATGGAGCAGATGGCTAGTGCTTCTACCAGTTGCAATGCTGGAGGTGGAGATTGCAATGGACTGTTCCAGCCATGTCAAACTCTTCTCTTCACTCTCACCAGCTGTCAACTCCCTTCTGCCGTTAGTGGCTGCAGGCAGGCAGTAGATATATATTGCAAGCACTGACGTTGCTGATCTGTAAGAATTCCTACACTTCCCTGCTGAGGACTAAGTCCTGGCAATTAATGACATAGTGGCACTGAATTTTTTAACAGCAATCTGGCTGGAGACAAAGATGGAATTTGCTTGCTACAACAAGAAAACATTTGCCTTTGTGGCCTGACCCATCACCAGGAGTATACTAAAAACTACCACAGTGGAAGGCAATGAGGAACAAAGGTGGGAAGCAGATGACAGAAAGGCATTTGCTCTGGGATCAGCTGATGATGGGAACAAAGGAAGAGAGGCTCTAGGCTAGGCTATGTTATGGATCAAACCTCATCAGACTGAGGGGCCAGTGTGGACACTGACACCAAAGCAATTTGCAGTCTCTCTGTGATCAGCTAATCCAAACAGAAGCAAAGTCCCAGTAAATGAGAAATATAAAAGTGAAAAGATCTTTTATTACACAGAGAGATGTCAGTGGCCAAGATGGGTGTGATATTCTGGAGGGTGTCTAAAAATGAAACATTTTCAAGCTCTTGTATCATGCAAAATTATGTTGTGCCTGATCTGCAGCCCACGTGGTTACCTAAGAATGTACACCACCTGCAGGAATTATTATTGGGGAAAATGTAATTTTTCCATAAAGGTGACTGATAAAACTGAAAGACGAGGATGCATTTATTGTGCATCAAAACTAACATTTGGTAAAAGTTCTTAAGCCCTCATAGTCAACAAAAGAGTCGGAAAACCTGTACTGGGATACAATCTCAAAAATGATAGAATGATTTCAATACGAATCCACGGCAGACCTTTCAACATCACAGTAATGCAAATTTATGCACCAACCACCAATGCTGAAGAGGCTGAAACTGACCAATTTTAGGAAGACTTACAACACCTTCTAGAACTGATACCAAAGAAAGATGTTCTTGTCATTATAGGGGACTGGAATGCTAAAGTAGGGAGTCAAGAGAAAAAAGGAAGAACAGGGAAGTTTGGCTTTGGAGTTCAAAATGAAGCAGGGCAAAGGCTAATATTTATTTGTTTGTTTGTTTGTTTGTTTGTTTGTTTGTTTGTTTGTTTGTTTGTTTGTTTGTTTGTTTGTTTGTTTGTTTGTTTGTTTTACTAGATTTATACCCCGCCCATCTAGACTGGGTCTACTCTGGGCAGCATTACAAAATTTTAAAACAATAGAACCAATAAATATGTAAAAATCCAAGATGTAAAAATGTAAATATTAAGATGCAGCAGGAGGGAAAGCCTGCCTGAATAATCATGTCTTATCTCTAAAGATGCCCAGAGAGGGAGCTAGGCGGATCTCTACGGGCAAGTTGTTCCAGAGGCGAGGGGCCACTGCCGAGAAGGCCCAGTTCCTCGTTCTTTCCTTCCGGGCCTCCCTCGGAGTTAGGCCCCTCAGTCGCCCAGCCTGGCTGGAATCAGTGTCTCTGGCAGAACTGGGTGGGAGAAGGCGCTCTGCCAGATATTGAGGTCCTAAACTGTTTAGGGCTTTATAAGTAATCCTAAGAACTTTGAAATCAATACTGTCAAGAGAACAAGCTGGTCATCATAAACACTCTTTTCCAACAACACAAAAGGCGACTCTACACATGGACATCACCAGATGAGCAGTACCAAAACCAGATTGATTATGTTCTCTGCAGCCAAAGATGGAGAAGCTCTATACAGTCAGCAAAAACAAGACCTGGAGCTGATTGTGGCTCTGATAATCAGCTTTTTATAACAAAACTCAAGCTTAAATTGAAGAAAAGTAGTGAAAACCACTGGGCTAGTCAGGTATAATCTAAACCAAATCGCTTATGAATACACAGTGGAAGTAAAGAACAGATTTAAGGAAGTCAATTTGGTGGACAGAGTGCCTGAAGAACTGTGGATGGAGACTCGTAACATTGTACAGGAGGCAGCAAGAAAAATCATCCCAAAGAAAAGGAAATGCAAGAAAGCAAAGTGGCTGTCCAATGAGGCCTTACAAATAGCAGAGAAGAGAAGGGAAAGAAAATGCAAGGGAGATAGGGAAAGTTACAGAAAATGGAATGCTGGCTTCCAAAGAATAGCAAGGAGAGACAAGACGGCCTTCTTAAATTAACAGTGCAAAGAAATAGAGGAAAATAACAGAAAAGGAAAAACCAGAGATCTGTTCAAGAAAATTGGAGATATTAAAGGAACCTTTTGTGCAAAGATGGACATGATAAAGGACTAAAATGGGAGGGACCTAACAGAAGCAGAAGACATCAAGAAGAGGTAGCAAAAATGCACAGATGAATTATACCAGAAAGATCTGGATGTCCCAGACAACCCAGATAGTGTGGTTGCTGACCTTGAGCCAGACATCCTGGAGAGGGAAGTCAAGTGGATCTTAGAAAGCATGGCTAACAACAAGGCCAGTGGAGGTGATGGCATTCCAGTGGAACTATTTAAAATCTGAAAAGATGAAACTATTAAGGTGCTACACTCAATATGCCAGCAAGTGTGGGAAACTCAGCAGTGGCCAGAGGATTGGAAAAGATCAGTCTACATCCCAATCCCAAAGAAGGGCAGTGCCAAAGAATGCTCCAACTACCGTACAATTGCACTCATTTCACACGTTAGCAAGGTTATGAATCCCAAGGTGGAATTAAGATTGCTGGGAAAAATATCAACAACCTCAGATATGCAGATGGTACCACTCTGGTGGCAGAAAGTGAGGAGGAATTAAAGAACCTCTTAATGAGGGTGAAAGAGGAGAGTGCCAAAAATGGTCTGAAGCTCAACATAAAAAAACCCTAAGATCATGGCCACTGGTCCCATCACCTCCTGGGAAATAGAAGGGGAAGATATGGAGGCAGTGACAGATTTTACTTTCTTGGGCTCCATGATCACTGCAGATGATGACAGCAGCCACAAAATTAAAAGACACCTGCTTCTTGGGAGGAAAGCAATGACAAACCTCGACAGCATCTTAAAAAGCAGAGACATCACCTTGCCGACAAAGGTCCGCATAGTCAAAGCTATGGTTTTTCCAGTAGCAATGTATGGAAGTGAGAGCTGGACTATAAAGAAGGCTGACTGCTGAAGAATTGATACTTTTGAATTCTGGGGCTGGAGGAGACTCTTGAGAGTCCCCTGGACTGCATAGAGAACAAACCTATCTATTTTGATGGAAATCAATCCTGAGTGCTCACTGGAAGGACAGATCCTGAAGGTGAGGCTCCAATACTTTGGCCATCTCATGAGAAGACTCCCTGGAAAAGACCCTGATGCTGGGCAAGTGTGACGGCAAGAGGAGAAGGGGACTACAGAGGACGAGATGGTTGGACAGTGTCATCAAAACTACCAACATGAATTTGACTCCACTCTGGGAGGCAGTGGGGAGGCAGTGGAAGACAGGTGTGCCTGACCTGCTCTGGTCCATGGAATCATGAAGAGTTGGACATGACTTAATTACGAAACAAAAAAAGTTCTTAAAGGAACAATAGCTATTAAATAAGGAAATATGTACTTTGAACTAATGTCTTGTCACTGTTGTTGAAGCAACTGCCACATCACCAGAGGTCACTGAAAGGACCTCTATAACCTGATTTACATATTGTTGTACAGCTCTCCCTTCTCTGACCAGGTTCATTTATTACTTAATTGGGTGTTGTAAAAAAAAAAGGCTGAGCAGTTAGGTTGTGCTCTTTTCTTTCCTGAATACCCCTTTCCCTCTGTGTGAGTCATTCTGACCACAGCTGTTCTGAGCAGTGTGTTGGGCTAACCCCCTCTCAAGTAAAGCTGAGGTCAAAAGTTGGAAAACACTGTTAATCTTCACTGCTGTTTAAAGTCTACAAGAGAGAGAGAAAAAAGAACTGGCTGTATTTGTTAATCTCTACCTTGAAGTCTTAAGAGAATATGTTATATTAATTATAATCCTCAAAATGTGGTATTCCTCAAAACCTACACTGAAGTTTTATAGTGTGCTTAACTTTTGGCACAATCTTAATTGTGTAACCAACAGATAAAAAAGTTAATACCCAAATAATAAAACAATATAGGATTGCTAGAAAAGCAGGAGATAGGCTTAGGGAAATGGACAATATTGGATCTGAGGTAGATGTAATAGGAATCTTGACTTAATCTAAAGCAGGCCCTGGGACAGACTAACATGGCTACTCTTTTGGAAATTGACTCTTTTGGAAATCTGGCAGTTATATTGCTGTGGTACCACTATAACATTTGAGGACTGTACAGCAAAATTTTATCAAACATTTTTGGAGGGACATCAAACTTCTAGGTTCTCAGTTTACTCTGAGAGGACCAAGCTGGATCTGCGCATAACAAAGAACAAGTACTCGCAGAGGTAGAGGACTCTAAAGAAAATGTGGGCAGAAGGCTGTTAAGAAAATCTGTACTCTCAGTGGCAATCACACATGGGTTTTAATTCTCCAGCAGGCTGTCTTTTACATAAGGGGTCATGCACTCAGTTTCACAGCTAGTGTGTGATCATGCAAAGGAGAGCTCATCAGAAGGAGGGGGCAGACACTGGTGTGATTGCTCTACCATATTTGCATAAACCAAAAGGACTCTAAGATATACCGTTTCTGCAGGAGAGCCCAAATTATGAAATTCATATCTTAGATTCGACATGGACCGCTACAGAATGGATTTATGCACGCTATTCCTACCTGCTTTGGTTTTATTGTTTTATGCCCTGTTATCTGTGGATGAATTCAGATGGAATGATATCCCCCACCCCATATCATAACTGATGCTTCTTGGAATCAGGAGAGGACAGATCTTCCAAGAGTTTCTAACCACACTTATTCGCAAAATGCCACTTTGCTCTAAGAAGTCAGCATCTTTAAAAAAATTATTCCAAATTATTTCAAAAACCTTGAATAAATTATTTGAAATTATCTTCTCTGCTGGACTGTTGTTGTTTACAGTAGATTAGTGAAATCACTGAAAGTTTCTGATCTGAGCCCTTTATGGTAGAGGCTTAATCCACTGCTATTCTGCTTTGAAACTCCTCTGTCTTTCACAATAGCCTTTTCAGAAATAAGGAAGAGTCTCTTTAATCCTTAAAGGAAAGATCTTCTATGCTGGATTTTCATTTTGGTTGGTTGATCAGATGCTTGGTTAATGAATTAGCCCTAATCTTCTGGCCCAAGAAGTTCTTGCCTCCTGGGGTGAACAGAAAAAGAAGAGGACAGGTTTCCTCTGCCTTTAATAGTTGTATGAAGGAAGAAATTTCAGTATATATCGCTTGCATTAAAAGCTGGTGTTGTGCCTTCAAGTCAGATCCAAATTACAGTAAATAGGGGTTTTAAGGAAAGCAAGATATTTAAGGCATGGTATTACCAGTTTCATACACTCAGCGAATTACTGTGGCTGAGTGGGGATTCAAACCCAGGCCTCGCAGTGGGCATTCCATTAAAAGCTGTACCTGCTGAAATTTCCTCTTTTAGGAAAATATTAAGGAATTCTTTCCTTGTTTTGATCTAGTCAACCTATTGCCACCTGAATTCTACCCTAGTAGGGGACACCAATAGGGGGCATTTCTTTACAAAATCAAACCAGGATTTATGTCACTGTTTGTCACTGCTGATATTGATTAATCATGTGTGCCATCTGGACAGCAGGAAAATACTGATACAATCAATGCATAGTATATATAGGGGAACAAATGCTCTTTCTGGATTATCCCTCAGTTTCACGTATATTATACTGCATGAGGTAACACTTTTTGGGCTTCGCATGTTGTAAAAATGTTAATGTTACCCTTCAACATAACTCTCCAGTCTTCCTTATACAATAGATAACACACGCACAATAACACAGCAACGATATCAATAATTATCAGAAGAAGGCAGTTTAATTAGAAAGATTTAAAGAAACCTAAGAGATTCAATCTGTGAAGAGGTCACTGGAGGTGGCCCAACAGGCTCTATACAGTAGATTAGTACATACTGTATGGTACAGAGGGAAAGGCAGCTACGAACACCTTATAGGCAATGAAATGTTGCCCCTGCTCCTGGATCTGTTCCCTCTGCTAGCTGGGTTGCCAAAAATAAGCACTGTCAAACTGTCAAACACAAATAGGATAACTGTGGAAGTTTTGAAGCAGAATTTGGAATGGTAAATTAATTCCTTCCCCCAAACAGGTCCCAGAATGCCCTCCATCATGCCCACAGCCAAGTTCTTTTTGAAAGTGCCAACTCACCTACAGCATCTTTGAAACCGGAGCTCAGATTTGTTTGGATGGAATGTAAAAAGACTGGGCAACACACCTATGAAGACAAAGCACTCTGCCCACAACTGGGATGGAGCAGGTTTACAAAAGAAATCCCCCATCACCACCTTTACGTTTCCCTGTTCCTCACGTTGGGAAATTTGTAAATGCAGCTGGAGACCTATGTAAAATATTGATCTGGAGTCTTGTGCTTCTTGCATCTCTGCCGTTTCCATTTCATTTTGTAGCCCAGGGCCTTCCATCCTGATTAGAAGTGTCCCTCGAGACTGAGATTCACTGACTGGTCATTGATCTAGAAATGAAACTCATTGACTCATAAATATAATTCACTAAAAATAAAAGCAGTGCCCTCTTTGATGGAATTCTATTTGTTTGTTCTGCCTAGCTGTCCAAGCTGAGGTCCCATTTTGCCAGATGTGACTCCAACAAAACAAAAGGCAAGAAAAGTGGGGGGGGGGATAGTTCTACGTTGCAACATGTTCATTTTCTAACAATGTATTCAGGCTGAAGAAACACACTAGAATTACTCATTTAGATCATGTCATTTCAGATTAATTGCCTCAACGTTCCCTTCTGCAGAGCTGGATTGGTCAATATGTCAAACCAGCCAAAAGTATTCATTACAACGATGGGCTAACAATAGCCCTTGAGACTACAGCAACTTTCCTCTTGAACAACCGCCAGGTGATTTTCGCCAAGAAAAGATGGGCAGAAATCCAGAGCCATGGCAAAAGAAACAGAATAAACAAGAATTCCCATGCCATTTGCCATGTCCGCAGATAAAATTAATGGGCATGTCCCAGCCAAAGCGTTTCTAAGCTTCAGTGACTTCAAGGGAGAAAGAATTAAGCATCTGCTTACATCTCCCACACTAAAACCAATTGTATCAGAGGAAGTTGTGTACGAGGTGACCAATTAACATGTGTGAAAACTGATCATTGTGCATTTTCACCATGTATCATGGAAAATGTACGCACAACATGTCCATGAAGATGAATGGTAAACATTTCCCCATTGATATGGGTACTCTTCTACAGGCTTTGAAAGGTATGCATATGCATATCTCAACAAAATTCTGTAAAATTATCCAGGCTTTATGCATGATCTCTGACAGGCCTTGGGGAATGTGATGTGCTTATCTTGACAGGGCTCTGCATAATCTCTGCATAATGTGCACAGTTTCCACCAGGCTAGGAGGCATATTCATATTTCAACAGTTTTTTCTAAATCATTCACCTAACATTATCAAAACACAAACACACCTCAAAGTGCCTAAGATAAGTGTGTTTAAGTTCAAGTCACCTTTAAAATGTAATGGCTAAGACTGAGAAGACAGTTGAACATGGGCCTTCCTGAGCTAATGCTCTAATCAGCAAAACAAACTACAGTTATGTTTGCTACAGAACCAAAATGCATAAAATTGTATCTGAAGTTGTTAAGTTTTGCTAGAACAAGACCCATAAAGCTATGGACACTCTGGTCCTCTTCTGTCTCTCCCCACTTAATAAAATAGTTACATAGCTCTCTAGTACGTGAAATGTACATTTCTAAAAAGACCTGAGCATTTCACTGTTCTCTTTCTGCAACAGAGCTGTGTGTTACACAATGTACTTGCGAAGTTCACATATTATAAATACATGTATGAAAACAGCAGCCACTCATCTCCTCCACCACTTAGCATAAGACAACAAAGACTGAATAAGGTTCTTGTTGTTTAAATATGTCCCCCCCCCCATATTTACTAGATCTATTTTTAGATTCCTACTCATAGATGCTCTATCTTCTTCCCTAATCTTGGTTACTTCTTCCTGCTTCTTGCCCTGCTATCTTCACTAGGGAGAGCAACAGATCTGCAAGCACATATGCCAGTTCTAAGCACTTCCATTATTATTCTCCCCCTGCATGATCCTTCAAATGGATTCTTTGCCATAATAAAGAGTAAACTGGGATTGTTGGAGGGGGCTTGCTCCAGCTCCCTCTTGAGCTTGACAAGGTTCAGGAGCTTGAATCTCTAGACTAGCTATTTCTATTGAATAGTCACATATCCTTTATTAGGCCACTGCACTTTGTCCCTCAAATACTAAATGGTTCTATCATTTATGCGACTGTGTCTGAAATTCCCCTGGCCCTGCAGGCAGCTGCCAATGAAGATGCGTGAATGAGAAAACTCAAGAGTGCAAGGAAAACAAACCAGACATTACTAGGGGGAAAGGGAAGGAGAGACATGATATGACTAATTTCAACAACAGTAGCAGAGAATTGTGTTGCGTGCTTACCTGTACAAGAGAAGGGCAACCAAGTCTGCTAAAATGCAGCAATCTAAGTAAGCCCTTATGCCCAGTGTGGTATAAAGTAACAGGTTAGAACTCAGAAGGCCTGAGTTTTATTTCCCATTCAACCATGGAAGCTCACTGGGAGTGTGGAACTGGTAAAAAAAAAAAAAAAAAAAAACTCTTCTTAAATATCTCAGTTACCTATTTGGGTTGCTGGAAGTCAGTTCCAACTTGACAGCACACAACAACAAAATACAGTGGTGCCTCAACTTACGAACTTAATTGGTTCTAACTCGAAATTGGTCATAACTCGAAATGGTCATAAGTCGAAGCACCATTTCCCATAGGAATGCACTGAAATGCAATTAGTCCATTCTGGCCGAAGAAGAAATCACCAACCCCCCCCCCCCCGAAACACTGCAAGACCCATCGGAAATGTGATTCATCCATTCCGGCCAAAGGGGGGGGGGGAAGAGAAATGCAAGCAAAGTGTGCAAAAGCCATCGGAAACTCCCAAAAAAGCAATGCAGAAAGCAAGCAAACCGTGCAAGACCCATCGGAAATGCAAAAAAAGCTAAGCAAAAAGCAAACAACCCCCCAAGGCCCATCAGAAATGGGGGGGGCAAAAAGCAATAAATCCCCCAAGACCTATCGGGAATCGGGGGAAAACCCAAAAAGCAAACAAACCCTCCAAGACCCATTGGAAATGGGGGGGCTCCAAAAAGCAAACAAACCCCCAAGATGGGGGGAAAACACACACCAAAAAAACCCACAAACCCCACAACACCCATCACAGCATAGAAACATAATCCCACCACCCAGCCCAAAACCACACTGCAAAACCCACCCAGAACAGTTTTTAAAAAGCAGAAAGCAGCACCTTACCATACTAGGAAGTCTGAGGCCTCCTCCGATTGCACTCACTCTAACCTTTGGGGTGAAAGAGCTACAAAGAAGCAGCCTCTTCGCCTACCAGCAGTTAGCAATTTGAATTCCCCGCCTTTCCCCTCCCCCCTGCCTTTTGTTGTTGTTGTTGTTGTTGTTGTTGTTGTAACTCGACGCTCCAGCCGCAAGTCAAAGCAATATTTTGCGACCGGAGCTGGTTGTAACTCGAAATGGTCATAAGTCGGGATGTTCTTAAATTGAGGCACCACTGTAAGCTCTAAGCCGTGGGAAAAAGGTAAGACAATGTGTTTGGGCTGGCCAGCCTATGATGGCATACGTATATGCAAACACTTGGTTTTTTTCAGAGGAAGCATGACTATTGCCAAGCAGTTTAGGGAACATGTGGCAAACATTTTAATCACAAACCACTCTGGATAGCGATATCTGGAAAGCAACCGCAGATCATTGACACAGTAAATCAGAACTGAAGCACATTTTAAAAGCAATTTTGATTGTTTTGAATGGGCTCTGAAATCAGCTGCACAAACACCACTCCTTTATGGGACCAAAGCCAGATTCAAAGACTGTTTGAATGGTTGTATTTTACAAATCCTTCAACATGTGGGAGGAATTATAAGAACAATAACAAGAGATTAAATTCAGTTTTGGCTAGCAGTGCTCAAATGGTCTTCAAACAGGCAAGTCTCAGACTCACAATTCTATTACAATTTTCAGCTGAGGGTCTCCAAAGGCATTTATAGGTCTGAACATATCACAGAGCTTGGGGCATCCCATGGCCCAATGATAAATGGTAAAAGCTGAAGTACAGGAAAGTTTAGTGGCTTGCTAGAGGCCACACAAGAAGTGTTTGCTCAGCCAAAAATTATGATTTATAGGTCAACTCTAGGCCAACTCCACACTGCGGCAATGTTTCCCTAATTTTTTACTTTATAGTAAGCATAAATATATAATCATGAGTCAATGCTAATCAAATAAGTATGTTCTTAGAAAACCTGCAGATGCACCCTTGTGTTCCATTCGTCATGTCTAATCCAGGGGTTGGTTTCAGCATGATGATGTCTTTTCAGTCCTCTCTAACTTTGAATGATGGAAGAGACAAGAAATGGTAGGAAATCTTTGGTCGTATTTAAAGTAACCTCTCCAAAGTTGGACCACAGTTTCCACAATCCAAGACAGCATGCCCAGTAATCAGAATGATTGGAGTTGTAGTCCAAACAACTAATGCATTACATTAGAAATGTCAGGCAGATTTGAAAGAGGGGAAAAATGGTGCCTTATACAACTGTTTTAGATCACTACAATTAAGTAGCGATTTCTAATTCATTCATTCACTTATTCATTCATTCATCCAATATTTGATCTTGCCTTCATGTAGGACTCAAGGTTATTCACAACATAAATTAAAACAGATGAAGTTAAAAGGACAAGTTATAATATTAGAAAATAATTCACTAAGTCATCAATTTTTAAAAAAACATTGAGTTAAAACAATTTAAAATCCATTTAACAAGAACAAAAAAAGGAGTAACATGCACCTTCCTCAACAACCAGTGAACGGCCAAATTGCTATTTGTGTGACAAGGCTTTTACCTGCCCATGGAAGGAGAGAAGGAAGGGTGGCAGCCTAGCCTCTTTTGGAATGAAGTGCCACTGCCTGAGAGCAGTCACCAAAAAGGCCCTCTCTTGTCTTCTCACCAAACAGTCCTAAGAGGTTGGCAGGACTGAGGAAAATGCTCCCCCCAAAGATCTCAAGAGCACATGGGAAGACAAATGTCCTTCAGAAAGAATAGCCTTAGCTGTGGGCATGATGGTGATTACAAATTCTTCCCTGACTTATGCTCATTCAGTTGATTACTTGAAGAGATCCCATATGCATACAGCTCACTTTCTGAGAATTACCTAACAGTATACACTGAGCCTGCAGATGTACATTTTTCCAAGTACACAGAATCTGTTGATGTCTAACTATACAGTACATGTAGGTCAGGTCAGGAGAGGGCCTGCTTCTACAAGGTGGTACTCTAGTCTGTACACCTTCCTTATACATGGTCACATCATCTGACCAAAGGGTTTATGATAATCTATTTATCCACATAAGTACAAGCTGAGCTGCTACTGGGTGTAAGGAAGAAAATTAAAGGCAGATAGTACTAGAACCATAGTAACCCCATTCCAACATTTCTAGTAAAAACTGCTCTTCAGCCAGAAGTCTTTTAGCTACCTGATAGTCTAAATGCCTTTATGTGCCCTTATCTTCAATCTTCCTTTGTCTCTTCGCAGGGACAAAAGCAGGTAACTTTTGTTCCAGATACTTTGATTACCTGATGTCCCATTTTTAACTTCATGGGACCACACCAAGGGGAGCAGTTTTGCATAAATAATAGAATGATATGTCTGCAACAGTATGAAAAGGCAGACTGGTCTGCTGGAGTTCAATGCTAGACATAAAGATGGAATAGAATTGTATCAATGCAATTTTGGAAGAATTTTTTATTCATTCATGTGAAATGCTGAGATATTACTCTGTACAGAGGCACCTCAAGCATAATATACACTCTTCCCAAGGATTCTTATCCAGTTAGAGTTGTTCCTTCTGAAACTATAGAGATGGCCTGCCAGAAACTCTTATGTCACAGCAATGTCATTTTTTTTCTTTTGCAACTTCTTCTTTCTTTGATGTTTGCCATATTCTGCAAAATAGTACTATTTTTCAGACTAAAAGATGTTCACATGGACAAGCATCCTGTGAGCTTTCAGTTCGCATAGAATTCTATTATAAGGTAGATCAGAGATTTCCAACCTTGGGGTAATCAAGGTGTTCTTAGACTGCAACTCCCAGAAATTCCAGCCAGCATAGCTGGTGGTAAAGGCTTCTGGGAATGGTAGTTCAAAAACACCTGGGTTACCCAAGGTTGGGAACCACTGAGCTAGATGTTCCCTTAAAAGTGTGAAGGGATGTTGATGTTGCAACAGTTGTATGACATTAAGCCATTACATGCAGCTTGTTTGAGTCTTATGATTCTACTAGAGGCAGTTTTTATAAATATACTTACTACAGAATTGTGTCCTATCTTAAAATCTCAGGTAATCCACACTGGGACAGAAAAAATACAGAAAACCTACCAAGCACTATAATAGAAAACAGAGCTTCACTTCTTTGGCTAAATCTGAGAGCTTATGGAACGAGACATCAATAAACTGACATGGGTATTTAAACATAGTAGTTCTGTCATTTTCGAAAAGCTCTAGAGGGATGAAGCTGGTGGTTTAAAGGACAGATCCCATCTATTGTTCAGCTCAGCTATAATTTAGTGGTCAGGAAATATAGCGGAGAGACCAAACTTCATCTTCAAGATGCTAACAACCCAGGACTTTGGAAAATTACTTTTTTAGACACAAATATATATATCTCCCTATCACCTTATTGCTAGGTCCTTGTTATTATTTCCCACAATTATTTCCCATAAAAAGATTAGCAGAGGCTGGACCAGAGAAAGAAGGAAGGATTGGCAGAGGTGGGACCAGAGGAAGGAAGGAAAGAAGGGGGGTTGTGGGCTGGAATACTGTACAAATCACATCACATCCAGCATGAATGGAGATCCCCCCAAATCAATCTGCAACCCCTGTGTGAACACTAAATGCAATTTCAAATGTAATATAGCCTGCAAATCAAACTGTAATAATTTTTTCTATGGAGTGGCACCCACAGTAGAAGCTGCAGGAAAAGCCAGTTAAAAGTGAATGAAATGGGAGCCAATATCACTGAAGAAACTATTATCTCTTGCCCTTTTCCAAAACTGCCTTCATTTCTGTACACGCAGAACTTAAAAATATTTTAAAGGCAAGATAATTGAGTGAACAGCATTTGATTGGCTGATAGAACATCTGATGTTTGTATTTCAAGCATGGGAAGAAATAATGACCTCATTCCAAGGAAAGGGAAACATGTATTGTGATTCTGGATTTGTTTGTTTGTTTGTCTGTAAAATGTGGAGCCTAAGGGACAGAAAAAGCAGGGAACAGGATAAGAGACTTAAATTGATCAATCATTTATGTAAATAAAAAAAAAGTATGTTGCCTAAAATGATACAAAATTTCTGCCCTGATTCCGTCAAATGTTAATACATAACACAAATTAAAAAGAGAAATTGAAATATCCTTTCAGGGGAGTCTGGCCCTATTCTCATTATACATAAAATAGATTTAGCTGTGAAGCTTGTCCCCAAGTAAATGTGTAGTTTTTAATATATGTTTTTGTTTCAATTACTGTACATCTAGCTTTCCTCAATATATGGCTTGCTTCTTCCCCATTTTGTCTCATAGCAATCCCATGGGCTGCTCACACTGCTTACACAATGTGTAATTGGTCCAAGGTCACCTTGTGGTGTTCAGTCCCAGGTGTCTGAGGAAATGGACTCATCCATGGAAGTTCACATTAAAACATAGCAGATAAGGTTTAAAGCGTCACAATGTTTTTGTTTTCTTTATTTTTTTTCATTTGTTTTAGCCTGATGGCCAGGTGGGGAATTTCATGTTCTCCCGAGTTCTACTCCAAAACTCTAATCACTATACCACACAAATTATCTTCAATATGCATAGTTTCTGCTTGGTCTTATTTACGTTCATTTGAACATCACTTCCCTTGTATTCCCTAGGTTATATACATAGGGAAGTGTCAGAGGCACAGTTACTTAGACATAAGCATTACAAATTCACTTCTGAGTGAACTGCGTAGGACTGATTCTGACGATTCTACTATTTATAATGGATATATATTCTCTGTCTTGTCTACTAGAGGCAATGTACCTCAATAATGATTCAACAGAACTCAACTGTAGCTTAGAAGGTAAGAAAAACATAGATTTCCTAACTGGAAAATGAAGTTGATTTGACTACTAAACCAGGGAAAGGAGTTAATCTCCTGTCCTACTCATTGTTACACATATATGTCACACAAGACGATAGAATAAGAAGGATTCACTGCTGAAATCCTGTTGGCACAGATCAACATGCACAAGGCTGATGATAGTGTCAGCAATGGCCTTTTATTGCTAATTAAAAGTTTTCATTCCATTGCCCCCCCCAAGGTACCTTCTTGGAATCCCTTTTATCCTGGGGAAGACCTTGGAAATCTCAGGACTGAAAATCACCACTGCTAGGATCAGAACTGTTTGCATAGATTTTAATATATTGAGGATTTCCCACTCCTGTCTCAAGGCTGCAAAGGTTTCCTTGGGATGAAAAGGATCCTTAGGGAGCCACAGAACTGGGCTCATGGGGGATTGGAAACTGCAGCAATAAAAGTCTGCAGCTGATGACATCACCAATCTTGTAGGGCAGAGCTGCACCAATAGGATTTCAACCACTAACACTCACAAGTAGACCCAGCAATGAATGTTGCTGTGCAGTTACCGTGTTTCCCTGAAAGTAAGATTGGATCTTATATTAAGTTTTGCTCTAAAAAACGCATTAGGGCTTATTTTCAGGATATGTTTTATTTATTTTTTTCATGTACAACAATCTACATTTATTCAAATAGTCATGTCATCTTCTTCTGGTTGCTGCACAGTGGTGGAGGGCAGGATTTCACTTAACTGGGGCTTATTTTGGGATTAGGGCTTCTATCATGAGCATCCTGAAAAATCATGCTAGGGCTTATTTTCAGGTTAGGTCTTATTTTCAGGGAAACAGGGTATGCTCTATTTCTATTTATTTAACTTATATGCCACCCACACTACCTAAAGGTCTCTGGGTGGGTTACAACATTTAAAATACAATAAAAAGACAAAATACTTAAAATGCAATTAAAATATATACTCTAAAAATGCCATCAGGACCCACAGCTGATATTATTTCAATTAAAAGTCTTCTGGAACAGAAAGGTTTTGACCTGGTGCCGAAATGTCATCAGCGTCAGCGCCAGACGAATCTCAGTTGGGATGGCATTCCATAGTCTGGGGGCAGCTGCCGAAAAGGCCCTTTCTCTACAAGCCATCCCTCTTACCTCCTTGAGGGATGGCTCTTTGAAAAGGGCCCCCTGGCTGGATCTTAACTGCCGGGTAGGCTCATATGGAAGGAGGCCGTCCTTCAGATATCCAGGTTGATATCCTTCAGGTATCCAGGATGGAAGCAAATGGTTGAAAGCTCTTTATTGCTTCCATCTCCTCTTCCCACCTCCTTTTCCCATTTTCTCCCTGATAACATTGCATTCCATGAACATACTTAGTTTTATGTATTGGCGAAGGCTTTCACGGCCGGGATCTAATGGTTGTTGTGGGTTTTTCGGGCTCTTTGGCCGTGTTCTTAAGGTTGTTCTTCCTAACGTTTCGCCAGTCTCTGTGGCTGGCATCTTCAGAGGACAGCACTCCCAAGCCAACTACACCAGAGCACAGAGTGCTGTCCTCTGAAGATGCCAGCCACAGAGACTGGCGAAACGTTAGGGAGAACAACCTTCAGAACACAGCCAAAGAGCCCGAAAAACCCACAACAACCATACTTAGTTTTCCTTAGACTGACCCAAATTCTCTTTAGGACTACCTTCCACAGTTCTATCATCATCATCATCGTGATTATCATCATCACTATTTATTTAATAACGATTATTATTGTTTGCTCTTCTGGAAACTCTGGGGTTTCCCCAAGCATGTTGGCATTTCCACCTCACATTAAAATTTTGCCCTGAGGATTATTTTTTAGGGATTAATTTGTTATTGATATACTGTATACACTACATATGACATAGAAATAAGTGTACTAACCAATGTGTACCCTTCCAGATGCTGTTGGGCTGAAACTCCCATGAGCCCTAGACAATGGAATGAATGTCAAGAGACAGCAGAATTGTCTAGAAACATCTGGAGGACCACTAGTTGTCCACTCCTGAACTAAAGTAACAGTAGAAGCCAGCCATTGAAAATGTATCTGGTGGTTGCAGAACAGCACACATTTGCTTCCTAGGCAAGTCCCACCATTTGATGGGTAAAAGGACATCTTTGCTCATCCCCTGATCTGTGTTGTATCCCTGCTCACTGCTAGATTAGCACAACAAGCACTGCCAGTATTTAAACAAAGGCTTAAATGCTACTGGCATTTGATGTTACAAACAGATATTAAATCCACAATAGCCATGTGTCTTCCCTGCTGCCTCTACACCAAAGAAGTACAATTGTCCTTTTGTAGAAGTTTTTTTGGTGTTGTTTTCTCATGATTGTATGATAATATGTGTAAAGGACTTAGACAAATAAAAGCAACTGTGTTTGCTTTTCACAGAGAATGGCTTTAGATGTGTCCCAAGGAGACACCAAGTGATAATTGGATCCCCTGGCCTGTCTGTAAATTAATCTAATTAAAAATAGAAACAATGCATTTCTATAGGTGATGCTAGTCTGAATAGTTTCTGGATCATGATCTGTTGGGTCTTACAAAAACTCATTTGCTATCCTTTGCTGTAATCAGTAAAAGTCTTAATAAAGGACACACAGAAGAAAAGGTCACAAAAGAAGTCATTCTTTTGTTGAGCTAATTAGAGTTCCAAGTGCTGGAAATGAACTTTTTCACAACACAGAATCCTTCATTAATATTTTTAAAAACCAGAACTGTAAAATGATGGTACATGCTCAGGAGAATGTTACCCAGATTAGAAACAGTGCTCTTTTCAAGAGGATTCAACTGAAATGAGTCTATAAATATGGTACATCTCTCTGCATTACTGAATAAACAGGGACTTCAATGAGGGGCATATATAGGATACAGAAGAAGATGTGGCTTCCCAATTTTAGCATATCTTTCTCTTCTCTCCCCCCCTTTCCCAAATCCTGTGATTGTTTTATAAATTGTTTTATACAGTAATCCTGTAGCCATGCCTATGTTCATTTGATGATTTTCCTCTGCTGATTGTGATCTGGGAGCATTCCTATGGTTTTGTAATCAAATGCTGTCCCATAGGCTGTGCTAAGTCATAGCCTTCTCGTGGGGAGAAGAAGCAGGAATTATTTAGAGCAAATAAATGTACCTTATTAAAAATATATATATATACTTTATAGGAAAAAATAAGCACTAGCCATACACTTGCAAAATAATAATAATGGGGTTGAGTGTGTAATAGCACTTCATATTTAAAGTTGGGCCCTTTGTGTGAGGAAAGTTATCTAGGGACACAATTTGCAACACAAAAGCAGGTGACTGCTTTTGTTTCATCATGGACACAGAGGCATGGCCCTCTCAGACTCCTTCCCTGAGGCCTGTAATTGGAGCCCAGTGGCTATCTCAGTGCTGATAGCCATACAGCCTTAGTTCCTCCTGGCCTGGCCAAACTGCACGTCCTCCATGTCACCGTGTCAAGAGCTATTTGTGTAGAAGCAGCTGTCTGCAGCAGCTTCGCTAGGAGCACTCATCTCCTGCCCATCTCCTGCTCCCTTGGGTTAGATGAGTCACAACAACCGCCATTAACTACGTAAGTGACCTCTTTGGGTTTTTCTTTATCATAGTTTCAGTACCTCAGGAGTTTCTCACCTCTTGTGAAAAATTATCTTCTCAGGATAAGAGCTAGTCCAGAGAGATGCTTATCTTTCCCTGCACTAAGGTCCTTGGCATTTGCCCAATAAAATAGCAGTAACAGAAATACATTTTTTTCCTGATATCAACCAACATAGAGTCCTCTAGTCCTTAAAGACCAGAAATGTTTATCTGGCATAAGCTTTCAGAGATTACAGCATAGCCCAGGTTTTCAGATTTCTGGGCCAGAGTCCATGAAAGTTGCCTCTTTAAGGTGCCACAAGACACTGTGCTGTTTTAATGTCTTGATATTTAAACATCCAAGATCTATACTAATGAAGTACTTCTTCATTTAAAAGTGGTTAATATTTTTAACAACATTGAGACAAGATGTATTATTATTATTATTATTATTATTATTATTATTATTATTATTATTATTATTATTATTATTATTATTATTATTATTATTATTATTATTATTATTATTATTATTATTATTATTATTATTATTATTATTATTATTATTATTATTAATTTGATTTACATCCCACCCATCTGGTATATCATACCACTATATGAAGCTGGAGATTCCTGTTTGAATGTCTCCTCACTCTCCCTCCCCACCTGCAATATGTGATAACAGTGGTCTATTAGACAAAGCTGTGCTAGAGTTACTGAGGTAAAATATGCAGTGCAAATTCTGAAATGTTATAAACATATATAACGTAAGTCTAACTAACCTGACTTCTACCATAAAGAAAGATTACGTTTTCACAAAACCTTCACTACAGTCATGTATCCAATTTTATAGAGGACAGTCCTCTATATGAAATGAACAGTATGAAAAGAGACACTGGACACAACCTGAAATGATTGTACTTGTTGGGAGGAAACAGGAACAGAGTGGGTAGCATCACACACAGCTTCAGCCCTAGGAGACAGAGACCATAGCAAACGAGAGTTCTGTTACACTCCTTATTAAAATAAACTTAAAATTTGGTTTGAAACTGACCTTGTTTGATTTTCCACAAAGAAAAGCAAAGAAGTTTCCATTGGTACAAGCAAAAGAAATCCAAAGAGCAAATGGAGGGCCTGAACCACTAGATAGATTAAGCCTGCAAACTTAGATCCTTGCCTGGCCTGGACAACCTAGGAAGAGTATTATAATGTAAACATTTCAGTGGCAGATAAAGAAGAAGATGTCAAAATTTGAACTATTTTTATATATGATTGGAGAAAGCAGGGAAGAAATAAGGAAGTCACCATGTGCAAATTCCTGAAGCATACTGTCAAAACAACATTGGATACATTAATGGGTTGTTTTGATGTACTGGAATAATGAAACCATGGAAAGATACAGTTCTAGTTTTAACCTGGAACTAAGTACCGTGTTTCCCTGAAAATAAGGCAGGGTCTTATATTAATTTTTGCTCCAAAAAACGCATTAGGACATATTTTCAGGGGATGCACAACAATCTACATTTATTCAAATACAGTCATGTCATCTTCTTCTGGTTGCTACAGAATGGTGGAGGGCAGGTTTTCAACTAGGGCTTATTTTGGGGGTAGGGCTTATATTACGAGCATCCTGAAAAATCATACTAGGGCTTATTTTCAGGGAAACAGGGTAACAGGAGCACAAAAGAATATTGTACCAGTTTAAAGATGTTAGAAGGCAGATCCATTTTTGAAGAATACAGAGACTCTCTAATAAGGAATCAACTAATATGGCAAGTGAAAGAGGGGTTGTTGAGGGAAGCTGACCTGAGTTTAGAGAGAAACTTGGACATTTGCATGGCAGCTGAATTGTCCAAAGGTGGGGAGAGATCCCTGGAAAGGTTGAAAATGGAGCCCAGTGGTGCAATACTGAAGAAAGAGAGGGAGAAACAAACACAAGGACAATAGTGTGAACATAATATAGCAATGAATAGTATTATGGGAGGGTACATGCCAAGGGGGGAAAGAGACTTAGAATATGGAAAGAAATGCTACAACCATGACAGATTTAATCACTTTGCATTCAATTCTGTCAAAACAGAAAGAGCTCAGAACTAGCTTGTGAGCTATAAATAAAAGAGGTGACAGTAAATGTGAAGACTTTAGTATATAAGTAACAGCTGATATAATAAATACATTATAGGAAAAGCCGACAGGGCCTCAGGCAGAACTCTATGCACCCATGTGCTTGAGGGATAAAGCAGTGCCCTTCCAATTAGAGTGTGAATCCACTTGCAACATTATCCCCATTTGCCCAGTGAAACCCAATATACAAACAGAATAATCTAACCAGCTTCTAAGAACATGTGATAATCTATTAAATAAATTTAAATAATATATTGACTGTGAACCAGAAGAACTGAGGAATGAAACAAAATATACTAGAAAAGACTATTCATATGTACTGTATTCTATAAGAAATGGGTGTTCCTCAATACTGCATTATCTGTGTTATGGACAAGAAAGTACTGTTATGACAGAATATGGAGAAACAGATTTTTTTTCCGCACAAGGGGGTATTTCATCTCCCTATCTGTTTAATGGAAATGATACCAGATTACTGGCATTAAGCAGCAATGACCTGAAACAAATTCTGATTAAAGTAAAAGAAGAAGTGCAAAAGCAGGACTTCATTTGAAGAAGAAGAAAAATCATGATTACAGAAAAATTAAACTACTTTAATGTTGACCATGAAGAAAGTGAAGTTGTTAAAGATTGTATAGGTACATATAAGGCTGGCACAGATTAACATGGTTACTTCTTCTACAACTACAGCTGTGTGAAAGATTTTGTATACAGTACTTTAGTTAAATAATCAATCCAAACAAAGATTGTAGCCAAGAAATCAGAAGGCTGAAATTGAGAAGGTTAGCAATAGAGGAACTAGAAAAGGTGAACAAATGTAAGGACATTTCATTAGTGAGCAAAGCCAAAATTATCCAAACTACTGCATTCCCAATCACTGTGTATGGAGGTGAAAGCTGGACAGTGAAGAAGGAAAAAACCGATTCATTTGAAATACGGTGCTGGAGGAGAGCTTTGCAGATATGCTGGACTGCCAGAAAGATGAACAAGTAGTTCTCAGATCAAATCAAATCTGAATTCTGCCTACAAGCAAAAATGATGAAATGGAGGCTGTCATGCTTTCAACACATCATGAGGAAACAAGACTTATTGGAAAAGACAATAATGCTTGGGGGACGGTGGAATTAAAGGCATAAAGAAAAGAGGCAGACCAAACAGTAGATGGGTTGACGCCATAAAGGATGCCACAGCTTTGAGTCTACAAGAGCTGAGCAGGGCTGTTAATGACAGGACATTTTGGCAGTCAATATTTCATAGGATCACCATAAGGTAGAGAAGACTTGGTGACACATAACAACTACAAATCATACTATATCAGAACTAATGGGAAAATGCAGATTCAAAATTGATGATAAATAAATTGATGACCAAGAAGCAGCACTATATTTGGGCCTTAAGGCAGTGCAGGTAATGAAAAGTGGAATTAAGAAATTATTCAGAGGGAATTCAGAAATGTGTTTGAGGGAGATGGAAAGCTAGATCGCATTTGTATAATTCAGATTAATTCAAGTGTGAAGCCAATCAAGTTGTGAAACAGGAAAGTGCCAATAACCTTGGTAGAACCTCAGAAAGAAGAACTGCAGAGCTAAAAAGGTAGTTCATTATACAGTTAAGGGAGAAAAGCACAGACTAGCTAAGCAGTAAAATCATAATGTACATACATCCAAAGTATTTAAATAAAGCCCTGGAAAGAAGCCACTTTCCATTACCTACTATTGAAGAAATACTGCCAGATTTCACTAAAGAAAGCTAATCCTCAGTCTATGATGTCAAAAATGGATTCCAGTGCTCAGAGCTTGATGAAGAATCTAATTATTGGCCAACAGTTGCCACACTCTTTGGAATAGATCACTGGCTGAGAATGCCAGTTTGTATCAGTTTTGTTCCCGGGGTCTTCCAGAGCAGATTGATGCATAATTAGGAAGGGCCATTAAGAGTCTGGACAAGAGCAGATAACATGATAGTGGGAGTGAGACAATGACCTATAGCAAGTACAGCAGGACCATGACTGTGAGTTACGATTTATGAACAGATGCATGAAAAATTAATATTGAACAAGATGGGAGGAACAAAAGAAAGCAAAGCATGCTGCTTATAGAACCATACCATACCAACCTCAGAGTGTCAGTAAGTAGTTCCAGAGACTAGTAAGAGCAGTATAAAAAAGCCAGGACCCCAGAATGTCAAGAAAATCAGAGATCTCTGGGAATTACCAATCACACAGCTAAGTTTCCTAGCTACCTTTCTGAGCATTGTGATTTCCTGAGACAGCTGATATATTGAGTCCTCACGAGGAGAAAGGTGGCTTGAAGCCACTCATACCTCAGTATGATGCATCAGATACAGGTCTAGAAGCTACTATGTTGGACAGTCAGTTGTCTTTGACAGCAGAACCTTGTGAAACCCAGAATGGGTTATGTCCAAACTTAAAAAAGAACTGCTTGCATTATTATTATTATTATTATTATTATTATTATTATTATTATTATTATTATTATTATTATTATTATTATTATTATTATTATTATTATTATTATTATTATTATTATTATTATTATAAATGAAGAAATGAAGAAATGTCCTTAGTACACATATGGACTCACGATAGACTTCCAGACAGATCACAATCCTCTGAAAAAATAAAAAGAGAAAGAACATAATTCAGTGTACTGAAACGTCGACACTACATGACAATGCACCTACAGGACTATGACCATCAACTCAACTACATATTGTCCTGACAAAGACAACATGTTCCAAGGAATAAAACAAATGGCCCAGAGAAAAAGAACCGATAGCATAATTCTTGCAGATACAGCATGAACTGTGAGTACAGATAGGATTATGGTTGAAGGAGGAAGAGCAGCTATATAGGAAACTCTTCAGACAAAAATCACGCACAAAGTACAGTATACAAATCATCGTTGGGATTGAAGGATATCTGCAATAGGCCAGGAAAGCAGTATACTGACCAGGAATGAATGGATGATTGAAAACCTTCATGAAGAAATGTGAAGTCAAGTGTGTCTTGGAATGATATCTATGCTCCTCCATCACCAACTTTGTAGGACTGACCCCAGCCCTTCAGACCTGAGCATTAGCCCTGCTCAAAGAGGCTTGAATGAGGTGAGCCTGCAGTGCATGCTGGGAATTGAAAAGCCTTTTGCTCCACCTGACTCTCCTGCTCATCCCAGTGTGGCACTGGTGGCACATTGAAGGGAGAGGGGACCTGGGTGGGAAGATGCCTCTGGGCCTCACCTGAGGCATGGAGGGGGAAGGCAAGAAGGGCAAAGAAAGGAGAGGGAGGGGAACTGGGGAGTGTGAGGGGCACAGGGGGCCTGTGGGAGGAAATGTTTATTTGGGCTTGAGGGGAGGGGCTCTTCACTGAGGACACATGAAGGGAGGGTCATTTCCACCCCAAAAAAAGTAAATTAAACTCAAAATATATTGACTTTTTTCCTTCTCAAGTTTTATCTGGTAGAGACATATTTAAACACACACCCCATAATTATGTATTATTACATTTATATTAATATATTAGGTTAGAATTACATTATGAAAAATCTATATTTAATTTGTTTTGTTTACCCCATTAAAATGCCTTTTATGCAAACATGACGGGTGTCACAGGTTATTTGGCTTTATAAAATGGGGTCACAACTTGAAAAAGTCTGGGAGACATTGGCCTAACTAGACAACAATACTAAAATAAGATAACCCATGATCACATCAGTTACAGCTGCACACTGAAAAAATCCAGCTTGATTTAATAGAAGGCATCAGACACAGCAGTTGATTACATAAATTTCAATAAATCTCAACCTAACCTATCTCACACATTACTATGGGCATAAAAAAGAAGAGTGTTTACCAACTTGAGCTCCTCAGAGGACTAAATACTGAATTGGATATTGGAAATAAATTTAAGGGAAGAGACATCCTGTTGTATTTCTAATTTACTATAGAGAATTGATACTATGTGCTTGTTGTACAACCTGTAACTCACATAGAACATAATTTATGGAACATAAAATAACTATTGTTTTCTACTGGTGAAAGACCAGGGTAAATAAGACAGATATTTGGATTAAGATGCAGAATGTGATCAAATGTGCAGTACTTGCATGGCCAAATTTATTTGATGGACAGCACTTAATATACTTTTCTTAATTTGCGAGCAGATTAGATCAGTATTGTCAGGAGCCACTGGGAGAACCACATTTATCACAGTCCTACAACCCATGGCTTAGACATGGTAAAGAGGAGCAAGAGAACCTCCCTTCTTTCTGAACTCTTCCCTCCAACTGTCTGTTCCAATTGCTGCTCATCTTTAAGAAGAGGAAAGAGAAGAACAAAACATAGGAAATTGTTGTTGTTGTTGTTGTTGTTGTTGTTGTTGTTGTTGTTGTTGTTGTTGTTGTTGTTAGTACTAGTTCCAGAATTCTGGGAAATATAGTAAAAAATAAATAAATTTCCCAAGCTGTGGAGAAGGAGTGTGCTACTCATGGGAGGGAAACAAACTGGCAGCCTGATACATTTGTAAGTTTGTCTTTTCTTTCACCTATGAAATTTGTCCTAATTAAACAAAACAAAACAGAAAGCACTTATACTTTAGGTCAATGAACAAAGCTGCGCACATTTCCATAAGATCTGATATGTTGCCTCATCCAAGACATTCAAGACGTTTATGGACCCTCTGCCTTACAGATGATGTACAAGGCGAAAACCTTGTATGATGAAAATAACATAATGGAAAATTAGGATAGTCAAACAGAACTCTCTCATCTGAACTACTCTCAGATAGAAAACAAAATTTGGGCTTTTTCCCCTTCCAAAGGCCGAAGCAGAGTATCATAGGTCCTAATTAATACCATCACTTCTGAGGACTGAGTGATACATAGAAATATCACTACATTACAGTACTTTGTTCAGTGTAAAAGCTGAATCACATAGTAAATTTATGGGAGTTGCTACAGCATATCCACGATGGAAGAAGAGGCCTCTGGTATTGTTAATATTTGATGAGATATTCTGAAGGCTGAAGAGATTCATGAACTCCATTTCACTCATTTGGGTTTTCTAAGTGTCTCTTTCCCCTCAAATAGAAAAAGAGACTCTAGCATCAAATAGAAATTGTTTAGCTAACACTGGACCAAGGAGAGAGAAGGCTATGCAGCTGAAAGGTGTACCTTCTCTCGCTGCCCATCCTGTATGTTTTCAGCCACAAAATATTACCAGAAGGTGTGTGCTTCAGGAAAACAAACAGGGTCCAAATAAAACAAGAAGTAAGCATAGAGGGAAGTCATTGCCCATTCGTTTTTAAAGGACTAGGTGAGAGGTCCTTCTCCGGATGGGTAAAGAAGGGAAATGTGAACCTCTAAAGGTAATAGGTCTAACATTTAAAAGCATGTAGCAGATTTCAGTGTTATTTGGAGCATGTAGCTCAGTAGTAGAGCATGTGCTTAGCATGTAGAAGATCCAGGTTCAACCTCCAGCAACAACATTTTGCAGATACACATGTCAATTAGCATATGCAATTTTTATACAGAGCAGTGTCCCTTTCTGCTTTCTTTTATAGTTCTATGTAAGTGGCTACTCTACTGGTTGTCCGGCTCCTGTTTTTCAGGTCTTCTTGCTTACAAATCACTGACAAAGAATCCCTCCGTCCCTCACTCCCTTTGTATCTCTCTTCCCCCTCCCCCATGCTCTGGAATGTTTCAAATAAAAGTTGTCAAAAAAACTAACATTAATTTTTTTAAAAATGTGAAATTAAAATTATAGGTAGCATCAGGTACAGAAGACAGTATCCATGGGTGCAGTGGCATCCGTGGCCACCGTGTTGTCCCATGTAGATATACAGAGCCAGATGGGCTGAGGGTCTGTTTTAAAACAACTGCCTTTCTTCCTATGACCTCATTGCAATCAGTTGAAACATATTGTCAGGAGCCCTTGGGAAAACTGCATCTTTCATATATTCCAAGCCAAATCATACTGTTAACCATCTGAGAAGAGTTTTAAAGAGCTCTCCCATTTCTTCTTATACTTCCCGACCCCCATCTCCATCCTTGTGCAATGCCTACCCAATCCTTCAAGGATCTTACACTTATATGCACCCAAAGAGCTAAAACACACTGGAAAGAAATAATGCTTCCATTGGACAAATTAGACCCTCGTATAATGTTTATGATCATACGGAGCTACACTGAGTCAAATGTTTTGCTAATATAATCAGGCAGCACTTCACATGATTTCCAGCCAGATTGTAAGAATGGAGAATCTGCCTGTTATTTTTTAGTACTGTACGTATGTAGCTTTTCCATATTCTGTCTCCTACCCCAGTCTTTTACAGTGTTTCCTTCTTCTTTTTTTCTTTAGAACAATTTAAATAAATAAGCTTGTTTTGCAGTTTTTTGGAATAGGATTTAGATTATGTTTCTGATGTCATGGTATGAGCAATATTGGAGATGCAAAGCTTATACTACATGAATGGTATTATCCTGTGACATGTATATCATTAAAATGCAGTTGGAGTGGGCCTATGAGGTCATTGAGACCAACCCCCTGCTCAATACAGTAATCCAAATCAAAATATATCTGACAGATCATTCTCAAATTTTCTCTTGAATGCCATTGGAGCACTCACCACTTTCCAAGACAATTGCCTCTGTTGTAGTAGTGCTGTAACAGTTAGAATGTTCATCCTGATATTCAACTGAAATCTGGCTTCTTGCAACCTGAGCCCATTATTACATGTCTTGCATTCTGGGATGATTGAGAGCAGATCCTGCCTCTCCTCTGTATGACTAACAGTGGGGACAGAAGGCAGAGGGCAGCAGGTGCAGCTTTGGAAGCCCCGGATTTTTTTTCTTTGGCTGGAACAAATTAAATGGTTTTCAATACATTCCCATGGGAAATGGACCCTCAACCTACAGAATTTTCAACCTGTGGCCACAGTTCCAATACGGATTAATTCCATAAATCGAGGGTCCATTGTACCCCCCATCTCTAGTAGATAGTGGTTCTGAGAATTCTTCAGCCAGCTTCTTCAATACTGTACTCATATAGTTCATCTGGCCCTGAAGATTTTAGCTTGTTCAAAGCAATGTATTCTATCCCCTCCACTTGTATTTCACATTTTGCCTGAAGAACCATAGTCTGTCATTTGGAAAAAGACTGAGCTACAGTAGAAATGTAGCCATTTGAAGAGACCCTTGTCCAGCAGCCGAGGCAAAGAGGCAGTCACAAAAGCAGCAAAATCAGGGAGTTGGATGGGGTACAGATTGTATTTGTCTTCCGTGTGGGATTGTCACTCGAATTGGCCTCCTCAGCCACACTAGACGCTTTTCCAAGACCTCTATTCAGAGCAGGTTACCATAGTCTCTAGAGACTGAAGGATGCCTAACTAACAGTAGGAATAAAGCAAATCTGTCTTTTCTTTATCATCTGTTATCATTGGTGTGGTTTCTAGTCCCTTGAGCAGTTGAGCCACTATTTCTTTTCTCTGTCTTTTGCTATGCAAGTACCTGAAGAATGCTTTTTGGTGTTGTTGCTTTTAGTATCTCTTACTAACCTCATCTCATTCCTAACACCATCCCTGCAATTCTTTGTTACTTGTCTGTACTCTTCTTTGTGGCCTGGCCTTCCTTCTACTCCATAATCTCTTCTCTTCACAATACCTGTTACCTTTTTACTTCTTTCTCTTTGCCTATGAGTGCTCTTTCCTTTGCCTTGTCTGCCTTCAAGGATGCTGGGAAAGTCCACTAATACATAATTGAGAAAGTGGACTTTTCCACGAAAGCTCACATTAAAATATAGCAGTTAGTCTATAAAGTGCCACAACATTATTTTTTTTCTTTTGTTTTTGCCTGATATGCTAGCACAGGCTAACACAGCTATCACATTTAATATATAAATATGTTCAGAAACCAAAACTTTTGTTAGGGGCCTCCCCCACTGAACTGCCCCATCAAACCCCTGCTCATTTGCTCCCTGGGGTCTGTTTCAGCTTTATTCCTTTGTTGCACTTTGTTATGAGTCAGCAAACAGAATGGTATGTGAACATCCTAAATTTTGTTGCTTTTGATTGCTGATGATCTCAGATAAACAATATTGTAAATGTTTCAAAGGAGGCTGTACAATCCTGCTTTTCAGACATACAGCAGTGAAAGCTGACAAAAAAGGTCTTAAAGTATTTAGCCTAATAAATGTGTCACCTTTATATGGCATTTGGACCTTGAATTAGATTTCTATTTCTGGGATTGTTTACTACTGTATTTCTAGATATTTACATAACATTTTTGTAAGACTGTCAGCATTCACTTACCTCCATACAAAGGATTGTGATACCATGTATGAACTCACATGGCAATGTTTTTTTATTAGAGATCAGCTGAAATCCTGTTGGCATAACTTATACCAAAAAAGGCTGATAACATCAACAGCAAGTGGTGACTCCTCAGAACATTTTCAATTTCTGTACTAAAATTCCTGTCCTGGGGACTGTGGGATGAGATGAGATGGGAAGACTTTAACTATCAAAAACTAACAAAAACCAGCATCAGTAAAATCATTGAGCAAGCAGTGACTTTCCATGATTCCACTGACTGCTCAGACCTCACTAAAGGTTACTGGCAGATACCTTTAAGGGAGGAGGACATGGAGAAGACCTCCTTTGTAACACCTAAAGGGTTGTTTTAATTCAAAAAAATGCCGTTCAGATTACATGATCCAGTCGAGTTGAGTGTACATTCAAATAAAGCAGTTAATATGGAAGAAATGGACTCCCCTCCTTGTCTCTTTCCCGCCTTTACCACCCAACCCCCCCCCCCGGCTGAAGACGGACCTTGTCACAACAGCAGATGTTATATTTATATTTCTGCCCATTTCCCACTACTTCTGCCTATCTATCTGCCTTTCCTCCAAGTCTGCTATTTATATCATGGTATCATGACTCCATTAGGTGTATCTTAATTGGATATCCTAATTCCACCTGTCTCTTTGTACACATTTCATGTGGTAGCAATAGACTCCACTGTATGGACAATGCAGTGATAGCAAAAAGGTTGCTTAGCATGGTAAATCAGACTAGAGTAGGCCTACTGAATCAATGGAAATCTGGTAAATTAACTCCTCCATAAGTTCTATTGTTTCAAATGAGCCTGCTCTATGACTTGCTCTAGCATAGTAAGTGGCAGTTCGAGCAGGCCAATCTGAACCAATGGAATTTATGGATGAGTTAACTCACCAAATACCCATTGATTAAATGGGCTCACTTTAGAGTGATTTACTATGCAAAGCAACAAATTTTTGGCCATTGTGCTACCTCTATAGGCTTGCCATTTAATGCACTAATGACACTGAACTAGATTAACTGTCATCTGATTAACAAAATGTTATTATCTAAATGAGCTTAACCCATGATAAAGCAGCCTTCAGCAGAAAGTACCACGTTTCTGAGTTTTGTATGAAATCTTTTTCTGCATTTCTGAGCTACAACATGAGTGTGTCATGCTTTCTCCCTTTGGGAAGAGATCAGGAATAAGATCTGAATAAGGCAGATGTTTGTCATCTTGACTAATGAACATTGAGAAGCACTTGCATACCACAGAGCTGAGCACAGAATTAAAATCTAAATAAAAGTTTCCAATAGATACTATTTGATGAAGCATAAGCTTACTTCAGTTTGAAAACATGCTGAATTTTGTGCAGACTTTTTTGTTGTTGCTGGAAAGCAAATGTGATTTTTTGATACCACTTCTGCAAAATATAAAAATGCCACTACTGTATATGGATAAAAATCTCAAAGAAAAAACATGCCCATTATAAAAATAAAGTACCCTAAGATAAAAGGTAGTAGGCAAAGAGGAAGACTTAATATGAGGTGGATTTATTATGTAAAGGAAGCCACAGCCTTGAGTTTGCAATATGAGCTGGGCTGCTGATGGTAGGACATTTTGAAGTAATTCGTACATAGGGTCAGCATTAAGTTGGAAACAATTTGAAAACACATAACAATAATAAGGTAAAAAGCCACCACTATGAAAATATTCTCATGATTTTGTAAAAAATTGCACACATGCATTTACTCTCAAATACCAATATGCATAATTTTTTTAAAAAAAGTTCTCCTTATTTTCAGAAGAACCACTGCATGTTTGGATTTGTCAAGGGCAGTTGTTTCAAATCTGCAGAAAAAATCTGTTATTCAGCCATTCATCTGCCTGCCAGTATTTTCACCCTTAAAAGTAGGAACGCCCCACATACATACCACCCAAGGGTTCTTTAGGGATAAATGGTAACACGACTATGGGCCAGCCTCCAAGAAACCTGGCTAGAAATCTCTGCCTTCCTTCAAACGATATAGACATTGGCTATCATCTATGCTGTATATCATAACTAAGACAGAAATATCAGCAATAAAATACAACTGAGGTATTGCCTAAGAGAACTATGGCAAGTCTTGGAGACACTCTGAGGGAGGGAGACTAAAAGGGCAAAATCCAGTGTTACACCTACTGACACATTCGAATTAATTGGAGTTATTTATTTTATATCCTGTCATTTTCCATAGTGCAGCACTCAAGGTGGCTCACAATATAAATTAAATCCAGTAGAGGTAAAAACACAACAGCTGAAATCCTGTTGCACAGTTATACAAATGGCGTAACTTGTGGAAGTGAATTTCCATAATTAAGAAATCTCTACGGATGACTCATTGTTCAATAGGTAAGGTCCATAGAGATTACTTAACTTACAGCAATTCAATTCCAAAAGTCATACCATTTGTGTAACTGTGCAACAGGATTTCAGCCAATATGTTAAAACACATTAAAATAAGTTAACAAAAAAACACTCAGCAAAAAGGTGGGTCTCTCTTTGGATTTCAAAACTGGAAGGAACAATTGGGTAGTGTGGACAGATAGACAATCAGTCCAGGCAGAAATATCACTCTGTATGATGTGCTGTAATAGTTATCATTTTTTAAAAAACTTTTTTTTTCCTCATCTTAAAGGGCCTGCAGTCGAATCCACTGGCATGAATTCAGTTGCTTGTAGTTTCTTGACCATCTTTTTAAGATGAGGCAAAGAAGAGATTTTTTAAAAAAATGCAACTGATGCAGCACTTCAGTAATAGTAACAGTCTTAATTTTTTTTTTTAACTTCCTTAGCCCCTCTGTGGAACAGAAGTGGTTGTGGCATCCGCCCAGGTCATGAATATTCATATGCTATTTGCATAGGCCAATGGGAGTGCAGGAGGGACAAGTCACTAGATATAAGAGACTAAGCAGGAGGAAGAGGCATTGAGATAGGGTTTTTGAGATAGAGAGATTTGGAGTTTGGGCTGGAGAGTGGGGGTTGAGAGTGGATGAAGGAGAATGTTTGTTTAAGAGTTAACAACATTGCTTGTTCTGTGAACACCTGTATCAATAAATAATTTCTATTTGGTTCTTTTAAAATGACATATGGCCTGGATCTTGATTATTAATAATAGGTATTGTTGATGAAATCAAGTCGTGGCACCTGAAGGACACGTAGTGTGAGCTCTTTGTTTGGTGAAACAATCAGGGGCCACATGGGAATCGTGACAGTGATTAATTACCCAATATCCTGAAATGGCTCACTTTTATTAAGCCACTTCACAATATTGGCAAATTCAAACTAAAAGGCTCGCTTTGGGTCAGTTCTAGCAACCACACACTGAAACAGATCCAAACCAGGGCGATCCCAACCACACAAAAAAATAGAAGCCTCTGACAGGGGTTCAGAAAAGTATGGATAGAACCACCCTTGAGAGCAGACTGGTTCACTTCAATAAAGAGATTGTCTGATTGCCGTCTTAAAGAACAAAGCATCCCATTCCTGCAGTGGACAAAACAGCAGGCTAAATGCCCATGTACTCAGCCTCTAGGATTCAATAAACCTGGATTCGAATTTCTGCTCAGCCACAAAAACTCACTGGGAGAGGGTAGAACAGATAAAACTGCTTCTTAAATATCTCACTTGCCTGGAAAGACCTGTTGGAAGCCCTGGTTGCTTTAGATGGATTTCAACTTGATGGTGCATAACACAAACACAATCAGGGTATTACTCCAGAATGGATTGGGGGGGGGTGTTTGATAGTGTACACAGGTTTATAGTTTTGCTAGCTTAGCAGAGTTGCACAGGAGTAGCTCTGTATTTTCAGCACAAATGAGACCTTCAATTTCACCTAAACTTGCCAGATTGCATAAGGGAGGCTTCCCCCACTGATTGTTTAGAAGAGGAAGCAAATGGCAAATGACATCAGGGCCTTTGTTATCCAACTGGCTACTTGCAGAACAAGGCTATCTATCCCAGCTCAGTTACTGAATGGCTAATAAATGAGCCTTTTACTTAGCTAATGAGGGTTACATGCCGCTGAGAATGACCCAGCACTAGCTAATCTTTATCAGCTGCAGCGAGCAGGAAGGGGCTGGGGAAAAGGGATATCAAATTGCTCCGGCAAAGCTGTTAATGGAAAAAATTAAAACACCAGAACAGAAGGCAGAACAATTTTTTATGGATGTAATTTCTACTCCTTCTTCTCCCTTTAATATTGTATTATCTGTCTTTCTATAAATCTTGTTAAATAGTTGTAGCTTGGGAAGCACTACCTCTTCTCCCCCCCTCTCTCATTCTCTCTCTCCCCCCTCCCTCTCCCTCCCTCCCTCTCTCTCTCTCACACACACACACCCCAGAGGGAGTAAGGAACAAATATCATAATCCAGTGGTGGTGTTTCCCAAGAAAGCCATTGTGGTATAGTGGCGGGAGTGTTGGACTAGGATTTGGGGGATTTGGGATGAAATTCCCACTCCGGTATCTGTAATGTAGTTCCACTGAGATCCACTAGTGTTCCAAAGAATTGATGCAGGCAGACCGAACAATCACATTTGCAAAAGTGCAAGGACTGATCACAAAATAGAACAGCCTAATTTGAAAACAGGATATATGCAAATACTTTGCATCATGTAAGGAATTTCCTCTTTTAATGATGAGTAGTTTCTAAGTCATGAGTAGTTTGGACCTCACTTGACTGACTTTAGGCAAGAAACTCCCTCTTCGCTGTACCTACCTCAGAGGGCTGTTGTGAGGATTAAACGGAAGAAAGGAGACCCAAGTATGCTGCCTTGAGCTTCTTAGAGGAAAATCAGTATAAAGGAATAACTAACAAATAACAAGTAATGTAATGTGGTAAAACCAGTTTTAAAAGATTTGTTGGAGACAGTGCAGAAATACCAGAACTAGCTTCAGCGGATGAATGGCAAAGTACTTTGGAGTACATGAATCAAATGGAAGAGCTGATCTCCTTTTCTAAATGAGCAACATGAAGGTGGCAGTGTTATTTAATATGCTGTTTCCTTATCAAGAGCTGGCACACCTCATTGAGCTAGAGCTCCTGGCTGCAGAGCCAATGGCTGGGAGTTTGAATCCCCACAGTGCCTCTTGCAAAAAGGGCCAACTGAGACCATCCAGAGCATGTATGGTTTAAGACCACTTCTGAGTAGTTTATACCATAAAAAAACTCTGGAAGGGTCACCATACATTGGAATTTACTTGATGACATGTAATCGTTATTATTTCTTATCAAGTGGTAGGTTAGGAAATGAGTGCTTGCTAATGGCAAAAGCTAGGGAATAAACGGAATATTATTTCAGGCAGAAATAGCAATCTGCTCGTAGAACCGTGGACAATTATCAGTCCCTGGCACTGCTTCAGGGAATAATAATGCTACAAAGCACACCACCAGCACATGCAAAATGGAACAAAACTCTTACTACCTTAAAGATTCCTAAAGTCCACAAATTTGCACCAGATTTCATCAGTGAGACAACAGGTGTTTCCAGACAGGTCCTCACTGTGTAGCTGTTCTATATTTTTCTCTGTAGCAGATTTGTGTGGGCCCGAAGTGCCTTCAACCACGAGCTTGTCAATTTTCCTTCTAATGTTAAAATGTTAATGTGATATTGCGATGAAGAGCAAAATCAACTATTCTGTGCACATGCTATTAAATGTGTTGTGCATGCACACCATGCAGAATCTTTTTCCCTTAAAAAAGAAGGGAGAAATTAAAATCTCAGAAGCGGCTCCAGTTGAGCCAGTAGTGCTGTGTTGCTGCATTTAATTTGTTGTCATTGTCGTTGTGTGCAGTTGTAACCCCCATGAAATATTGGTTCAGCCCAAAAGAATGAGACAAAAAAAGAGCAGGGGTACGAGTAAGTTATTTGAATCAAAAAGAGCAGGAGAGGTGAAGAAGCCAGAGCTGCTGTTGCCACTTAGACTGCTAAGGCCCTTGTCACTTTGATCTAGGTATAATTCCTATCTGTTTGTGTTGGAGGAGTGCATCCACGTAGTAAATACATGTGGATGCAATTCAATTGACCTTTTATCCTAGGGTTTTGAAGACTGTTCATGTTGAGCTGATTTTTCTCTGATAGGGATACCCAACCCAGTTGAGGATGATATCTTGGATTTTTGTCTGAATTTAGATTCAAAAGTACCCTTGAACTTTGCAATTCTATAAGCAGCTTCTGTGTAAGTGCTGTTGCCAAGGCCTTGGGTGCACAAATTGTAGCATATCGTTGTTACAATTGTTTGTGCTATCTGTTATATAACTGTAAATAATAGACTAATTTTGTGAAATTGTGTTTTCAAGCTTCGTCAATAGATATCTAAGTAAACGAACAGCCCCATAGAACTCAAAAGTGTTACATAGTCAAATCACCTCGGACTTAATGGTGATCCTACCAATCCGTGATCTTCAAAATCCCTGTTTTTTTTAACAGCCTTGCTTAGCTATTGAAAGGTCAGTTAATGAGACATGGCTCAATGTAAACATCTGTCATTACATTTTGAAAAGACATGTGAATATGGTTCTTGAATGCCTAGTCTATAAGGATTTTTTTTTTAAAAAAAGAATGTAGAGAGGTGGTCTCAAGACAACATCTCTACCTCCTGTGGATCTTGTGCTTTGCGTAGACAGCTTGGTAAGAACAAGGTGAGCGATATCGCACAGTCTGGGAGACTAAACATGCTGTTATGTACAGCCAGGGGAGATACACACAATACTTGACTTGTAAACAGAAAGATACAGATACAGGAGGTCTGGCTACATTATGTTTTGCTGTGTTACTTCACTTTTCTACTCTGTCTAACATTTCCTTCATCTCCTTTGTGGGTCACACATCTGGGCCTCGTTTTCTGTCTGGCAACTAGAGTTAAGCAGCTGAGATAAATACATAACTGTTTTCTGAAAGAATGGCTCCTTCCTCTCTTTGTCATTTGTTATCTTCTGGAGAAGAAAGTTAATTCAGAAGTTACTTCAAAAGTCTTTTGAAAAGGGCCAGGATTCTATCTCAATTAGGACAGAGAGAGATCTGTGCTGTTTCTTCAAGATGTCAGCAATTGTTACTTCTGCATATGCATTTGGGGCCTTCTTATCAGGCCTGCACTGGAGGCTTCACCTCTCAGCTAGCTTGTCCCATTTTTTATCAGTGTCAGCAAAAGTCACCCCAGATGATTGCTGCTGAGGGGGTGAGAAATGAAAATATATGCATATAGGGTTCATTTTGAAGAGGAGGGGAAAAAACAGCATGCTGCTGTTATGGCAAGGTTAGGCCAAGCAAGAAATACATGCAGACTGCGTGAAAGCCATACGAGAGGGACAAAATGCCACTTTTAATTACACATAAACATAACCAGGCCTTGAAATAGCAAGTTGGAGAGAGTGAGACAAACAAATCCTACTGAGAGAAGAGGGGAAAAGGAAGTGGGGCAGCTCGGAGTACACATTTGCTACTAACACATTAATAATAATAATAATAATAATAATAATAATAATAATAATAATAATAATAATAATAATAATAATAATAATAATAATAATAATAATAATAATAATAATAATAATAATAATAATAATAATAATAATAATAATAGTGTGTACTCAAGTCAATTCTGACTTATGACCTTTTTCATGATTTTCTAGGTAGAGAGTGTTGCAGAGTTTTGAATTTTGGTTAAATTTCTCTAGATGCACTGCAGGAGTGCAGGGATTCATAGAGCAGAATACCTTTAAGTTCCCCAGCTTAGGCCACTCCTATTTCTCATCTACTAGCACTTACAGTTTCAGTAACTCTGAGACTGAGACATTAATCTCTGAATGTCTCTGAATCTGAGACATTAATAGTAGAAAGAATAAAAACCACTTTCTTTATATACACAGAAAACTGACAAAACATGGCTGCCTTCAACAAACAGACCTCAACAAACTCACTGCTTCCAACAGACAAAGGAGCCGGGTTGCGGGGGGTGGGGGGCTCTTAGCAGAGAACTGTTCTCTCTCTTTGAATTCAGAGGCAGAGAAGGAATGATTGATTAGTGCTGGATAGATTAACCGCCACCCCAGCCCAGAAAGGTCCCTCCCAGCTATATCTACTAGAGGCAACATGCAAAGTTGCAAAAACTTCAACAGAGAGTACTCAGAAGTGGTTTGCCATTCCCTTCTTCTGGGGACATCCTGGGACTGTGCAGCTTGACCAAGGCTGGCTCTTCTGGGATGCACAGTGGGGAACTAAACTCCCAAGTTCCGGCTCTGCAGGCAGATACCTAATTCGCTGAGCTATCCAGCCAACAAAAACACAATAATGCTATTTAAAAGCACTAGGATCCACTGAGGTTAAATAATAATTTGCAGATGACATTGGTAGACTATCAGCATGTTGTCCATAGTTGATGGAAGAGTCACAACAGGGTTCTATACATTTGACTTCCGCATAGCAATGGAGTAGCCCTGTATCCATCCTCTGCCTTTCACTGCCTTTTGCCTAGCTATTTACATTTCCCCCCTCTTTCTTTGTGCTAGTTGTGTAGTGGTATAAGTTGGAGTACAATTGTTCATTGTGACAATTGCCATAGTATGGCCTCCAAGAAGAATCCAGAAATCCTGGGCAGCTGTAGTGATCCATATCAACAAATCATTCAAACAGTTTTCATCTCCACCAAAAGCAGGTCTTTTGTCAAGCTAATGAGTCTTAGTTAAGCATTCAAGACCAAGACACACCAAAATACTTTGAAAGGATAATTCACAACAATACAGTGATCCTGGGGAAATCAACATCTTATCTCTCACACATTATGAGAGTACAGAGAAGCCTGATGTGATGGAGGTAAGAAATGATATCTCATCAAAAGGTCCCAGGGTTGTGATTATATGAGCCTTAACTCTGCTACAAGTACTGCTTATTACCCAGGGATATATATATTTGCTCATTTATGAAGGTTTATACTGAAATAAACAGACATCTGTTGAACGCTTATACCACTAAGGTTATATGGAGTAGTCTGACTCTGAGGCTGGGCTCCTACTCCTACAGAGGAACTCTCCATCAGCATAACAATGCTGGATTCTGAGGCTTCCTCACAGGCAAACATAAACTGGGCTGCTGTATATCTCATTACACAAGGGAGAAAACAGCCTGGTCACATGCACAACTGCCCCTCCTTAAGCAAGTAGTTTGACTGAGAAGGATTCCAGGATGTGTGAATCAGGTTTCTGCCTGATCACACTGCTTCAATGGGAGCAACCGCCCTGAAAGCAGCCCTTTCGTCTTTCGGGGAGTCACTCCAGCCTGGTCCCCAAAAAAGTAAGAGTCCTACAGCTGGACCAAATAGTTCCAGCTTGGGCATGAATCATGGTTGGGATGGAGTGCGTTTCCCTGTACATAATGTGATTGCTGGGAAGTAGATTGCACCATACCATTCCCCAGGAGGCCCAAATTGCGATCTGTTTCCCTGTGTAATCTCACCCTCAGTAAAAGAGCATAATTTCTAAGTAAACCATAGTTCAGGTAGACCTTGCAACATTGTCTACTTGAAAACCCTTACCCTCAAACTTAAATCTGCCTGAACGAACTGTTAACTTACTCAGTGGTAATGGAAATGCATTCTGCATATGCTCAAGATCATCTCTTTGGTGAGTCATACATAGGGCAGTCAAGGTATTATCGAAGACAGTGGTTCTTAACGTGGGTGATAATGCCCCCCAGGGGGCGATTTCATTTTTCAGGGGGGCAGTAGAACGAAAAGGGGCGGCGTGGGGGCGCTGGAGCAGAAGGGGGGCAGTAGGGGGGCACTGGAGCAAACCAAACCTGTGAAGATGGCTACAGCCTTTTTACAGTGTGCATGAATATATATTTTCCTCCAATCTTAATTTAGTTTAGAGTTTTTGTCTTGAAAGTTTTAGTTCCTGCACTGCAGTTTGTTTTTATGCCCTTTTTAATATTTCTTTTTGCGTCTTAAAATTCGCTTGCAACTAAATCATTAAATGTTACTTTTTTGGGGCATTTCATTTTCTTGGAATTGAATTTTGTTTTCAGGGGTCATTGGATTTAAGTGTCATAAATAAATAAATAAATAAATAAATAAATAAACAAACAAACAAACAAACAAACAAACAAACAAACAAATAAATAAATAAATAAAAAGATATCACCGTGGGGAGGGGGGCGATGATAACTTCCTCAATGGCTCAAGGGGGCGTTTCTTTCAAAAAGGTTAAGAACCACTGATCGAAGACACAGGGAATCTTATTGTAGAAGACATTACTCATACATTGTAAGGTGAAGATAAAGGTTCCCCGTGACATTTAGTCCAGCCATGTCTGGCTCTAGGGGGCAGTGCTCATCCCCGTTTCCAGGCCACAGAGCCAGCGTTTGTTTGTAGACAGTTTCCGTACTCAAATGGCCAGTGTGACTAGACACGGAATGGCGTTAGCTTCCCACCGAGGTGGTACCTATTTATCTACTTGCATTTTTAGATGCTTTCGAACTGCTAGGTTGGCAGGAGCTGGGACCCGTGACGGGAGCTCACTCCGTAGTGTGGATTCAATCTTATGACTGCTGGTCTTCTGACCTTGCAGTACAGAGGCTTCTGTCGTTTAATCCGCAGCGTCACCACGTCCCGTACATTGTACTTCTATGCAATATTTGGGTTTAAAAGAGAGAGAGAATGAAGAAGAATTTTCCACTAGGTCATGCTCAGAAAGATGTTTGGTCTAACCCGCCCAGAGGATCCAACCAAACAACAATAAAAATAATTATATTAATCATAATGGTGTAGGATAAATAGAAACGACTTTAATCTGATTTTTCAATTGTCTACACTTTTGACATTCTCTTGCAAAGCGACAGCATGGGTTTTATTTAGCCCAAGACAGTACAGGCAGGGCACGGAAAGGCTTCAGGCCATAATAACAAAGGCATAATAACAGTTTCCGATTCTCATTAGCCAGGCATTTCACTCGTATAACCCACAAAACAAATAATGGTGCCATATAATGTGTTTGAGGGTTGTCGTGTTTTTTTAAAAACCACTCGATGTAGCTGTCGTTGTTGCTGATTTATGGGACTTACGTAACTGAATGAGGAAAAAATAAAATCCGTGCTGCATATTGAAGCTTCAGCACTGGCTTTTTTTGCCCTTCAGTCAGAAACCTTTATCCTGAAATGGTGAAGGAGATCAGAGCAGCAAATGCCATCTGGGCCAAGCAGGCAGCTCAGCTCTCCTTCTCCTGCTATGCTTTTTGAAGATGAGCAACAACTAATGAGAAACAAACTAGGTACTCTTCTCCTGAAATGTGAAGACAAGTGTCTGTGTTCCTGTTCAAAGCCTTTACCGTCTAAGCTAGCGAAGCAGCAGCAGAAATCTCCCTCGTTCCAATATTATTTTTCTCAAGCACAAAGCCAGTAATGCTACAATATTAAACAAAACTAAGCCCAAGGAAGGATGACGCATGTTCCCCTCCTTCCACACTTCAGTATCATTCAAGTCCTTGGAGAGGTCTGCCACAGAGTCTGAGAGCCCTCAATCAAGGATAGAGTGGTGAATCTTGAACTGTAGTTACTCGGGGATGATAGTCCCCAAAGCCATGCCCCAAAGAAAAGCGCCCAGATGCAAACAACATATATAAACCTGGGTGGATTCTGAATCCCTTCCCTACATGCATTGATTTAACATCCCTTTCACAATCTGTCTTATATCCTGTTTCTGCCCCAACTAAAACAGACCCATTGACTTACCGTGTTGACTTACGGTGCAGCAGTTGATTCAACAACTCTATTCTTAGTTGGGGCTAGCAATAGGATACCATCCTTTGTATTTAGCAAACACAATTTGCAGTTCAATGTATATGCATAAGCATACATAGGTGTAACAGCCACCAGTTTCTTAATATTTTCTTAAAAAAAACCCCACAACACTTGCTGTTGCCATGATGGTCCCTTTGAGAGAGAGCAACACACACAACCCTGCCCCCAAGCAGGGCTTTAAAAAGAACCAGTGCTATAAAGTCATGAATGAGGAAGCTGAAGAAGCTGAGCATTTTGTTGACAAATGCAACCATGATCTACATGTTTGCTCACTCTTTCACACCCACACATTGTTTTAAACCATTATTCTGACTTGATCACCTGTAAAAAAAAAAAGATTTAGGTGCTGAGCTCCCATATCAGCAGCAGATGATTCCTAGCAACTCCTTGGCCATATGTGCTGATAGAGAGAGGCCTCTGGGTCTCACTCCCTTCTCCTTTTCAGACTCGTTCGTTCGTTTAGTCGTTTAGTTGTGTCCGACCCTTCGTGACCCCCTTGGACCAGAGCACGCCAGGCCCTCCTATCTTCCACTGCCTCCCGGAGTTGGGTCAGATTCATGTTGGTTGCTTCGGTGACACTGTCCAACCATCTCATCCTCTGTCGTCCCCTTCTCCTCTTGCCTTCACACTACAAGCAGCTTTCAGACTACAAGCAGCTTTCTAACATAGGCCTATATGAGAAGGTGGACTAGCCAACATCATCATGAGATGGAAACTTTGCAGGGTGCAATTCTTTGCAAGATGGATCTTCGCATCCTCTCTTATATAGACCTTCCTTGGTTGGAAAGGCTCCTCCTACCTAAACTGCTGTTTGGCAAGTCTTAAAGGCAGGATGTGTATTTCTGACTTAGACATTCTCCTCTCAAGGTCTATTTGGTAAGACATGTTAGACGGTTGCCTGAGGGGCCAGATACACGGAGGTAGCCACAAAATATCTGAGAGAAGTGCCCCAAAGCTTGCTCTGCACCCCAAGCCAAAAATCAAAGCTTTTCTCAGCTCTGATGGGAGAAGTTATGGTGCTTCCAACTGCTCCGTTATCCTAACAACAAGGCTTAAGTACTAGGGATGGGTAAAATTGTTATTTGGGTGGATTTTTGTCACACTTTCCCGAAATTTTCAAGATTCAAATTGGGAAAAAGCAAAAAGTGCAAATTTGCTTGTTTGTTGGGTTGAGTAAAAAGTATCACAATTTATCAAAATTTATAAGATCTGAATGTGAGAAAAAGCTATTTTTTCATTCTTATTAAATACTGGTCTTGCCAGTTCGAACTTGATATGAAAGAGGGCAGTGGATGCCTTATCAGACATGGAATTCTATCACAAGCACATGTGTTTTGTTTTGAAGCAGTAACCCAAAAGTCACCTTGGGGCAAGACAATACTCCTGAGAATCAAAAGCTAGCCATGTCCCTCCTTCCTGGTTACTGCTTCTCAAAGCACGTGGTTTTAATATAAAATGCCAGCTCAAGAATGTTCATCCATCACAAAATGACAAAGGCTTTAGTGTTCCTGGGAAACCTTATTTACAATGGACTTACTTCAATGCATTCTTATCAGCCTCAGCTCCCATTTCACCCAATATTTCAGCCATGGCGGCTGAAAAGGTCTTTTGATCACACCACCATGCACATGTACAAAGCTACCACAGGGCAGAACACAGCCAGGCCTCACTAATCCAAACCTGGTAAAGTCCAGATGTTATACTGATGCACATCTGAGCAGCTCTTACACTTTTGCAAAAGAGATGGGGGAAATGTCAGAAGTATATTGTTAGCCTTTGAATGAAAACAGAGTTGGCTGGAAGTTCACAGGGAAATAGGAATGTGGACTTTCTGACCAAGGCCTGATCACATTTCAAAGATGTAGAGATCACCAATTATTTGCGTGAGTTAAGTTGAAACATGTAAATCATGTCCAATATGATTCAGTAGCAGGTATATGCCAGAAATGAAAGAGATTGTTTACACTTCAAACATCCACCTATCTGTGTTTTCTTTGGACAAAGTGCCAAGGTAAACACCATGCCTTCCTGGGGCCTTCGCTTTCTGTCATATCCATAGAAAGTCTAACAAACAGCAAGCTTGGCTAGGTCAAGATAAAATATTGTTCAGCTCTCCCCAAAAGAAATGTTAGGCAAAGAGTTGAAGTCTACAAGAGAAGAGGGGAAGTTGACAGAAAGAGAATTCCCATTCCCTACATTTCTTGAGAGTCCCCTGGACTCCAAGGAGAACAAACATCCATTCTAAAGGAAATCAACCCTGAGTGCTCACTGGAAGGACAGATCCTGAAGCTGAGGCTCCAATACTTTGGCCATCTGATGAGAAGAGAAGACTCCCTGGAAAAGACTCTGATGTTGGGAAAGTGTGACGACAGAGGATGAGATGGTTGGACAGTGTCATTGAAGCGACCAACATGAATTTGACACAACTTCGGGAGGCAGTGGAAGACAGGAGGGCCTGGCGTGCTCTGGTCCATGGGGCCACAGAGTCGGACACAACTAAACAACTAAACAACAACAACACCCTGGTGGTGTCCCCTGGAAAACCTCTCTGGAAGGGCAGGTAGGAGCCTTTAGAACAAACTGAGATAAAGAATGTGGTGAAGGAGTAATTGTCTAGAAACAGATCAAGATGCTCCTCGTGATTTTGACTGACTTTCTCTTGTTACTCCTCTGTCTTGCATACAGGGGAGAGTTGATGAGGAGAACAGGTATGTATATGAAAAAGGAAGAGGAATGGTTCAGTTCAAGTGTGTACAATAGGGAGGGAGAGAGGCAGCCAGGTAGAATTTATTCAGTTCTGGAGACTCAGAGTCCTTGAGTTCTAGGGTCTTGATAACAATAGTGTATAGTAATAGTAGAATGGTCACATGTCCTCTTCAGAAAACAGTCCTCCATTTGAAGGGCTGCCAGAGACATGTCCTTCTTTTGAATGTGTCCTCCTTTTCAATGGCTGCAGAGTCCAAGTCTGATATGAAGACCAAGAACTGTAAGCAAGGAAAGAGATCTGATACCTTGAGGTTACCCATCTGCAGTTGGCAATTCAGCAGTAGGCTCAGCAGCCACACAAGCTGCCTGATCACAGTCTCCCCTACTCAAGTAAGATCCATTGCAGTTCTGCCTAAATGATAAAAATTGTTTCCAATTTGCACATATTAATTAGCATATTCATTTTTATGCAGATCATTGACCTTTTTGTGTTCTTCTTTGGATTGCCCATCCTAACAGAGAGCTAACACGATTTTTCAAGGATGATTCCTCACATGGCTACAAGGTCCACCGAAATAAAGTATGTATTGGCAAGTTTTGAGGTACTCAAAGGTTTTCTAAAGAACCCTCCCCCAGCAAAAAAGATCCTAAGGGGAAGAATCTTTGATACAAGCAAATAGGGACTGAGCATGTTTAATTACCTAAGAAAACTGGAACTGTTTATGGAGTAGTATAGAAACCAAACTCATTTCACACGTTAGCAAGGTTATGCTCAAAATCCTACAAGGTAGGCTTCAACCTTATCCATCTCTCAGGAGACCACCTTATCCATCTCCTGAGAAATCTATATGTGGGACAGGAAGCAATAGTTAGAACTGGATATGGAACAACTGATTGGTTCAAAATTGGGAAAGGAGTACAAGGCTGTATATTGTCTCCCTGTTTATTTAATTTATATGCAGAATACATCATGCGAAAGGCCGGACTGGAAGAATCCCAAGACGGAATTAAGATTGCCAGAAGATATATCAACAACCTCCGATATGCAGATGATACCACTCTGATGGCAGAAAGTGAGGAGGAATTAAAGAACCTCTTAATGAGGGTGAAAGAGGAGAGTGCAAAAAGCGGTCTGAAGCTCAACATAAAAAAAAAAACAACCCTAAGATCATGGCCAATGGTCCAAACACCGCCTGGTAAATAGAAGGGGAAGATATAGAGGCAGTGACAGATTTTACTTTCTTGGGCTCCATGATCACTGCAGATGGTGACAGCAGCTACAAAATTAAGAGACGCCTGCTTTTTGAAAGTGATGACAAACCTAGACAACATCTTAAAAAGCAGAGACATCACCTTGCCGACAAAAGTCCGCATAGTCAAAGCAATCAAAAGTTTACTTGACCATGGACATTTGAGACTCAGGCTGATGCGAGATTGGGTCCCTCACATTCCATAACTACAAGAAACTTTCTAATCAACTGCATCATATCAGCTTAAGAAGAGAAATTAAGCATTCAGATGGAAGAGACCGATTTGGAAGTAGAGACTATCCCAGACCGCAGTTCTGAAGGAAACATGCCTTTCCATTTCTGCTACAAATTGGAGAGCTGATAGTGCAATCGGCACAAACCTATTTTAAGATTTTAAGAACAGGAAACACTGTGTACGATTCTAAGTAGCAACAATGAAAGTGACAGCAGCCCGTGAAATGCACCCCTCAGGACATACAAGTAGGCTCACACTGGCTGAGGGTTATGTAAGCAGAGATCACCAGACTGTGTCTGCAGCAGAGGGGGCACAATCTGTAAAACTGGCAGACAATCAGGATTTATTGGGCCAAACGAATCATTTATATTGTTCTCACCAAGAGCTTCTGTGTATAAGTTACACTTGTGAAAAAAAATGTACATAAGGCACATAGGATTACAGACTACAAGCTGAGATCTCCTCCAAGGAACTTCTCACATTTGCAGAATTATTGGCAAATTTTGAAAAGGAAAATTCCTTCTAAGTCTAGAAAAGATGCAATGGGTCCTGTAGCACAGAAGTCCACAACCCCTGGTCAGCAGCCTGGTGCCAGTCCATGGGCTGAGCCAAACTGGGCCACAGAGACAGACCTTCCGCCCCATCCCCCTGCACTCACCCCTGCAGAGCTGATTTGCGCATGCGCACATGCTCGACCGTGCCCATGCAAGCCCCATACTGCCATTTGTGCATGCACACAAGCGCCCACACAAGCACTGCGCCACTGTTTGCACATGCAGCATGCACTCGTTCATGCATGCGCACGAGGGTGCCCTGCCTTCCCCAGCCAGTCCACGGGGTGAAAAAGATTGGGACCCCTGCTGTAGCATATCTACAGTGTTATTACTGTATTTTTCCATCTATAAGACGCCCCCATGCATAAGATGCCCCCCCTTTCTAACCAAAAATTAAAACAATTTAGCTGAGTATTCAGCCTCTGGGCTTAGAACGCTCAGACATTACGAGTCCCTGTTGAATCTGAGCCTACAGGCTCCACCTCCAACGAGGTGTGTTTCAATTGGTTTGCACAGCATCAGTTGGCATCAGTTACATAAGGCTTGTGATTGGAGGAAATTAAGTCTCCTGACTGTAGGAAGCTAAGCCTCCTGATTGGAGGCAGCCTGTTTGCAGAGGCAAGGTATGGGCTGTTTTGTTCTCTCCTCAGCTTACTTCGTTGTATAAGACGACCCTCAATTTTTGTGTAATGATTTTAGACAAAAGTATAGTCTTATACAAAGAAAAATACAGTAAATCATGTTATTTCTACGTACCAAGAAACAAAGCTTATTAAAAGTTATAGTGCTTTTTTTCAAACCCAGAACTGTTGCTATGTTTAAAAACAGTGGTTTCCAGACCTTATGAAACTGGCTTCTTATTTATGGAATACATGGTTCTGAGTCCTGCACTTTGTGCCCCTGCATTTCAAATAAAAGCAAGATCTGGAAAGATTCTTTACAATTATGCATGTTTTCAACTTCTGATTATCTTCTTTAAAAAGACCATATTTCATTCCCGTGTTACAGAGGCACAGCAAAGAGGCATGGGGAGGGATATTGGACTTTATATTCATAGTAGTATCCATACACATAGAGATAATATAAAAGTACTGGATGTAGGATTCAGAAAAACAGATGTTAACTCATAGCCATAATGCATTTATTGTTGACCAAATGTAACCAAGTTAATGTACATACAATTGCTGTGCAAATGAGGAAATGATTTTCCAGGCTGTGGCACTGCCTGAGCCAACTTATTTTTATTGATCAAGGCTCGTTTGAATCCAGTAATGGTTTCCACTACAATTTAAAGGTTTCAGCAGATACTGCTTGTAACACTCGAGTCCCACACATTCAAAAAAATATATCAATATTAATTTACTCAGCTCTCTTGTGGGGAACAGTGTAGTGAATTTTATCAACAATTTTATCACTATTTTTGTATCTCCCAGAATCCTCCAGTACAGCTACTGGCCATGTTGGCTGGGAATTCTGGGAAATGTAGTCCTTGTTGTTGTTTAGTCGTTTCTGACTCTTCATGACCCCATGGACCAGAGCACGCCAGGCCCTCCTATCTTCCACTGTCTCCTGGAGTTGTGTCAAATTCATGTTGGTTCCTTTGAGGACACTGTCCAACCATCTCCCCCAATTTCTATTTTGCCTGCTTTATTTTTTATTTACTCTCTTGTTTATACCTGTCTTTCAATGAGTTCAAGGCAATGTACACAACTCTCCTCCGCCTACTTTGTCCTCACCAGGCTTCTGCAGGATAGGCCAGGTTAAGAGACTCCAAGTCACCATAGTGAGCTCATGGCTTCATGGAACTAGAACCCAGATTTCCTGGTCCCAGTCTGGCACTCCAGCCTATACAATAGTGGTTCTCCTTATGAGATCATTAGATGAATACACTTGATTTGGTCGCAGGTTTGGGGAATGTAGTAGTATGAACTTTTAAAAAACCTTTTACTATCAGATTATCTATGATTGTTGCCAATGGTAAAACGTCTGGATATGCGTTCCCATCTATGCACCCAAGGGCCTAATCTAAATATAGATATTTTTCCTAATGAATGAATGAATCCTTTATTACGGTCAAAGACCAGTTGGTTTTGATTCATTTTATGTACCTCGATCAAAATGTCATTAATGATATTAAACTTGACGCAGAAGCATGATAATACTCTTTTAACACATGGTAGGAAGTGCAGATTTTAGGAAGAAATGTCAACAAAATAAGCACTATTTTAGAATTTGAGCTTTTCCTTTTTTATCCCTGACTTTTCCCTGTCACTCTCTTGAGGGCCCTCCCCCCACCATTTTTTTATCATTTATATGAGGCTTTAAAGTCACATTTATAAAGATGGAAGACCTTAACATAAAGTATAAGCTCTAGGCAAGACTGGAGATAAACAGACTTGTCTCTCTCCAATTCCATCTGAAAGAACCGTGTGCATTGTGGATTATTCTTTTTTTATTATTTACATTTATCTGTGAACTGCAGCCAGTACTCCATTGCTAGAGTAAGGCCATTGACTTAATGAGATTCACATAAAATGCTGCTTTATCATTCAGCAATTGATTCAGCAGGACTAATCTAGCTGGGACTAGCAACAGCAGTATTTGCCGATATGTTTACTATATGCCTAAAGATAAAAAAAGTTATGTTACCACTTTAGTCAGGCAGGAGAGGGGTGGGGCAATTTAAAGTTACTATCAAACATTAAAAATTGAGAAGACATTCCATCTGGGCTAGAACAAAAAAATAAGTGCCAGCAACACATTTGAAGACGGCGCCCACACTCTCAACTCATTCTTTTCTATTTCAATATCAGAGTACCAAAATTGCATCCACGGGACCACGTGAGGCCCCCCCAAAGGCTGATTTTTACATTGACAGCCTCCTTTTGTCTAGCCATAAAAGATGAATGTCACCTCCTGGAACCCTCTGGGAGCGGTGATTCACTTTTCCAAGAGGCCACAGGATCCTTACTATACCATTTAACATCACCAAATACCCATTCCTCATGACGTGTTTCAGTTTAGTGGGGGTTTTGTTTTTGGCCTTTTTGAGCAGTCTGTATATAGTACTTGGAGGGCATCACGTCAACCCCTGAACTCACCAATGCATCCCCAACTCCTGTTCTACATGCAAGAGCCATGATCAATCTTGAACTTATGGTGCTTCCCCTTTCCCTGCATGGATGAGGTAATGAACCGTAGTTTTTGAACCATCTACAATTTGTGTAATCTAAGACAATTATAATTCCAAAAAAAAAGATAGCAAGTGATAAGAAGCCACTGTGGTTTGATCCTTGCTTAGTCTCTCTAGCCAGGATTTAAAAGTGAAAGTCCCCAAGTTCAGATGCAACAGGAAACTGTGGCTAGTTTTGAAGAAACTTCGAGTAACTTCTGGTTTCATTTGTGTACCCCTACTTTCACTTTTCCAAGTTTTTGTGGGGCTGCCAGAGAATCTCAGGAATAGAAAACTGGCTTCTGGACCTGCCAAACTTGCCCATGCTTGGTATAAAATCTAAAAGACATTTGTGATATTTGCTTAGCACACAGAAAGATGAGGAGAACAGAGGGAATCCACGAGGCCAACACTTTCCATAGCCTGTTCACCCAGCAAAAAAAACAATGGCTTCTCATTATGGCTGTACCAAGCGCACCAATGCAAAAGAACCATGGAATAAAATGGGAAAGCAACATTAAAATTAAGAACAGGAAAATCAGACTTAAAAAAAAAACACAAAACTTAAAATTCCCAGATTGCAAAGATCAAGGTTCAGGTTTCAGTCCCATTTAGGCCTACCTGCGTTAAGCATAATTCAGTTTTGCATTACTTGATATAGAACAGGAATTAACATGGAGAAATATGTGAGTAGATAATTTTCTGCATTTCAGATCCACCTCAGTTTATCTACTACAAGGGGAGACAATTTAGCCAAAATTCAATTTTTATTCTTTGAATGATCTGAGAAGGGATTCAAGCCAGCAAAAAAAGTACTGCAAGTCAACCAGTGTCCATTTTGTTCAACACAGCATGGAAGACCGTATGAAACCTACACCAACCATATTGTCCCGGCCATTATGACTACTGGCAGCCTGCCTTCTTCACCTCTTTTTAAACATTTTAACTACTATATGAAAACTGGCAGAAAAGGATTTCACATGTTATGAATCATCGCCCATTCATAACCATGGAATTAAGACACTCCAGTACAGTACGCTTTTTACTTAGAAGAAATCTCCACTGACTTCAGTGGATGGCTTTCCTCGTATTTAAGACTAATCATGTTTTCACATTCCACCTTTCCCTACATTGACAAGTAGCACAATGGCTCCATTTCGAATGCATAATTGTGCAGTATTGGGCTATGGGAGGAAAGATAATGCAATTAACTGGAAGGCTTTCACAGAAAACATGATTACATGGAATTAAATCAGCCTCACCCAACCTGATGCCCTGCAGATGTTTTGGACTACAACTACAGTCATTCATATTTGCTATGCCTGGTGGGACTGATGGCTGGGGAAAGGCTGACTTCAACTACTGTATTTTATATATATACAGTGGTGCCTCGCTTAACGAGCGCACTGTAGAATGACGAATCCGCATAGCGAGGGTTTTTTTTCGATCGCAACTGCGATCGCAAAGCAATGGCCCCAATGGGCGAAACTCGCATAGCGAAGGTCGGTAAGCGTTTCGCTTACCAACCTTCGCTTTGCGACCCACGGATCAGCTGTTCGGCAGCTCCAAAATGGCCGCCGGAAGCCCCGAAATGGCAGCGTGCAGCGTTTTCGCGCCCTCGGTAAGCGAGGGGAGGGCGCGAAAATGGCTGCCGGCCACAGGAAAACATCGCTGAACGGTGAGTTTTCGGCCCATTTGGAACGCATTAAACATCGTGGGTTTTCTTGATCCGTTCAGCGATGTTTTCACATAGCGAGGGTTAATCCGGAACGGATTAACCTCGCTATGCGAGGCACCACTGTATATATATATATATATATATAAAGGATGCCCATCATTTTGTTAAACTGATTTTAAAATGAACTGTCATGGGGTCTCTATAAATAGAAAAGCAGCCAATTACTATTGAAAATATATCTTTTATAAGGAACCAGACATGCATATTATACCACGTAAGAGATCTGTTAAGTCAGGGGGTCTACAAAGAAGATGCAGTTATGTAAGCAACTCACTGTATTAAGACATCCCTACACTGTGCATGAAGTAGGCATCTCACTGTAAATAAAATACATAGGATTTACGTGCAGAATCTTGCTACTGCAGCAACGTTATAAATGTTTCTGGAATGCGCTGGACAATTTCTGAAGACCACAAGATTGAAAAGGCAGATGGGAAGCACTTTTCCAAGCAAAATGTCATAAGAGGCACACATGTTCTAAAGTCACTTTGCAGATATCCGTCCTTCAATAGCCCTTTACCATTCTCCAGGTCGCTTTTGTAAGAAAACTCCAGTGTTCTGGTTTTGCACATAGTTTTATGCCTCTGTACAGCTTTAAGTTTCACAAAGAGCTGGGCCAGCTACCCTTGACAAAAAAAGAAACTCTATTGCTAGTGGTGAAAACCCTCTGCCTGACAAAAAGCAAGCCACTACCTCTCCCATCTCCACTGAAAACGGATGCCTTTAGCAGCATGTATGATGTTGGAATGTAGTCCACACACTCTGGAATATAGAGATTTTTGAGCTAATATAGCTTCAAAACTGCTCTTAGTATCAGACTGCCTTTTCTCCCCCCTAGGCCTTTGCAACAACTACTATACAAAACAGCAGTACTTCTTCCACCAGGATTTGGAAAGGTTTTTCATTTTGTCCGGAGTCCTGCTTTTTGATTTCTTTGGCTGCTGTTGGGTATCCGAGTACTGGATGCCGGCAACAATGGCTGCATCAAAGACTTCTTTGAGGTTTTTCTGAGTCAGAGCGGAGCACTCAATGTAAGAGGCGGCTTTTATTTCCTCGGCACAGAGCCTTGCCGTCTCCTCCGCCACCGGCTTCTCTTTGCATTTGTCCAGTTCAATGAGGACTTTGACGTCCTCCCGGAGGTCCGACTGAGTCCCGACAAGGATAATCGGTGCTTTGGGGCAGTGGCAGCGGATTTCAGGGACCCACTTTTCACTCACATTCTGGAAGGAAGATGGACTCATGACACTGAAGCACAGCAAAAAGATGTCTGCATTGGTGTAGCAAAGTGGCCGAAGCTTGTCAAACTCATCCTGCATGAAAAAAAGGAAAAGTAATGTGAATATCCAGAGGCAAGTTTGTTCAGCTGGAAGAGGATGTTCAAAGCTCTACAGTGCAAATCTGGGGAGAGAAAAGTCTATCTCCCTCACCTACTGAGAAATTATTGTTAATTCCTCAAAATTCTGCACTTAAGAATATCCAGTTTTTAAGGAAATCCCATTTGCCATCAATGCTAAAAAGTGTATCAGATTTTTAAAAAAAGAAAAGTAAATTAAACAAGCTGGTGATTGCAGCTATTTTTAAAGCACTGTCCAAGTTGCTATGCTGGACTCACGCTATTCCCAGCCAACATGGACAATGCTGGTGTGGGAGTGATGGGACTTAAAAAGTCCAAAGCATCCTGACCACAACAAATGAGCGAAATTGCTATTTAGCATAAAGACAACAGACCTACAGAGGGGAACTACACCATATGGGACATCACCTGGGATTACACTAGTGCAGAATGCAGTAGGGGGCTACACAGACAAATGCTACCCTGTGTTGCTGTTCTTTACAAACCCACCAACAAATAGCTAATCAGGAAGAAAACAATGGCTGGAAACCATATTTCAAGAGGCAAGCTTTCCAAAGGCAAAGAGGGAGTCGTACCAGGAGACATGATCTGTCAATCATCTGATTCACCTCCTATATGTATGGCACAGCCCTAGAAGATCTGTCCCACAGAAATGATGATATAGTAAACTATTGCAGCACATGGAGGTAGAAGAGAAGCAACAAGCACAAAGGAGAAATGTGAGCAGCTCAAGGCAATGGGATTGCTAAAAGGTAACTTTCATTTTTCTGCGGTGGAAATCTTCAGAAAGGATGGTGGGTTTTTATTTCACTTAGTGTTTGCATTAATGAGAGCATACTGAATGAAACCTATAAATCAGTGCTTCCCAACCTAGGGCCCCCAGATGTTCTTAGACTACAACTCCAAAAATCCTGGCCAGTACAGCTAGTGGTGAAGGCTTCCGGGTGTTTTAGTTCAAGAACATTTGGGAACTTCCCCTCAGTGACTGGCTGCCAGAGTGGGGTTTATAAACTGATTGTTGTGCCTTACTGCCTTGAATGTGTTTTTGGTGTTGCCTTTGTTTACCATTTCTTAGAATGGTGTTTGTTTGATCCTTTTAAATATTTCTATACTCATTTTTAATCTTTAAATACTGTCTTTTAATGATGTCAGCCCCCTTGGATCCTTTTTAAGGAGAACGGCGGGGCAAAAATATTTTAAAAATAAATCTTATAATGTGACACATTTGCAAAGGGTAAAATGCAGCTCTCTGATGGACAAGGCAGGGCCAAAAACTCTGACATACTGGCCATCATCTAGCCGCCTAAGATACTGATAGCACTGCAGTACAGTTTCAGTAGGATGATAAAATAGTTTTTAGATTCATATTTGTTATGCCATGTAATCATCACCTGCCTTTTCTAAGAGAAACTCGGGAAGGTTCAGAATGCTTTACAGACCACCTGAATAAAGAGCATCTTTCCTCCTCACTCCCTTTTGTGTTGCCTCTGCCCCACCTCTTGCCCTAAGCTACTTATCTTTTCTGGTAACTCTTTCTACAAAGCACTGTTTCTATTCTTCCATGTTTGTTTGTTTTCAGTTGGTGCCTTCAACTAAATAATGCTCAACCAAATTAAAAGCAAGAACATTGGCTGCCAGGGAAGCAAAGATTAACTCCAGGATAAAAACATGGCAGCCCTGACTTCCTTAACAGATAGGATTTGCCTCAACGGTGGTGGCATTTTAGTGAGAATTCAGCCAGTTTCTCAGTCTTAAACTGACAAGCACAAAGAGCAAACAGAATCTAACATGCCTCTTCCAGTGCCAACACCCTGTCGACAAACTAATGCTTATGTGTTCATTTGTACTGCAGGATCTGAGATGATGTTTTGGGATGTTTTTGAAGGGGTAAACCGTGCAATTCTTCTATATGCATTTAAGAAACTGCCACAGATTCCTCTTCCACTTGAATAAATTTCTTTTCTGGTGCATTGGCAAAGAGAGATGCTGGTTCACGAGGCAACTATCACAAAAACAGGCCTAATTAGCTCCCTTCTTTCAGAAACTTAAGCCCCTCAGGAAGCAAGCGCAAGCCAAAGACTGCTGCCACTTGGCTGAGGAAGCCGACGTGGAATTCAAACATGCTGTACCCAGGCCACAGCTGTGTGTTTTCTCCAAGAACTGATGTTAAAATTATTTGCCCAACTAAGAGCTTGCTCGTATGATCTCGTAACAGCCAAAACTCACAGTCCATGCTAGACCTGACAATATTCTTTTGCCTGAAATAGGAATGAGTTTGCATGGCTGAAGACTGCCTTCTCCCTGGAATCTACTGAAGATGGTCTCACCACCAAAATTCAGCAGACAACCCCAACCTTGCCGCCACCACAGCTGCTAGTAACATTTTGTGGCAACTACAGTAGCCGTCTATGGTGCAAAAGGATGGCTGGATGACTACTGGCATCACAGAGTCCTAAGAGACCACAGGGCAGAGGGTCTTTTCTCTGCTCAAATCAAGATAAAAGAAGAAGGGGGGGGGAGGAACAGAAGACATACATCAAATTAAATTGTAGATGGTTCTCCCATTACCACCCTGACAAATGTATAGTTACACTCTGCTCTTTCCTGTGCCATGCAGTTAAGCAGAAGCTGCAAAATGGAGTATTTATCACCAGTAGGAAATGGCCTCAGGAAAGGAAGACTAGGCCATTTTCATCAGTGAGCAGGATCAACAATGAAACTCTCTGGATCTAATTAAGATATGAGAGAAATCTAGCAAAATCACACACAACTTGTTGAAAATTATAAATTAGTGAAACAGAGATAAGGGGAAACTGATCCTCTTTTTTACAGAAAGCTAAACGAGGATTTAACAGCCTGGGCACTGTATTAATTAATTAATTAATTGATTTATACCCCACCCATCTGGTTTATAATCATACCCAGTGTGATGCAGTGAATAGAGTAATGGACTCGGGAGACCTGTGTTCAAATCCTTACTTTGTCATGGAAGCTCAAAAGGATGGGGGTTAGGGACTGGGAAAACCAATGCTTAAATATCTCACTTGCTTTGAAATCCATATTAGGGTCACTATAAGTTGGTTCTGACTTAACTATTTCAAAAAGGCCCAAAATTATTTTCTATTAAAACACTGAATACAACTTAAGACAACAACATTTAAATTAAGGTCATGCTTAAAATAGACAGTTTTACTGACCTGGCCAGCTGTGTCACAAAGCTGGAGCCTCACCGGTCGGCCATCTACAGATACAACCGCTGAAATTAAAGAAGAAGGGGGGAAAAACGAATGAAACTTTTACCCATTAATGAAAAGTTAAGTCCTTCCTCACCCTGTTTCTCATTTACCTTTTAAGCATCTCCAATTTAACAGTCTATGGAACTCAAAGCAGCCTCTCCCTCAACTTCTCTGGCCAAAAATTTTTTACACTCCAACTGACAAGCAGAAGATCGCTGAACCATTCCTGGCACACACACAAAAAAGAGAGTTGACCCTAAGAACCAAGCTGGGTTTCCCCCCACACTCTAACCTTAACTTACTCAAAGATTAGTTTTCTTGTCACGTTTCTGTTTTTAAAGCCCTGGCACAAAGGCAACCCTGGAAACCTCCCCTTGCTTTAAATCACAGGGAAGACAATGCAAATATTTACATGTTTCCCCTCAGGGAAGTGCTTCTCCTTTTCTCACTCCTTTGAATTCTGACTAGGGAATTTATCATTCCAGAAAAAAAAGCTTGCTACATAACCACCTACAAGCACAGTGTGCCAAGCAGGGCATTGTTAGGGCCTTTGCATTAGTGAACAGTGAATTTCATGGTTTGTTTTAATTTTTCTTTTCTGGGTTTGTTTGGTTCTCTGATAAGACCACAACAGCTACTGTCCAAAAGGTATGATTTATCCGTTTTCAAGAGTGCTGGAAAATTGTGCCCCCAGGGACGTAAAAACATCAATGTTTAGCTTCAGATTCAAACCACTTGCTGTTCACACACAGCAACAAGATGCCCCCAAACAAATGAAGCCAAGCGTTCTCTCATAACCTTGCCCCCTCCCCACATATCCAAGTCCCCTAACTAGCACCTACTTGCTTTGGAATAGTTCTCATTAATCACAATAGAAATATACTTGCAGGATTGGATTGCACATCAGACTGGTGTAAGCTACTTTATAGGAGGGATAGACCACCCTCAGGTGGCCTGAGGCTTAAAGATCTTGCCTGTCCCTCAAAGCTTAATGTCTCAGTCTTTCGCATTATAGCAAACAAGTCCTTGCATCTCCTCTGCAGCTTAACTCAGTAATGCTTGAAGGACAGCTACATGTACAAACACAAAACAGTCAAGACTGGACTGGGGCTCCCAATTCCATGGATGGGTTGCCCATTTTATCATGTGTTTTTAGAAGAGTTTGAAAATGTTACTTTTTGTACTACAACTTCCAGAATTCTCCAGCCAGATGGCTGGGGAATTATGGGAATGGTAGTCCAAAAAGTAACATTTCCAGATCTCTGCTTTTCAGTCAGATGGAGGCCCTTCAGTTATTGCAGAAATATACTGTCACCACAGGCCTATCTTTTCTACAAAATGCGAAGTGACACTGAAATTTCTGTCCCAAAGAGAAATGACCAGAACGAGGATCCAGCAGTTTCCCACGTCATGCTCACCAACTTTACTTGAATAATCTGGAAGTGACAGGGATATTTAATGAAAACTAGAGCAAAAGGCCATCGTTCCACATGGAGGGGATGAGGTGGGAATCAGCAGAGATCTAAACTAAAGGGGAGGAGGGGGAGCAGCCTTGGAGAAGAGACTTACTTTCCCCCCTTCTAAACCCATCTAAAAGGATAAGGATTATGAGGCAACCAAGAGGATTTGCAAGACGACAGGAAAGTGTGATGTCCTGGGAAAACGAAGAACCGCTTTATCCATGGACACACAGCACACTCAGCACAGTTCCTCTGTTCCTGGGATAAACTGAATCCCTACAAGCTATGCATGCTCTGCCCCCAAAGAAGTGCATAGGAGACAAGACAATCTGTGCCCTGTTTCCACCAGCACTAATAAGAATTTTGAAGATCTCAGTTATTCTTCTCTCCAAGTTTCTAGCCCTCATGACCAGAAACTGTTGGGAAATATGAAAATAAGCGGTGGATGTTAGGAAATCACCCAGGAAGGAAGACAAGAAAAGGGAAAAAGCTGCAGTCCTACACTCACTTACCTGAACACATTGGGACTTTATTTCACAAAAAAATATGCAAAAGCTTATGCTTCACACTTCTATTGTTTCAAAGTTCCCGTGAATGCCTGCAAGAGGCTTTTCGCCCTGTCCTCGGAATAAGCCCAGGGTGGCCAGCTCTCTAGGCTCAGCTATACGTGGGACACACAGGCGCCTACTATGGAACGTGCAAGACCTTCCGTCCTATTGTTAGGGAGTCACTAAGGGACATGAGACCGGTAGGAGAGGTGGAAAGATTAGCCCGGGTTTCTCTGATCCTGGCATCCCTTTTCTTCCTCCCGAAAAGGGGGCCAAAGACTGAACTGCTTTCCGTATCATATTTCCCGCTCAGAGCAAAAAACGTCAATTTGATCTACTGGGATCTTTGACGCGCCCTTCCACCTGCCCACCTCCCACACACACACACCCCTTCCCTTCGGTGGCAAGCCCCTTCCTTCCCTCGCCGTCAGCTTCCCCTCTTGCGGATCCAAGGGAGATTTAAGCCCGGCCGTTCCCCGTACGGGACTTCCAACCGACGGGTCGCCGCCCCTTCCAGAGCTGGAAGATCGAAATCAACCACCGGAGAGGCGCCGGGGGGGGAGGGAGGAAGGGCTCTGAAGCGAGGGGCTCCCCCGGGAACGATCCTGGACCAGCGCTCGAGGGTAAGAGGAGGAGGGGGGGCGCTTCTCCGCCTTCCAGGAGCAGCGCTCAAGGCTCAGTTCCACGGAGTCCCTAAGATCTAGCCACGCGTGAAATTCTCCCTCGCGGGAAGCCCCTTCCGCCGCCCCCCCCCGATCCCTTACCTGAAAAATTGTCGAAGGCGGTGGGGATATACTCCGTGGGGTAGCCGTTGGTGGTGTAGCTCACCACCAGGCTGGTCTTGCCCACCGCGCCGTCGCCCACCAGCACACACTTGAGGCTGCGCCGGGGGTCGGCGCCCGCGCCCCCACCAGCTCCGCCGGCCCGGCAGCGGCCGCCCAAAGCGGCCCCGAACGCCGCTGCCCGGCTGCTGCGGACCCGGCGCGGCGGCACCGGCGGCACCTCGCCCGGCAGCGGCTTGCTGATGTAGCCGCTTTCTCCTTCTTGTTGCGGCGGCATCCGCCCGGCCTCCCCGGCCCCGGCGCGGGCGCGGGAGACCCCCGAGGACCACAACGGGAGCCGCGGAGGCTGAGCCACCGGGGGCCGCGGTGGGGGGCGCGGCGAGGAGACGGGGGCGCGCCCCAGATGGACGGTGGCAGTCTTTGCAGAAGGGGCGCCCAGCTCCCTCCTCCTCCTCTCAGCTTTAGGTCCACCGGCGGCGCCGGGCGCTCGACGAGGCTGCTTCTCCTCCGGCGCGATGGCGCTCTCCGCCCCACACTTGCAGGCGGCCACGGCGGAGGCTGCGGCTGCTGCTGCTGCTGCTCCTGCTCCTGCTGCTGCCGCCGCCGCTACGACTCCCGCCTGCCAGGCGGTCCGCCGCGAGATGACATAATCCAGAAGGCGGCAGCGGGAGAGCGAGCCGAAGAGGGTGGAGCAGGCTGGCAGGGGGCGGGGCCCGGCGGGGAGGAGGCGCCCGGCAGGCGGTGCTCGTGGACGGCCGGAGCCAATCTGCCCCGGCGAGCGCCTGGTACCAGGCTCCAGGAGACGCCGCCAATTGTGGACGGCACATGGCGGGGCTTCTCATTGGTCGATCTACTTCCCTTTCGAATGCTAGGGGGACCAATGCGGTCTTATCGATTGCGCGGAAGGCGAGCCCGCCCCCTGCCGGAGGATGCTGGTCATACTTAGGACGCCGCTGGTCTTTTCTGTGCGAAGCGCTGCTCCTTGTTGGGTCTCCTAAAACTTTCATAAACGCAACAAAGCGTCTTCGTCAAGACTAAAAAGTCTTTTGAGTTGCCTGAGGTGGTTCCAAATAAAATGCAGTCTAAAAGGTTTTTTTCTCCAAAAGTCAGACCAAGATGGATCTGCCCTACCAAGATTAAAAGTTGTCCCAGTAGACAGAGAATTCATATTTCCAATGGTGATGGGACAGGAAAACTCACGAAGGCAGGTATGGGGCACAGTAGTAACTGAAGGTAACACTGCCAGAGAATGTTTCACGGTCGCCAGCTGTGACACTCAAGCGAATACTTGTTAGTACTATGCAGCACGCAGCAATGCTAAATTGTCTCTGAATATTTCTTACTTCAAAAATCCTATGATGAGACAATCCAAAATGTAGCCAGAGAGTACTGGAAGGTGAGACTTCCAGATCAAAAGCCTCTCAGTCCAACACTGGGGAAGCGCAAAGGTCACGTATGTATTATTAGCACTGTCAGTAATGAACTCTGGGAGGAAACTTTTGAGCCCACTGAGAACCAACTAACTTTTGCATTAAATGTTCTCCTTATATTAATTTTTTTAAATAAAAAGTTGAGACAAAACCCTTAAAAAACACTGGTCTGTGCTTTCCACTTAAAGAACAGAGAAAAAGAGAGGATGCTCCAACTTAGCTGGAAATGCAAAATATTTGAGTTTCACTCTAAAATCAAATCTTGAACTACAAAAAAAAAACATTGTCTAGAGGCCAAAGAAGAAAGTTGCTTCCAGAAATAAAATACTTAGGAAACTGGGTGGGTTAAAATGGGGTGCACACCTACCCTGTTTCCCTGAAAATAAGACCTAACCTGAAAATAAGCTCTAGTATGATTTTTCAGGATGCTCATAATATAAGCCCTACCCCTCTAAACCCCAGTTAAGTGAAATTCTGCCCTCCGCCACTGTGCAACAACCAGAAGAAGATGACATGACTGCATTTGAATAAATGTAGATTGTTGCACACGAAAAAACAATAAAACATCCCCTGAAAATAAGCCCTAATACATTTTGGAGCAAAATTTAATATAAGACCTTGTCTTATTTTTGGAAACATGGTACAAACAATAAGAACATCTTTGTCACTGTGCTACTGCACCACAGAATATGCTAGCACTGCATGGAATAAATAAGCATATGTCAAACAAGTGGATGTAGCTCTTAATAAACCATGCAGGATTATTACTGGCTGCTTGAAACCTACTCCCATAAAATCTGTTATTTGGCTGGCATTGCCCCTCTGAGAGTACGTTGAGAAGTGCTAACAAATAATTAATGAAATAAGGTAATACAGAACCAAACCCATCCATTTAATGGACACCAACACTCTAGATCAGAGCCCCCCAACTCCTGGTCCACGGACCAGTCCCTGTCCATGGCCTTGCGAGGACTGGGCCACAGAGATAAATCTCCTGCCCCTCCCCCACATGCACGGATACACACACAGCCCCTCCCATGCACGCCCCCTCCCACTAACATACGGACACACCCACGCCCCCATACGCATGCCCCCCACGAATGCCCACACAGCCGCTCCCATGCACGCACAGATGGATGCACGCATGGCCCCTCCCACGCACACATGGACACCTCCACGTCCACATGCCTGCATGCTAAACCAGTCCGTGGAGGCAAAAAGGTTGTGGACCACTGCTCTAGACAACAGTTAAAATCAAGGAAAAGTTTTCTGCACATGTCTCAAGCTCCACAAGAGACTAGGCTGAACCTATGGAGAACAAACACAATACACTTTGCCAAATGGATGAATGCTGAAGAGTGTCTCCCACGAAGACAGGACTCTAGAGCTGGATCATCTGTTAAGTCATTTGATAGACTTCAAAGTGAAGTAGAAAGATCAAAGAATAATCAAGTAAAAGGGGACAACTTGGATACAGGACAAATTTTCTGTGACTGTGGAGAAATTCAATCAATGCCTCACTTGTGTACAAGCAATTTTTGCTTTACCATGTGTATAAAAGAAATGGCCAAGATAACACTATTGAAGTAGCCTGTTTCTTGTAAAAAAACAGTCTAATTATCCAAACACGTTAATTTGTTTTAAATTTTACCTTTATTTCATATATGTCTATATTTTAAATTGTGCAACGCTCTAATACGAATAAAGCAAGCTAGCAACCACATAGATTAAAGCCAATGAGACTTCTAGTGGTCAATGAGTGTGGAGGTGAAAGGAAAATCAGATGCTGCACCACATTTAATTGGAAGTATGAATTGAGGTAAACCCAAAAACATAAAGCGAGAATGTTCAAACATTGCAGTACCTGGTGGCCTGGAATAGGGCAGTTGGATTATTACAGTTGGAGTGTTTTACTCTGGCAATGACAAAATTGCAGAAGAAATGTTGTGGCTCTTATACTGAGGCATGATGTAACACATGTAGTTAGGGGCTATAATACAAAGTTTGATCAGATAATACTTGTCAGACGTTTTGTAAAACATATGACCACAATCATCATTCAGGTCTGTGATTCAACTACAGTTTTGAGTACTCTATACTAGAGATGGGCATGAACTTTAGTACCAGTTCAACAGGCAAACCTACGCTCCTGCTGGGGATTGGTTGAACAACTGAAAAGGAGGAGGAGAGGAGAGTGCTCTGACTGGTAAGTGGGTCATTCGCTGGGGAGGTAGTGGAAGGGAACATGGGGAACCTGTGGTGCCACACATACAAATCAGATCTATCTACCTAGAAAACTCTGGAATGGGTCTCCATAAGTCAGAATTGACTTGATGGCACATTGTTGTTGTCATCAGAAGACTGTGATAGTACAAATTGTTCTGAGCTACAGAGACTGGAGCTGGCTGGATAGATCCGTGATTTAGGTATCTGGGGTTCGGACTTTGATTCCCCACTGTGTTTCCCAGGGGAAAGGTAACCCTGTGTAACCTTGGAAAGGCTACACTGTCCCTGAGAGCCCCCAAAAGAAGGGACTGGTAAACAACTTCTGAGTACTCTGTACCTCAAAAACCCTGTAAAGGGTTAGGATTGGCTTGACACCTCATTGCTATTGCTATTACAGAGGCTGAATCTATCAAAATCCTAACAAGAATATGCCAATATATATGGAAAATAAAACAATGTTTTACAGACTGGAAACATTAAATTACATTCCAGTCCTCAAGAAAAGACATGCCAAAATAGCTATAAGACCATTGTATTAATCTCCTATGTGAGCAAAATAATGCTCACCATTTTGAAACAAATGCTTTTATGATGTATGGAATGAGCAATGCAAGATTTTCAAGCTGGATTCTAAAAAGGAAGAGGCATTAGATATATTATAAATATACATTAGCTAATGGAGAGTGCCAAAGAATTTCAGAAAAACATCAGTCTATGTCTTATGAATTACAGCAAAGCTTTTTCTTGTGGGAATAATTAAAATGTGGATGTTTTTTGTTTTTGTTTTTTTAATGTCAGTGAAAAAAGCCGACAGGAAAAAATTGATTCATTTGAAATGTGATGGTGGTGGAGAGCTTTGCAGATACGTAGATGGCTAAAAAGACAAGGAAAACGCCCGATTCTCTCTACAGGCAAAAAATGATAAAACTGAAGCTGTCCTACTTTGAGGACATAATGAGAAGGCAAGAGTCACTGGAAAAGACCACAATGCCAGGAAAAATGTTAGGCAACAGGAAAAGAAGAAGATCAAATATGAGCTGGATCAACTCCATAAAGGAAGCCACATCTTTGAGCTTACAAGACCTGAGCAGGACTGTTAATGGCAGGGCATACTGGAGTTCACTCATTCATAGGATCACCCTAAGTCAGAAGTGATTTGATAGCACATGACAACGTTAGTTGTCCATATCTGCAGATCTTCTCCTGCTTTGGCACCTTCTGTTCTATCTTCATGGACTTCCCAAACTGGCAATCTTTGCCTTGACAGAAAAATAACAAAATGTTTTGTGACATCTTGATGACCAACACCTTATGGGTGACATACGTGTTGCAAATGGCTAGTTTCCGATAACTAATGCTTATAATTCATCACTTTATCCAATAAGGGGAAAGACTTCACTGTGTTGTAACTCAACAGAGAATAATGTAATACATAGTCCAGAGTTTGGCCTCACTAAATCACTGATAAGGAGTATTCCATGGTTCAGGTGTTGGCTTTTGTTCTTGCATCCTGCTCTGTTGCGGATTTGGAGACAACAGTGAGGTGAATGGGAACAGAATGTGGTTTTATTACAGGCCAGTAGCTTGCAGCATTCAGATTCGTTTTTAAATAACTACAAGTAGCAATTTCAGTTACCTTGGGGAAATAGGAAAGTGTTTTTTAAATTGCAACCATAAAGGTAATGAATTACTATCCCAGGCTTTGGTGCTATCATGGTAATTAATTACTTTTTAAAAGTTACTTTTCAGGTTCTGGACTACATGTTAGAGTATTTTCTTGGAGTAGCTGAGTTTTGGGAGGTATCTAAACAATTTTAGTAAGGAATTGGCCATTTGTCTACAAAATTTGATGCCACACTGAACATAACAGGGCATCTTTGGAGGTGCCACAAGATTCTTTGCCATCTTTGTAGACACATATTAAAATCTTGAATATGTTTTCTGAGAACTAAAATCCCTTGCCCTTACTCTTTGGGGTGTGCCACATTGCAGAAGTGTGAGATATTCTAAAATAAATGGACAACATAAGAAAAAAAAGTGTCATTACAACAAAAGGCAACTGGCAAACCCCCACCACCACCACCACCACCATCTGCACATATGTAGTGTGCCGGAGTGAAATGCTTTTTTTCATCTTCGTTTTCCAGGCCATTTCCACTTCTTATCATCCTTTTCTTCTCCCCCACTCCTCAAGGCTTAGCAGTGAAGCTGTCTAATCTTATCAAAATTCAGCCTGTTTCACAGAGGAAAAGCAAGTTTCTTAGCCAGTTTATCAGCATTAATGAGACAAATATATGAAGCAATGTGCTTTAGTGCAGAAGACATTTTTTAAAAATGGGGGCAGGGAGGGGGATCACAGTGGTTTTATTTTTTCATATACTTTTCCCTCTCTATTTCCAGACGTTATGGGGAGGGCTCCCTGGCTTGCTACAGAACAATAAGGATGTCACCTACAACTGTCAGCTATGTTTTCAGAAGATGGGAGACAATTTATTATGGTTGACTTTTACCCAGAAGAGGAAAAACCATGATGACTTTGCATGTGATATATGAATGCTCAGGAAAACATAAACGTTCCAGGATATAATATAAATATTTTATAAGGGCTGAAATCCTGTCATGTAGGTATGCCTGCATAACTCAAGGTTGTACAAGCAGCAGCGAAATTTGTGCCAGGGCAGAGGTCTATCCAACAAGCAGCTCTGCAGGTCCATTACACAACCAGATGTACAGTGAATTGTGCAGACTGATGCACAATCAGGTATGCATAGTAGACTGTCCAAGCATAACCCCTTGCAACCTTCTGCAGGTGTAACTTTATGTGATAAGTACAATAAGATTTTAGCCAAAATTTATTATTAACAAACTGCCATCGTCACTTGATCCCATATTTTCAACCTATGCAGCAACTGCTCTTGAGGCCTGTGTGTGCCTTTGTGTCTGTCAAGATATGACAGAAAAATGTGCAGTTGATATACTGCGGAAAGCAGGGTTTTGTTTCCTGTAATGTGAAACAAAGCCCTCAGGGATGATGATATTAGTGCTGTGGGAACATTTCTCCCGTGTTGATTTTGACCCTTTTCAAATCAGTTTGGTAGGAGAGAAATTCTCTTTTTAAAAGAATTTGAAAGGAGGGGAAATTTCAGAGAAATTTATGAGGTGGGTCAGTGTCTCCGTTTGCCTTGGCTGTTATAGTACAATCACCTCGGTGGCAACCAACAGTCCCCCTACCCCCAACCCACCCCTGCCTCCCACATTTCGATTAAAGCCCAGGACAAGACTTCATATGATAACTCTGTCCACTGGACTTTTTTTTTCAATTCAGGAAGTGTGGGCAGCCAAGGAAATTGCAGAGGAATGATGAGATGGGTAATAGGAAAAACAAATGCAGGACCCTGGCCTTCTTGCATTCTTAAGGCAAGCTCAAAAATACAGTATAACCAAAAGAAATTCTAAAGGGCACAAAGAAGGAGGAAGAAAAATTGACGTTTCTTTCATGAGGAAATAAAGCTTTGAGGAAACTGATTGAAGAGGTTGATCCAGACAGGATATATATATTTTTAAGGATTTCAAGGCAGCACTAAAACAGACTATTGCTAGGTCACTTAGGAAATATAACTTAAAAAAAAAAAAACCAGAAGAGGTGCAAATTGCCAGTTAGCACCTTGTTAGCAACTTAAGGCAGCTGCTGACTCCTGCAAATTGCCAGCTAGACAAACACAGTAATTTCACCCAGGGAAACCTGATTTGATAAATTGCTAATCATAGCTGATCAAAGCATATTTTCTCCCTTGTGTAGCCACAGTTACTCACTGTATGGGGAATCCAAACAAAACACTTCCCTTTTGTATTCCTCCACTACTTCTTCCGTCTTTCTTCTTAACACAGAAAATCCATCAAGAAAGAAAAGATATAACTACTGCTTCATGGGCTGCCATGTTTCATGTGTTCCTCCCTCTGGAAGCAACATTTATATAAGGCCAACCCAATGGTTTATTCCTGTGACTGGCTGGTGCCTTGTGTTCTCTGCATATGCTATGCAGCAATTTTGGGGTGTGCAGGGAGGGATCCTCAGGTAGGCCTCTGTGGGTTGTTCCCAAATAGAGTGCTCCTTGTCCTCTCCACCTGTTGCTTTGCCAGTTTAACGTATGTGTACTTTTTTTGGAGCTGAAACTCCACATTACTGCAAGCAATCCATTATGCTTTCTCTATACAGTATACCACTGACAAAATGTTGAACTCTTCGGCTCCTTTCCCTCACGTCCCACACTAGGTACTTTCTAATACAGTATATATACAATATATATATTATATATATATGTGACCATGCATTGTGTCATTTCATTTGCTCCCACAGGAATCTTCTAGTTCAAATGTCTTCTTTGACTGATCAACCTCGTGTAGTCTGTCCCATTAAGCTTTTTGTCTGGTTTTCCTTGCTTGTTACTTTTTCTGAGTATCAATAGAGTACTTTGTCTCTTCTAATTATTTTTTGCATTTCCCTTCTCCCCCAAACCTCCTCCTTCTGTGCATTTCAGTTTTATTTTTCCAGCTGCTGTTTTTCTCTACTTCAGTTTTCCATTTTTCTTAATGTTTGAGGTTTTTATTCTTCCCAAGCCCTCCCATCACTTAAGATCAGTTTTCTTTGTATACCTTTCCTCCCTTCCACTGAATGTGGGGCATCTTCTTCTTCCTTCTTGAAGTCTTGAGAGATATCTCACATTTAGCAGCACACTGCAGTGGTTACAGACTTGGCCTTGGGCCCAGGCAATCTGGTTCAAATCTCTACTTCAAGTGTGACTGCATGGTCAATTACTGCAGGATTTGCTCCACTTATAAACTAGGCGAAGTCAACGTATTTTTTACTGACGGCATGACACAAAGGCGAATTTGAATTGGTCCATCCTTTTTTCTCTGCTGTTGGGAGGCTTTGAAATTTTCAAGCATGAATGATTTGAATAGGCTTTTTTCTCTGTGGTTAGTTGTGATACTAACCACCGTCTTGTATAGACGGGTGCATGTCTGTGGGTAGTGTATAGGTGACACAGGCAGTTGGGGTCCCCAGGCCTGAGGGGACATGCAAAAGCAAAGCACCATAATTAGAATCTGAGAGTTCATATTCCTAAATCTTGCCAAATACAGTAAACTTCAAATAATGTGAGAAGGTCCTTTTGTTGTGAATCAAAAGCATAGTGCTCTTATTTACTTAATTGAGAGATGTTTTGTTGTGAATCAAAAGCATAGTGCTCTTATTTACTTAATTGAGAGATGTGAAAGTGGACTTTAAAAATTTATCATGCCAATAGTTTTAAAAGCGTATGTGACCAGAGATGAGGTAATGTCTGCATGCCTTACTTGAAAGATAAGGAAAAGAGGTACAGATGGGAAGTGGAAGTGGTAATCCCTGTTATGGAATCATTCTGATGTGTGAATCATGATGTATTTTGCAAAATAACTCTTCAAACCTTTGATGTTCTGTACTCTTAGATTGTTAAGTACCTTTCCATGTTATTTTTTATTGAAAAGTTTTTAAGAAATGCAGTAGTCTGAAGCTTTATAGGAGAAAGTGGCTTCACAGCGAACCATAAAAGGGTCAGCAGAGGAAGGAAAGATCAGCAGAGGTGAGACCACAGCAAGGAGAGGAAGAAGGGGGGCTGTGGGCTGGAATGCAACTCACAGGACATTCAGTAAGAATAGTGAACTCCCAAATCAATTATGTGAGCACTAGAACTGGGAACAAATATAAAAATGAATTGTAATATTGGTTGAATATTGCCGATTCATCAGATATTTGTCCCTTTGTATTTGTCCATTCCAAAGACCCTGACAAATATAACTTATATCCATCTATTCATAGTGGATTCCATGCCTGCCTATGTCCCATGGATCAGCTGTTCCTCGGGGGCACAGGCAGAGAGGGAAGGCTAGGCTTCTAGAAGAGAAACCTTAGCTGATGTTTGCAAAAACAGCAGAGTCAGCCGGCTGCCCGAAGGGAAGTCGCTCAATATCTTTGCAAAGCGGGGATGTGTGTGTTTCCCTTTCGGCAGCAAGGCTTGTCCTGTCTACTTATGCGCCTGCAGATCAGCTGTTCGACTGGCGCTACAGAATGGAACCTAGGCTGCCAGAATGGAAACTACTGTTCCAGCAGCCTAGCTTCAGTTCCAGCAGAGGTGGCAAGAGGAAGAGGCAGAGACGGCAGTGGTGGCGGCGGCAGCAGGACAAGGTAGGCAGGCAGGGGCAGTGGGAAAGGAGTGGGAGGGCAGGCTGTGGGGATGGGGGGGGGGTCAGCTTTATTTTCCCCAGACAGCCATGGGCCAATTCATGGTTCATCAGTTCACCATGGGAAAGTTCATGGTTCCACCATTTTGGCAGTTTGTCCCTATCTCTACCTTGTTTCCCTGAAAATAAGACCTAACATGAAAATAAGCCCTAGTATGATTTTTTTCAGGATGCTTGTAATATAAGCCCTACCCCCAAAATAAGCCCCAGTTAAGTGAAACACTGCCCTCCACCACTGTGCAGCAACCAGAAGATGACATCACTGTATTTGAATAAATGTAGATTGTTGTCCATGGGGGAAAAAACATCCCCTGGAAATAAGCCCTAATATCTTTTTTTGGAGCAAAAGTTAATATAAGACCCTGTCTTATTTTCGGACAAATACAGTAGTGAGCACTGATTGCGATTACAAACATAATACAGGCCACAAATCAAACTGCAGAAAGCCAAATCAGAACACTTGCCTGAGCCTTTCTAGTATAGTCACACCCTGAGACATGAAACTTACTGTGGGGTGTTTCACCAATCACGGTCTCTCAATCTGAACTACTTCACAGGCTTGTTATTAGGAGGAGGGAGAAGAGGGGATCCACAGCTTGTTTGAGGATGTCAGGAGAAAGCTGACACAGCTCACAACTGTACCATGTTTATTCTCCCTCTCCTCCACCCAAATTTCATTTTCTCAGACTGTAATTGTTCAATTACTCAGTCATAGTGTCTTTAATTTATCTTGTTTTCTTCTTCTCCGCAAGCCTTCTTTGCTCTCTGCATCCGAACTTGCTTCCAACCACCAATGCCAACACCTGTTTTCACTGTTTTCTTCAGCTCACACTTTCCATTCCTGTGTGCATTGGGGATTTTAATTACTTTCTAACCTCTGCCCTTCTTTCCAAATCAGATTTCCCTGTGGCCACACACTGAACATGGAACATCTCTCATTCTCCTCTAAAGTCTTGTTTCTCTATCACACAGTACTTCAAGGAGGAATGAAAGATGTTTCACATTCAATGTGGTGTGCAACCCCCAAAATGAAAATGAATTTCACAGTTCAGCCTCCTTCAGCAACCTCTTCGCTCCTACACCAGCCATTCTATGCTGCTTGCATCACTCCACAAACTCTTAACAGACCAGACCAGGAATGGCAAAAGTATGTGACACTATGAGAAAGGGGTGTGGCTGTAGAACACAACTCTGAAAGGTAGTTTGACAAGTGAGCACAACTCCACCACTTGAAAAGGCATGCTAATAGCACCAGGCTTATGGGGCTGTTTGCTGTATAAAGTGTGTATAAGCACACACCTGCCACCCTCTGAGGGTGTTTGTCTGCATGTCCCATCATCTTCAGCCAGCACTACCATGGTTGGAGATGGCATACACAGGGGCACTCGGTTAGTGTAAGCAGATTAATTAGTGTTTTCACTATTTTTAAATGTATTTTAAGCCTTCCACAACCTAAAATAACTCTACAACATTAAGAGTTTCAGTGACCGTTTTTATCTGCTTAAAACCTTGGCTGCTGCTCTCTGTTGTGCTACTGTATTCTGTCATTCCCTTCTTCACTTCTATATACTTTCATGTGCAGTTCCTTCAACTGCTGTTAGCAACCCCTGGTTTCATAAAATCTAGTGGGGGCATGCCACAAAGAGCTACCTTGTTCAGCTCCAGAGGGGTGAAGGCATCCATCTGCCCCCCCCACACACACACACCAAAATCAGTCTATACAGTTTCTTCAGTGTAAACTTTTTTGGGGGAAAGATGACACATATCCCAATGGAGATATTCTATCCTGTCTTGCATTAATGTTAACTTGTGAACAAAATGGCCATAATCCAACAGAGAATGAGGAAACTCCTAATGCTCCTTGCAATTCTATCAGGAGAAGCAAGAGAGCAATTGTACCTCTTTCTAGGACTGTCCAGAGTGTGCCTGGCTTGTCTTCCCAACTACACCGTTATTCATCTACCTGGGAAAAATGGGCAGCCCAAGAAACACTAAAGCACTCCTTTTGGCATGCAGGAAAACACCATAGAACTTTGGCCATTGGGTTGGATCTGGCCTTTCGTCAGACTTTGCAGTACGACTCACTGAAGTGCCATTGTTTTCAGGGGGCTTCTTAAATCCGCACTGCCATTATGAAATGTGGCTTTCCAGACATTGTTAGACTGGAACTCCCATCCACTCCAGTTTACACAGCCTATTGTGAGGAATGCTAGACATTGCAGTCCAACAGCATCCAGAAGGACACACTTTGGCTGCCATTTAAAATTTAAAAAGCCAATGTTGTGCAGCAGCATGAATGAAATCAAAACAGAGGAAGAGGAATACAAAGGACAGAAAATCATATCATTGTAAGCTAAATTTAAAGTGTAAGGAAAGAAACAGAAGAATAAGGATGATAGATTAGAAATTTAGTGCTAAAAAATTAATTAGCGATAGAAATAATATACGCAAAATGAAATATCATTGGACAAAATATCTGGAAAAATAAAGCTGAAGGTCATTTTTAAAATGTAATGTATTAAATTGTTTGAGAATAGCTGCAGGGGGAGGGGGAAGGATAGGAAGAAGGAACCCCAGGGAATTCGCGAAGGCTTTCACAGCTGGGATCTAATGGTTGTTGTGGGTTTTTCGGGCTCTTTGGGCATGTTCTGAAGGTTGTTCTTCCTAACATTTTGCCAGTCTCTGTGGCCGGCATCTTCAGTGCTGTCCTCTGAAGATGCCGGCCACAGAGACTGGCGAAACGTTAGGAAGAACAACCTTCAGAACACGGCCAAAGAGCCCGAAAAACCCACAACAACAACCCCAGGGAACTTCAACAGAATGAGAGGAGAGCGAAGGAAGAAAGACACATAGAGAGAGAGATGAAAGAAAAACCAAGATCTAGCCTGTGAAAACTGAAAAGTTCAAAGCAAAAAGAATAGTACTGAAGATAAAAAATTATAGTCACTAAATTTACTCCAAATAAGATAATGTTAATATGAGCAAGAGCAGTCTGTGTTGAATGATTAGAACAAAAGTTATTTTAAAAGAATTCAGATACCATTTACTTGATTGTTACTATTTTTTTTAAAGAAAAACTGTATGTTAGATCATAAAACTGCGATGGGTGGCATCCAGTTTGAATGCTTAAAGTAACATCAGGAAACAAGCAAACAAAACTAACCAAAGTTGATATCTAAATGACACATTCTCTGCACTGAGTGACTTCATTTAATCTCTTTTAGAAATCTTTTTGGTCCTTATTAAGCCCCTTATATTGCCAGGGTTGATGTTTCAAAGTATCACCGTCTTGTATTTTCATGTCTTATTTTTTGAATGTGGGTAAATGCTTTGCAATGACCTTCTCTCATGGACGTTGTCTGATGAGAAGACGTGGCTGGTAGCGATAATCATGGTAACAGGAGGGAAGAAACTTTGTGCTCAATCATTGAACAGGGGGAAAAGAGGAGGATGGAGCAGGGTGAATGGAGTGGGGTTAGGGAAGAGAAGGTAAACAAAAGGGGTGGGCGAGCAATGTGAATCAGGAGCAAAATGTTCAGTGACAATACAAAACATGTCTGCACAAGACATACTGGTACATCTTAATACATCCAGCAGCAATTGGACACAAATACTGGGGTGATCAATTTAAAACAATTCAACTCAACAATAACCCCAGCCCCTCCGCCCAGGAATGCACCAGGTTGAATGGAAAAAACATCTATACCTGGACATATTCTCATAATACTTTCAAGGCAAACCTCCCCTTCCCTCTCAAGTCTCTCTCTATACATTCAAAATCAAAAATATATTTATTTCACACGTTTTATTCCTATGGTAACCCCAGAGTGGATGACAATCAAAACAATGCAATCCTCAAAGGAATTGAAATTGCTTAATAAAAAATTAATCACCAGCAGTAATAACAAAAAGACAAAGCAACTGCCATACTAACAAAGCAAAGCAGTTCAAGTTAGCCAGTGTTTCCATGAAATCCACACTTTTAACTGAAATGTTTTGGCTTGCTGCCAAAGGGTGGTAAATCATTTGTAAACTGGGTCTCCCAGGGCAGAGAACAAAAATTAGGTAAAAGAAAGAAAAAGGCACCAAGAAGGGACATATTTGAGAAATGACAGGAAGCAGGGAAATGAGTCAATCAAGAGGAGAAGCCTAAAGACCTAAAGAATTTTTTTGAGAACAATCACAAACTCAAAAGGCCCAGGGAAAGAGGCCTGAAACATTGAAAATGAAAGCATCAGAAAAAGAAATGGAAATGCTGGAAATATGAAGAAGACCAAGCATGGAAGTTTTAACAAAAAAAAAAAAATGGAATTAAGAAAGTTGTAATATTAGGAGACTGTAGAAGGTGTAGTTTTGAAGTATAACAACAACAATTACAATTGTGTGCCATTAAGTCTGTTCTGACTTTTAGTGACCCTTTTGCATGATTTTATAGATATAGAATACTCAGAAGTGGTTTACCAGTCTCTTCTTCTGGGGTGCTCTCAAACTGCCATTTGCCCAAGACTACAGAGGCTGGTTCTTCTCCTAGGACACACATTGGGGAACTGAACTCCCAACCTCTGGCTCTGAAGCCAGATACCTAGCTGACTGAGTAAGAGGCTGACTACACAGGTGTTCAGCCCACCCTTTGGCCCAGGCTGTTTCACTCCTAAAGGGTGAATGATGTCTTTGCTGGAGCAAACTAACCCACCTCAAGAGCAATCCTACCTGCACCTTTACTGTGGGCAGGACTGCTTTCTTTTGGTCCATTTCCAAAGCATGTGATCACAGGAAATAAAACAAGCCTTCCTCTTTTAACTTGCCAATATTAGGAAGAGATGAGTAACAAGAAGGAAAGCTACCTTACTGAAATGAAAGTTAGACAAAGCTAAAGAGAAAAACATAAAATTGGAGGATTGTATCTATTTATGGCTTTCTCCATCCCCCTCATAACGTGGACCTCTCATTTCTTTGTTTCTCCTCTTAATCCAGGACATGCCCCACATTTTAACTTCTCATCGGCAAGCCTGGACTCATTTTGAGCTTTTCCCTTCCTAACCTTCTCTACAATATTATTGGTTGCTTGTTTGCACTCTTTCATGGTGAACTGGAGCCCCTTCCATTAGCTCATCTGAAAGCTCTTTATTTTTTTTAAAAAAATCTTTTTTAAAAAAATATTTCCCACTTTCCTTTCTCATAAGAATTGTTTGTGATTCTGCCTTTGGCATCTCTCCCCTAAGAAACTCCCATGAATTATGGACTCCCTTTTCTTTGGGTGTTTATAACCAAGAAGTTTGACCAAGTATTTCTCTAAGCTTATAGAAATCAGCTTTCCTAAAGTTTGGAACACTTGTTATACCATTCTTGGCTTCTCCTTTTCTCAGCATAACAAATCCCAAGTGGGTGTAGTCATTTCCACGCAAAGTTACCACTGTTTCTACCTCATTGACAAATTCTTCCTTGCTAGTTGGACCAGATACAGGACAGCTGATTTTCTTGCTGGTGCTTCCACCTTCTGGAGGATGAAGCAGTCAACAAGGCTACTGAAGAATGTGTTGACCCTTAGAGCCCTGGTAGAGCTGGGCTTTTAACAGATACCAAGATATTTGAAGTAACTATGACAAAATCCAAAGAAACAAAACAAGATAAAAAATAAATGGCATCTTAAAATATTATATTTTAATGTGAGCTTTCGTGGACATGTCCACGAAATACTATGTTTCTCCTATCTGAATGTTTCATAATCTGATGTAGGAGAGCATTACCAGATCCGCAATCTGGAATCTCCTCACATTTGTACAGACCATTGACACAAAATGTTTTTTGTCCTCGCTTCCTGTTTATATTCCTTTTTGAATAAGTTGTACCCTTCAGTCACTACATTCCAGTCATACATATCATCCCACCAGGTTTTGGTAATTCCTGCTTGATCGTATATGCCTTCCCATGCTAAGAGTTCAAGCTTACTTTGTTTCTCATGCACTGTGCACTGATAGGCAGGCATCCAAAACTGGTAAAAAGAAAAAAGAAAGTTGATACAGCCGGGAAAGAAGACAGAGATGGACTGACTAAATAAAGGAAACCATGGCTTGAATTTTGCAAGATCTGAACAGGGGTGTTAATAACAGAAGGACGCTAGATATTAGGGTCACTATAAGTCTGAAGCAATCTGACATAACAAAAACTTGATTAAACAGAGTACATTTGAAGAGATGGTGATCCAACAGAAGAAGAGGATAAATAGAATGATTCCAAAGAGAACACAAGGAATCATAAGGTGATCAAAACTGAGACCTGCAAGCAGAGCAAGTAGGAGGGCAGAGAACAAAGCGACCAAAAGAGAAAGGTTGTTTCTTTGTACCCACCATTAACAGCAAGATAATTAAAAACAGAATGACAATGTAAATTCAGGCAGAAAGAAAGAAATGGATCCAGGCACATGATAAATAACTCCTTGGTAAATATTAAATATAAGGAATGTCAAGGAGAAAAGAAAGGTGCTGATAATGGTAGGCGAGTCCTTTCTTGCTCAGCCACTAAGGGAGAGAAAGGCCACTTTGGAAAGCAGCAGGAAGAAGAGAACCTGGACAGTGCATCCTTTTCTAGTAAGAGCAAGCAAACAAAAAACAAGAATATAATGCAGAATGGCAACTTTGATACTCAAAAGCAGACTATTTAATTACTTCAAACCAAAGAGTTTAGACTAAATGGAAAGAAGAGTCACTTTTTTCTTAAGTGAAGTGTGAAATTGAAATGAAGAAGAACATGAATAAATTGAAAGGATTAGGGAAATGAAAGTAATACCAGAGGAAGTAATACTCACTGCCTAAATCCACCCTCAAGCTGCGGGAGGAGCATTTTGATGCTTGTAAGAGCAGTGGAGTTGCCACAATCTACAGTTCATGCTTTGCCAACATAATGCTGTCTCAGGGCAGCTGAAGCTACCTTGTCAATGGTCCTTTTTGTCTAAGATTGCCAGGTCTGCAGCATTGTGTTCCCTGAGATTCGAAGGTCAAAACCTGAGATTTTGGGGTGGATACATGTGATACAATGGGGTGGCCCCTTCTGATGCTATGCAGTTGTGGTAGATAAAGACTGCCTGGGCATGGATAACAAGAAATCTTCTGAATTTTGATGCTGGTGCTCCATTGCTTGCCTTTCCCAAATAGTTAGAGATGTTGTTGTAGCGATTACCCTGCTTTTGCATATGTATGAGGGTATTTGCATACGCCAATGGGAGTTGTTGAGAAGTGGAGCCATAGAAACGTGGAGGGAGGGGTGAGGCTGATAGAGCAGTTAGTGCATGAGATAGCCAGGGAGAGTCTGAAGTGAGAAGTCAGTTAAAGCAGCGGTCCCCAACTGTTTTGGGACTGTAGACCAGTTGGGGGGTGCGGGCTCCATCTGTGGGGGGGCATCCCCATGCTCGTAGATGGGCGTGTCATGCTTGTGGATGAGCATGTCGTGCTTGCAGAGGGACATGTCATGCTTGCAGGTGGGTGTGTTGCATTTGTGGTGGAGTGTGTCACGCTCATGGGTGGACGTGTTGTGCTCATGGAGGGACATGACGCACTGACACGCGCACCCACAGGCGTGACACACCCCTCCGCAAGCGCAACACACCCACTGTGCGCGCATGTGGGGGGGCTGAGATCTGTGTCCACAGTCCGGTTCAAGGAAACCTACAAACCGGCACCGGGCCGCGGTCCGTGGATTGGGGACCCCTGAGTTAAAGAGTCAGAGAGAGGAGTTCATCTGTGAGGAGTGAAGCAAGACAGTTGAGAGTGTGGAACTTAGAGTTACATGTGAAATAAGTTAGTACAAATCTACTGAATAGTTTGAAGTCTTTTAGGAACCTATTTATGTGAACTGCATCCAATAAACCTGTTTTGTTATCATTTACATGTAGTATGGACCTCAATCTTCCTAAGCAAATATTGTTAATTGAGATCAACTGGTGGCAGCATAAAAGGGAATGTGGTGTGGGCCTTAGGCTAGTGAAATAATCTGGTGACACGCCAGAGGCACATCACAGTTGTATACCTTGGTTGAATCATCATTCCAAATGGAGACTGCAGACAAGAAATCAGAAGAAGACCGAAGGCTAGGAAGGGCAACAATGAAGAAACTAGAAAAGATAGTCAAATGTAAAAATGTGTCACTGGAAAACAAGATGATCCAAAATGTTGTGTTTCCGATCACCATTCATGGATGTGAAAGCTGGAAGTTAAGAAAGCTGAAAGGGGGGAAATGTAGTGCTGGAGGAGAGCTTAGCAAATACCCTGGACTGCCAGAAAGTTGAATGAATGGACCTTATACCAAATCAAGCCAGAACTCTGGAGGCAAAAATGATTAAACTGAGGCTACCTTGTGTTCTACCTTGGGCACATCACAAGAAGGCAGGATTCTCAGGGGGGGGGGAAACAATAATGCTGGGAAAGTTGGAAGGCTAGAGGAAAAGAGGAAGTCCAAATATGAGATGGACCAACTCCCTAAAGGAAGCCACAGGCTTGAGTTTACAACTGAGCAGGGCGGTTGTGGACAGGACATTTTGGTGATCACTCATTCATAGGACTGCCATAAGTTGGATGTGGCTTAACAGTACACAGCAACAACAACCCAAAGGACAGAATTGGCCCTATGGTGGCAGGCCAAAAAGCCAGGAGATAGGGAGGGAAGTGGGAAGAGAGGCAAGGGTGAATGCAACGGGGTCCATCATGCCATTTGAGCAACATCTTCTCAATGAGGTATGGAGTTCTGGTGCCAGCAGGGAACTGCTGGAGATGGGAGCCCAAGGCTCTAAGGCCACCTCATGCATAACCGCATCGCATCCCTTTTCTCTTTACTGCTGATACAGATTTCCCATCAACTCTCTGGCAGCTACAGAAAGTTATTTTTATGATAGTAGCTGAGCATTCTGTTTATCGTGGACACAGATGCTGGGATCTTTACTGCCAATGCTAGGAAATTATATTAATGTCATTTGATTCTCACATGTCCCTTATAAATGCCAGGATAATCTATTATCTTCAGGGAAAATCAACCCTTCCAAAAGAGAGAAACACCATTGACACAAAAAAGAAGATAAGACCCTGAAAGTAAATAATCATTTACTAAACACAGGCCTTCTGTGTATAGCAAATGATTATTATGGAGGAGTAAAATAAACTAATACGACTGCTGCGGGCTGTACAAAAATGTTGCCTGAGAAACTTTTTCTTTGCCTTTTTTTTTAAACTGATTTCAGTTTTAGAAGTATAAACAATTGATCTGCTCCTGTCTTTGAAGGATTCTGTTTTTCAGGAGAAAAAAACTACTACCTTTGAAAGAATTTGTACTATGATGGCAAATCAAAAGAGAACTTGGTATCAAAACCTTCCAATACTGTTCAAGACATATTGATGTAACACCAAGAGGAGCTTTGAAGGTATGTCTCTTCTTGATCAGTAATTCCCAGTGTTCCAGGTCAGTTTGACATGTCTTGCACTAGACTTCTGGTCAAGATGGCTGAGTGATCAGAGTAGTTAAATACTGCCTTCCTCTTTTCATTTTGCTTATTGAATTCTGATAAACGGCAGTTAAGTGGTTCAAGCCAGTTCGGCGCAGCACCCACACAGGTGTTCTGTGGGCATAACACACTCTCCTCTCCCACCCCCTCTACCCACTTGCCCATTCCCTAACTGAAGCACACTTCCTGCCCCCTTGGTACTACTGCCCACTCACCTACCTGATCCTAGCACATGCTTCCCTTCTCTGCTTCCTCTAATTGCTGCCTACTCAGACGAGGAGGTGGGGCAGGGAAGCCCACAGTGGTGCAGCCACCTGAGGAGGCCAAGGAGGGAAGTACACACTGCAATCAGTGAGTGGTAACCACACTGAGGAGGCGGGGGAGGGAACCGCACTTCAGCCAGGGAATGGGCAAGCACACAGAGGAGGCAGGAGAGGGGAGTGCACGGTGCCCCTGGAACACCTGTGCAGGCATCACACAGAGCTGGGCTGAAGTGCCGAACTGTGGTTCGTGCCCATCTCTACTTCCTACCTTTCCCTTCCCTTCCTACCATTTACCTGAATAAATTCCCTTTGTTCAGAATCAGAGGCTTATGGTTTAATGTTATGAGCAACTTAGAAGATACTAAGCAGTCTATACCGTAAATAGAAAACATTACACCCATGCCACACAAGGCTACATAATACCAGAGGAAAGAGAAGAGATTGTAGCAGAAAGGGAAACCTTTCCAGCTCAGCATTTGAATATAGAATAGATACTAGCTTGGGTCAGGGAGGCTCTGGGTGAGGCACCGTAAAAGGAGCAACCCCAAATTCTTGGCAGAGGGTTTGGGGGTGGTTATCCTAGTGGCACTAAAGAGTGTAGCTAAGGTTAAGGTGAAGATACAAAAGAGGTGCCTGTGACTACCTGGGGGGTATGTGTGACCCACTAATGTGAAAGTGTGATTATAACACATCACAGTCTAATTTTCAAGACTATTTTTTTTCTAACATAAATGCTGACTTACAGCTTTTCGTTGCTCTTTTTCACTATTTTCTCACACACCTTGCAATATATGTAACAAAGCCCATAATTCACAGTATTAGGTATTTTCATCGAAAAGATACTGATTGTTATTACCATTGCATCAAATATTTTGTATGAAAAATATAAAAATACCAAAAGTCTTGCTAAAATTAAAGCTGCAAAGTCACATTGTTCTTTTTTTAAAAACTTACTGAAGAAGGGGGGAGGAATCAAATCAGCCAGTGTGATCAACAGTTTTCTATGACATCTCATTACATTTTATTCATTTGTTGTTTCTGGAGGTCTTAAATACCACTGAAATAAAACAAAATGGTTTTTGTACGAGACAGTTACATATGTACTTTATTTCATACTGGTGTTCTGTTTGCTATTTTTTATTCAAGTACTTCTCCAGAGGCAGTGATTCACAAGCTGTTTTAAAATGCCAGTTCTCTTAGTATTGTCCGGTGGGAGATGATTGTGGTCCAGTAGATTTAAATATGTTAAAAGATTTAAGTTGCAGCTACTAAAAGCATAACTTCTATTGTTCCACATACATTTATCTCAGACATCCTTTGTTCAGCGTTATTTGGTAAAAACGTAGACTAGGACTACATTGACAAGTCAAATTGCTGCGACTTGATTTGCATCCCATTTTATGCTTTTGCTCAAGATTACATAATCACACAGAGATTGCAGGTTCTTTTGGTTCCCCTCAATTCCATGTGGTTTAATCTGCACCACAATCCACAGCCCCATTCCTTTGATCCCACCATCTGGGTGCTCCCTGGCACTCATTTTAAGATTCATTGTAAAGCCAATGGACTGTTTAAAGTATTTTATCGCGCTAGAGAAAAGGGACAGTTTTCCAAAGTTCTTCATAATGTATGAACACTTTTACACATGTAGCAGAAACATAGTAATTGGCTGTAGTTCTTCAGTCTTGTTACTATTTCATACTGATGTTATTTTTATTTTTTTGATCCATGCAGAGGTGATATAGTGCTAAACTGGTATACGTATCAATAAGATGATCTAGTGTTAAACTCAGTGGAAAAATTACAGGGATGAGTGTTCCTGCTACATTCAACTTAGTACAGTATATGATCATCATACCACCCACAGTCATGCCTCCTGTCTCTATATCAGGAGGAAAAAGATCTGGACTAATTCAAATTCGCCTTTACATCATGTGATAAGTTTTTTTTTTAAATGAAGATTCATCTGTTTTACATTCACAGTAAATTCTGCAGTATTTAGCCATGCAGTCGCAGCCTCAAACAAACCTAGTTTATATATCAGTGGTTCCCAACCTTGGGATCTCAGATGTTCTTGGACTACAACTCCCAGAAATCCTGGCCAGCACAGCTAGTGGTGAAGGCTTCTGGGAACTGCAGTCCAAGAACATCTTGGGAGCTGAGTTAGGAACCACTGTTATACAGCATATTCATGGATAAAGCCTATGTTATGGGAAAGCAAGTGTGAAAGACACTTAGAACTGGCTTAGCACCAAATGTTATACAGAAAGGCATTCACCTTATCTTATTTCTATATGTTAGGCAAACATTGGTCCTAGCGTAAATGACAGAGAACGGAAATTATTTTATCAGGACATGAAATGGCCCATTGTTAGCATCTACATATTATCATATTCATTCATACGAGAGCGCAAATGCTTGATAACGTAGAATGGAAACACACAGGCACCAGGACTAGAAATGTTAGAGTAGTAACACAATACTAATAAATCCCTAATGTATGGGCAAAGTAGAATTTCAATTCCTTTATTAATTATGATCAACAGATCAGATAAAAATTAGTAACAGAATTACATAATAATGGGAATTATTAAATACAGATTAAATATACACTGCATATGATTAAATATTAAAAACAGAAATTTCATAAGATGAACATTATAACATTTTTATTGTACCATTTCTCACCAGCAAGCTACTGCCACTGCGTAAAGGCTGGCTACTTTAATACTGTAGTTACCGATAGGAGCTGGTCTGCCAGCAGGTAGCACATATAGTGACATAATCTCTTCCAGGGATGCTCTGCAGAACTGGAAGAATAACAGTGTTCATGCTGCCTCCAAATAGCAGGAGTTACAGCACAACACATCTGGAAAACATGAGGTTACGGAAAGGTATTGTTGACACAGCCTGTTGTACCTCGCTGTGTGTTGCCGGGGGAATTCTGGGAGTTGTCATCCAAAAACACAGGTCTATACACCTCTGCGGGGAACCATTTCAAATGTGATGAAAGGGAGAGAACCAGATGTGCACCTGGTTTGGCTTTCCGCCTCAAGTACAGTAATTGTCCTGTGTTAACTTTCACAAGGAAACATGAAAGATGGACCGAGAATGGATGCTTTCCGGGTTCTTGCTCAGTACAATGCACTTGATTTCATATAGGCAAGCTGGAAATGTGAGGAATTAGAAGCTCAAATAATTGGCATATTTCTTTCTTCTCCTTCCCACCTCTCTTCATGGCTAAAATGGTTCTAAGATGCCTATAGTACCCAGGAAGAACGTGGAAATATCCTTGCTTACACCTCTCTACAGTGGCAGCATTACCCTTCATCTGCTTAGCTGTGTATCTAGAATCATACAGTTAAGATATAATGATGATTTTGTAAAAAGGAATATCCTGCCTCCTAATGCATCTTGGGGACTAAATTTGAGCTCAGTCTGATGCTGAACTTTGTTTTAAGTTGCAGTGCTTTATACGTTTACTGGAAAGTAAATCCCACTGAGTTTAATATGAGTTACTCCCAAGTAAGTGATTATGGGAGTCTTAATCTGATCTGTGTCATATCTGTAACTGATTCCTTCTATACAGTATATCACAGAGGTGAGTACACCCCCTCAAATTTCATAAATATTTTAGTATATCTTTTCATGTGACAACACTGAAGGAATAACACTTGGCTACAATGTAAAGCAGTGAGTATACAACTTGTATAACAGTGTAAATGTGCTGTCCCTTCAAAATAACACAACACACAGCCATTAATGTCCAAACCTCTGGCAACAAAAGTGAGTATACCCCGAAGTGACAATGTCCAAATTGGGCCCAAGTAGCTGCTTTCCCTCCCTGGTGTCATGAGACCCGTTAGTGTCACAAGTCTCATTTGTGAAGGGGGAGCAGGTGTTATTGCTCTCACTCTCTCAGACTGGTCACTGGAAGTTCCACATGGCACCTCATGGTAATGAATTATCTGGGGATCTGAAAAAACTAATTGTTGCTCTACATAAAGATGGCCTAGGCCAGTGATGGTGAACCTTTTAGTGCTTGCGTGCCAGACTTTGGGGGGGGCAGCGGGTGACGTGCCGCAGCGGTGGAACCAGAAGTGGCAGCAGAAGGGGGAATCCAGCATAGAGTTGCCTCAAGAGCCCACTCCAGATCCGCTGCCAGTGCCAGCTGCTCTGGATCTGCCTGCCGAATTGGCAGCACTGTGGCTGCCGCTGCTTTCTCAGGTTTGGCTGTGCGGGGGTGGGGTAGCAATCCAGTGATTTATGGCTTGCATGCCAGCAGAAAGGGCTCTGTGTGCCAGCTGTGGCAGCCGTGCCATAGGTTCACCATCGCTGGCCTAGGCTATAAGAAGATTGCCAAAACCCTGAAGCTGAGCTGCAGCATGGTGGCCAAGACCATACAGCAGTTTAACAGGACCACTCAGAACAGGCCTCGCCATGGCTGACCAAAGAAGTTGAGTGCATGTGTTCAGCGTCATAACCAAAGGCTGGCTTTGGGAAATAGATGTATGAGTGCTGGCAGCATTGCTGAAGAGGTTCAAGGGATGGGGTGGGGGTCAGCCTGTCAGTGCTCAAACCATACACCGCACACTGCATCAAATTGATCTCCAGGGCTGTCGCCCTAGAAGGAACCCTCTTCTAAAGGTGATGCACAAGAAAGCCTTCATACGGTTTGCTGCAGACAAGCAGACTAAGGCCATGGATTTCTGGAACCATGTCCTGTGGTCCAATAAAACCAAGATAAACATATTTGGTTCAGATGGTGTGAAGCGTGTGTGGTGGCAACCAGATGAGGAGTACAAAGACAAGTGTGTTGTGCCTATAGTCAAGCATGGGAGTGGTGGGAGTGTCATGGTCTGGGGCTGCATGAGTGCTGCCGGCACTGGGGAGCTACAGTTCATTGAGGGAACCATGAATGCCAACATGTACTGTGACATACTGAAGCGGAGCATGATCCCCTTCCTTTGGAGACTGGGCCGCAGGGCAGTATTCCAACATGAGAACGACCCCAAACACACCTCCAAAACAACCACTGACTTGCTAAAGAAGCTGAGGGTAAAGGTGATGGACTGGCCAAGCATGTCTCCAGACCTAAACCCTATTGAGCAATGCTTCACATTGTAGCCAAGTGTCATTTCTTCAGTGTTGTCACATGAAAAGATACACTAAAACACTTATGAAATGTGATGGGGTGTACTCACTATATATATTCAATCTGTGTGCTGAGAAACTGCAAAGAGGTGTATAGACATTGAGATAAAGCAAAGAAATAAAGTTAAAAGAGGAACTGTTATTGGAAGAAAGGTATTTTGGTTCTGTGCAGCATGCTGCTGATGAAAATGGCAGACCTGTTTGATTACTCATTGCAGATGGTGGACACAGGGCTCCAGGGAATAAGGGTCCTAGCAAATAATGGGAAAAACAGATATGTCATATCTCTTACCTATGATGTAATGCATACCAGCCTGGTGAACTTCTCATATAGGAATTCCAAGTGCTAAACTCCTACTATTCTTTTCTACAATAAGAGTCCACTTCCATGAGAAATATGACCACTTATTCTGAGCTGCTGCTAAATCTCTAGTGGAGGAGCCTGCTTCTTTTAGACCGGAACAATGTTGAAAGGGAACTGATGGTGCTAGACTCCATTTCACAAATGACAAAACTGCTGCCCATAAATCATTTCCAGCATTGGCATGAAACCCATATGCAGCTTGCAACATGGATTGATCTATCACTGCTGTGTAGTATTTTGACCCCATGAAGTCTTGGACGTGGAGCAACAGTGCTTGTAACAACAGCGAGAAAGATAGATAAACACAGATATATTCCCTCCTCCTATCTTTTTAAAGTGCATGTGGAATATATGCTGCTTTTCTTAGTCTCTGCTTCTTCCCTATTTTTTCTCCAAAACATTTAGTAACTTTTCTTTCTTCGTCATAGAAAAGGGGACACAGACCGTTGCAGTGGTTTCAAGCACACTTCAACAAAGCCAACTCTAGATGGCTTTGTAAACTTTGTTAGGAATTTTCTTCTTTCCTATTTCTGAATGAATTTCCAGACATGAAAGAAAATACATATTTTTAAGACCTCAGAAAGTATTTTCTTACTTTAAATACACTCCGTGTCCCAGACAACATGCCCTGCATGTCCTAATTAGTTGCCCTGAGGTGAGATAGAGACCCTTGTACTCCCATCACTAGCATTGAGGTAAGAGTGCAACTAGACTGCAGAAAGAATATAAAGTGATGTGCTGTGGCAGAATACATCATGCGAAAGGCTGGACTGCAGGAATCCCAAGCCGGAATCAAGATTGCCGGAAGAAATATCAACAACCTCCGATATGCAGATGATACCACTCTGATGGCAGAAAGTGAGGAGGAATTAAAGAACCTTGTAATGAGGGTGAAAGAGGAGAGTGCAAAAAACGGTCTGAAGCTCAACATCAAAAAAACTTAGATCATGGCCACTGGTCCCATCACCTCCTGGGAAATAGAAGGGGAAGATATGGAGGCAGTGACAGATTTTACTTTCTTGGGCTCCATGATCACTGCAGATGGAGACAGCAGCCACGAAATTAAAAGACGCTTCTTGGGAGGAAAGCGATGACAAACCTTGAGCAGAGACATCACCTTGCCAATGAAAGTCCACATAGTCAAAGCTATGGTTTTTCCTATTGTGATGTATGGAAGTGAGAGCTGGACCATAAAGAAAGCTGACCCCCGAGGAATTGATGCTTTTGAATTGTGGTGCTGGAGGAGGCTCTTGAGAGTCCCCTGGATGCAAGGAGAACCAACCTATCAATTCTAAAGGAAATCAACCCTGAGTGCTCACTGGAAGGAGAGATCCTGAAGCTGAGGCTCCAATACTTTGGCCATCTCATGAGAAGAGAAGACTCCTTGGAAAAGACCTTGATGTTAGGAAAGTGTAAAGGCAAGAGGAGAAGGGGACGACAGAGGATGAGATGGTTGGACAGTGTCTGCGAAGCTACCAGAATGAATTTGACATAACTCCGGAAGGCAGTGGAAGATAGGAGGGCCTGGCGTGCTCTGGTCCATGGGGTCACAAACGACGATGAGGTGCTGTAAAGTTGTACTTGGGAAGTCAGATTTCCCTGGGTGAATTCACTTTAGCAGATCACAAAGGAGTTAACAGAAACAATGGAGGAAACTGTGAGTCTTGAACTTGTTATTACCTTGTTAAAGTGGCTTTGCTGCAGCCATCCAGATTTGCAGGAGATATGGCTACCAAGGATCTACCTTATAACAAGCAGCAGTCAAAGGCTGGCTGCCCAGTTCTTCCTGTCTGCCAGTTTCCTCTTTGCTCGCTTTCCCAGCCCCTTGGTCTCCAGCTGCTCTAGCACACCAGCTCTGACACCAAGCCTTTGGGGGTGAAAATGATTTGGAGACAAATGGGTGCTCAGTTGAGGGGAACTGATGTCCACCTCAATAATTCTTGGCTTCTTCTTTCCCCATCTTAAACTAGGAAGCTGGGAGAGCCAGCTTCTGGTTATCCTTTTAGCCACTAAGGTGCATCAGCTCAAGCAATCACACTGCCTGGGCCAATGCAAATGCATTTAATTCTTTTAAAAATATATAGAGGGAAAAGGTATGGGGGAGGCTATGACCGGGTTCGCACACCCCTTGGACAATTTTTGTCCAGTCGTGTCCGACTCTAGGGGGCGGCGCTCATCCCGCTCTTCAAGCCATAGAGCCAGCGTTTGTCCAAAGACAATCTTTCCGTGGTCACATGGCCAGTGTGATTTAGACACGGAACGCTGTTTACCTTCCCACCAAGATGGTACCTATTTATCTACTCGCATTTGCATGCTTTCGAACCGCTAGGTTGGTGGGAGCTGGGACAAGCAACGGGCGCTCACTCCGTCGCGTGGATTCGATCTTACGACTGCTTGGTCTTCTGACCCTGCAGCACAGGCTTCTGCGGTTTAGCCCACAGCGCCACCACGTCCCCTCTTGGATTAATGTCAATTTGCTGCATTTTCTTTCTACCAGCCATGCTATAGTTAACTGAATAAATGGCCACAGAAATTTTTCCAGGTCCAGAATCTATTTAATATGAAGTCGCATAGAATGGTAGAGTGGAAATGCTAACTAATCATCTAGTCTAACTCCCTGCCAATGCACAAATGGGGGGAAAAACATGAGGATCCACTGCAGCTACCTTGTTGCTCTTTTGATTCGCCCACACTAGGTAATTACTAAGCAGGCACTTTTGAGAGCTCACCAGGACAAGGAAATATCCAGGTACATCTAGGAAGAAATGCGCTGAAACTTCTGCAAGGATGCTTTCCTGACCACAGGCAAACCCGGTGGGAAAGACAGCTGAAGAGAGCAAGAAAGTCTCGCAACACGTGCACAGAAATAGCTGTTTATCTACAGCAGAACGTACAAAGGTAGGAAGCCAAGGACAAAATGTTACGGGATGTGCGTGCACTCTCCGTGTTTGTGTGTGTTTTTAGAGCATCAATATTTACACATAGGCTGGCTGCTTAAAGTACATCATAAAAGGGCTGCAAAAAAGTATGAATTATTGGTTATTTTTCTTTTACTCTGTGGTGGTATGTTTGCATGAATAACCCCTGTCTTACTGCATTCTGCTGTCAACCCAGAAATGATCGATTAAAGTGGTTCGAAATGCAGCTGTGATAATTACCCTAGCATATAGCCTGATTTCCCAGGAAATGGGCCTCTGGGGAGCCAGGACCTCAGTATTAAAGGATAATAAGAAGTACCTGTGATTACTTTTTCTCTTTTCCTCCTCCATACCCCTTACCCCCAAAAAGCAGCCTGTCCCAGCTCTGTAAATGATAATAATTTACTGTATTGCACTTCCATGTATGCATGTTCTAAAATCATGCTAGTTAACAGAACAAAGAGGGGGGGGCTCCTTCTCCTCCCCTTTCCCCTGATTTCAGGTAAATGACAGCAGCTAGGCAGTACGGACTGACCATGATGAGATCTCAGATCAAACAAAGTCTGGAAATTCACAGGTCCCTCAACTTTAATCTTGCCAGTGGGCCCTCTGGATATTCTTGGGACATAGTTGCGAACATCTTTTACCACTGGTCATGCTGGTCAGGATCAGAACACAAAAAGGGTCGCTTTTGTGGGACTGCACCAGTCAGAATCAATCAGCTATCATGGCCACTGACTCAGCTCTTGCTGGGGCTGGTGGGATTTGCAGTCCTATAAATTCTGGAGGTTCACACATTATCCAGCCCTAATCTAAATATCCCCTCCTCCACACACATGTGCCCATTGAATCCACAATCCGAAACATTACCTTTCTCCATCACTGCCTTCTTCTTCACACTCTGTTACTTTTAAGAGAAACCTAGGATGTGGAGATAGGAAATGTTTGTCATCTGGTCAAGACGTCCCAGAAAAACCAGTGGCTGTGCCAGCTGGGGAATTCTAGCAGCCACAGCTTTAAAGGACAAAGGTTTTCTCTCTCTACTATAACAGGAATGCCAAGTGAGCTCTGCTTCTTTGGAGGCTGGAGAAGAGTCTGTCAAGCTAAAAGAAAGGAGGAAATCCTGCTTCTGTCTTTTGGAGTTCTAAGGCTCTTTGGGATAGAGAAAGGAACGGGTGTGCCACGTGGTGTCTGGCTCCATTACTTCCCTGATCTCTTCATCTCCTGACATTCTGCATGCAATAACAATCAGAATAGTTGTCCAGGCATGTGCCAGAGGGTAGGGACACCTGCCTGGGTCAGATCCTGAACTAAAGGAAAGAGAGATTTGAGAGTGACATTTTAAAACATCTTGCAGGAAAAAGTGCCTGTGTTCATCCTTCCTAGTATTCTATAGTTCCTCAAAGCCATGCTGGCTGTGGGGGATTCTGGGAACTGGTAAAACAAAGTGTGGCACTTATATACCACCCCATAGCACTTAAAGCACTCTCCGTGCGGTTGACAATTTAATTATGCAAGCTACATTCACAAATTTTTGCACTGTGACGTAAGCTTAAATGAACATTACTTAAATAAAGCATATTTCGTGCACAAAAGACCAGTCACTGATAAGGTGCTGGGCTTTCCCTCCCTTTTGGTGACGTTTTGTGTCAAACCACCATCCATTCAAGTAGTCAAAGTGTCAACAGTGGTATGATAAGTGAACATCTATAATAGGATATAACAATATTGCTCTGGCTGACAATATTTTTCCAATTAATCATTCCCATTTAAGCTTTAATCTCTCTCTCCTTCATCCTTACCTATCGCTTGTTCACACATTGACAAGGCAATGAATGGCTCATAATGGAATTGATATTTAACGTTGTCTCTTTGCCCACATGGTTACAATTTCTATCCTGCTACACATCACTTCTATAATCCCACTGAGAAGTCAAAGATCAAGCAGAGAGATATTTCCTGGTTATCTCCTATTAACATACTGTTCAGGGCTGATTAACTGGCTGTATCTGCTTCTTGCATTCCAGTTTAAATCCCCACCTCCTGAAGAAAGGCTGACCACCAGCAAACATCTCAGGCTGAATCCATGATCCTTTCTTGGCCTCATCAGACATCAGTGGGGCAAAACTGGCTTTAAAAAAGTAAATTGTGACCCTAACCATACTCAGTGGGGTGTAGTGAACAGAGTCTGAGCTGAGACAGAGCTGGCCATGAAAATTCATTTGGGTGGGGGCAGTAAATCAGGATTTCAATATCTCACACACCTTAAAAGCCCGATCAGCGTTGCTCTTAGTTGGAAGTGACTTGGCCACACATAACAGCAATAGTGAACAGAGTTTCGCTAAGTATGATTACAACCGGAGTGTGCAAGTGGAGAGTGTGCACGGTAGTTGTTTCTGGGACAAACCCGTGGCAAAACAAGATCCCGTCACATTTCAGTCCACTGTAAAACATTTATTTATTTATTTATTTCAATTTTTATCTCACCCATTTAGTGGCCAGGCTGCTACTCTGGGCTGCTTACAATAAGAGCATCAACAACATCGCATAAAATTCAATAATAAACAACAAATAAACCTTAAACAGGAGAGCGAACAAACTCCAGTTTAAATCAAACCTAAACGAAAGATGCAAGATGGTGACAGACCAAACAATCAGCCATATATATGGGAGTTGGCATTCTTGACAGTCTTTCCCTCATCTTTTCCTAAATTCTTTGGTACTGTAGCAGAGCCCTCACACAACTGAAAAGTTGCTGGAAATACAGCCTCTAAGTGCATAATGGTGACTTTCCTTCAAAGGAAGGTAACAGCACAGCAGCAGAGACTGTGGTTTGTACTGGAAAGGCTTCAGATTTAATCCTTGGCATCTCTGAGTAAGGTTGAGAAAGGCTCCTGCTGAAACTTTGGCAAAACCTCTTCTAATCCCCGTAGAGAAGAGAGTGAAACCATGAGAAGGCCTGAGGACGCTCCTACTCCAGCCTGCCTTTAAAGCCCGCTGCAGGGAGTTTTCCTACAGTGACTGAAGATGTAGGTTTGGAGCATCTTAGCTGGGACAGTGAGTAGCATGTGGGAAAGCATGTGGTACATGAGTTGTAACCCCTGATTTGCGAAGACCCCGTGAATGAGCAATCTCCAAAATGTCCTGTCCTCCACAGCCCTGCTCAGCTTTTGCAAACACAAGCCTGTGGGTGCCTTTAGGGAGTCAGTCCATCTCCTATTTGGCCATCCTCTTTCCCTGCTGCCTTCTACCTTTCCCAGCATTGTCCACACGTTGAGAAGCCAAAGGTTGGGGAGTTCAGTTCCCCTCTGTGCCTCCTTGATAGGGGCTGGACTCGATGATCCATAGGGTCCCTTCCAGCTCTGCAGTTCTAAGATTATTAATTTACTGTATTATTTAGAACTGTCAGTGGTTCAAGACCAAAGCAGAGCCTGGACAAAATTTTGCCTGATAATCTACAGCTATCCAAAGACACCACCCAGTGGCAAATGGCTGTCATGGTACCAGAATCCCATTATTACACAGCTCATGAACTCACCAATCTGAACAAAATAAAATACAAATGCAAAAATAGGTGATAACTTAATAGACCACTAAAACACAATCATACAAAAAACAAGCTTTTGTTAATTAAAGCACTACTTCATCAGGTTTGTTTCTTAGGCATCCTTCAGTCTTGAAAGACCATGGTAACGCGCTCTGTATGAATGTCCTCTCCAGAGCACGAAGCCTGGGTAGAATAATATGGAGGATAGGCTTTTACCCAAGCAGCAAATTCCCCCTCTCCACATCGCTGAAATAGTCCAATGGAAAGGCAAGAGCCAATACAACTGGTTCCAGCAATGTCGCAGGAGTTGCCAGAATGACACGAACTGCCTCCGGGACTCCAGCTCCGGATTTTGCCTCTAGGTTAACTCCTGAAGCCTTTCCATGAGTGGATATAGCCACAAGGCAGTGGAGGTTTGAAATCGGAGTTTTCCTTCTCCTAGATGGGCTGCCTTCCAAGACTGATGAGCCCCACCTACCCGGTCCAGGTGGATCGCGTTTAGTCAGAACTCTCCACTATGACCTGTCCGTCCTGAGTGTCCCTGCACGGCATAGCCCATAGCTTCCCTGAATTACTCAAGCCCCTTCGCCACAACAAGGCAGCAATCCGTGAAGGTGTGTACCAGTGTGAAAAACTTAAAGTCCAAAACTTAAAGTCCAAAACTTAAAGTCCAAAACTTAAAGCCCAAAAGTACATGGCAAGATGGATTTTGCCAGGCATGTTTCTCAGATGGAAACTGGGAGTCAGGTTGCTGTTTTATGGTTACAGTTTAGGCAGCTGTGGATTGAGTGTAACAACCCAGTTCTCCAAACAAAGTACAGACTACGCCTCTCCGTTTGGGCTTTATGCAAAACAGAAATGTTCCTGCTTGGCCGTGTGGGGAATGACACAGAGAGCCTGAGTCCTCCATCTGGGAATCGGGGTGATAATTTAGTAAACTCATGGGGTCAGGTTAAAACTAAATTGATATTGCCCAGCGGTTGCAGTCCTGCTCTGAACAAAGTCCATCATCCATAGCTGTTTGTATTTGTGGTTTGCTAGGGATTACTGCAGTATTGAGCTGTGGAGACACTGCTGGCAGGATCAAAGGACCTTTGCATTAGCAAAGAGTGATGCTCGTGGACATCACCTGCCACCTTTCCCCCACTCAGCTTCTTGGTTCCCTTTGAACTTTGCCACAATCCTCACAATAACTAGGAGGCAGGGATAGGCAGATTTCCAAGCAGCAAGGTATTACTGTAAACTCTCCCTGGTGTCATGCAAAGTATTTGGGGAGTGGCTTGATCCTGAATGGGCCTGCAAGAACCTTTAGCTTGACAAAAAGCCGCCTCCACTGTTCTAGTCAAAAACTTCTGCAACAGGTTTGTTGCAGTGACTCCCTCTTACAGTTTTGGACAGTGCTCCGGGATGTGGCCCCCAAAACTTTCCCAAAGTCTTGCTCCTGGTGGAGATGGAAATGGCTAAACTGGTTTGTTGGTATGTGTCAAGCCTTTATTTCAAACACTCCTTTGGCACTCTGTGTGGGAACATGATAAGCACCTGTATGTGAAAACTGCTACCACACCTCTGTGAGCAGGTGAGTGTTGAGCACCTAGCAGGTCATTTGCAGTTGGTTTGAATCATCAGATACTGCAGGTCTACTTTATTGAGGTGAGTGTGAGTGAGCTCTAGTCCTAACAGCCCGAAACAAATGGAGGAATTCTAGTGGCCTGGGAAATTTTTTTCAGATCTTGACATTTTAAAGAGTCAGATAGAAAAGGAGAAACTGAGAAGACAACTGTTGGCCTTTAGCTAAAATTCAGTGACAAAATGTTATCAGGGACAAAGTATTTCTCTCCCATCAAATCTTATTCCAGGCCTGGGGGAATTTCCAGTCCCCAGATGTTTCAAGTTACAACTTACGCAGTTCCTTGCCATTAGCCATGGTAGTGGTGGGAGTCCCAGTCTAAAATACCTGAGGAATGACATTTTCCCCATCTCTGTACCAATCTCAGTAACTCTCCTAAACATACTAAAAAATCACATGTTGCCCTACTATAGTTGCTGTTGATAAAGTGGCCCTAGTAGTTTCTTGCCCATGTTTTTAAAACTTTTCTATTTTGGACAACTATCAGAAGCCTCCCTCTCCACCCCTCATGGTGTCTAGGAGATTCTGGGAGCTGGTGGCCAAAATAGTCCTGATTATCCTTGTCTCATGCTCAGGGTTAGCCCTGAAGGCTAGCTAATGCTAGCTAGACAATGCTGCCACCTATTGCACAGACTGCACTATTGCATCTGTTCATCAATCTCTCAAGCCAAGGTGCCCTAGGTTAGTGGTTCTTAACCTTTGTTACTAGGATACTTTTGAAATGCAACTCCCAGAAACCCCAGTCAGCACAGCTGGTGGTGAAGGCTTCTGGGAGTTGCAGTCCAAAACTCCTGAGTAACTCAAGGTTAAGAACCAGTGCCCTAGGTCAGAATTTGAAAAATAGGGGACACTGCACCTATGTTGTTCAAAATCAGGCAGCTAATATTCTGTGAAAGGGTGCTTAGGGGAAAAGGACAGGCTTTTCACAATAAGCTTTCTATAAAATTAAGTTGCAGTCTAACCTAACTCCGTGTAGATTCTAGAGACTAGCCTACGCAATGATCTTAGCTTGAGTAAATAATTTTATCCTCGCAAGCTATTCTGAGCTGGTTCTACACCCCCACCCTGCATTATACAACACTAATGTTGTGTTGTATTGTATTGTTTTTTCTCCTCTTTTGCTTCTTGGTTAGTGCCTGTCAAAAACATTTTGTCCCCTGAAACAAGCAGCCAGCCACCCAAAACACTCACCCAAAGTTGTACCAAAAGCCCATCCCATTCCTGTGGCACAGGAGGCAGAACATTTATTTATTTATTTATTTATTTATTTATTTATTTATTTATTTATTTATTTATTTATTTATTTATTTATTTATTCATTCATTCATTCATTCATTCATTCATTCATTCATTCATTTATTTTACCCCACCTTTCTCCTTAAAAAGGCCCAAGGCGGGTCCTTCATTAAAAGACAATATTTATAGCTAAAATAGTAAGTATACAAATATTTTAAAATAATCAAATAAAGTAAATACCACACTAAAACAATAAACAAAACCAACACCAAAAACTTATTTGAAGTAACAAGGCACAACAGTCCATTTAAAGGACCCTCTCCGACAGCCAGTCATAAAGGGAAATCCTATGTGAAGAGAAAGGTCTTTGTCTGCTTCTGGAAGGGCAGCATAGATGGGGCCAGCCGAGCTTCCCGCAGGAGGGAGTTCCAGAGTCTGGATGCAGCTACAGAGCTGTGGGGAAAAAAGTTCTCAGGGATTCTTTCCACACTTTAATGTATACACACCCATATAGTCAGCAAATGTGACTAAAAGAGACATTTCTCCCTCCTATGGGTGTATTTGTGCAAGCGTGTGTATGCATGTATGTCCAGATGTTAAATTTTCTAAATGAAATATATTCTCATTTGCATTATCTGCTAGCATTTCTGTTTTATTTTGCAAGCACTCTTCATGTTTTGGGCTTCCATAAATGAAACATAAGCAAGCCTAGATCATATATAAGGACCATACCTGTGCATCAGGGGGAAATGCAGCCATCGCTGCAGCCACTCCTGGGATCAACCTGCTGCCATGAGCAAAGTCTGCCTTTACATTTTATCCAAGGCTGGAGAAAATAAATTATACTATTCTCTGACTGGTCTCTGATTTTTATGGTCGTGGATGGGCTGGGAGAGAGGTGTGTATGCTTGTACGTGCGTATTCAACCAGCCCCAGACATTTTAAGGGCAGCTTAGGTATTTAGGGCAGGCCGTGTAGCACACATCGTACTCCTTCAACTATCTCACAGCTATTTCTCTCTCACCCATGCAGCCACCCCCATCTCAGGAACCACTTCACACAACCTGACAGCAGGGCCAACACACGCTATCAAAGAAGGGCGCCTGCTCTCCCTGCAAATCCTAAATTTATCTGCTAAAACACATGGAAGGACACACTGTATTGTACCAGCATGTGGTGCACATATGGATTATGCTAACTTACCACCATTAGAAATGAGCACAGAACCACCGCTTCCGTGGTGTTATCAGATCACTGTTATCAAAGGGTTGGGTTTTTGATCAGGGGAATAAATTGTTCTTGCATTTTACATGGCAAATATGAGAGAAATTCAAATTTTTATTGGGTGAGAAGAAAAGAACATTTAAAAATCTGCAATGTTTTTCTCTGTTTATACTTCAACAGATTTAAAAAGACCTCTTGGCCTTTTGAGAATGGTCAGAAATATTACAATTAATGCTGTGCCCTGCAGCAACACATTCAGTAAGGATCTTCTCCATAGAAAAGAAGGCAAATACAAATCATATTCCAATTAACAATTCCTCCAAGCAAATATGCCGATCCAATAGGTGATAGGTGATGGGCACATGGTAGGCACAGCTAATTTTATTCATTTGGAGGTTATAAAACTGTCTACAAGCACTTAATGTGTCATTTCAAGCTTCAGTGAGAAACATTAATACAATTGTTAGCTGCAATATGGAAGGCTGTGTGTGTAGCCACTTAATCAATAGTTGATGCTTGAAATGACTTTTTTTGCCTTCATCCTGTTGAATCATGCTGGCACAAGGTCATCTCTACCCTACCCCTCCCGCCATTGGAGTTTATTCAGCACAGAATCTCACGGCATTAATTTCTATGGGCATAAGAATTCCTATGCTAGCTCAGTTGTCTCCAATCTAGTTCCTGACATACAGTGATTATCCCTAGTGTACTCTATTTGGAGATACAGTACACAACTTCTGGACTTGGCAGCTCCACTTAACTAGCAGGGCTACCAACAACTAGAAAATTGAGCTTTATAGAGGAGACTCCTTGTGACTATCCAAGCAAGTGGAATCTATCAACACTTCTTCTAAGCCATCTATTTTGTATGGATCCTTTATCCGCATACAGTTTAAATAGGCGTGCAGATATAAATGTCAAGTGTGCAGGTGGTAGGCTATATAACCTACATCAATATTTTTGCTGATTATACCACTAAAAATAAATGAGGCATCCTATTGTCTTCAACTGTAATCAGGCCAAATCACTGATGAGGAATGATGGAAGCTGTACTTCAATAACAACCAGAGATCCACAAGACAGAGAACCTGTATCTCTGTTATAAGTAGCAGAATTAGAGGATTCTGCCTTATTTCTAGATAATACTAGATGTTCATGAGGAAACCCTCATGTCCACCATATGTTCCACCACCATACATATGTCTGTATTTAACAGAAAAACCAGGGATGAACCTTGTGTCTGCAAAGCATTGTTCTGCCATCTGACCTGTCACCTGACTGCTGTTGGTAATATATTGTAGACAAGCTAAATAGCAGAGTCAACCATTAAAACCAGCATCCATCAAAATTCTGTTAGATAATTTTAATTAAAAAAAAACAACAAAAAAAACCTTTCCAGACTTCTTGTTCATGTACATACACAGGCTTAAGATAACAAAACATTATTTCAAAAGATGCTCTGGGCACGCCTATTTAAACCAGTTCTTTGCATGACGTACAACTGCAAGTTAGTCTGCATGTTGAAGTATATATCATAGTTCTCATTCTTAAAGAATTTGACCTCCATATACTCTTGGGTGGCATAAAAAAATTAAAATATTACTAAGCAAGACTATTTAGATACCCATAACTGTTCTATAAAGAAAGTTAACTGGGGCCACCTTCAGAAAACTACTGAATGCCAGATTAATATAGTGCTGTTTAAGATTATAAGCTACACAGTCACGAGGGAAATTTTCTTCCATAAGGAAAACTGTTGAGCTCAAAGAGACAAACAACTCCCAGAGACTGGGAAACAGCCTTTTGTGTTTATCTTCCCTACTTCAGCAAATAAACTGATAATTTTTTACATAATCTCCTTCAGTGTAAATGCTCCAGTGTTACCACTGCATACTGAACTGAACACATGTGAAACATTTTCTACATCAATGCTCTTTTGGAGTTCAGGCCAAAGACAAAGAAATTCAGCTATAAATGTGCTGTCCTGAGGTTGGGTTCCTGTGACCCGCAAGACATTAGATGTGACTCTCAACCCCATACATCTCATTAAGCAAGACTCTGAACTAAAAATCTGTGGACCCTGGTAAAAGAAAAAGCTATTGCCCATGTCTCTCTTTTTTTGGAGCAATTTATCAATATTCTTGAAATTATGTTGGCTCTACTATCAGTTCCCAGTACCAGATGCAACAGAGTTCCACTATGCATATCTAAAGCCTCCCAACAATGAATTAAGACCTTTAGTATTTTCAGTATACAATCCAGACATTTCACCTTTTTACACCTCTAGTGAACAAAACTGACAGCAAGGCTCTTTTTACAGGCAATCAGTAAGTGCCCTTTAGTGTAATTTAACCTGATCTTAGTATCAATGCGCCAATCTCAGCAGAAAACATTGTGAGGAGGCCTCCATACAAGACGTCTGTCTTCCCCAGCCTTGTGCCCTCCAGATTATGTTGAACAGCAAATTTTATTATCCTCCAGTGAGCATTGGGATGATGGCGATTGCAGACCACCACATCAGGATAGCTCAAGACTGAGGAAGGCTGCAACAGGCTTGAAGACGGAACCTTATATGTTCATGCAAAAATGAAAAACAACAAAATAAACCCTCTACCCAGTTTACACACCACTCAATTGTGAGCAGAGTTATTGACAAGGCTATGGTAAGCCCTTTGCTACAGACCTTAGGGCTTTTTATTCCCTCATCTCAGGCGTGCCTCCATCCCATTTTCCCAGTGTGGTAAGGCTTTTACATATAGAAACCACTTCTCAAGCCGTTACACATCTGTCATCACTCATTTGCTAAAGGACAGTTTTTCACACCACAAAATCTTCAGCAGCCAATCTTCAGCAGCCCCTCTAACACGTACTGATATACGCCTTCATTTACATTTTCAGAACATCATTCCTGTTTATTAGATTAGCAAACAATCAACCTGGACACGAGTATACACCTTTCCTTTCCAGCACTGGCAGCAGTCCAAAACAAATACAGCACAAAGGAAATGTACACCATATGCATGGACATGTGTACATGGGTGCTGAAGAACTGAGTGCTGCATCACAACTTTTCTTCCTGTTTTCAACAGTTAAGCAGCCAATTTTGAAAACTGAACAAAGAGATGTAGCATTGCAAAGTGGCTGTAGCAAAACTGCCAAACAATTCTCAGGAGCCTGCTCCACAGGAAGCCAGTCTCTATGTTATTTGCATTCATTTAATTCTCAAGAGCTGCAAACTTCAGTCCCTTAAATTGATAACAGTGTTCCCTGTTGCTGAGAATCACCATACATACTGGAAATGCTACTTGCAAGAGCAGAGATTCCACATTACTGTTAAGTATGACTTTTCAACGAAATTTAGGCTGGGTCTTTCTGAAACAAAATATGTGCTATAGTTTTTACTATCTTTTCTCAAGTTATGTGAGAGACAGTTATGGAAACCTGGCATAATGGAATCATGAGGTGCACCCTATTATTTATACTCCTACAACCAGCTAATGCCTGTTAGTGGTTATCTTTGATCCTACTATAATTACTATAGTTATATTTAAATAATTCATTAGCTTTCATACCAAAACACATTGTGTAACCTGGTGGCTTCCATACACTTAAAATGCCAGAGCCATATTTTTGGAGGTAATGTGCCTGCTCAATGACAGTATTTACTTTTAAATCCCCCTCCTCCTTTTCTTTTCCTTCCAACTAATTTGCAAGGCATAATCAGCTAAATGGGCTGTTCCTGGGTTTGGCTACTGGCAAGGTTGTTGAAAAAGGGTTATGAGCATACATGTATATACAGTATTTTATATGAAAAGGATTGAGGCATAACGTTTCACACCACCGAGGTAGTACTTTCAGGATTAACACGCATCAGTCTTGAAGCATTCCTCAGATCTTGCAGCTGCTTAGCTGGCTTTCCAACCCCTTCTTCAAACCTCTTTTCCACAACAGGAAGGACAGTTTCATACAGGAAAGACGCGTTCTGCCTAATGAATGCTTTCTTCTCAGGGTCCTGTTCACACCGTAAACTGTAATCAACATGCTGAACAGCCACGAGGATAATCTCCAACAGGCTTTCCAGCAGGACCATATGCAGCTCAGGAAAATACAGTCTGAGAGCCTCCTCCAAGAAACCCATGGTCTGTTTAGTGAAAGCCACAACTGTGTAACTAAGATTCACCCAGCAGTCATCGCCAGTGTACTGGTCAAAACTTGTCACACCACAGCTTCTCATCTCTTCTCTAAGTTTTCCTAAAGCTTCTGGTGTCATCAGATTCATTCTTCTCCACATCTCCTCGGAGTTACGATGCTTCGTGGCCTCAATTATGATATCTTTGTAGCTCTGCAAAGCATCTTTGATGTCCTTTACTAGTAGAGCATGAATGATGAAGGTGAGGTCCAGACCAATCTCGCTGAGCTGCTTGCAGTGTTCCTTTGCCACCTTCAATAACAAGTTACATTATTAATTTTAGCACACCTTGTTTAGTTTCACAACACAAACATTGCAACACTCTAAAAACAGATAATCATCATCCCATGAAGAAAGGAACGAAGACACATATTAATTAAGTCTTTTAAAAACTTCTGGATATAAAAAATGGCAACATACATTTTGTAAGTTTGGAAATATTTTGCTTGAGATTATAGCACCTACTTTTTTGGAGTTTAAAAGGAAAACTTGATGTAACCTTTCAAAAATACATTATATGAGCATTGTGTTTTGTCACATATTTCCCCTGGAATAGGTATCAATTATCCCAAAACATGCAAGTGGAAAAGTTTTTCTGATTTGGATATGGAGAGAAGGAAGAAAGGAAAATAACCCAACCCAAATCACATGAGTTTCGACTATGTTCCATAGAAAAGAACAGAAATGGATACTTGTTGCCTATTTTATTTACACCTGGGGCCTAAATTAGTTGCAACTAACTGGTTCTATTTGTTTCTGAAGAAAAGAGTCACAAATTAACTTCAGCCAGTTCAGGACCATAGTCTTTAACATTAGTAGAGAAAGAAAAAAAAAACCTTGCAAGTTGCAATGAAAGTAGAAAATTGTATGATCAAAATTTATTTCTCCTGCTGGTAATGCTAGCTACCATACCTTGCTGAGTTAGGCTGAGAGTCTGATTCCTCAATATACTTCTCAAAAGAAGAGCCAGACTATGTAGCCCTGGGCTAGCTGCACAGTTCCACAGAGCTCCCAGAAGGGCATGATAAACCATTACAGAGTATTATAAAACTCATGCATAGTCCATAACCAGAGTGCATAAAATGTGTCCAGACTACTTTTTCCTGGCAGCAGAGAATAGCTGTTTTACCACTGGTGTGATCATACAATTTTGATCATACAATTTTCTACTTTCTTCAGAAACACCAGAGCACAGGTTGCTGTCCTCTGAAGATGCTGGCCACAGAGACTGGCAAAACGTTAGGAAGAACAACCTTCAGAACACGGCCAAAGAGCCTGAAAAACCCAGAACAACCAAATTTGTATTTTGGCAGATGAGCAGATCTGTAATGAAATAAAATTGAGTTACAAAGGCAGGACTCATAACTAGCCCTCTCCTTGCCAATTGTAAGAGGGAGGAGTTCTTTAATGCCAGAAGAGCAAGAAATGCAGGTTTTATTCTCTCAGGATTAAACCCTGTGATAGAACCAAAATGTAGGAGAGGCTTCAGTGACAGGCAAGGAGTTCACATGATATTTAAGGGGAACCTGTTAGATAAGTGCTTACAAATGGAATACTGAGTCTTAACCAGAAGAATGGACTATACAGATCACTATATTTCTTCCATATTTTCTATTATATGGCATGCTATTAACAGAAAAACCAAAGAAATGTCTGCTATAGCGCAGCAGCCACATGGAGTATGTATAGCATAACACACAGCTTTGATTCATTTCTCTCCTTTAGAACTTTATTCTTACCTTAACACATTCAGCAGCAGTAGATAAACTCTCCTTACTGTCAAACACCTGCTTACTGAACGCATCCACGAACATCCTCACAGCAGATCGGGCCCAGACTACAAAAGCAGAATAACACCCACTGTTGCCAGCAAAGTCCGTCTCAAACTCTCTGGCGGTCTCTAACAAGCTGGTGAAGAAGACATGGCAGAGCTTGTGAATGTACAGCAGTGTGGCCCCTTCAATACGCAACTGGCGGATGGCTGTGCGGACAGCCGCTTCCCTGTTCCTCAGGAAAAGTTCACATGCCTTGGTTGACTGACCTAATCGAATGAGTTGAGAAACAGCTCGGCGGGTTGCTCTCGGCCCACCTCGCAAGGACCTATCTGGAGACAGCTCAAAGACAAGCACACGCGTGAGCTGCCTGACTCTTTCATCCACTTTTGTTCGTAGCTCCCTGACTAACTGGGTCATGGGTTTATCGCTCAAGTACTCATTCAGCTTATCCAACAGGTCAACGGCTCCTTCAAAGTCTCTCTGAGCAATACAGACATCCAGGTCTTCAGGCAGCTCCTGAATCCACTCTAAGGATAGATCCACCACTTCTTCTTCGGGAGTTGCTTCCTCTTCTTCATCCTCTTCCTCAAACGGATTGGTGGGCTCTGGAGGGGGTGGGGGAGGGGCCCTCACCGGGACCTCTTGCTCCAGCCTTCGCTTCTCACTCAGGACACGGTTCCTCTTGGTCTCCTCCAGCACTTCCAGCCACTCCTTCTTGATCTTGGCGTTCTCAGCTTGGAAGAGGCGACTTTCCGGGAACATAAGCAACTTGAACATATCCTTCATGGGCGGGTTGTCCTTGACATTGACCACCGCCAGCCCGTCAAGCGGGTAGACGGCATCGTAACGGTAGGTACCCCGCCGGTTGGGCAGCCAGGCGGCCACCAGCAGGCAGTCGTTCAGAAGGAAAGTGTGGACTTTCTGGATCTGGACCATGTGGTCCGCGTCGTACTCCACGAGGTCCCCGTTGTAGACCAGGTACTTGCCGGGGCTCTCCCGGAGCAGGTCGCGGCAGCCTTCCACTTTCTCCAGCAGGGTGGTGAGGGTCCGCTGGCGGCCTTCCTCGTTGGCCGAGGCTTCTTTGGCCGACAAGGGCAGGAAGGGGTCGGCGGCGGCGGCGGCGGCGGCCACTCGCCGGGCGTTGGCCAGCGCCGGGTCATCGCGGTCGGCCTGCAGCAGCAGCGCCTGGTTGACGGCTTCCATGATCCCCTTCTGCTCCGTGAGGATGTGGCTGAGCTGGTACATCTCGCTCTCCAGGTAGCTGATCTCGCGGGCCGTCTCGATGAACTGCCGGTAGTTCTGGTAGACGTTGCGCTTGAGGCTCTGCGCCGTCTCCTCGCTCAGCGCCTGGATGCACTGCCGGTGCTCCTGCAAGTCCCGGTCGCCGTCCGACTGCTGGGAGAGCTGCTTCACGTACTCCTCCGCCACGTAGTTCCCGGACTCCAGCTGGAGCCTCAGCCGGCTGCTGCCGCTGCCGCCGCTGCCGGCTCCTCCACCGCCACCCGCCGGGGCCGCCTCGCCCAGAGACAGCGCCATGTCCGAAGCGGAGCAACGAGAGACCGAGGGCCAGAGAGGAAGGAAGACCTGCTGGGCCAGTGGCCACGCCTCCGCAAGCCGCAAAGAGCGCCGGGTAAACGTACGGCGTCGAGCAGCGACGGGTCGCGGGCGCGGTACACGCACGGCGCAGACGTCTTTCAAGGATGACCATAGACGCCGGAACTAGAGTGGCAACACAAGGTTTCGCTTCCCGGTTATTCGGCAAGTGGCGCAGGTGAGTCGCGTAAAAAACACAAAAGCAAAACAAAGAAAGGAGGAAGCGCGAGGGGTTCGCCCCTAGTGTGTTGTTCTGCGCAGGCGCCAGTGTTTGAAGTTTGCGGCAGGGGACCGGCCGGCCGGCGGGCGGGCTGCAGTATCTCTGGGGCGCGATGGACGAAGACTTTTTGCTGGCGCTCCGGCTACAGGAGGAATGGGAGGCTCAGGACGGCGACGACGGCCTGGTGGAGGCGGTGGAGGACGGCGCCGTCAGCAGCAGCAGCGCTCCGCGGCCGCTCTCAGTGGTGGACGAAGCCTGGGAGCTGCTGGATCCCAACCCCGACATACGAGGCCTTTTCCTGCAGTTCAACGAGACCCTTTTCTGGGGGCGCCTGGCGGCCGTGGAAGTGAAGTGGAGCCCGCGCATGACGCTGTACGGGGATCGGGGCGATGAGGGGCCGAAGGGCGGTGGGTGGGGGAGCCCCCTGGCCGAGATGGCCTCCCTAGAGGCCCGCCGCGTAATAGGGTCTGGAGGCGGTTGATCGCCTACGGGGGAGAAAGGCAGGGCTCGGAAAAGTTAGACCAAAAAACGAAAGCAAAGCGTCCTGCTGATACGCCGTCCCCTAGCGCTCAAAGCACTCTCTGGACGGTTTACAAGTTAATTATGCAGGCTACATATTGCCCCCCCCCCCGCGAGCTGGTTACTCGTGATAATATTTTGTGGCCCAGAAAAGTTCTTTCCAAGCTGTTGCAAAAAAAGCAAAAAGATTCCTCCTCTCCACCCTCAAAAGCCCCATAGCATGCATGCATGAATGCATTTATTCATTTATTTTATATCCTGCCTATCTGGTCTTGCGACCACTCAGACAGTACTTGTAGCAGATTGTTGCAAAGTGGTGAGCTTGGCAGTAAAAGACTCTGGCTCTTACTCTGTAACGTTAGTGCACTAACAATAACGTTAGTGCAGTGCTGACAATCAAGGAAAGGCAGAGTTAGATATTGTACTGATCTCTGGATGTTGCCTTATTATAACCCATGACCCACTTGAATCTATTGTTGGACGCTGTCCAAAGTTAGCAGAATTGAGATGCCAGTGTAAATTTTTACTCTGGATCGGAGTGTGTGCATGCAATTTTTGAATGCCCCCTGTTGGGAAAAAAAAGTGGTGCAAATAGAAAGCCAGCAAGTTCTGGCCTGCGCTCTGCTTTGTCAACTTTAAATGTCTGTGGGAAGGTTCGGAGTAAGGTTTATTGCTGTTTTTAACACAAGGGGACTTTTAAGGTTTTTGATGCTACTGTTTCTGTCTTAGGTGGTATAGCATGTTTTACCACTTAATTCTGCTGCATACTAAAGTAAAGCCTGTGGCTTAAATTTGTAAATATACTATAACTCTTTTCTAGATATAAGACCAACCTGTTGCCAATCCGTAGTTGTGGTTGTCCCATAATTGCTTCAGGTATGCTATGCTTTGCTTTAGAGGAAGCAAGCAAATAACCTCCTGGCTTTTCTGCTGCTTCTGATAAGCTTGTTGATGTTTAGCAGAGTATGCCCACAGGCATATAAAAACTGCTGTAACTCAGAAAGAGAGTGAGGAAAACAAAACAAAAATGGTCTGTGTTTTAAAATGCAGCTGTAAATCAGAAATGGTATCATTCAAAGCAGAAATTGTCAGAAACTGCCATTATGCAAATGTTTTAAATAAATATAAGATGTGGAGTTCATAGTATGAGAATAGCCATATGGTTCATTATGCTATGATAAAAGTCCAGTTGCATTATTAGGAGGCTCATGTCCCTTATCTTTTTATGTTGATGTGGCCCAATGATGTTTACTCGCATATAGAGTGGCATGTGTTCTGTAACTTACCTGACCCTATGAAGGGTACAATCACTGTATTCTTTTTGTATTGCTTGCAATTTTTGAGATGTTGAATTAATTGGGGGTGCGTGAAGTATTTGACTTTGGAAATTTGTTGACACTAATTATAAGATAAGTAAGAAAGCTCTTCATTGCTTATTTCATCTTTCCCTTGAGTCAAGTGAGGAGGTATACCTGTTGTTGAACAAGGACATAACAGGCTGCCATTGAAAATAAACATTGTGCTTTGTCTTCTAGATGTGCAGGAGTTTGCTGCTATGAAAGACATGGTGGAATGTGCTCTATTCGACTTAGTGAACCCCTTTTAAAATTGCGGCCAAGGAAGGATCTTGTAGAGGTAGGATGGACATGGACGACCATGTGCAAATTTGTTTCATCTCACAGGCTTGATTGACTCACTAAAGGGAGCCAAAACTTTTAGTTTGCAAGACCTGGGCAAGGCTGGTAATGATAGGCCTTGTGGTGGTCATCATGTAATTGGGCTGCCGTCTTGAAGTGTCTTGATGGCACAAACAGCAACGACAACATACTTGTGTACCCACATAAGCAGACATATCATGTATGCAGCAAAACATGTTTTGGATAAATCTTTAGCACTTTGGAATGAAAGGCTATGCCACATTCTCAAAACTCCTCGAAAAGATATGCAGTTACTGTAATGTATATTTGGCAAAAACCAAAGAAAAATAAAGACAAACATATTATGGCACCTTAAAGACTAACTGATGTATTTTGATGTGAGTTTTTGTGGACAAGGCCACTTCCTCAGACAATGATGCCATGCAATAGGCAAGTCATGATGGCAGTTACTATGATGAGACATGTGGCTGCCTTATAGCATCAGCTTGATCCATGGTGAGCAGGACAGGTCTCAGGATGGGAAGAAAGAGACTGTTTAAGCATTGCACTTATCCTGTAGCTTTCTCTATGCCCAGGGAAACTCTTGGGTTGGCAAGTAATGAAAGAGAGCTTATCGAGGCACCCTCCTGTAAGATGAGATAGATTTGATGCAAGTCTTCTAGCCACTGCTCAAAAACTGGGAAGTATGGAGCATTGATGAAGCAGGGAGAGGTTTCTGAGGCTTCTCTGCACTCTTTTTGGGTTGCAGCAATACCTTATTTTCTCCACTTTTTCCACTGTTATGTTCATTTATATTGTGAGAGGAAGTACCTCCTTGAAGTGTTGTGGGATGCATCTATATGTACAGTGTGGTCTCTACTTAAGAACTTAATCCGTATTGGAAGGTGGTTCTCAAGTTTAAAAGTTCTTATGTTGAATCTGCATTTCCCATAGGAATGCATTGAAAACCATTTGATCCGTATCTGCTCTTTTCCGTCCATAGAAACTACAGTGGAACCTCTACTTAAGAACTTAATCGGTTTTGGAATGGTGTTCTTAAGTTGAAACGTTCTTAAGTTGAAGCAAAATTTCCCATAGGAATGGACTGAAAACCAATTAATCCGTTCTGGCTGTTTTTTTTGTTATGTAGAGGTGCGTTCGTACATTGAAGCATTAGTTCCCATAGGAACTAATGCAAAGCTGGTTAATACGTACTCTACCACTAGGGGGAGAATATTTTTTTAACCTAAGATGACCTAAGGTTAAAAAAAGAGCAGGAAAGGTTTTTTTTCCTGTTCTTATCTTGGATTTCTGTTCTCAAGTAGAAGCAAAATTTAGCAAATGGAGCTGTTCTTAAGTTGGATTGTTCTTAAGTAGGGACATTCTTAAGTAGAGACCCCACTGTACCTTACTGCCAGTGGTAAATGCTCCCAATTTCCTTCCCTCTGGTGTGCCCACAAATCTGCTACTCAGATTTGTGGTGCCTACTCAGAAATTCCTATTGTGCAAGTGAAAATCTAATTGTGCAGCCTTCAGTTTAGTCCTATATAAGGCTTACTTATACATATGTAAATTTAAACATGTGTCTAATTGCCTGCTCGTACAACTTGAGAAAGAACTATTACAGCTTTTTCAGATATTGATATGTCCTCTTTTTTCTTTTTTGAGGTAATTTTGAAGTAATTTTCTCATTTTGAGGTAATGTGCTGCATTCAGAAGTGTCCAAAATTTTAAAAATCTGGCTCTGATGTTTGAAATCAGTAAAGACTAAAGGACTGTAACAACCCAACAGTTCCAAATAAAGGGGGGAAGTGAAAACTAAAAGTTTTGAAAATTGATTTGTATGGGTTATACCCGTTTCTGGTAGAGGCCAGTCTGGTTGTAAACAATTATCCATTAAGAAAGGAAGCATGGAAATAATTCAATAATTGTTTTATTTTCAGACTCTCTTGCATGAAATGATCCATGCCCTGCTGTTTGTAACTAATAATGACAAAGATCATGATTCTCATGGCCCAGAGTTCTGCAAACATATGCACCGGATAAATCGCTTAACGGGTGCCAATATTACGGTAAACATTCTTGTGATACACTGTAATCTATGAAGACATGAATACTTCAAGGGCAACAGAAGAGTAGGTGGCATGCTGTTGGCATGCTATTGGCAAGTAGCGATGGCAGATGTAACCGGAGTTGTATAACAAGATGTGGGTGAATTAAGTGACAGAAAGGACTGGGATCATGAAAGTGACAATAACTCAAACTGAAATACATTAAAGGTACTATAAAGAATATGACAAAACCATCTGTGGGCTTGCTGTCTCCAGAATTAAGGTAATTCTTAAGTTATATATAGATATAGAGATACACACACTTAGATATAGATATAGACACACACACACACACAAATATAGAGACACACATGGGCATGTGTGTGTAGTTAAATAAAGATACTTAAACTAGCCATATATTTTTGACAGTAGCATGTATGGTTCTGTTTATAGTCAGACAATACTTTGAACTGAAAATACTTACACAAAACTCTTCTGTAGTGACTAAGGGATCTTTTTTATACTTAAGATCTCTCTGTGTACATAATCCCTCGTGTCTGCACTGGCAGCTATGGATCAGTTGGTGTCTGTTGTTAAAGTGAAGAAGAATGTTTTACATAATTTTTTTTTTCATTTTCATTTTTGGTTGATCTTAGATCTATCATGAGTTTCATGATGAGGTGGATTCCTATCGTCAGCACTGGTGGCGTTGTAATGGGCCTTGTCAACATAGAAAGCCATATTATGGCTATGTGAAGCGTGCAATGAATAGAGCTCCATCTGCAAATGATACCTGGTGGTCTGAGCACCAACAGACCTGTGGGGGTACATTCACCAAGATCAAAGAGCCAGAAAACTACTGCAAGAAGGGCAAAGATAAGAACCAGCAACCGCAGTTCCTTGCCGATGACAAAGGTATTTTGTTTCATTCTCTATCAGCTTAGTAATTACTGTAACTATAATAGATTTAAATATGTTTCTTAAGAGCAGATGAATGAATAATGCTAACTTGGAAATTAGCTGAATTTTTTTTCTTCTGCTAGATAATGCTGTATTTCACTGTCCTTTGAAATGTTGTGAAAAAATTTCTGAGTTGATACTTCTCTAGATTTAATAACTCATATCTTAACCTCAGTAATATCTGTTCTGAAAGCTGTTTGTTTTTTATGTTTTTGCCTCTGTGAAAGCTGCCTTGTAAAGAAGAGGCGTGCCTTGTTAACAATCAAATGTATAAAACTAGCTAAAGTGTAAATCATGTTGGGCTGGTGCAAAGCAATTGTATGTTAAAATAGTTGACATTGCCATTTGAACTGAAAGTATTCCTTTTTTGCAGGGAGAACTCCTGGATGCAGTATACAAAGCATAATTCCTTTCAGTGGGAAAGGATATGTCCTTGGAGGAAAAACCAGTGTGTCATCATCCTTAGACAAACCCACCAGTGCAAGCTACTCCAAGGACAGAGAGCTCCTCAGATCACCACATCATTCATCCCCTACTTTGCCTAGACCAAATCCTAGGAATGAACAAAATATTTCCTGTAAAACTAATTCCCTTCCGTTTTTTTGTAGTGGTGATAAAAATAACTTTGATTCCAGCCTTACACTTCCTAAAGTTTCTGTTGCTAATAAAAAAGCTTACACTAATGTCAATGGCTCACCACTTAAAAATGTTTCATTTAATATAGGAAGATCAAATAAAACTACTGCATGGGATTTACCACGAAAAGGAACATCAAGAAAAAGCATTTCGCAGCCAGTTGCGTCAGCTCATAAATCCCCAACTCCAAAGTCTCAAGGAAACAGCCCTACACAGAGTGGTGTGCCACCCAAACGAGCAAGAATGGAAAACACAGTTGCCTTTGAAAACTACTTTCTAAAGCAAAAGGATTCAGGAGGGACTACCCCTCCTGTAAAGAGCAAGGCTGAACCAGTGGCCTTGGTAACTGCTAGTGTCAATGATGAAGAGAGAAAGGTTTGCTGCCCTGTCTGCCAGTCTGAAGTTTTGGAGGCTAAAATTAATGAACACCTAGACTGTTGTCTTTCAGGTTTTGTTTAATGTGTTTCTAATCTTAAGAAAGCTGTTTCGCTTGGGATTGGCTCATCTGAGTGTTCCATGTATGTTTGTTGTCTCTTTCTTTTTGTGGCATCATCTTTATATGCAGTGGTGTGGAAGGAATGAGGAACATGTCACTGCAGATATTATTAATCTGGGAAAAGCAGATACGCAGATATTATTAATCTGGGAAAAGTTGATAGTAGTTACAACCCAGCAGCTAGGAGGTATACAGTTTTTTCAGTCTGGATAAGTATCTCTTTTATAAACTTTTATACATACTAGCAGTGCAGCAAGTTCTGAACATTCCTATGTAGACATGAGTAAAATACGTGTGATAGGAATTTTAAAGAAATTACTATGCATGTAAGGTTTTAAGTGCATAATTTAAAGAAAAAGCAATATATAAAATTCTATTACAATTGAAAAAAAGTAGTACATGTTTGGTTTCAAGGAGGATGATTTAAGTACCTGTTCTTCCTTTACAAGTAGCAACGCTTTTGAACTCCAAAAGGCTTCGGACTGTTTATCAATAGGATAAAAATCAATGTGAATTCATTTATTCACCCTATCAGGTAGGAGGATGAGATCAGAGTACTGATCCTAAAACTTTTTATTGGCCCAGTTCATCATAGTCCTCCTAAGTGCATCAACCCAAATCAAATAACTGTCTGGAATATACATATTGGGAGAGGAAGTTTCAAGAGATATTAGATGCCATTAATGCAACTTGCTTAAACTGAGCAGGTGGGTTTCTTTTATTGGACCCAGTTCATAAGTTTGGCTCTGATCAAGATGGATGTTTCCTGCTTCTTGGAGTGTGTGCTTTTCATAGGGAAACACTGCAATAATTCTCTTAAGACACTCCAGTGATCTGAATTGATCAATTAATTTCAAGATTAAGTGAGAGACAGCCAGAGTTGTCACTCAAATTTAGTTCTTTATCAGAATCATATTTAGATTGTAAGATCTTAATGTTTAAAAAACGTTATAAGTCTTAACCTTTTAAAGTGATTCAGAGGAGTCATTTGCTACTGTGGAAGAATCTTTTTTTAAGACCAATTCCTGTTCTGTTTAAATATCCTACCCAATTCTGACATAAGGGAAGAGTTGGGATATCCTCAAATTCATGATGATTATAGTGTTTATGCATAAGCTGATTATATGTATGACTGAGCCCCAAGAGGAAAAAAATATGCCCCATTTGTACCACCCAATTGCTCCAATGAGTTCAGAAAAATCATAAGGTGTTTGTCATTATTGTTAGCCAGACAACTTCTGGCTAATAGCTGTTTTTGCACAAGAGATAAGCTGCTGTCTGTTTCACCTGAAAAGTGCCTACAAATGAAGCCATTGATGATATGTATATATTTGTTCATGTAAAATGAATGGCTCACTCTTGCTGAAGTACTTGAAATGAGCATTTGATAACTGTTAGATTTTGACATATAAAATAAAACATCTCTTCAGAAACAGTAATTGAAATACCGAGTTCTGTTTTAGAATAAAAAATTTCAAAATAAATCTAAGTATGATAGAAAATTCAATAGAAAATAAGTTAGATTTCATATTTTACATTTTCTTATGAAATAAAACTAAAAGCCACATTGTTTTTGCAGATTCAATCCATATGTTTAGCTGTTAACAAGTAATTTGCTAGTGTTAAAGACCCTGTGTTCTACTGAGTTTTATTTCATATTGTTGAATGAGCAATCTTGCTGAGTAAAGTTTCATTACAAATCTGTTGTCAGTGAATTTCGTGAAGCATCTGCTCAGGCTCTTGAAAAGGAGGTTAGCTACCTGTAACCATAGTTCTTCTAGTGATCCTCTGTAAATTCACACAAATGGGTTGTTTTGCGCCTGCACTGAACGTCTCAGAAGATTTTAGAGCTAAAAGTAACAATTTAGTGAGATGTTCCCCCGTGGGGCACATGCTCCTCCCACCCAAGATTTCCCTCAATTTCTAAAATTTGTCCACCGGGCAGAAGAGCCATTTAAGATAACCCATGACAGACAGAGGGGAGGATGGGTGGGATGTGTGAATTCAGAGGACCACTAGAAGAGCTATGGTTGCAGGTAGGTAATCTCTTTTTCTTCTTCATGGCCTCTGTGAATGCACACTAATGGGTGACTAGCAAGCTTCACTTACTGGATGGTGGGACGTCACGGTAGGAAGTATGCCATAACAGCTCTGCCAAATCCAGCATCGTTGCATGCTCTCACATCCAGGTGGTAGTGCCTGACAAAGGTCGATGGGGTAGACCATGTTGCAGCACGACAGATGTTAGGTACCGCAACCCCACACTGGAAGGCAATAGATGTTGACAGCACTCTAGCGGAATGTGCAGTCAGGTAGTCAGGAGGTGGCTTGCCTGACAGTTCATAAGCCAAAGAAATGGTTTGGATGATTGAGAGCAGGCTGGACCTCCCTTATGAGGACCATGAAAACATAGGAAACGTCTTGGTTTTCCTGAAGGCTTTGGTTCTATCGATGTAAAAGGCAAGAGCATCTTATGTCAAGCATGTGGAGCATGCACTCTAAAGGAGTTGATGGAAATGTGAAGAACGATGGTAATATGATCGGTTGATTTAGATGAAATTCCAAAACAATTTTGGGTAGAAAGGACACATCAAAATAAGTCACTTTATCCAGATGGAACTGAATAAAAGATGGATCAGAACGTAGAGAGGCAAGTTCACTGGTTCTTTTAGCAGATGGTATAGCTATTAGAAAAGATGTCTTCAAAATAAGTAATTTAAGGTTTGAAGATGCCATAAGTTTGAATGGTGGTCGCATCAGAGCATTAAGGACAATTTGTAATGACCACTGGGGAATAATACGTTGGCGTGGTGGACGAATGTTATTAAGTCCCTTGAGGAATCTTTTAACAGGGTGAGATAGAAGTTTTGCTGCTTTTGAATTACAGTGGTGCCTCGCATAATGGGTGCCCCATTTAACGACGAATCCGCATAGTGACGATGTTTTTGCGATCGCTTTTCTTATGGGGGAAAATCGCTTTGCGATGATTGGTAAGCTGTTTCGCTTACTGATTTTCGCATAGCGATGATTTTTCCCCAGCTGATCGGTGGTTCCAAAATGGTTGCCGGGTAAAACAGGGATGGATTCCTCGCTTACCGGGCAGCTAAAATAGCCGCCGTATGGAGGATTTTCGCTTAAAATGTAAGTTTTAAGCCCATAGGAATGCATTGAAGGGGTTTGAATGCATTCCTATGGACTTTTTAATGTCACATAGCGACGAATTCGCATAGCAACGATTTTTGCTGCACGGATTATCATCGCTATGCGGGGCACCACTGTATCTGATTAATGGGCAACGATGGCTGAAATATAGACCTTTAAAGTGGAATGAGCAAATCCAAATTCAAAGACACGTAGTAAAAAGGTAAGTAGTGTTTTCAGAGTTATTTGTTTCAGTGTACTTTAGAAAGGCTTTCCATTTATTCGAATACAGGAGCTGAGTTGAAGGCTTTCGAGCTCAATCTAGGACTCACTTCAAGGCAGGAGTATCCTCCAAGCTATCATCTTCAATGATGGGAGGTCTGGATGGTAGACCATCCTGTCGTCCTGTGTTAGGAAGTCTGGAACCAGAGGGAGTCGAAATAAGTCCATTGACATCGACCTAAGGTGAGTAAACCATGGTTGCCTTGGCCACCAGGGAGCTAGGAGGATCGTGTTCGATTGGAAGTGCTGAATGTGGATGATTGTTCGTTGAACAATTGGTGGGAATAGGTAAAGCAACCCCCTGTTCCAATCTGTCATGAACATGTCCCTGATGGAGTTCTTGTCTGCTCCAGTTCGAGAGCAATAGACACTGCAATTGGCGTTCACACCCGAGGCAAATATATCGATGGTTGGAACTCCCCATCGGCGATAGAGTTGATTGAAAATGGCACATTTGAGGGACCACTTGTGAATTCTTGATGTCATACGGCTGAGGTGATCTGCCATATAATTGTTGTCCATGGAGATGTACAGTGCAATAGGGAAGATGTGATGTTGGCAACACCATTCCCACAGGTCAATGGCCAGGTACAAGAGGGACAAGGAATGTGTTCGACCCTGTTTGTTTATGTAATATAAGGCAGTTGTATTGTCCATTGCAAGTTGCACAACTCAACCCTCGATGATTGAGAGAAAGGCATGAAAAGCTCTGATGATAGCTAGGAGCTCGAGATGATTGATGCGGAGTAATTGCTCTTGTCTTGTCCATAGACCATGTATTCTGTAATGAAGACAATGTGTTTCCCAGCCAGATGGGCTGGCATAGGTGGTGACCTGCACAGTCGGCTGGAAAGGCATTAAGGGTCATCCAACCAGGAAGTTCGGCATCAATTTCCACCAGGCAAGTTGTTTGGCTAACTCTGTTGTTACTGTTGACCTCATAGATGGGTGGTCTGTCATTGGGTTGAACAGGGACAGATACCATGAGTGGAGTGACCTCATTTTGAGCTGTGCATACTGGATTACCGATGTTGTGGAAGCCATGAGCCCAAGGAGGTGTTGGACATGATGGACTGGTATGGACGATCGAGATTGAAAGGGCTGAGTTGCCTTCTTTATCTTTGTAATTCATTGTGAGGGAATGAAAGCCCTGGCTTGAAGTGAGTAGAAGAGAGCTCCAATGTAAGTGACTGACTGTGTTGGTTCTAGGTGAGATTTTGTGTAGTTCACCTTGAGACCGAGGCTTTGAAGTGTGTTGAGTGTGATGGTTGTAGCTCTCATGGCGTTGTGGTACAATGTCACAACTATCAGTCAGTCACCTATATAAGGATAGATGTTTATGCCCTGAAGGTGGAGATATGCTGCGACCGGTGCCATGCACTTCATGAAAGTCCTCGATGTCATGGAAAGTCCGAATGGCAGGGACCAGAATTGAAATTGCTTCTCCATCAGTCTATTGCTGTTCCTTATCATGGGGTCAGAAAATGGAGAAAGTAAATTGAAGTGAAAGTGACTGGAAGTGTAAGCATCTCTAGCAACAAAGATTTGAAGATCATTTCTGGCCAGGTTACAAGTACATGGCAGCTGAGAGCAAGGAAGAAGGTAACTGTTTTCCTTTGTTGCCCACCCTTCTAAACAACCAGATAAGAGAAAATTTGCTGTTGCTATTTTAAGGGGCATCTTGCCCAACTGTCTCTCCCCCACCCCCATTGACAGAACCCATACATTGCCAAATTAAACACTCTTTCTCACTGAAGAGATCACACATACACACCAGGTATTATCCCTTTGGGGGGGGGATTTTAAAGCATGGACATGAGAATGTAAAAGAATCCAGGATTGTTGGATCAGCCCAAAAACTTGTCCATTAATCTATTCCCACAATATTTTATTTATTTGATTTTTATACCACCTATCTGGCTACCAAAGCCACTCTGTTTTGTTGTTGTTTAGTCGTTAAGTCATGTCTGACTCTTTGTGACCCCGCTCTGGGCAGTGTAAAAGTAAGATAAAACAATGAATTGACAACAAGGGTACTCAACAACAACCAGGCAAAATATAAAAAGTGCTAAACAAATTATGGTAAAAAACCACATAAGACTTAGGAAAATAAAATGAAAATATGGCAGTGTATTGGATGTTAATTATTAAAGGCACTATTGCATCAGGATGTATTCAAATCTGGGAAGGCCTGTCTGAAAAGCCACATTTTTAGTTTTTTAAAGGTTCCCAATGAAGGGTCCAGGCAGAGTTCAGGCAGGAGACTGTTCTGCAATTGTGGGGTGACCACCAAGAAGGCCCGATTTCTGGTCATTTCTCAGGCATTTCTTGGGTTCAGGACTCTCAACTGTGAGAGATCTTATAGGACAGGCAGATTTGATCAGAAGGAGATGTTCTGTCAGATAACAAGGTCCTAAACCATTTAGGGCCTTGTAGGTTAACACCATCAGCTTGAAGCTGGCCCAGAAGTGAACACGTAACCAGTGCAAAGCAGCCAGTGTGGGGGAAATATATTGGTATCTCCTAACCCCACTCAAAAATCTGCTCACCAAGTTCTGGAACCATTGGGAGTCGCTGCAACAGCCCCAAAGGTAGCCCCACAAAAAGAGTATTGTGGTAGTCTAATCTCGAGACTACCAGTGCATGAATCAGCATGGTGAGGGACCCGGTGTCAAGATAGGGACACAACTGGGCAATCTGCCTTAGATGGAAATAGGCAGAATGGACCACAGACGCTATCTGGGATTCCACTGACAGCGCCGGGGCCAGGAGTATGCCCAAATTGCATACTTCATCCTTCACAGAAAGAGTAGGCAAGTAGGCAAACATGCCTGTGGGGAACTCACCAGCACAGACATTTGCACATATGGTAGCCTTTACTGCATTGATAACTTTTGAGACTGCAGGGAGACAATGTCATTTCTTTCATTGAAGAAAACACCTAAAAGGAATCCAGTTGACTATCTGCCGTGTTCTGTTCTGAGTTTTTCTGTAATGGCCTCTTGCTTAATTGCACATCACAGCAGTACTTTGCTTTATCAAGGAGTGTAAGAGGACCAAATGGAAAGCTAGCTCTTATGCAGCTGTAGTGAGCTTCAGATGATACTGTTTGAGGATAGGAGGTGAGGCTGAGGAGCCTAACGCCGAGGGAGGCCCGGAAGGAGAAGACAAGAAATCGGGCCTTCTCGGCAGTGGTTCCTCGCCTCTGGAACAATCTACCTCCTGGGATTCGCGGGGCTCCCTCACTGGGTATCTTTAAGAAGCAATTGAAGGCATGGATGTTTCGGCAGGCCTTCCCTCCAGACAATCCCTGATGTTTCTTTTCTTTTCCGCTCCACTTGGTTTCTATTTTTGTAAAGTTTTTATTATTTACGTTGTTGTATGTATGTATGTATACTTTTATTACCTGATGTTAGCCGCCTAGAGTGGTCCTGAGTTGGCTAGATAGGCGGGATATAAATAAAATAAATAATAATAATAATAGGTTTTGTATATTGACACATGAAATCAAAGCTCAGGCATTATGAACTAAAGGAAAGTAAAATTACTAAAAATTAATATTCCACAGCAATTCTCAGCAGTGCTGGCCTATACTCATTTATTCAGAGCTTGAAAAAGGAATTCTTCAAATTTTTTTGGTAATTATGAGTTTTCCAGCCTGTGTTAATGATACGCCTCTATTTTATACATTGAGACTAAGTAAGAAACCCAAGGATGTCTGTGACTACACATTATTATTCTAATCCTTACAAACTATCTCAAAGACCATATCTCCCTTTATGAACCTGCCCAGATAATCAGAGGAGGCTCACCATTCTGGTGGTGACACAAGGGAGGTCCTTCTCTGTCACTGCTCCCAGACTCTGGAACTCCACCCCTGCCATGGGAGGCCAGGTTGGCCCCATTGTTGCTGTCCTTCCGCAAGCAGGCAAAGACTTTTCTTTTCAGGCAGGCTTTTCCTTAGTGACAGACTAAGAGAGGTTTTAAAATGAGATGGTTTGCATTTTGTTGCTTCTGTATCTGTTTTAGTAATGCTTTACCTAGCATTACTAAATAGATATTATTAATTTATTTAATATTTGAATAATGAACTGTTTTTAAATTTAATCTTGGATCTTTTCGTAGGGTAAAGATGTGATAAAGGAAGGAAGGAAGGAAGGAAGGAAGAGTATCTCCAAGAGAATGATTTATATATGGAATAGCAAAGAATGGTTAGGATGAATGGAACATTGAATGGGCTCTGGGTATTTAGAGGCAAGGATGCATGAACTTGAGGTTTATCAAACAAGCTAAGGTAGAGAAGAGAGGGCAGACTTGGTCTGTTGCTCAAAAGGCTAGTTTTGTACTAAAGAGTAGAAATTGCAAGGAAGCAGAGTTGGGTTTTTGATGGGGAGACCTGTTCTGACATTGGAACATCCTGTCTTGGAAGGCGACGGGCTGTCTCAAGCTATTTTTGGAAAGATTTGACAGCAATCTGTTACATAGACTATAATCACATCCTGTCCTGCAGTGCACACCTCTGGTCATTGTCTGGACTAGATGACCTCCAAGGTTATTCTGTCATACTTCATGACTGCTGTTGGATTGCATGGATCCACCTTTGTGTTAAGCTTTAGCTAGGATGGGCAATATTTTCAAATATCTTTTGGGCATTTCTCACAGTAAGTCCCTGACTGCTTAATTTGAAAATGTGCATTTAAAAATGTTAAATGTACCACATTGGAATTCTGAGGAAGTGACTTGATTTTGTGTTCAAGGCCTTGTTTGTCAGGACTGGAGTTTCAGGATAGCTACTGGAAGAAGTCTTGCAATGCAACCATTATTTTATTTGAAAAGTGTTCTGCCTGCCTGATGTCGATCTTCATGGCAGCTGATAATAGGAAAACATCAATACATAGTAAGTGTTCCTTCTGCTTAAAGGTAGTGGGGATTGATGAAAAATTGGCATCTCCACTCCCTGGATGTTGCAGTTCTATTTTAGCTACAGGTAAACACTATTCCCCCCCACCCACCTGCCCAGTGGTAATACTCAAGCAGCATTGTTTTGTTTTCCAAAACAGACACTAGATGGTGCTCTAGCCAGGGCAGAACTGAAATTCTAAAATGCTGTGTGTATCTCATTACAGAATTTTATATCATTACTGTAAATCTGATATATGGGCATGTAATTTGGAACATTTAAAAAAAGAGTCAATAACATAACAGCCATGTCATAGGAAAGCAAAAGCCAACCTGGTCCCCTTTCCGTTGCCCAGTGGCTAACCAGATTCCTCTGAATAAAACCCAAGAAGAGCAGGAGGGCAACTGTAGGTGTGAGCCTAGATTTCCCTCTCCCATAATATTGGAACACAGTAGTGCAAGGAAATGGTGGGTGGTTTAGGGGAGAGAAAAGCAGTGGTTCCTGCTTGCTTTAGTTGTAAATGACTGCAATACTAGTTGACGTTTGTGAATTTTTAACAGGATTAGACAGCTTTATAGAAGGTGCTGTGTTCCCCAGCAACTGGGATGTTGCCTCTGATCCTGAAAATAGCATATACCGGTAGTCATCATGTTTCATCATTTTGACTGCCTAACATTCTTAAGGGTTATTAAGGAACTGAGAAATGAAGTTATTGATCTCTTAAATAAAATACACAATTTATATCTTAAAATGGCCACAGTGCCAGAGGACTGGAGGATAGCATGTCTCACCAATCTTTAAAAAGGGAAGAAGGGGGACCCAGGAAACTACAGGAAACTGCAGAGCCTAACGTCTCTTCCAGGGAAGATGGTGGAAAACCTCATCAAGATAAAATCTTAAAACACATAGAATAACAAGCTTTGCTTAGGGAAAATCACCATGGCTTCTATAAGAGTAAGTCTTGCCTCACAAACCTTTTAGAATTCTTTGAAAAAGTCAACAGGCATTTGGATGCGGGTGAACCAGTGGATATTGTCTATCTGGGTTTTCAGAAGGTGTTTGACACGGTCCCTTACCAAAGGCTGCTGAGAAAACTCCACAGTCAAGGGGATAAGAGGGCAGATCCTCTTATGGACTGAGAATTGGTTGAGAACCAGGAAACAGTAAGTATCAATTGGCAATTTTTACAGTAGAGAGAGGTGAAAAGCGGTGTGCCCCAGGGATCTACCCTGGGACCAATGCTTTTCAATCTGTTCATAAATGACCTGGAGACTGGGATGGGCACTGAGGTGGCCAAGTTTGCAGATGATACAAAACTTTTCTGGGTGGTGAAGACCAGAAGGGATTGTGAAGAGCTCCAGAAGGATCTCTCCAAACTGGGAGAATGGGCAGCAAAATGGCAAATGTGTTTCAATATATAAAAAAATTCAGTAATGCACATTGGGCCAAAAAATCAAAACTTTAGTTATCAACTAATGGGCTTTGAACTGTCCATGATGTATCGGGAAAGAAATCTTGGTGTGCTGGTGGACAGCTTGATGAAAGTGTCAACCCAGTGTGCAGCAGCAGTGAAGAAGGCCAATTCCATGCTAGGTATCATGAAAAAGGGAATTGAAAATAAAACAGCCAACATTATAACACCATTGTACAAAATGATGGTAAGGCCGCATGTGGAATACTGCATACAGTTCTGGTTGCCAAACCTCATAAATATTAGAACTGGAAAAGATGCAGAAGAGAGCAATTAAAAGGATTTCTGGACTGTGACACCTCCCTTATGAGGAAAGGCTAATTTTGGGGGCTCTTTAGTCTAGAGAAAAGGCCCCTGAGGGGGACATGATTGAGATGGATACAATTATGCAGGGGATGGATAAAGTGGAGAGAGGGAAGCTCTTTTCCCTCTCATGCAATACTAGAACCAGGGGACATCCACTCCAATTGAGTGTTGGGAGAGTGAGAACAGACAAAAGAAAATATTTCTTCACCCAGCATGTTGTTAGTCTGTGGAACTCCTTGCCACAGGATGTTGTGATGGCATCTGGCCTAGATGCCTTTAAAAGGGGTGTGGCGATCCCCCTGGTTGCCCCTTTATTTCTTTGGGCTCCACAAAGGTAAACACGCCTTTTTTTCTTCTTTTCACTGCCACCAGGTATTTCTCCTAGTACCACTACAATTCCCACACACAGGAGCTGCTCATATAACTTAGGAAGCAGGGGTTTGATCAAATATTCTTTTATTAATGAACAAAATCATGAGGAGAATCAAATATATAACTGTTTCAGGTGTGCATATATTAGATCATGGATTCAATCACTGGTATTTCTCATGTTATGCTTATGTGTTCATTCCTGCTTGTTCAATATGTTTTACTTTTCAATATTCCTTTCTTAACCCCTTTTTATCTATTCCTAAACCCTAGCTCTCTCCACATCTTCTTGTCCCTAATTCTCTCTATCCCTATCTGATTCCAACTGTCCTTAACTGTCTCCTCCAGCTGTCTTTCTGACTCCGCCCCTCCTGCTCTATCCTCTGAGTGACATGCAGGAATGACATTTTTTTTTGTTCCGCCACAAGGGGATTGGACAGATTCCTGGAAGAAAAGTCCATTGCAGGTTACAAGCCATGATGGGAATGTACAGTCTCCAGGCTTCAAAGGAAGGTACCTCCAAATGGCAGTTGCAGAGGAGGGGTTATTAGGAGACAGGTATCTATTTGTCTCATGTGCTCCCAGAGGCATCTGGTGGGGCCAGAGAGATACAGGAAGCTGGACTAGATGAGTCCTCTGCCTGATCCAGCAGGACTCTTCTTATGTTCTTAAGCTAAGTTTAAAATTTTTGATTCTTCCTTTTCTCTTTTTCACAGAAACGGTTCCGAAATGCTTTTTACTCTTTTGTGTCAGAATTGGTTTTGCCAACTTTGCCTGAAAAATCTCGGAGTGGGTGGGTGGACATTCATCGGCTAAATGACCATTCTCATCACAATTCTAGCAGGAATGTGGTTGGCTCTGAGGAGTGGCTTTCCTATTGTCCTTTCCATTCACTAGGTAATTTGAGTCATTTTGGTCTGAATATCTCAGGAAAGTTCCTTTGTTTGATGTATTCCTGTCTAATTCAATTCAGAGCATCTTCCAAGTTTGATTCCTGTTTACTATCCAGAGCAGGTATAAAATCATCAAAATTTTCATCCAGTATTCCTGCAAGGATGCCCTTTTTGTTTATCATTGAAGTTAAATTCAGTCAGACTTATCAATATAGTTAACAAAGCATTTATGTATGCTTCACAGTCCTTCTTAGAATAATGTCTCCATCTCAGGAATCCCCTGATCCAGACAGCTTGTGATTTAAAAGTGATAAAATAAGAGGATTTCTCTAGGGCATTTAACATGTCTTTAGCAGATTCACATTCATTTACATAATTTGCTGGTCTGATGAGCTTTCACCGATCACTGCTTCTGCTATGGAATCAATGTTTTTCCATATTATCCTAGAGCTTGCTTCTGCTTCTCTTTCTCCTGGTTCATTATTTTCAATACAGTAATGGACTTGCAGGACCCTATCTGTAGTCCTAATCTTCAGTCTAATCTTCCACTGAGAAAAAATAGCAGAAAGTTCAGTCTAATCTTCCACTGAGAAAAAATAGCAGAAAGAAGCCTTGAAAGTTCTATTAAAGTTTCAGTATAACTTCTATTTTGATCAAAATTCATCTTTATATTTATGAGTGAGTTTGGTTACTGATATCAGAAAAAAAGGAGTTCAGAAAAAAGAATTTATTTTATTTATTTATTCCATTTATACCCCGCCTATCTGGTCATTGCGACCTCTCTAAGCGGCTCTAGAACAAAAACAACTCTAGAACAAAAACAACTCTCTTCAGCTAGCGTGTGATTCAGTTGGGGATGGTGGGAGAGAGGGAAAAATCACAGCACTTAGAAAACAGTAACACCTGAAAAATACTGGTCAGCTATCTCTCTAAGACAAGCTACTTTTGATTGTTCTTTTAGTTAGCAGAGTATGAGGTAGAAAAGAAGTCACAGAAATGTGGGGAGATCAGCTCAGTCTCAACACTAGTGCTCTACATAGTAAAACACTCTAGAAGCATTTAAAGTAGTAAAATGCATCTTTACTTACAGTTACCATTTAGTTAAAGTCAGAAAGGAAAAGAGAGGGAAAGGGAGTCTCTATCCCATGGATAAACCCTCTATACTTGCTGCTTGGAGAAAGGCCAGAGAAAGAGTGATATCAACAACAAAAGCAAAACAAGCAAGCAGGCAAACAGGAAGAGGGTGCATGGGTTTGCCTCAAATGCCAAAAGAATTTTATCAATCAAGTTAGTGGCAGAAGACAATCACATTAGGTTGTAAAGCTCCCTGCCTCAGATACCAAGTATTAGTGCATGCAGGATTGCTATAATCCCAGCAGGGAAATGGGATGTAGACTTTTAGCAATATGGTAAAGGCTTTGCTGGTTTGTTGCCATGGTCAGGAACTCAGGGAAGGAGGGCACAATTCAGAGTAAGAGCAACACGTTTCTTTTAAAAGGACTCAACTATGTTGAGTACATTATGAAGCCCCTACCTGATGGTGACAAAGTTTGCATACATTACGGGCCACCTAGATACATTTGTAGACAGTGCAAGGTAAGAGTTACCACTAATATTGTAATTTGATGAAATGTGGTTATATGTCTCTGAAACCAACATTTTGGCTTCTGTGGAGGATGTTGAACTCAAAGAACCTCATGATAACATTCATAGAAATACCACCTGTTCCACAGACAGGCACATGCGATAATCAAACTTGAGAGCTCTCAAAGTATAAGACACTGACATCATACACATCTAAATGCTGCACAGTGATTTGGGAGAAGATGATACTGTACAAATGGAACACATTCAGTTTATACAGAAATGGAACCAGACTGTGGGTACTTAATATAGAAAAGGTGACAAAGCAGCTTTTTAATTATCTCCTGGAAAGATCTAAGACAGTTTCTAGGAGGAGCACCTCTCTAATGAGACAACTAATCCCTAGGAATTAAGGCATAAATGTTCCCAGTCATTCAACCAGGGAACATGCAGCAGGACATGACTGCCAGAGAAGCCAAAGTGCATTAAAAGAACACATTGGCATATTTTACATACTAACGCCAGAAGACCCTCTGTCAAGAAAAGGAAGTTGGAATACATAGTGTCAAGCAAGAACACGGATGTCTCTTTGGATAAATGCTCAGTGGTCCCCAACCTTTTTGACACCAGGGCCAGTTTAGTTGAAGACCATTCTCCCGCAGGCTGTCATGAGCAGTTCGTCCCCTCTTCTGCAAGGAGTGCGCATCTCAGCCGAGAAGAAGGTGGCGAGTCAGCCCTCGGGGAGCCTTGCTGAAGGGCGGACCGGCAGCCCACCTGCTCAGCCGCCCACCCAGCTGCTAACTCTCCCATGGGCACACACTCCATGGCCGACTGCCACCGTCGTCTCCCCTTGGCACAGGCAGGAATGTCCGAGGACCTGACTGGACCAGGTGAGCTTTCCTTCCTTGGCCCCCTCTGTGTCCCTTCAGTTTTTTCAGCAGCGGGGGCTTCCTTCCCTCCCAGGACAACTCCAGTCCACTACTCTCTCCCTCTGGTGACCAGAGCTCCCCTGTCCCTTCTGTCCAAGTTGCACCAGCAGGCAGGGAAGACCCAGAGGATGGAGGAGGCAGCTTACTTCAGCGGTTATCTTCGTTGCTCAGAAGCTGCCGGCGCCAAAGATCACTTAGTGAAGGGAAGCATTGCGCTCCCCACCGCCTCTGGCTTGTGTGCTCTAAATTTCCTACTTGCCGCTCATCTGTCCTGGTGGCCCGGTCCTTCCAAGGCCACGGATCAGACCCGGTCCAGGGCCCAGGGGTTGGGGATCCCTGCTCTACAGAAGTACATCCAGATGATTTCGCAACAGTGTACTGTATTTTTTCTGGACTTGAAGAAATTAGAATATAAAAAAGCAGCTAATTCTCTACTGAACCGCTTGGGTGGACAGAGTATACCTCTGGAGATCTGGGTTCATTCCTTGCTTGGCCATAGAAACTCACTGAGGAATAGCAAGAGTAAAACCACTGTTTAGAGCTGTTGTAAGTCAGAAGTGAATTGATGGCATTTAGCACAATGTTAACTAATCCTGTTTTGCACTTTCTCCTTTAGCCCTCTCCTGCAGCAATTTTGAGTCATTGCTGCTTTCCATTAGTAATACAGTCATCATCTGCATATCTGAAACTACTGACAGTTCCTCCACTTTATTCACTCCATCCAGTTTTTCATGTTCTACATATATATTTCAAAGATAGGGAGATAAATACACTGTTCTCTGAGCAACTTACCTATAGCAAACTATTGCGTTTCTCCATTATTCTGTCCTAACAGCATTCTTTTGCCCAGAGCACAGGATGATCAAATGTTGTGGCATAGCCATTTCTTTTAGAGCAATCCATAGCTCCTCTGGTCCAGTCAAAGGTTTGGCTGTGATTTATAAAGCACTACTGTTTTTCTTTTGCAATTCTTTGGTATGCTCCATTACTTGACCACACATTTGCAGTATGATCTCCAATGCTTCTTGTCTTGGTCTATCAACAGTAAAAATGTTTCCTGCAAAATCTTAAGCATCACTTTGCTTGCATGGGGAATTAATCACTGGTTCTATACTTACTATAATCTTTGGCATCATTTTCCTTTGGAAAGTGACATTTCTAGTTTGCAGCCCATTGTTTTGTTTTTACATACTTGTTGGCATATTTTTGTTGGGGTTTTGATAGATTCCGTTTCTTTCCACTAATTAAAATTATACAAACACAGCAAAACATAGCCTGGAGATGTTTTTGAAATTATACAATACTACTAAGTTTATCTGTGTATTGTCTTTCAAAAAGAAATAAATAGCAAGAACACAAATGTGTCCCTTTAATATTTAAAAGTAGTTATTTCTCATAGTGAACTATATGTCTGTTTAAGTATGATCAAGCTAAAATCACTGAAGACACAGAGAACCTAATTTTGCTTTAGAGTTATTAGTATCAGTCAGCAGAAGATAGTGTGTAGCCAAGAAGCAGCAGCACAGTAAACAAGAGTAGTCTTTGCAGGCAATTAAGTAAATCCTTAGAGCTTTCTAACTGGTAAATATTTTTCTTGCCCAGGAGAGTAAGCCAATCCTGTCATGAATATGTATTTCACAGTACAGTACATTAGCAACAATCTGAAGACAGGACCTTACCAGAAATATCCAGGTATTTATACCAGAGGGATCCAACAATCAGAAACAATTTTTCTTAGGCCTGAATTCAGTCCATATGTATGATGTCTAAATGCTGTGCTTAAAAAAACATACCAAGGCCTGACTTTGTTTACAGCAGGAAAAAGAGCAATGGACCATTTCCATGTGATCAGAGATAAAATGTTCACAATTGGCTATCCGTCCACCGCTGCCCTCAACTCTTCTCTTTTAAAAACAATCACAGCTAGATAATTAAAAACAGGGTTTACAAATGAAGCTAACAAGAGACCCTTGACTGCAGCTATAATGCCACTGACAGCTAAAAACAGATCCACACACTCCCTTTATCAGATTACTAATTAGTTGCTGTGGAGTAGGCTTTAAAAATGCTACATAATTACAAATCACCACCACATTGTTTCAAGAACCTTTATACATCTTTTAATTAGATTAGCTTTACAAGCAACTTGAGAGCTCTTTCAGTAATGAACACTGCTTTTCAAAAGTTACATGACTTCATAGGAAATCTGAAAACGTATCCTGAATTTCTTTGCCTGCTAGATAAAAGTCTTGTGTTTTACAGCTGGCTAATGTCATGAAATAAAAATAGCATTATGAAGCTTTATCTTTAACCAAGATGAAACACATATACAGGCTGTAAGACAGTTTAAAAATAGTCTGAAACAGGTTCCTGCTTGGTGATGCCCAAGGCTGAAGATTTAACTGATACAAACAGTTTCTAAATGGACATTATAAGATCCAGTTTGATGACCTTTTGTAAATAACAAACTGAGAGATTTAAGTACATTTTATATCTCCCCAGCAAGCACTGCTATCTTGAATCAAGGGACAAATAAAAATGTAAAGGCTTATGTTGTGAATTTCTAGCACATTAAACGTAATACAAAAGCAGTTAAAAGTTAGAAATGATGTTACTTAGGCCTAAAACAGTGCATTGCACTGCAGACCAAATATTAAAGATTTACACTCCTTGGTCAGGCTTGCAGAGGCACTTACAGTAGACATGTTTTCTTCTGATTTATCAGGATGAAGAGAAAAATAAAACTATTAGTCATTTGGAGGGGATGGGGGGACCAAAAATTCATGAAGACTCTCATTGTAAGTTTCCCTAATTATGCTTTCACAAAACTCAATTTCCCCCCTCCTGTCAGTTGTCACTAAACACAATGCTTGTTCATGTTTTACATGAATAGTAAGCTTTTTTTTAAAATAAAAATTACTGAGCTTTCCATAGAAAAGGTCTCTAAGAGTACAAACTATACAGATGCTAAAATTGTCCAAGTACACTCACATTGTTCTGATTGAATGAGGGGATCAAGGAATAAACAATTTAACGTGTAAGTGAGGAGGCTTGTATTTATAAGGCTGGTAGAATGTGAAAGCTTCTCTTCAGGGGATTCCTTCTGACCATACATGCTCCCATCCAAATAAAAAATTCCTAATACCTGGTGAAAGAACTTTTCTCTCTACTGCTTCCTCACCTTAAAGAAAGTATTTTCCCCCTTTGTTAAACATAACTTTGTATTATCAGAGGCCAATGTTAAACTTCTGCAACAATATAAAAATCTCTACATTATTAAGGCTGTAGCAATGCACTTCAGTCTTAATGCGTTTAGTGCACCCCTGACACTATGTAGGAGAACTGAGGGATTAAACTGCAAATGAAAAGGAACACTATTGCTTTAAGAGAAAACATTATCTCTGGTTTTCAGTTGTACTACCTTTCACACACAGTAGCAAAAAGCTTTTAAAATGAGTCACAAAAGATCTCCCATCAAGGTAGCAGAAGGGGTGTTTGTCAATACATCTAAAAGCCTAGAAAAGCCCTTACAGGGATCTAATGGCATGACATGGGCAGAGTCCACCTAGCAGTTCATCTGCACAGGCCCTGTTCAAAGAATTGGAACCGTGTTAAGTTCCGATTCTTGAATGCTCTTGAATGTGCTCTTGAATGATTTTTATTTCTAATGGCTTTTACAGATGAAGCTCCCAGTAAACTGCACCCAGTTTTCAGTTCCAAGGACAGTACGGGTAGTGTCAAATTCACGTGGTGCAAACCAGTCACTCAGAAAACCCAAATGCAACAGAGAATGCTTGCCCTCTGTATTCAACATATAAAACCACAATTTAACAAAATTGACAGCAAAATAGGCATCTGTTTCAGTTTTTTTAAAAAATTCAGAGAACATAACACAGCAGCAATCTTTTTTAAAAAGTTCAAATTAGTGTAAGATATGAAAATAAAAACAATCAGGGTTCAGATGGTAATTAAAGTGCTCCTTTTTGGACTTTATGTGAAAAGACAAAGTGAAAATCAGTTACTGGCAATTCTTGTTTAAATTAGATTTTACAGAGTAGGATAACAGAAGAGCAGACTGACAAAAATAGGTAATGGTATTTTGGAAAAAGTGTTTTTCTTAATCTTGAACAGTTGAACCTGGTTATACAAAAAGCTGAACATCAAACATTTACCACTTTTTCTGAAAAAAGAGGAAATGAAAGCATTGAGTCAGAGGACTGAATGGCAAAATATGGATAAAAACTTCTATGTAGGGCACTTCATGTGTAAGCTGTTTCTTCTCAGTGCTTATCTTCACATAAGCAGTCACAGGACTGGAGTCACAATCATGTAATATGATGCTTCAGCAGTTAGAGATTCACTTGATGTAATATTGAAATTCATCATTTATTTATTCCAAATGTCAATTTGGCGTTGATTTTCCTTTATCCTATTATTCACATTCAAAAATTAACAGACAGCGCCAAACACAGTTTGGGTGGACAGAATGGAGAAGAGCCGGAGAGCTGATAGATCAAGGCTTTATAGAAGGTCTTTCCCATTTGAATCAGAAGGTTTATTAAGTTCAACCCTCACACCCTTTTCACCTACAAAGAAGTGAGAAGCTATTAAACATAAGAACATTATACATAGAAATATTACACACAGAGAGAATAGATATACATTTTAATTTAGACTGAACACATTTATCTTTGATCAGTTAATGAACTAATACCTCAAAATCTTATTTTTAGTACAAAGATATTATACATCGGAAAATGAATGCAGCAATTATAAAAAGCCCTACAATGAACAGCATATGGCATTTCTGTAGGAATGTGCTACCCCAGCTACTCATGTCACTGAACTTTAGCAGCAGAACATCCTGTAGTCCTCATTTTTACCCTTCCTTTCGGAAGGAAAAGTATTGCTCTATCCTCTATGGAGTGAGAAGGAATTCTGACATCCTTTTCGATTAAAAGACTACCAGACTTCACTGGAAACTGCAAGAGTTGGTGGGAAGCTCCAAATTATGCACAGCTACGTACATTTTTGTGTGTTTTGTAGTCAGTGCAGCCAACTATCACCAGGAAGCTCTCCATCACTGAAGGTGATCACAGAATCATAGAATAATTGAGTTGGAAGGAACCTGTAAGGTCATGAAATCTAATCCCCTGCTCAATGCAGGAATCCAAGTCAAAGCAGATCTGACAAATGGATGTCCAATTTTCACTTCAATGCCCCCAGTGTTGGGAGTGCTCACCATCTCTCAGGGTAATTGGTTCCATTGTTGTACTGATTTAACAGTTAAGACATTTTTCCTGTGCTGTTAATTCTAGGAATGGGTATAGTGGAAGTATGTGCTTGACTGAATCCATTCTGTTGGTTCTCCAGCACAATAACACTATTCTAACACTACTGCCAGTGCTTGGCAATTATGGCCTTCCAGATATTGCCAGACGGCCACCCCTAGCAGCCCTAGCCAATGATAAGGGATCATGGTTCAATAAAATCTAGAGGGACACAGTTGCCCACCCTGCTCTAGTCTCTGAAGCCACTGGCAATGGTGTGGCTAAAAAATATTGTAAATAAATAAATAAATGTCATCTCTTTACAAATGTACCACAAACTGTATCCAACACAGCAGATGATCCTGATACTAGTTGGATTTGAAGTGAGGGAAAGGGTGGAAGTATATAATTGACAGAATTTTACTACCATGTTTGCATGACACAAATCACCTTCTAGTGTATTTTCTGTGTGCCTACCAAGTTGTCCTGCATGAGGCTAGTGCAATGATGAACAACATGTAAGAAGAACAAGGTGCACAAGGAGTATGGACCTTTTCAAAAACAAGCTGGAGCACTTTTCCAGAAGCTTCATGGAAACTCTTATAGGCTTTGGAACAAGGCACACACCTCCTGTGTACCTTGTTCTTAAAGAAAAATGTAGTTTCAATGACACTGTAGTACCAAAATTTGACAGCAAATTCAGCAGCATGGGGTGAACAGGGTGGCCCTGACAGCATCAATGTGATGTCCTTGAAGTTGCCTTGGACTGGTCCATTTTTAAGTAGTTGTATCTTTTTATTTTTCTCAGTACTGATAAAACTGTTAATGCCAAGGAAACCACTAAATTTCAAAATACTTTGTAATCAAATCATTTGTTCTCAATCTTAATTTTAAATTATAATTAATAATAGTATTTCAGTACATTGCTACATGTTTGACTGTACAGTATTGGGTGCAAGTAATAAGGGATTCCAGAAAAAGGCTTAGCTTTGGGGGTTGGGGGAGGAAGAACACAAAAAGAAACTGTGGATGTACCTATTTCACTGTTAAAGGTATAGGTTTTATGTTGGATCATTTGCTACATAGAGGTGTAACACAGCACCTTTATGTAGTGTTGTTAGTTATTTTCTCAGTTGTATTTAACAAAACAAAACATTCTTTTGAAAAGAAAAGAAACAAGCATACCTGTTGAATATTTTACTTTAGCGCGGGCTCGTTCATCTGCATCAAAATACCACACTGTTATTGCGTACCTTTAAAAAAAGAATGAAAAAGATGAAGTGGTAACATTAAAAACAAATAAAAATTACATTAAAAACAAATAAAATATTTGAACAATCCCTGAAATTCCTTCTTCAAGTGGCATTTGACAAAGCATTATGCCATGAGCAATTCTTGGTTTGTACAATTTGCTGGCTTCTCCAGTGCGGTGCTTGTAGGCATCATAGCTTCTGCAGAGATCTCTCATGGCACCTGAACGATGCTGTCCCTTCCAAGACATTTACTTCCCTCCCTCTTATTTTTTAGAAACATTTAAACCAGGAATATAGATTTCAAAGCAAAGCACTAGCAAGGTGCTGACAAATTTGAACCTGCCCTGAATGCTTTGGGACCGTAAGAGACAATGTTTGGGAGAGGAGGATGGCAAACAGATCCAATTTCACAAAGATTAAAGCACGCTTAGCAGAAATGTTCACAGGAAAAGGAACCACCATCAACAAAGTAGGCTTCTAGAGGGAGTGTTGTATGAAGTAAGTGGAGGGGCAGAAGAGGTCAGGAGAGAGATGGCACAGGAAACATAAGAAAGGGATAGATGTAAGAGAGAACAAGGCGCCAGGGAAAGAAACTAAGGGTGCACATGCACATCTACACACAAAAGCTGGACCTATAAAACAAATCCTCCTAAGTTTTCAAATATGTTTATATGAGATCAGCATCACCCCTGAAAAGCCACTATCAAACAATAGAGTGTGACTATCTCCACAGATTGTAAAAATTAGATTTTTAGTATCTGTTCATACTCTGTAGACACCAGAGTCAGATTGTTAACTGGGGCTGGTCACAGGGATCACTTAACCCCCTTGTTACAGCACCTGGTTGCCGATCCATTTCAGCCACAATTCAACGTGCTGGTTTTAGCCTATAAAACCCCCTTAAACAGCTTGGGCCCAAGCTATCTGAAGGACCTAATCTCACTTTATGAGCCTGGTCAGGTAATCTGGGGAAGTCTTTCTCCAGTGTGTTTGGTGGGGACATGGAAGAGGACCTTCTCTAATGCAGCTCCCTGGTTCTGGAATTTCCTCTCACTAGAGGCCAGGCTGGTCTCATTTTTGCTGTCCTTCCACAAGCAAAGACTTTTCTCTTCAGGCAGGCTTTCCTTTACTGTCTGTCTGAGAGACGTTTTTAAATGGATTGTTGCACTTTCTTGCTTTGGATATATTTTCAGTGTTGATTTTGTTTACTGCTTTAATGTGGTATTTGTTCAGTTCCTTTAAAGTATCTGTATACTTACTGTTTTTAGCTTTTAAATATTGTCATTCAATGATGTAAGTCACCTTGGGTCCTTTTTAAGGAGAAAGGCGGGGTAAAAATATTTTAAATAAATAGATACAACCCACCCACCCCACCCCTAACAACTGGAAAAGCAAAAAAGTACATGTTCTGCTATGAGCACCCAGGGAAGTCATGAATCCCTTTGTTACTTTCCAGGGAGAAATCCATCTATTTTTCAAAGCTGAACAATAAGAAAGTTCACAGGTTTCCAATTTCCAACCATTTACTTTGCAAATCTACAAAATCTGAATGGAAATATCTCACCTTGTAGCAAATGCAGGCTGTACTTCATGAGGGTTCCGGCGATCCGACCAGAAAAATAGCAGTCTATCAAATTTAGGTTCAATGTCAGCAAACTGAGCTTTGCCTTCTGGAAATATTCGAAGGATTCCTCCACTTACCTTAAAAAATAACATAATAGTGCTTTGTGTTCGTAGCAGCAGTAACAACAGACAGCTTCCCTGAAACCCAAGAACATCTAGAACAGCTAAAGATCAAACAAGCCAAACATAAGCCATCTATGAAGTTCACATACTGGCTCCACAAGTATGCACCTTATCAATTCCCTAATTTAAGACATTTTAAACTACTATGTTTTAATGCACGTTTACATATGAAATATGTAATATTCACAGTATCAATTCCTTCAGTATCACAAACCTGTGTTTTAAGACATGGAGAGAAAGTGAAAGATAAGGGTGTGACAGATTGCCATTGTTCATAAAAACCACTGATGCCTATCCTTTTTTTCTCACACATGTGGGAACAAATTATACAGCCACAAGGAGCTATAAAGCTCAGACTCTGAACCACTAGGAAGGAAACCCGAGGATTTTGAGGTCCAGATAGTCTTCTTGTACATCCTACTAGTATTCAGAAGAGGAATAAAAAGGGGAAAAAATATTCTGTGTGAACAACTGGCTATGAAGATGATGCTGACATAAGGGTATTGGATTTTAGGACAATGGGCTACGATTCCTGGAAGACTGTCTGCTGACAAGTGAGAGGTTGCACATCGCACAGACTGGGAAGAATGTGTTTATCCGCAGGAAGAACTTCATCGGACAGGCTTTAAATTGAATTGAAAGGGGAGACACAAACTCAGAGGTAAAGACAGATGCAGGCTTATTCACAATAAAAGGAAAAGAACAAATAGCTCTAATGGGGCCTAATAATAGTCTTCTTGTACAAATTAAAGCAGGCCACAATCATACAGTCTCCTGTGCCTATATACAAATGCTAGGAGTACAGGAAATGAAAAAGAAAAATTAGAAATCCTAGTTCAGGAGCATAAATATGACTTGATAGGGATAAATGAAACTTGATGACTGGGCTGGGTCTCCTCCCCTATGAGGAAAGGCTACAGTGTTTGGGGGCTCTTTAGCCTAGAGAAAAGGTGCCTGAGGGGGACATGATTGAGACGTATAAAATTATGCAGGGGATGGATAAAGTGGATAGAAAGAAGCTCTTTTCCTTCTTACACAATACTGGAACCGGGGGACATACACTCAAATTGAGTGTTGGGAGAGTGAGAACAGACAAAAGAAAATATTTCTTTACCCAGCATGTTGTTAGTTTGCGGAACTCCTTTCCACAAATGTGGTGATGGCATCTGGCCTAAATGCCTTTACAAAGGGATTGGACAGATTCCTGAAGGAGTCTATTGCAGATTACAAGCCATGATGGGGATGTATAATCTCCAGTCTTCAAAGGAAGGTACCTCCAAATGCCATATGTGTGTGGGGGGTATCTGGTATCTATTTTTCTCATGTGCTCCCAGAGGCATCTGGTGGGGCCATTATGAGATACAGGAAGCTGGACTAGACGGGCCCTTCGCCTGATCCAGCAGGGCTCTTCTTCTTAAATATCTGAAGGATTGTCATACAGAAGATGGGCAGGATCTGTTCTCAATCATCCCATATAATAATGGGCTCAAGTTACAAGAAACCACATTTCAGTTGAATATCAAGGATAATTTCCTAACTGTTAAAGTAATACTATAATGGAGCCAATTACCTCAGGAGGTGCTGGGTCCTACAATGCTGAAGAGATTGAAGATAAAATTAGAGAACTATTTGTCAGACATACTTTGAATTGGATTCCTGCACTAAGCAGGGGTTTGGACACTACGTCCTTATAGGTTCATTCCAGCTCCAATACTCTAAGAGTCTATGAGCCAAAATGCTGGATCATGGTGATTATAAGGTTTCTGCTCTGTACAGGAAAGGAAGTGATTGATCAAAACATCCGTACTAATATTGTTGACAAATAACTAATACCACCTGAATATTAGTCCACCATTGTCCACCAAACTGACAGAAGTTCTAGTTTTTATAATATACTTTTTAATCTTTATATTTGTTTGAGAGGCAACTAGCATATCCACATTTCAATGGAAAACTGCCAACCAACAGTTTCTCTATTTTTCTCAGTGCCCCCCCTCCAATCTTTAAAGAGAAAAACCAGGGTACAATGAAGAACTGTTACACTAATGGACACAAATTAAGTACTGGTGTTTTTTCAACAAAAGCATGCTGATCAGTGAATGATGTATACAGTCTATTCTGACTACAATAGTAGAAGGCAATATGGCTGAACTCTCACAATCTTAGTTTTGCTGAGGAATTTTCCCATATGTATATCTCAGGGACTTAACAGATTTCATACTACCAATGTCACATAGATGTTTGATAGCTTAAAATGTCAGGTGGTGTTCAAAGAGTTACTAGAGACACACTCAAAGACTGCAGCATGCTTAGTGTAACATGGACACTTTTTCTTTCAACAGCATAATTGGACAAGTATATTTTGGATCTTAGCTGAAGAGTATGAAAAGGTGTACCTGTACCTCTGTGAGGGGGACACTGGCCAGGGGGCTTCTGGTGAGCCATCTGACCCCAGCCCAGCCCCCCAGGAGAGAAGTGTGCCCTGGGAAAGCAGTGTGCCCACCTTGACAGGGAGGTAGAGCAGGAGGAGCCCATGGCTGAGGACTGTGAAACTCAAATGGAGGTGTTGCCAGTAAGGTTCCTTTCAACACACACAACTCTGCCTTCCTCCATGTAGCTTTCCTCCTCCTCCGCACAGTGATTATTCAGCCCCATTGATTCCAGTCATGACAGAACCCTAGGCGTGAGGGGGGCAGAGTCATGTGCGTACTCAGGGGCAAAGTTATATGTGTGAGAGGTAGAGCCCTGCCCGGCTGAAAATTAGAGGGTATGCTGGTTGCTGGCCAAAATGGCAGGGTAAGCCCTGGAGGGTGCATATGATTTAGGAACCTTAGAGTTCCCCCTGGAGGAGGAGGGGGAACTATGTGGTTAAGGAAGATCCCCGGCTCTGGTAGAACTATAGATGCCTAAGGGAAAAGATATGAAGCAGTACCCATAGCCTTCCTGTCGCCTGAGGTAGGGCTCTCAACAACTGGCAGGGAGCAGCCAAGGAATAGAGACCCTTCCTCAGCTGCAGTACTGGAGGCAGAGATGACAGAAAGAACATCTGTGTTGTCTTCAGCAAGACCAGCCTTGGGCAATGATCTCAATCCACACAGCACCTGGACCCCAAGTATACCATATGTCCTGCCCCCACTGCAGGCACATTGGACCTCACATTTGTGGGCCTCCAGTTTCAGCGTGTCATAGTGCCCACTTCTGAGGAGAACTATGGACTCTTCCCTCTCCCCCGTGTAGACAAATTGGGGAACAGAACTGAGAAGGACCAAGGTTGGGCTAGTGTGTCTTACAAGCCCTGAAAAAAGCCAGCTGCCATAATACCTGGTTTAAAAACCCTGCCCAAGATGTTATTAAACTGCATTGTTTGAAACACCTTGTGTTGGGTCCATGAGATTGGAGGAGGGCCTCCCACCGATCCAGGTAGGGCTGGTGGGGCTCATAATCTCCAAACACAATATACCCTGAGACCTAGGATTTGCAATTAATTTATATGCCTAGGATTTGCTTCCAAACATGTCTTTATAAAGCATTCCTAAGAGATTCTCTTAAAGAGTCATAAAAGGCACTGAGTACATTATTCTTCAGTGACTAAGCATAAACATACTCAAATCAATTAAAAACTCAATCTCTACTGCTTCAAGCATGCAAAACCTTCTTGAAACCAAAAATACCTTGGCATCCCAGTCTTTATTAAGATAATATATACATGTGACACATCTTCCGTCTCCATTTGGATTATCAACATGACGAACATATCCTGTTCCATTGCCTGGATAGCAAGCCACCATTGCCTGCAATTAAAAAAACATGAGCAAAAAGTGAGTTTTCCTTCCATCTCTGAGTGTAAATTTCTAAACTCTCAATTATCTCAGTTTGGATTCAAGGGATTTACTTATTCCATTTCTCTTTAGTACCCATACTCAAGAAGAAAAATGTCGAACTTATATGACTATGAAATCCAGAACTTATTTTAGAATAGTTACATAATAAAACAGCAAGCAACACTGTAAAGTTCAATCTGAACAAAAACATTTAATAAACATCCAAGCAAATAAATGGTTTGTGACAACTTCATAAAGATATTAAAGATGTGCTGGGGGGGCTCCCTCTAGATCTATATTCTAAAAATACAGACTTTTTCAGAGTCAACACAGCTGTCAGATTGCTCTATTTCCACAAATCTTGCAATAGGAAGCATTATTTTCGGCTTTGACAACTGTGGAATATTTATATGCCACCAGTGATATAAGAAAAAGACAAACATCTGTCTGAAGTAGTAAAGAAAGGCTTTTTGAGATCACTGTCCTCCAAAACATTATTACATTTGAAGCATATTGTGACATGTGCATGCTCTTATTTTACTGGATGAAGCTATCTTGTCTACCAAGCACCAATCTGAACTCACAGCTTTTCTTTTCAGATATTATTTCCAATATAGAAACCCCTCTCTTATTCTGACACTTTCCACACATAGGAGAAACTGTTGACCAACTGTTCTACAGAAGTCAAAATCAAATTCTCAAGTCATTTACTAAATCAGCAATCAGCAAAAACAGAAAACCATCCATCACTGTTTGCCAGATTCCCTTATTTATCTAAAATTACTTTTAGGTCATCAAACTGATAGAAGCAACAGCACAACAATAAAATAATGGAAATCAACAAAAGCAATGGCCTAAATACAACTTCACCTATAACCTAACCCTAAGTATGGCAGGACTTTCCTTACTTCCCTTCTTAATCATTTTCTTCACCCACTTGAAAGTCTGCTCCAGAAGATTTTCCAGCCCTTCAGAAGGGGCTCTGAGGGTACAGGAAGACTGCAAGGGGGATTGCCCCCTTTTGTTTCTATAGGATTCTCTTTCAAAAAATGTCAGCAATAAAAACAACAAAAACTTAGTCCAAATAAATACAATTACAAGTAAAGCTGTCCACCTAAAATACAATTCAGGGATGAAAACTATCAGGTCTTAACAGCTACAGTATCTGAAATCTGATGTATCCTAAACAATAAATAAAACATGTCTAGTTCTTTTCCTGAACACTGATTTTGTGTGCCTTCTCTTCCTAGTGCTTTTTAGTTTTCAGGGGGCGGGAGACAAAGTCGTTAAGTATTATGTCTTTATGTATTCCGGATCAATCTAGTTGGGGCAAAAAACAAAAGGAACTTGGTAGCTGGAGTTTACTACCGACCACCTGATCAAAGAGAGGGAGCGAACAAAACTTTTGAAAAACAAACGGCAGGGTTTTCAAAGAGACACAATATTGTAGTGATAGGAGATTTCAATTATCCAAATATATGTTGAGATGCAAATTCTGCCAAGTATAGCCCATCCAACAAATTTCACAACTTGGGGTTCAATCCCAGGTAGCTCAAGGTTGACTCAGCCTTCTATCTTTCCAAGGTCAGTAAAATGAGTACCCACCTCGCTGGGGCGGGGGGCAATGTGTAGCCTGCATAATTAACTTGTAAACCGCCCAGAGTGCTTGAAGCACTATGGGGCGGTATATAAGCAGCACACTTTGATTTGCTTTGTGTGGCTGATAATTTTCTCCTACAAAAAATGGAGAAAGAAACTAGAGGATTTGCTATCCTTGACTTGATTCTGACCAATAGAGATGACTTGGTGGGTGAAGTGACAATAAGGGGAACTCTAGGCGAGAGTGACCATGCCCTTGATTTCAAAGGAAACTAAAGGCAGAGTGTTGCCACATACTTCTGCTGGATTTTTTAAAATCCAATTTTTATAATCTCAGAACAAGCATAAGTGAGGTCCCATGGCAGGAGGTCCTAACAAGAAAATGAGTCCAAGAAGGGTGGGAGCTTCTAAAACAAGAAATTCTAAAGGCACAACTCCAAACAATTCCAACAAGAAAAAAAGGTGGCAAGTGGCAAAAAAGGCCAGTATGGCTTCACAAAAATCTCAGAGATGACCTGAAAACAAACAAACAAACAAACAAACAAAAAAGACGTGTACAGGAAGTGGAAAGAAGGCCGGGCCACCAAGGACAAGTACAGGCAAGTAGAAAGGAAATGCAGAGATGGTTTTTTGTTCACCCCCCATATCCGATGAGTCCTGCAGGGTTTGTTTGTTTTTTGGAGGTTCCCCCCCATTTCTGATGGGTCTTGTAGGGTCCGTTTGCTTTTTGCTTTGCTTTTTTTTTGGTATTTCCAATGGGTCTTGCAGTGTATGTTTGCGTTTTGCTGTTTTGTTTTTTTTTGAAATTCCGAAGGGTCTTGCACAGTTTGTTTGCTTTTCCCCCGCCTTCGGCTGGAACCGATTAATCGTGTTTCCGATGGGTCTTGCAGTGCTGTGGGGGTTTTTTGGTGATTTTTTTTCTTCAGCTGGAACGGATTAATTGCCTTTCAATGCATTCCTACAAGAAAGGGTGCTTCAACTTATAACCCTTTTGAGTTACGACTGGATTTCTGGAACCAATACATTCGTAAGTCAAGGCACCACTGTATTCTGGAGTATTCTTAAAAACAAGTGTATTTCAAGCAATGTTCCCCCTAATTTTCTACCAGCACTGAGTGGAAACCCTGTCTCATACATGCAAAGTTTCACCTGCGACCACAAACAAATGAGTGGCAACAGTAACTGCTGGTGCGTGGCACCAATACAGCACTGTGCAGCCATGTACAGTGGACCCTTGACTTACAGACGGCTTGACTTACAGACTTTTTGAGTTGCAGACTTCTCTGGCCGCAAAATTTAGATTTGACTTGCAGCCTGAGAATTAACTTACAGACCAGAAAAAAACCAAAATGGAACAAAAACGGCCTGTTACGGGATTAATCGGTTTTCAATGCACTGTAGGTCAATGGAGACTTGACCTACAGACTTTTTGACTTGAGAACCGCCTTCCAATACGGATTAAGTTCTCAAGTCAAGACCCCACTGTACCCACACAGCTTAGAGGGAATGATAATTTCAAGCCAGGCCACTTGCTTTAACAAATTACCTAATGAATTTCAAAACTTTTGAAATGGCTACCAGGAAACTGTTACAAACACATAAACAAATACATAGAGATATACATTTCAAACAGAAAGATCCCTTATCGCAACCATTGCATCTCTGTAAAGTAATGGAGTCATACTAACTGCAATTCTCAATATGTCTGGGGGGTTATTAAAACCTCAGCACTTCATACGAACAGTGGTGCACTTTCACACACATACAAAAAAACACAACTTGTGGCCATGTAAGATATTGTTATTGCCTTTACAACCACTGCTTTTTGAACAGTTTTTATCCTAGAGCTATAATTGAACTTAACAAGGAACATAAGAATCACCAGCAGTGAGTTGTTGGACTGTACGTATTACTATTACTTGGTCTGTTGTGCTGTATGTTATGTGGATACTATATGATATTAGGCAGGGTTCTGGGTTTTAGGATTGTTATGAGTGTGTGTGTGTTTTGATCTGTTCTCTGAGTGTTCTTTCAGTTTCGCTGTATGTGTATACGGTGTGTATACGTTCAATGACAATAAATTATTATTATTATTATTATTATTATTATTATTATTATTATTATTATTATTAGTAGTAGTAGTAGTAGTAGTAGTAGTAGTAGTATTTAAAAAATCAGAACAAAAACAACCAAGAACAGTTTCAGATGAAGAATATGTGTCCCATACCAAGCTGTTATCCTGTAGACTTTCCACAGCCAGATACTGAGCTATGTTATCAAACAAGAGATTTATTGAAGTTGGGGAAGGATACAAATAAACAAGAACAAGCTATAAACACCACCTACTATTGACTCATGGCTGCCTTGACCATCCTCTGGGGAAGGGTCAGGCTGCACTTGAAGGATGCCTTGGTGTGCGAGGCAGGGAGTCCCACAGCATGGATAATATATGGCCAGGCTGAGCCCTCTCTGGACCATAGTCTCCCAATGTCCTTCTTCTCTGGAAGTTAGAGGTACGTGCCATGGCAGTGGGTGTGGAATGTGGTCTCTTCAAGCATCAGGGTAGGCACTCTAGTCTACATGACCTTTGATGTAAAGCCTGTCTTCTTTCCCAGCTGATCTAGGTTCCTGCAACATATCTTCCACTACTCACGTTCTCCCCAAAAGGAAAGTTTCTTGGGGGTTTGGGATTTCATCCTCGTCTGGGGGGACACACATAGCTAGACAATCTCTCCTGTCCAAGAGTTCTCCCCCTCACTGAGTTCCCAGACATCAGGGGGATCTGCCTCCATTTTGTCCCCTGCCTCTGCCTGGCACGTTTCCCATTATGGCTCCTCTTGCACCTGCTGCCAATGATCTTTCAACACTCCCTCCTTCTCCCATTTATCTTCTTCCACTAGGGGTACCCCTGCTCTCTCCAGAATGTTCTTCCCAAGCCTTCTCTCTTCTGTCTTCTGAAGATGCTGGCCACAGAGACTGGCGAAACGTTAGGAAGAACCACCTTCAGAACACGGCCAAAGAGCCCGAAAAACCCACAATAACCTTTTCTCTTCTCTTCTATCATTCCACAGCTCCTCATCAGCTCCTCCCCAGTCCACTGATGAGGTGCATGTTGGGAAGTCCTTCTAAGGTGTGGAGAGATGACATGGCCTGCTGGTGTTGACAGGAAAATTTGGCATGTCCCTTTCCATCCTCACAGTGTAATAAGCAACAAGAAATTAACCTTGAGAATGCACCCAGTACAATACTGTACTATGTATTATCAATTCTACTATATCACATGGACTCTTGTACTTTAATACAGGCCACTATTAAAAAAGAAAAAAAGAACCACTTGAAATGTAGATTTAGAGGGTGATCAACAAAGAAGTATAAAAACAAATGAATAAAGATAAGAAATCCTGTAGCACGAGAAGGAGGAAGCTACAATACTTTGGTCACCATAATAAAAAATGAAAAAGAAACATTATCAGTGGCAATAATCCAAGGTAAAATAAATTGGCTGAAGGACTTTGGAGAGTGGTTTGGATGCAACAGAAAATAACTGTTCAGAGGTACCACATCCCATGATCAGAGTGGCCATGATGCTCAACCCTTCACATGAGAAGATGTGACACTGCTTTACTTAGTCAAAATGCTAACTTATGCAGAACTCACCATGTTCCCTAACTACGTATGTCCCCCAAATGTTCCATTCCTTGTCATGAGTCTCACTGTAATCAGACTCAGCGGGTGGGGATGGAGGACGTAGCAGAATCACTTTCACAGAGAATCTGTGTTATTAAGTGATATTCCACTGTTTGTTGGGTTTAAATGAAACAATAAGCTGTGGTTAGTAAGAAATGGAAGTTAATCATTCATGCTTTACCTTCTTACCTATATTAGAGAAGAATGACAAGTCAGAACCCAAGCCAAAGTCTTTGCAGTTTGTTCCAGTCATGATAAAGGAATGTTTATTATGATGTTTGAAGCAGTTTATAATGTTCACATCCTCCTAAATGTGTCAGACATAGCTTGGTTTTATACTCTGTGAAATATATTAGTATAAAAGAACACAGAAGTAATTCTAGTATCTCAGATGTTTTTCCACACATACAATTCTGAATTTGTTTTAAAAGTACAATTTTACCTTGCATGCTTGTGTAAGTACTATATATATAAAAGTACTGCACTTCCTTTAATATCCACATCTGCTACCACACCCCCTTTATGTCAAAATAAGCGGGTTTCCTTCCCTGTAGAGGAAAAGCTACAAGGCCTTTTCCTGTCAAAAACTGAGCAAGCAAAGTAATTATTTAACAAGAATATACCGGTAAAATCTGATTAGCAGTGCAGAGCTAAAAGAGCCAACTGCAAAGTGAACTGCAGATAAAATAGTATTAATGCCTGTGAAATCAACAAAACCTTCCTGATTCACACTTATGCCCCAGAAAAATATCCCCTTCTTCACTCTAAGAAAACAGAAGTAACTGAATTCCAACCAGTAAAACAATCAGAATTTTCTGTAACAAAATTGAGTCGTCTATGTAACATCATGACAGCTATTTTCAATAACTTAAAATTGTTGTTGTTTAGTCGTTAAGTCATGTCCGACTCTTTGTGACCCCATGGACCAGAGGACACCAGGCTCTCCTGTCTTCTAACTTAAAATAAAAATATATAAATGATCACTTAAAATACTGCGGCTTTCATAACTCAACCAGTTCACAAGTGAAATTGATCTGAATAGGTACATAGCGATATATAGCTACTAAAAAAGAAATCAACTGCAACAAAAATTGCCTTAAGGGTTTAAATATTCCCCTTCATACTTCTAGAGCCCTCTCTGATGACAGCTATCTTCTAATGGTTTTTAATTAAACCACAGGTCATAAGACAAAACTGCTACAGAAATAGAAAAAAAAACTTTATCAAGCCAGGCAAACAAGACTGAACTCACTTGAAGAATGTAGATAAAGCAGAAACATTAGCAAACGAAGGCTGAAATCCTGTTGCAGTTACACAAGTGTTGAATTTAGTCTGGAATTGTCATCATTTTAAAAATCTCTGTAGATTTTATCTGTTGGATACAGAGCTGTACGACTCAGTATGCAACAGACAATGTTTATTGAGACCTCTTAGTTTACAGTAATCTGCATGAAAGTTAAAGCATTTAAAGCAAATCAAAATGTGTTGCTTATAAGCTGCCCCAGAGTGCTTAAAACACTTTCTGGGCGGTTTACAATTTAATTATGCAGGCTATATACTACCTCCCTCCCCCAATCCAGCAGGCTGGTCACCCAATTTACAACTACAGAAGGACAGAACGTTGAGTGAACCTCGAGCCTGGGTTCAAACTCAGGTTGTGAGCAGTGCAGTACTGCAGTTTAACCACTGTGCCGCAAAGCTCTCTCTTGCAACAGTTACAGTAGGACCCCTATACTTGCTGGATCAATATCCACTGGTTCAGTTAACCATGATCTGAAAATATTAAATCTTTAAAATGAAAATACCTAGATACTGTATATAGATAATAAAATGTAGTTATAAAAACTGACCACTAGAGGGAACCAGACAATATACTCATAGGCAGATTACATTGTCCAGAGAGAGCAGTGTAGTCATAAAACTCAGAGCTGGGTTGGCTGGTGAGGCCAGAAAAGAAGTGCAAACCTTAAGCCAAACTGTCTCATGGGAGAGATTTCCAACCTCCTTCCCCTTCCAGCCAGCCTCAAGACTCCCAGTCAAAGGGGGAAATGGATTGTCTTTGGACAAAAAATGCCACAGAGCCACTGAGATTGAGTCTGTGTGTGAGTGAGGAAAAAAGAGAGAGAGAAAAGGTCAATTTTCAGTCTTCAGTATTTATTTTATTATTTTATTTTATTAGACTTATATACAGGTTAATAAAGGAGAGAAAACTTCATCTTGGCTTAGAGATTCCATTGAGATAAAAATTACAGGTACAGTACTGGGTCCAGCAGACTATATTATTGCATTTGCTATAAACTGCGTTTTTCACCATTCATTTGGGGGGGGGGGGGAGGAGGCTTGGAACCAATTATCCACAAATACAGGGGACCTACTACACTTAACCTGCCTGGTATTCTCCATTTTCTCCCTTTCTTTCCTTCTTCTTTCCTCCCTTGTATGTGCCCTAATTATTTATGTGAATATCTTAATACGTATGCCATAACAACAAATTAAAACAAAAATCTAGATTAAAATATCTTTAAAAACATACCGATTATTTATTAATATGCAGGGCAGCTCTTTTGCTGACAACTCTAGAAATAGGGCAAGTACTAATTAAGCTATTCTGTGAACCGTTGTATTGGAAAACTAGGAAGACAATGTTCTGAATTCTATCTATCCAACACAGGGTAATCAAGATAGTAATACTTTTCCTCTTTTCTGATTTATGTTTTATGTGTGGCCACTAGGAATCCAATTAGGCCCCCTCAAACCGTGATAAGAACATTCAGGTTCTCATTATTATGTAATTTCCTAAAAATACTCTGAAGTGTTTAAAACTGATGTCAGACATAACAAAAAACCCAAAACAGCCCAGACCATAAAACCAAAATCTGCAAAATCTCTGCATGCAGTGAAAGTGTATGGTGGAACATGATTCTAATTCATTAAACAGAACTTTTTTAACGGAAGCAGCTTTATCATAATAGAAGTTATTTTCCATCCAAGTTTGTAATACCTGCATGTAAGGCAGTCATTGTATAAAACAATATATAATTAATGTTAATAAACATTACTACCCCAAAAATAAGACCTCACCTGAAAATAAGCCCTAGTATGATTTTTCAGGATGCTCGTAATATAAGCCCTACCCCAAAAATAAGCCCCAATTAAGTGAAACCCCACCGTCCACCATTGTGCAGCAACCAGAAGATAACATGACTGTATTTGAATAAATGTAGATTGTTGTACAAGAAAAAAATAAAACATCCCCCCGAAAATAAGCCCTAATGATTTTTTTGGAGCAAACATTAATACGTTTGAAGCATTTTCAGGGAAACCCAGTATTAAAACTTTTACAGTACTTATTTTAAACATGCTATTAGATATAAATATAAAATACTATATGAATTTCAGTCATAGGATAACTCCCTAGATTAGATCACCATTTTACACTTCTCATAATGAAAGAACTCTTCCTCAAAAAATAACTCATTTCACTTAAGCTCCCACCCAATGTTTAAAATTCACTTAAGCTCCCACCCAATGTTTAAAATTCAACTGCATCTTCATCACCATGAAAGGGCAAGACTCTGTTCCTATAGCTACAACTTAATATATTTACCTATACGTAATAAGTTTGCTATTAATTTTCTATGCTGCTTTTACATACCCTTTCAAATATATCCATTAAGACAGCTAAGTTTTCAGAAGAACCTAAAGTTGGCAATTTGATGAAGATTTTTTCCCAAAGCACCCGACATATTCAAACTTCTCAGTGAAATGTCTCTCTTCTCATCTTCAATACATCATTCTACACATCACTTCTACACTTAAACGTATTTAGGATCAGTGACAATCTTCTTTAAATTCTTGAAGTCACATCCAATGAGCGCTGAAGGGTACAATCCTATACACTCGTCTGAAAGTAGCTCCCCAGGAAGAGAAAGTACTGTAGTATCATGCAGGCAGCTCATTTCATTTTATTGGGTATATAGCAGTAGTCCCAACCCTTCTTGGTTGGGGGGCGGGCTCCGTGCGTGGGGGAGCACCCCACACTTGGGGGGGTTGTCGCACTCGCGCGCAAGCACGACATTCCTCTGCGCGAGCGTGACACCCCCACCGTGCACGCGAACGTGGGGTGGAGATCCATCTCCACGGCCCAATTCCGGCAAGCCCACATACTGGCACCGGGCCACGGACTGGGGGTTGGGGACCCCTGGTATACAGTATACAACTACTTTGAGTTACAACCAGCTCCGGGCGCAAAATTTTGCGTCGACTTGCGACCGGAGCTTCAAGTTCAAAAAAAGGCAGGGAAAAAAGGCAGGGAATTCAAATTGCTAACCACTGATGGCGAAGAGGCTGCTTCTTTGTAGCTCTTTCACCCCAGCAGTTAGAGAGTGTGCTATCAGAGGAGGCTTCAGACAGCATGGTAAGGTCAGGTGCTGCTTTCTAAAAACTGTTCTGGGTAGGTTTTGCAGCATAGTTTTGGGCTGGGAGGTTATGTTTCTATGTTGTGATAGGTCTTGTAGGGTTTGTTTGCTTTTCTGGGTTTTTCCCCCATTTCCGATGGGTCTTGCAGGGTTTGTTTGCTTGCTTTTTGGTTTTCTTTCTTTCTTTCTTTCTTTCTCTTTTTTTGCATTTCCGAAGGGTCTTGCAGGGTCTGTTTGCTTTTTTTTTTTTTTTTTTTTTTTGCATTTCCGAAGGGTCTTGCATGGTTTGTTTGCTTTTCTTTTTTCCCTGAGCCAGAATGGATTAATCATGTTTCTGATAGGTCTTGCAGTGTTATTGTGTTTTTTTGGTGATTTTTTCCCCTTCGGCCAGAATGGTTTAATTGCATTTCAATGTATTCCTATGGGAAATGGTGCTTTGATTTACGACCATTTCAAGTTACGACCGGAGGTCCGGAACCAATTAAGTTCGTAAGTCGGGGCACCACTGTATGCTCCATCCATCTGGCAAAGGTATTCTTGCAGAAAGACTGAGTCTACTGGATATATATATATATTTTAAAAATTTTACCACTTTACAGCACTGGAACTGTTCCTTCATTCAGATAAAGAAGACATATATACTTTGAAAGGACGCAAGCACCATGGACTTTTCATTCTTTGGATGCTAAGCGTTTATTAACTTCAAAATACGGAACATTTTCAAATCAACAGTCTTCAGAAAGAAAGAAACACTACATTCACAATGTTATTTCTACCCCATTTGCATCTTTAGTTTAAAATCAAAATTTTGGCTTACCCTGTGCTTTATTAATTAGTGCCAGTTAAGTTAGATCCAGCTTTCATAATGTGAAAAATTTGATGTCATAAATGGGCATATTCGTTCAGTCGTTTAGTTGTGTCTGACTCTTCGTGACCCCATGGACCAGAACACGCCAGGCCCTCCTATCTTCCACCCCCTCCCGGAGTTGTGTCAAATTCATGTTGGTTGCTTCGATGACACTGTCCAACCATCTCATCCTCGGTCGTCCCCTTCTCCTCTTGCCTTCACACTTTCCCAACATCAAAGTCTTTTCCAAGGAGTCTTCTCTTCTCATGAGATGGCCAAAGTACTGGAGCCTCAGCTTCAGGATCTGTCCTTCCAGTGAGCACTCAGGGTTGATTTCCTTTAGAATTGATAGGTTGGTTCTCTTTGCAGTCCAGGGAACTCTCAAGAGTCTCCTCCAGCACCACAATTCAAAGGCATCAATTCTTCGGCGGTCAGCTTTCTTTATGGTCCAGCTCTCACTTCTATACAACACTACAGGAAAAACCATAGCTTTGACTATTCGGACTTTTGTTGGCAAGGTGATGTCTCTGCTTTTTAAGATGCTGTCAAGGTTTGTCATTGCTTTCCTCCCAAGAAGCAGGTGTCTTTTAATTTCGGGGCTGCTGTCTCCATCTGCAGTGATCATGGAGCCCAGGAAAGTAAAATCTGTCACTGCCTCCATATCTTCCCCTTCTATTTCCCAGGAGGTGATGGGACCAGTGGCCATGATCTTAGTTTTTTTGATGTTGAGTTTCAGACCGTTTTTTGCACTCTCGTCTTTCACCCTCATTACAAGGTTCTTTAGTTCCTCCTCACTTTCCGCCATCAAAGTGGTATCATCTACATATCGGAGTTTGTTGATATTTCTTCCTGCAGTCTTAATTCCAGTTTGGGATTCCGCCAGTCCAGCCTTCCGCATGATGTATTCTGCATATAAGTTAAATAAGCAGGGTGACAATATACAGCCTTGTCGTACTCCTTTCCCAATTTTGAACCAATCCGTTGTTCCATATCCAGTTCTAACTGTTGCTTCCTGTCCCACATATAGGTTTCTCAGGAGATGGATAAGGTGGTCAGGTACGCCCATTTCTTTTAGGACTTGCCATAGTTTGCTGTGGTCCACACAGACAAAGGCTTTTGCATAGTCAATGCAGAAGTAGATGTTTTTCTGGAACTCTCTGGCTTTCTCCATAATCCAGCACAGTGGTTCTTAACTTTTTTAAAAGAAATGCCCCCTTGAGCCATTGAGGAAGTTATCATCACCCCTCTCCCCGCGGTGATATTTATTTTATTTTATTTTATTTTATTTTATTTTATTTTATTTTATTTATTTATTTATTTATTTATTTAATTATTTATTTATTTATTTATTTATTTATTTATTTAAGACACTTAAATCCAATGACCCCTGAAAACAAAATTAAATTCCAAGAAAATGAAATGCCCCCCAAAAAGTAACATTTAATGATTTAGTTGCAAGTGAATTTTAAGACGCAAAAAGAAATATAAAAAGGGCATAAAAACAAATGCAGGAACTAAAAATTTCAAGACAAAAAGTCTGAAACTAAATTAAAATTGGAGGAAAATATATATTCATTCACACTGTAAAAAGGCTGCAACCATCTTCACAGGTTTGGCTTGCTCCAGCGCCCCCCTACCGCCCCCCTTCTGCTCCAGCGCCCCCACGCCGCCCCTTTTTGTTCTACCGCCTCCCTGAAAAATGAAATCGCCCCCTGGGGGGCATTATCGCCCACGTTAAGAACCACTGATCCAGCGCATGTTGGCAATTTGGTCTCTAGTTCCTCTGCCCCTTCGGAATCCCGCTTGTACTTCTGGGAGTTCTCGGTCCACATACTGCTGAAGCCTACCTTGTATGATTTTGAACATAACCTTGCTGGCATGTGAGATGAGTGCAATTGTCCGGTAGTTGGAGCATTCTTTGGCACTGCCCTTCTTTGGTATTGGGATGTAGACTGATCTTTTCCAGTCCTCTGGCCACTGTTGAGTTTTCCAAACTTGTTGGCATATTGAATGTAGCACCTTAACAGCATCATCCTTTAAGATTTTAAATAGTTCAACTGGAATGCCATCACCTCCAATGGGCATATAAATCTGCTAAAAGACTCACAGACATTATTACCAACAAAGAGCCTCATCTATTTTTCCTAAATACTATCAACAATTGCCAATTTTCATCCTGCTGTACAACACTGGATCTGTATACCCATCCCAATCCATTAGCTATAAACTTCAGAAAACATTTCTGATTCATGCCAGGTATACTGGCAGCAAGAAATACCATAACATCCTCTGCCAACATTCTTCATTCTTAGCACAGCAACACTCCTTCTGTTCTATTTCTGTCTTTCATCAAAGAAACAATATCTAATAGAAGCAAATTCCTGCATCACTTTTTTAACAGAAATAAGCCAATGATGACCTAAAACACCCACAAAGCAACCAGATACTCTTTTCTTTATGTATACAGTAACATGCAAAGCCTTATAAGCAAACATTTGTGCTTTTATAAGTCTCATGGCCCAAGTGCCTGCATAACCAGTATGTGTAACAATTAGTGTGTGAACCTGCTAGTTTTCCTACCCCCTTCTCCAACACTTGTTCTTTTTACTTAAGGAGCATTACAAGTTGTTGACACATATTTTTATACAATGCCAGATGTTTGACACTTTGAAAATACAAATCTTCCATTCTTTCTATGACAGCTAATAAAAACCAAGTCAATTACAATTTCATAACTATTATTTATCTTCTGAATGAGAAATGAAATGTGAAAAATGTAAACCAAGCTAGGATTCTGAAAATGTGTTCTCACTCTATCTGCAAAGTGGCATACCCTGATCTCACTCTTACACACCCACACCTAAAGAGAAATACAGTTCTATAAAAACACAAACAACAGTTGTGCCAATAAAATATGTAGTGGTACCATGACTTACAAACGTCCCTACTTGCGAACAATTCGAGTTACAAACGGCTCCGTTCGCAAAAAGTTGCTTCGACCTGTAAACGGAGCCTGGACTTACGAACCAAAAAGAAGAGGGGAAAAAAAAACACCTTTCCTGCCCTTTTTTGACCTAAGTTCACTTTAGGTCAAAAGAAGAAAAATTTAAAAAATTCACCCCCTAGTGGTAGAGTATGGATTAACCGGCTTTGCATTAGTTCCTATGGGAACTAATGCCTCTACCTACAAACAGCGCCTCGACGTACGAATGAAAAACAGCAGATACAGATTAAATGGTTTTCAATGCATTCCTATGGAAAAGTTTGCCTCAATTTATGAACTTTTCGACGTACGAACTTAATTCCAATACGGATTAAGTTCATAAATCGAGGTACCAATCTATGCAGTTTAACCACATAATCAATGATGAAGTGTTCTGATGAAGTCACACTGGTAACCAGGAACAGGGCTTTTGTATTTATTGGACTGTAGCCCCCAGAATTCACCAGGAATTCCTCCAGCCAAAATTCATAATTAGCCAAGAAATCAGTCCTCACAGGAGCACTGATTTCTCAAAGGCAAGGAACGAAGGCCCTGTCAGCCATTTTGTTCCTGTGAAGATGTAGGCAATGGGTGGCAATGGCTAAGTTCTGTAGAAGGTGCAAGGGTTAGGAGAATAGTGGAGTTTTTTTGCTATTGTTTGTTTTTGAGAGAGGTTCAGAACCTAATGGGCAGAAGTCTGAAAAAATAAAAAGTCCAATGCCTATTGGTAACCTGTTCATAATGTGCAAACACACATATGTACCTTGTAACTTAATCTAGTATTTTCTATGGTGTGGCTGAGGCCCTACTCTATAACTTCAATCAGAAGTTAACCATACTCTTACCCAGAAAGTTCTTATCTACAGTAACCTCAAGCTCCTCCTGCTCAAAAGAGTCAACCAGCACAAAGACCGGTTAATATTTTATAGAGCACAGTACAGTATGGCATTTGAAATTATATCAGCTTAATTTGTGAATTTTCCACATTCATTCCTAAACCATTTAGTGTTCTATTAGAAAAAAGGCAGAGAACCAAGATTACTATTCTAACTGGCTGGCTGGACAGCTAAATGGAGTGGGTTGGAGTAATGGCCAGAGGTTCAGCTCCCACTGTGCCTCTAGGAAAAAGCCGTCTTGTATGGCCTCAGGCAGGCTGCACTGTCCCAGAGAGCCACCAGAAGGGCAGATTTGTAAACTACCTGCTTACTCCAATCTAGAAAAAGCTGGGGAAAGTTACCATAAATCAGAACTAACAACATGTGATTAATTAATACATCTAACTTTAATAGTCTTTTACTAACCATCTATTCTTTTATTAAAACTGGGGTTTCAAAACAATTCCTAATCCCTATGTAATCAAGCAGGTAACATCTTCTAGCTAGTGCACTATAGATGATTCTATGGACTCGTGATCTAGCAACATCTGCATATTTTATTTGTCAGACTCTTAAAAACATGAGTTTGGTTCTTTTTATAGACCAACAACACTAATAAACATCCCTGTATATTTTCCTCACCTCTGTAACTCTAAGCACAAATATTTCATGATCAATATTTCTGTTTCAATTTCCTTGTATTCATGTTTTACTGCAGCCTGAAATTTTTACTGCAGCCAAGAAAGTTGTTCTTGGGTCTGTCCAATAACACCAACATCATTGGTTGGCATGTCCTCAAGGAAGGCAAAGTGGTCTGTCAAATAAGCTATAATATTTACAAACCAGCAATGTTACACTATATACAATCAGCACATTTTTATCCAGCATCTCCTAAATGGCTACTTCAACCAGTATTTTGTTTATTTCCATATGTCTGACAAAGTGGATTTGTCCATGAAAGCTCAAAGTAAAATAGTCATTAAGGTGCCATGTTCTTGTCTTTTTTTTTCCTTGATAGGCTTGAACAGACTAACAAAGCTACATCTTTCAAAACTACTACTATATATGTGTATGTCTGGAAACATGTATGGATCAAGTCCCACAAACCTCAGCATGACAGAATTCATGTGTGCATGTGCAAAAGAAAGAAAATAGTCCCCAAAATCATGCCCAAATATATGGGCCAGGCTCTCTTGCTTAAAGCTACAGTAGTTCCCAAATGAAGACTGTAGAAATGTAGCACTAGTTTTGAGGTGACAGTTTCATGTTCAGATAGATGTTATTGCCTACCCCAGTTTTTGAACTGGGATTACATTGCTTTTTTTAAAAAGAAAAATGAGACTAGGTAGTGACTCTAATATATCTTTAGGACTGCTGGGATGAGGATACATACAATGGCTGACCCCTCATTTTTGAACATACAGAAACCGTTATTTGAAACTGTCTCTTTCTATGGGCAGTTACAAAGATGCCCTGTTAAGTAGCCAGCACAAGTAGCCAGAAACTAGACAGGTTTTGTATTAATTGAGTGACATATTGATTTCCAAGTGGTTGGTATATTACCTTAAAAACAAACTCAGTACAAGCCAAACTGGGTAGCTTTATGTAATTCAGTGAGGGTTCTCACAACAAGTGATCCTAGGCTTCCAAACCATCAGAAACAAAAATGCCCTTTCATGCCACAAAGAGAAACCACATTTCTGTAAATCAGTGACCTGAAGCAAGATTTCTGAGACCAGCTGTCTCCTCCTCCACTACATACAAACACCTAGAGTGGTCGAAATGACTAGATAGGTGGGGTATAAATACAATGAACAAACAAACAAACAAACAAATAAATGTCATCACTAGAGGAAGGATTTCTATGACATGTCACAATTTCTCTGGAACCTACATTTGAACCCATAATAAAGTTCAAACATGTTTATGAGTAATCTGATCTTTTTCACCAGATTACTCATAAACATGTTCAATCCCACCCATAAACGCAAACATTGGTCACAGGAAAAAATATGACATGTCACAGAAATCCTCCCCCAGTCATAACATACCCTACAAACATTTTTACATAATTCAGAAGAAAATACCAAGCCCAAAGAGCGTCAGAATAACCAAAATCTTTTTCAGTCCTTTCCTTCAAACAGGCACTTAACTGAAAACCTGCACTGCCGTTCTGGTAAGAACAAGAGGTCCCCCTTTAAAGAAAAACTTGTAAACTACTGTAAGAACTGTTGAAAAGCAGCACACACATGAAAAAATAAAAAATTAATCCTGCTCCCGCTGGCTCTTGACATAATGCAGGAATTTCAAAAATATGCTCAAAGCACAGCAAGTAGTTAAGGACGATCTCCAACTCCTTCCCAGCCCCAAGGTCAGTACAAGCAGGATAGAGATTCCCTTGTCCCTAATGCTGAAACTGTCATGCTTAGGATGTTCAGTACTTCTGCTCTCAAACCCTGTATTTACATATGAAATATATTGAGTTTCATAACAAAATTGCAGCACAGTTATGTTAATTTATACATCTGGCTAACCAGCTTACCTTACATGACTGAAATGTAGTCAGACATATTACATTTGACATGAAGTTGAAACCTAGGAAGAATTTCATTCGAGTTTAATGACATGCCATTCTTTCTAACATTGGTGTATACAGTTAGAAAGTCTTCCTACATACTAAATGTTTTCAAAATAATTTTAGTAATTTGAATTGTTAATATTCACTAACGAAACTTGGTAAAGGGCAACCTTACATACCCTGAAAACCCCATTATGGTTATCAACATTCCAATGTGACTTGACAGCATGTAATGCACAAAAAAGTTGGTACATCTCATTAAGAGCACAAACTATCATATACTGGATTCCTAAGATTAATCCTTTTGGTTTTATCATTTTGGTTACATGTAGAGTGGGACAACTGTAAAACAGTGTCAGATACTACAAAAAGTTTCTACAAACCCAACCGTGCTGTACACAGCCTATCTTGTAATGGTCTGGTTAACAAATTAGCATGTACTTGAACATACAACTGCAGTACAGATGATTTATGTGACAATAATCACAAAGTAAAATTGAAATGATCTTGATAGCATTAGAAACTCTGTTTCTTCATGCTTAGATTATATATCCTACCCCAAATAAAATTAATGATTAATGGTTACAGTTTTACATCCACTCACCAAACGTAATCTTAGTTTAGTATTACAACTACATTATTTACAAAGCACAAAAAACTTGACTTGTGCAAGCATTTCAGGCATCAACAACTGCAATATGGAACACATAATGTATTTCTATAAACACTGCTCTACTGCATGAATAACAGCCAAGGGGATGTGTATGTGCCTGAGCATTCACATGCTCAGTATTAAAGTTCTGATGATCCAAGTAGTAGAAAAGCTCTGATCACCAGCATAGCTTATTTTGGTACTGAATTTATGTGTTTGTTGACATTTTTGAACTTATGTGCAGTAGATCTAAAAATCCAACGATTCTCTGTATTTCTTATTTCAATGCTGATTCACCACACACTGTAACACGGAAAGCAATTTGGCATGATTGAAACTATGATTCTGAAAAGTATCACAAAATCAGCAATTTCTCAGACTGCACTATATCCCTAATTGACTAAGACCATAATTTCTATGATTTATGCTCCTGGACTCCAAAATTTTATCACTGCCAGTTAAGCTTTTACTGTAAATAAAATAAAAAAGTAACAGGGAATAACAAAATAACTTACTTCCACTGCTGCCAAGGCAAAAATGCAAACAACAAAATCAACTGTCAGTATTAATACAGGCTCATTATTAGGACTCCCTTCAAGTATTTTAAAGACTGCATGCTACAGCTGTGAATGGCAGACTGACAAGAGAGTACAGTAATTGGTTCTTGTGATCAATAGGATCTTACTTCACTGTCTTCCTAACTTCACTATTATGATTTTTTTCTTCTGACTATGAAGTGGAATATTAACTTACAAGGGGTATCCTTTCAATCACTGCAGCAGACAGCCTGTGTAGCACAACCACAGAATTAATTAGCTGTATGATGAAACTGATAGAAAAGCTATTGATTTCTGCAAGCTTGCTTGGCTTCTCAATATTCAGTGTGGGTGTGTGCTTAAAAACATGAGGCTAAGGCTGAACTGATGTGGCCCTTCAGTTTAGGTCTGGATTTGCTCAACTGAATATTTGTCATTAAGCCTGCTCATTATGAAGCAAGTCCCACTAAATTCATTTGGGTCTGGTCTCAAACAAACATAAGCTAACAGCCGTAAAGAATCTGAGAAACTATTCTGGGCTATCTCCAAATCCCTCTCCCCTCATGTGCCACTGACCCACAATTTCTGAATGTCGACTTGTAAACTGCCCTGAAAGACCGTCCTCGGCCATAGGTTTGCTTAGGGGCCTCAAATCAGGAAACCAATACGTACAAGTAGAGCCAGTTAAATTTAAGCCGCAAACTTTCTGCGGCAGATGCCCCACAGTGGTATGTGTCGGAAAGGGGGAGAGAAAGGGGTCACTCACTTTCGTCCTGCCGTTGATTTTGTAGTTGCCCAGCTTGCCATTGCAGTGGCGAATGAGATCGTCCATACTGTTCATGAGCTTTCCGATGGTTTTGCACCCGGGCTCCTTGCCTTCCACCCAGGTGATTTTGTCGCCGCGGATGTCCCTGGAGGAGTCGCTCTTCTGGCTGACGAGCTGCCCGTCGGTGAAGCGTCCGGTGTGGTGCAAAGCTCGCACCTCCTGCTCGATCTGCCCGCCCAGCTCCTTCCCCAGGAATTCGTCCACCACGCAGATGCCATGCTTGTTCATGCAGGGCACGATGTACTCGAGGGCCAGCCGCTGAGGCACCCGCGACTTCATCTGCCCATTCGGACGCAAGGACGCCTCTCCGGTCAAGTTGGATTTATCCCGGTAGAGGAGCCCCGCCTCCCTGGCGGGAGCTGCCGCAGCCACTGCGGCTTCCTTCTCCTCCCCTTCCCGCTCTCGGGCCTCTGGCGCCACTTTGGCAACGTGGTTATTCGTTACCGCGCTCTCCTCCGAGTTGGTGCCGGCCTGGGCCTTGGCAGGCTGGGACGTTACCTTCTTGGTTGCGGTCGTGGTCGCTGCTCCGGCCGCCGCTCCTCCGTCTCCTCCTCCTCCTCCTCCCCCTGCGGCATGGGGGCGGATGTGGCTGTGGCCTTGGTGGTCGCCGCCGCCGCCGCCGCCACTGCGGTGCTCGGCAGCGCCCCCTCCGGCGGCTGAGGCGCCGCTCCCGCTTCCCCGGCAGATGAGCTTGTGCTTCTTCCAGTCTTGGCGTTGGTGCTCCTTGCTACAGTAGAAGGAGCTGCGGCAGCGCCCGCAACGCAGCAGGTTCTCCATCTTCCCGCACAGCTCGCAGTACTGCCGGTCCCGCTCGCTGTTGGCGTTGTTGTTGTTGCCGCCGCCTCCACCACTCCCACCGCCACCGCCACCGCCGCCGCCACTTTGGCCGGCTCCCGCGCCGCCGTTGGTAATGCCGCCACTCCCACCGCTGTCATTGGCCATGTTGCCGCGTCCCCTTCTTCCGTCGCCCCGGATCCTCAGCGGCCTTAGGCAGGGCAAGAGACGAGTGGCTCACTTCATCATGGCCGACCCCCGTCAACGCTGCGCTGCGGCCCCCGCTGCCTCGCCCGCCCGCCTCCCGCGCTCCGCGTAGTGGGCGGACGACAGCTGCCAAATCCTGCCGCCGCCTCAGAGATTCACTTCTTTTGCCGCCGTCGCCCCCCCATAGCCGCCTCGGTGGCCGAGAGGGGAAGCGCCGCTCCCGCCGATACTTTTCTGTTCCCCCACCCCCCTCAGGCAGCGGGGAAGCCAGTCGCCGCCGCCGCCGCCGCTCCTCCCGCTTGCTGCCGCTGCCGACGCCGCCCGCCGGCGGTAGTCTCCCTCCCTCTCCCCTCAGCTCTGGTTGTTCCCTGAGCCGAAGGGGAGGAGCTTGCGCCGCCACTCTCCAGCTCCGCTTTGCACGTACGCCACTTCCAGCCCGCCCGCCCGTCAGCCAGCTAGCGAGGGAACGGGGCTTGGCCGGGGGCGCGCGGGCAGGCAGGCAGGCAGGCAGGCAGGCGCGCCTCCGCAGCTTGACGCGGGCGGGGCAGCAGGAGCGGGTGGGCGTTGGAGCCTCTTCGCAAGCGGTGGGCCGGCCTGGAGCAGTTACCGCGCGTGGTGAGGGGTGGGCGGATGGCTTTCCCCCCCTTCCCTCTTTAAGGGCCGTGTGAGTGCGGCCGTTCGGCCCAGGCGTTTTGAGTGCCTCCCCTCTTCATCACGGTGGCTTAAACCTATAGGCGACTCCAAATCCAGCGTCGCACAAGGCCTACAAATGGCCTTTTTTAAAAAAGCTCTCCCTCCCAAGGGGCGGAGAAACCGTCTCGCGTGGCGCACGTGGTTGGCCGAGGCTGCGGCGCAGCAGCCCATTGTTTTCACGCTCTTCGGTCCGCTGCCTCCAGAGCCGTGTTCCCTCTCCCCAAAAAAGAGCCTTACGGACGTGCTACACGCTTGCACTTAAGCTGATGGGCTGGCACTTGAGGAGAACAGCCGGTTAAATTTAAAAGGTCCGCTGAATTCCTTATTAACAACAAACCCCTGGGAGGCTGACAAGGGCATCACTTCCGAGGACTGTAGTTCAGTTTTCCAGATGCAGCTGAATCTGAACATGTGGGCCAGAATCCACAAAAGCATATTCCGAATTTAATGTTAGTCTTTCAGATGCCTCAAGACTCCTTGTAGCTTTTGCTGCAGCAAATTAACACACTTATTGCCCCTCGTGGATTTCCCAGTTGCTTGCCCCACAGTTCAACCCTATGCCCCCAAATAAATTATATTAATTTAGAATTGTTCCGTTTCCTTTGCTAACAAGAACTTCTGTTACGGTAATATCCAGTGGACATAGTGTATATGGAAATAAATTCTAGTGAATTTTCTCAGCCTTCTGACAATAAAACATGCATCTATTTTGATGGGCAGGCAGTAATTTCATGTACACTTAGCTAGAACATGAACATTGGAATTTCATTTTGAATTTGCAAGTATAAGATCTGTTGTAAGCACATATAGAATAGTAAGCACAAATAAAAACGATTTTAACAGTAGAATTAATTTTTCCCTCTTAAGTAGCAAATTCTCTGGAGCATGAAGTAATAGAATCCTGACGCAGAGAATTACACAACTTCATGGTTTAAGATGACTGCACCTTGTGTAGAGCAAGATGGGGGAAAGAAACAAAAATCAAGCCTACAAGTAAAAAAATAGCAAAAGTGGGGAAGGCTCTCAAACAGTTTATTTAGTACTACTTTCGTCCTTGGAGACAGTTGTTTGTACAGTGCAACCAGGAAACCCACAGCCTGCAGGCCAAGGTGCTTGGCACACCCTGCTGCATACAGCCAACCCTGTTGTTATTGTGTGCCATTAAGTTACTTCCAATTTATGGCAACCTTAATAGGGTTCATGGAATGATTTACTGTTGCCATTCCCCAGTGAGTTTCCAAGTCTGATTGGAGACTTGAACTCAAGTTGCCTGAATCCTAGTCCAGCAACTTATCTGTTACATCACACCTTGTTGTTGTTTAGTTGTTAAGTCATGCCCGACTCTTTGTGACTCCATGGACCAGAGCATGTCAGGCTCTCCTGTCTTCCACTGCCTCCCAGAATTTGATTAAATTCATGTTGATAGCTTCAATGACACTGTCCAACCATCTCGTCCTCTGTCATGCCCTTCTCCTCTTGCCTTCACTCTTTTCCAACATCAGGGGCTTTTCCAGGGAGTCTTCTCATGAGATAGCCAAAATATTGAAGCCTCAGCTTCAGGATCTGTCCTTCCAGTGAGTACTCAGGGATGATTTCCTTCAAAATGGATAGGTTTGTTCTCCCTGCAGTCCAGGGGACTTTCAAGAATCTCCTCCAGTACCACAATTCAAAAGCATCAATTCTTTGGCGGTCAGCCTTTATGGTCCAGCTCTCGCTTCCATATATTGCTGCTGGAAAGCCATAGCTTTGACTATGCAAGGTAAAGTCTCTGCTTTTTAAGATGCTGTCTGGGTTTGTCATTGCTTTCCTCCCCTTTTAATTTTGTGGCTGCTGTCACCATCTGCAGTGATCATGGAGCCCAAGAAAGTAAAATCTGTCGCTCCCTCCATATCTTCCCCTTCTATTTGCCAGGAGGTGATGGGACCAGTGGCCACGATCTTAGTTTTTTTAATGTTGATCTTCAGACCATTTTTTGCACTCTTTCACCCTCATTAAGAGGTTCTTTAATTCCTCCTCACTTTCTGCCATCAGAGTGGTATCATCTGAATATCTGAGGTTGTTGATATTTCTTCCGACAATCTTAATTCTGGTTTGGGATTCCTCCAGTCTAGCCTTTCACATGATGTATTCTGCATATAAGTTAAATAAGCAGGGAGACAATATACAGCCTTGTCGTACTCCTTTCCCAATTTTGAACCAATCAGTCTAATTTTGAACCAATCACCACTACATCACACTAGTTTTCCTTATATCTCCAAAGATTCTCAGTCATCCAAGTGAGGTTATCTGGAAGATGAGTCATGGGAATTTGACTTCTTTTTAGGTTGAAACATTTCACTACTCATTCAAGTAGCTTCAGTCTGAGGAGAGTTGGTAGGAAATCCCTGATATGTCCTCCACGTTAGTTACACTTCCTCCTGGTCATATATATAGATTAGAATATACACATGTGCATATAGAAAATCCCTCAGGGATTATACACATGTGCATATAGAAAATCCCTTCAGGTCTCCCTGACCCCTCTCTCCAAGGACCTATCTTCTCTGTCCAAAATGAGAACATCTTGGCCATCAAATGAGTGTCCTTTGTCCTTCAAATTAAGGAACACACTTGATGGCAAAGATGTATTCATTTTGGATGAGAAGATAGGTGGTAGGAGAGAGGGGTCAGGGAGGTCATACATGTACATATAGAAAATCCCTCACTCAACAGGGGTGGAAGCCTTAGATATACTCTATTTAACATGCTGCCCTTTTATCCGTCCCCAGAAGGATTAGAACCACCAGAAAGACCACTGTTAATGATCCATGTCAATGGGTCGAGAAGGATTGCAGAAGTGGGATTATCCCTCACCCCCAATCCTTTGTCCTTCTAAGGAGCCTACTGAGACCAGGGGGAAGTGAAACCAAGGTGGAGGAAATATTAGGGGTCTCCTACCAACTCTCCTCAGACTCAAGTAGCTACTTGGATGAGCAAAACGTTTCAACCTAACAAGAAAGAAGCCCCGTTGCCATTACTCAACTGGTTTTCCTTCTAATGACCCTGCTGTTAGAAAGAAGGAAACGGCTACCTTAGGAGCCAGACATTGGAGCTGGATGGGCAATGGCATTGAGATGTGGCAGGACAGGCCTACCCAGTGTCCCCTAAAATTACCAGTGGTCCTCAACTTGGGCCTCCAGATGTTCTTGGACTTCGACTCCCAGAAATCCTGGCCAGAAGAGGTGGTGTAGGCTTCTGGGAGTGGTAGTCCAAGAACATCTGGAGGCCCAAGGTTGGGGACCACTGCCCTAAACTACCCTCAGTTTCAGGACTCCTCTCAGGACAGTGCTGTGTTATAATCAGTGTCAAAAGTAAAAAAAAATCAATTACCAATTAAGTTTGCTTTTGTATTTGGAAAGGAGAGGCACTAGTTAGTCCTTTGCCTGAGGCAAAAATTGTCCTGGGCCAACTATTGATATACAGCAGGGAGAAATTACCTGTTTCATCTGGCACCTTGAGCGGAAGATAGATAAGAACAAGGATTAGCAACAAGGTGGTGCAACAAGACTTCAAAGTGTGAGTTACTGAGAAGAGGGAGTGCCAGTTGACATGCATTTATAATCTGGCTGCTCAGAGTCCTCTTGAAATTATGTGAACAGTCATGTAAATAATCTTTTACTATTTATATATGCATATGTATGTATTTACTGATTTGATTTATATATCACTTCTTCAGTGCAAGCACTCTGGGAGGTTTACAGATGAAAACTCCAGAAAACACAATACATTCAAAATTCTGGTTCACAGATAGGGGTCTAAAATATACTGCTCCTTAGATTTTTAGATTCACTGCTCAGAAGCAGTGGGTATACAAATGGAAAGGAGTGATCACAGAGCCCAGGCACTCCCTTAACTAGAGGCCCACAAAAGGTGTCTTGAGAGGGGACAAGGGTTTGAGGACTATCAGAAGAGGAAAGCAGGACAGGAACAAACTGCAAGGAATGCCTAGATGGCGGAGAAAGACAATGATATTCAGCAAGCGATGCCTTGAATGTGGAGAACACGCCCACTTCAACTATGGGATGAGACAGAACACATTGCTCCTTTACATGTTGCCATCCTTAAATCTAACCCTAGATGTTGAGCAAGGGAAGACTCCAGTGTCTGAAGAGTTTCTTCTGGGAAAGGCAGCTGCCTGCTAAAACTCTCAAGTCATGAATGATTTAGTTTGCCTGTTCTCTCCCTTGCTGAAACGGGTAGGAGGCCCATTCTTTGGTAGCAAAACATATGATCAAACCACAACTGCAAGTCAATTAACTTTACTAAGATTAATAGAAATCAGGAAAGTCATCCTGAGAAAAAAATGTAATTTTTAAAACTACCTTACGCTAAGATTACAGAGGATTTTGTCTGTTGTGTATTTAGCTCCATATTTAGCATCACCCATGTACTTTGGCCATCCATCCATTTTTGTTCTGAGGGAGGTGGGAAGAACAAGAAGCAATGAAGGTTGGAATGATAGAGATCTAGATAACAGCAGGAGGGGCTAAAAGCTATTAATCAGGAAAGAACACACCTATGTGAGCCCTTTGCTGATTGCATTAAGAAGGCTTTGCCCTAGGGAATTCCAGATACATGCAGTTTTTTGTGCTTACAAAGTTATTTCAGATGTAAACCAATCGGGTATTTTAAATATGATCAATCCAAAATTTTGACAGGAGCTATTTCTCAGTTGCAAAACACATTCCCCCCAAAATACACCAGGATAAATGAAAGGACCTCAAGAGAGCATTCCTGGCCATGTGCTTTTGTTCTGTGTATCTGTCCTTGTCTCCCAGATGCATGGTTTATGGTCAATCCCTCAATTGGCTGGCTTTAACTCAGACAAGCAGCCAGCAACCTCGTTCTCTTTCATTTCCTAGAGTCCAGCTATTGACTTCTTTGTTCTCAGGATAGTCTGAGTTCAGCCTGCACCCACAGAACATTTTTTATTTTTAGTTTTGAAGCCTGTAACTGCCCTTGAGTGAAGAACTGAAGGATGTTCTTTCATCATAGGATCCTGTGTGAGCAGACTATCTGCACAGTCCCAGAACTGTCCAGGTTTGTTTGATTCTCAAGCCTGTGCCTCATAATTTTTTTCCGAACACTCTCCCTTTCTTATTTGGCTGCCTAATTCATATTTCCAGTACCACAGTTCCTTCCACTTTCTGCCTGAATGGCATTGTTCCTAGTTATGCCCATTCTACTGCTTTACCAATATCAAGCTTTGTGTCTGGTGAAGCACCCCTTGTGGCTTTCAAGACTGCAGTCCACACCAAACTGCAGGCACAGTACCTGTCCAACTGGGAACCCATGTCTCACAGGAGACTCTGCTGAGTCTAACTACAGTATTTGTTTGATGGACAAGTTAAGGGGCTTGAGGATTGTCCTGGCCTTCTTGGACTTTCCCAAGTCAACGGCGAGCATCTGGCTAGTCTCCTCCTGAGTCCTTTCCGCAGTTTCCTTGCTTCTCTCTGAATTTGTTATTTACCTCTGAATGATCATGCTTTGAGGAGAGGCTTCATGTTAGACTCTCCATTCCAAATTTTATTGTTTGAACCAATTTGTTTTAGCTTCAGGTTAGCCACCCCAGAATTTCAAAATTGTTTTTGTGACAGGACACTGCCAAACAGTCCAAAAAACTTACAACCATTGGATCCCAGCTGTGAAAGCCTTCGAGAATACACTCTGGTGTTTGGTTCTCACTTTGGAATGGGTGCATTCTCTCTCCCACCAACCCATAGCATTGTCCTAGCCAGCTCTCCTGGCTTTAGAGTGCTGAGGGTCCAACACAGTATGGTGTTTTTTCTTTTTGTGCTGATGAGAACAAATGGACATTCCATGCAGGATTGCCCAGAGGCATCCATTTTATCACCACTTGGTAAGGCTGAATAAATTTGCTTTCATGGAAAAATGTCTGAAAGCTGAGCCCTACAAATAATATATAAGGAAGAAAATCCCTTAGATGGCATTACCTTGAATGTAGCAAAGTTTTCTCAAACATTTTAGTAATATTGCTTAATCTTTGTTAAATTGGCTTGATGTTTGTGTTAATCTGCATTAGCCCCTCCTTAAATGAGAGTCTACTTTCTGTGGGAGGCCTGATGTCTTAATATATCTGAGGTTTGGAACATAGTAGTAAACTAATTATTAAAACTGGCAATTAATTGGGTGATCCATTACATTGCTGAGACCCATTGATGTGGGCAGAGAGAGGAGAACTGGCTCCGCACACAAAGCCAATAATTGCACATTCCTTTGAGGTTTTTGTCAGAGAAAATCAAACCACTCAGCTCTGGGGGACAGGAGCCCTCTAAATATTGCTACATTATTATTCTCCATAGAAAAGAGTAGGCAATTCTGTTTGTTTCAATAGGGGGTTGTCATTGCTTGCCCAGGTTCTGCATTCTGTAAAATAAGAGCTTGGAAAGTCACTTTTTAAAGATGACAGCTCCCAGAATTCACTTGCAGTTGTGCAAGCCCATATCCTTTTGAGGGGAGATGAGTTGATGGAGCTACAGCTTGTTTTCAAGGATAGTAACAACTGCAGGAGGCTTCCAGACGTAGCCTTTTTTTTTCTGTCAAGGAGGGATCTAGAGTCATGTTTCACTGTTGCACAAAACAATCCTGATGTAGAAAGGAGACACAAGCAGAGGGCTAGAAATAAAAAAACCACAAAAATTATTCCAGGACATTCCCTGAAACTTTCACATAATTATCACAACCTCTTTTAGCATGTTATTTCTATCTGATCTTACTGTTTATCTTTTGTTTTAGATATATAAATATCCCTGTTGACTAAGGATTATCTTTCCTCCATCTGGTGAAGTAGACTCTGGTCTAAAAAAACCTGTACCATTATAAAAGTATTAGTCTTTAGTATCTTCCTTTTTTTTTTTTGCTTTATCAGGTGAACAGGGACTATCCCTCTGGAAACTGACTGTTAAGAGCATGACGATGCTGGGAATTGGCTTTTATGGAATAGTATGCAGCAATTATTTTGACCTGGGACTGATTACATAGTGCTGCTACACCAGTGAAATGGATGCCATGTTCCCTGAGTGCTTATCCTGGAAAAACACACAGGCAGACCATTTTAAAGATGGCATTAAAATGGAAGACTCAGTTCCAGCACTGCCTGAATCCATCAGTCAGAGATTATGCTGGCAGTGATGCCCTTAAAGCACAGAGACAGAGAGGCAGCCAACCTTCATAGACTGACCTGGGGCATCGCCCTCAATGTGTATGTGTTACAGAAAACTAGACAGCTCCATGGCTCTATGTGTTAAAACAGCCAAAAATGTGATTTATTCTCTCCCTAGGAAAACCATTTTAACCTTCCTCCCTATCTCAGTGGAAGAAAGTCATAAAACCAGATATTGGCAGTATTTAGCAGAAGTTATTGCACAATTTATAGCCACAGAAACATATGGTTATTTGAGAAGTTCCACCCACGCTTGGCAGGGTGGGGCACCTGCCTCTGATAGCACGACATGAGGGTGTGGTTAATCACATCAGTCTCACCAGGAGAAATGGGCCACCGCCATTCTCTGGGACCTGCCTGGCTGTACTCCAGCTGGGGTAAATGCTGTCGCTAGCCTCTCTCCACCTCGGTGGGGAGTGACACACTCCATAAATCCATGCTAGCAATGTTTCTGCTGCAACATTCCAGAGCTTGCCAGACTCCAGGTACATGGTTCTCTGGAGACAGTCTGTGTCGTGACTTTTAAAGTCATGATTGTAGGGTATTAATAAAACATTTAAGACACTGTGTATAATGATACAGTATGTTCTCTGGAATTAATTAACTGGTTGGCTATATCTACAAAACAAAAACATGGGCCCAAAGCTTGTTGCAAAAGGGTGATGGCATAATCTGTTGTGGCAGATTACCATTAATTAATGAAGCTCTGCTTGATTCCTAGTTATGTACAAAGTCACCTGATCAGAATATGATGAGGAATCTGAATGGAGATGTGTTCGTGGCATAACTATGAGTTACATCATTTCTTCTCTGCTGGTGTGACTCCACAACAGGATTTTAGCCAAAGCTATAGATTAGAATCCCTTTCATGGATTGCTGCCTTGTCGTGGCGAAGGGGCTTGAGTAACTCTGAGAAGCTATGGGCCATGCCGTGCAGGGACACCCAAGACGGACAGGTCATAGTGGAGAGTTCTGACTAAATGCGATCCACCTGGAGGAGGAACTGGCAAGCCACTCCAGTATCTTTGCCAAGAAAACTTCATGGACAGAAAGAAAAGGATAAAAGACATGATGCTGGAAGATGAGCTCCTCAGATCAGAAGGCATCCAAGTGGCTAATGAGGAAGAATGAAGGACAAGTACAAGTAGCTCCAGAGCTAATGAAGTGGTTGGGCCAAAGCCAAAAGGACGCTTAGCTGTGGACGCACCTGGAAGTGAAAGGAAAATCCGATGCTGCAAAGAAAAATAGTGCATAGGAACCTGGAATGTAAAATCTATGAACCTTGGGAAGCTGGATATGGTCAAACTTGAGATGGCAAGAATAAAAATTGATATCCTGGGCGTCAGTGAACTAAAATGGATGGGAATGGGCAAATTCAATTCAGACGATTATCATATCTACTGCTGTGGGCAAGAATCCCGTAGAAGAAATGGAGTAGCCCTCCTAGTCAACAAAAGAGTCGGAAAAGCTGTACTGGGACTCAATCTCAAAAATGATAGAATTATTTCAATACGAATCCAAGGCAGACCTTTCAACACCACAGCAATCCAAGTTTATGCACCAACCACCAATGCTGAAGAAGCTGAAATTGACCAGTTCTATGAAGACTCACAACACCTTCTAGAACTGACACCAAAGAAAGATGTTCTTCTCATTATAGGGGACTGGAATGCTAAAGTAGGGAGTCAAGAGATAAAATGAACAACAGGTAAGTTTGGCCTTGGAATTCAAAATGAAACAGGGCAAAGGCTAATAGAGTTTTGTCAAGAGAACAAGCTGTTCATCACAACCAATCTGTCCTGACAGCACAAGAGGCGACTCTACACATGGACCTCACCAGATGGGCAATACCAAAATCTGATTGATTATGTTCTCTGCAGCCAAAAATGGAGAAGCTCTATACAGTTAGCAAAAACAAGACCTGGAGCTGATTGTGGCTCTGACCACCAGCTTCTTATAGCAAAACTCAAGCTTAAACTGAAGAAAGTAGGAAAAGCCACTGGGCTAGTCAGGTATAATCTAAACCAAATCCCTCAAGAAAACACAGTAAAAGTGAAGAACAGATTTAAGGAACTAGATTTGGTGGACAGAGTGCCTGAAGAACTATGGATGGAGGCTCATAACATTGTATATGTTCAGCAACAAAACATTGCAACATAACATTGTACTATATGTTCAGCAACAAAAACCATCCCAAAGAAAAGGAAATGCAAGAAAGCAAAGTGGCTGTCCAACGAGGCCCTACAAATAGCAGAGAAGGGAAGGGAGACAAAATGCAAGGGAGATAGGGAAAGTTACAGAAAATTGAACACAGGCTTCCAAAGAATAGCAAGGAGAGATAAGAGGGCCTTCTTAAATGAACAGTGCAAAGAAATAGAGGAAAATAATAGGGAAAAACCAGAGATCTGTTCAAGAAAATTGGAGATATTAAAGGAACATTTTGTGAAAGGATGGACATGATAAAGGACGAAAATGGCCGGGACCTCACAGAAGCAGAAGACATCAAGAAGAGGTGGAAAGAATACACAGAGGAATTATACCAGGAAGATCTGGATGTCCCAGACAACCCAGATAGTGTGGCTGTTGACCTTGAGCCAGACATCCTGGAGAGTGAAGTCAAGTGGGCCCTAGAAAGCTTGTCTAACAACAAGACCAGTGGAGGTGATGGCATTCCAGTTGAACTATTTAAAATCTTAAAAGATGACACTACACTCAACATGCTACACTCAACATGCCAGCAAGTTTGGAAAACTCAGCAGTGGCCAGAGGACTGGAAAATATCAGTCTACATCCCAATCCCAAAGAAGGGCAGTTGCAAAGAATGCTCCAACTACCATACAATTGCACTCATTTCACACACTAGCAAGGTTAAGCTCAAAATCCTACAAGGTAGGCTTCAGCAGTACTGTATTTCAAAGGGGCAGAGGAACTAGAGACCAAATTGCTAACATGCGCTGGATTATGGAGAAAGCCAGAGACTTCCAGAAAAATCTACTTCTGCTTCATTGACTACGCAAAAGCCTTGGACTGTGTGGACCACAGCAAACTATGGCAAATCCTTAAAGAAATGGGAGTGCCTGACCACCTTATATATCTCCTGAGAAATCTATATGTGGGACAGGAAGCAACAGTCAAAACTGGATATGGAACAACTGATTGGTTCAAAATTGGGAAAGGAGTACGACAAGGCTGTATATTGTCTCCCTGCTTATTTAACTTATATACAGAATACATCATGCGGAAAGCTGGACTGGAGGAATCCCAAATTAAGTTTGCCGGACTCTTCGTGACCCCATGGAACCAGAGCACACCAGGCCCTCCTGTCTTCCACTGCCTCCTGGAGTTTGATCAAGTTCATGTTGGTAGCTTCGATGACACTATGCAAGCATCTCATCCTCTGTCATCCCCTTCTCCTCTTGCCTTCAGTTTCCTAACATCTCGATCTTTTCTAGGGAGTCTTCTCTTCTCATGAGATGGCCAAAGTATTGGAGCCTCAGCTTCAGGGTCTGTCCTTCCAGTGAGCAATCGTAATGCAGGACAATTGGTCCTTGCACCATACTCAATGTCACACTGGTGTCAGGTAATAGTAATATGACCAACCATGTTCTCTTCCCAGTAGAAAGAAAAGTGATTTGTGTGCCCTATAACAATGATTTACTTAGAAAGTCATGTGATTTGGAAACCTAGCTACTCTCTAAACCACCACATTTCATCTGTACAAGCCTAAGTACTATGCTAACTCTCTCTCTCTCTCTGTGTGTGTGTATGTCTGTGTGTCTGTGTACACACATATGACTTTTTTTAAAAGCAGTACTTGCAGGGATAACACATGTTTAAAAATAAATCTGATTCTGTGTACTGTACATCCTGGGACAACCCAGTAACAATTTCCAAAATCTTAAAAGAATCTCTTTTACAGTAAACCATTTTCCAGAAAGGCAAAAAGTAATCGTAACATAACCTTCTCACTTTGGATTGTGGTGTTTACTTAATACAATTGCATCATCATGACTCAGCATAATGCCATGTTGATAGCTCATCTTGTGAAAACAACATCAGAACACCAGACCCTGTTCTGATTTTTTCCTTTCTGCATAAATCTGGTAGATGTTGATCTAGTTTCTCCCAGGCTCCACTTCTTCCTATAGTGACACTTATTCTTATGTTTTATTTTACAGTGGTGAATGAGGTGTTGCAAAGATTATATATATCTTTATCCACTCTTCCCCACTGGAGAGAAAAAGGGAATGAACCTGATGTACTAAACTGTTCACTTAACAGTTCCTGTGTCTAAAAAGGTTGTGTGATATGAAAAGTTGTACTTACATCCCAGTAATAGTGTAGCAAAGCTACACAGTCAATGACACTATTTTCCCAGTCCATGGATCCTTCTTTGAACATTCAACGTCCCCCAGACAGGGTTGGAGTGCTGGGCTCTGTTCCGTAAAAGGAATGGTGGCACCATCTGCACCTCCCCTTTCCCAGTTGCCACACAGCTCAGCTGCAGTTTTCAGAGTAGCTGGCAAGAAGGGATCATTAATGGACAAAAGGGTGGCAGAGAAATTTGTTTGGTTTGTATTTTAATATGGCCTAAATTGATCATCTTCCTCACTTAACTTCCTCACTTAACAATATGAATATCCTTCAGTTTTCACAGTGCTTTGATATCTATGATGTAGTTTTCCAATTTAAACAAGGTAGAAAAATAATGTTTCTCTGAATGCTTGCACTAAGGGTGCATACTTTTTACAAATACACACAGAAAGCTGAATCTTTCAGAAAAGGCTTACCTTTGGGGGAAAGGACACAAAAATGGACATCTTTTTGTGTAGATTTTTCTCTAATTTCCCTCCACAAATTGTCTGAATGTCATTGAAAAAGTTTGGCAATTTCAGAAACTGATATGGGGGAAAATAACTTGTCTACTTTGCATATTTTGTCTAGTAACCTGTTAAAGACAAGCTTACAAGCTAACGCCTTGGAAGAAACTGTGATCCTAAGGACTAAATGTCTGCCCTTTATAGTATCATTATGTTTGAACTTCTCCTCAGAACAGTACTTCAGCATGTAAACATTTGATCTGGGAATTTGTTTAAAGGACAATGAACAGATTCTGAATGATAAACATCTTATGCGAAACATGGAGGGTCAAAAATGAAGAAGGAAAGACACAAATGTTGCAGACATTAAAGCTGAAAGCATGTTAGTAGTGGAGAAAGCTTACTGAGGTTGTCTTTTAGATTTTGGGAGGTGAGAGAAGCTCCTGTTTGTAATTCTCTCCAGCTGGATGCGTAGGAGTCTCTTCTTCCATTTCTTGTTCCATAAACAAAGAAGCTTTCTTAATACAACAATCAGCTTTTACTGGATGGGCATGAAACTTGGTAACAGGCACAACATCTGCACTTTCTAAACTGTCCTTCAACTCTGTCTCTTTAACATCTATTCCCTTTTCTCTTCCCTGAAGCTTGTGTTGAGGACTTTCCTCATCTAATCATAGGCTTTCTGTAATACAGTATCTGTTTCTGTCCCTGTTTTCAGTAGAAAAGTGAATGAAAGAAAATGGGTCCATCATACAAGTCAAGATAGGCAATCTCTTTCAGCTCAAGGGCTCAACTGAATTTCACAGATGTTTTCAAGAGCGGAATACCAAAAGGATGGGGGCAACAATGTGAGCTTATTTTGATTTAAGCCCACACTAGCCCTAATTAAGCCTTAAGAGGGGCAGAATCCAGCTTTCCAGAATGAGGAAAAATGTGCAAAAGATGGAAAACCAACCACAATGCAAAGGGATGTGGCCTTTTGGGAAACTCCAGAGGGGTATAGTCCCAGGAAGGCTGAATTTGGGGATAAGGTTTCCCACCCCTTTTGCAAGGCAACCTCGTCATGTAAAAAAACAAAAAACAAAAACAAAAAGGAACGTCTCAACTCTTGTTTTAAATATGTTTGAACTCCTCCTTCTAAGCTGCCTGAAATATCCAAGCAGTCATTTTAAAGAACAGCCAAAAGGCTTTAAGCTTTTGTTTTTCACTTGCAAGGTTCTTGCCAGGCATGTTTCAACCTTGAACTGAGCTGTGTTTTTTTAAACAGTTTACCTAACTGCCATGTGATCGCATCATAAACATCTTGTATGCAAAATTGTTCTCAGCTGGGTTACCTTATGTGACTCTCACTCTTAAACCCCTGTTCCTTTACACTACTCCATGGAAACCACCTTGTATTCTTTCTGCCTCTCTCTCTCTCTCTCAAATTGCAGCATTGGTTATTAGCCTTTCGTTCTTCAAATATTTTAGTTTTCAGTTTCCAAAATCTCTGACCATTCACCATGCTGTCTGAATTTTCTGGGAACTGATATCCAAAACATCTATAGTACCAAAGATTAGGAATCAGTGCTGCACTGGATCTTCTTGTATTAGCGCATGCATTGCTTTCATTCTGTTCAGTATCATTAGTGAATGTGGAGCCAAAAAGCAATCGTGCAGGCATTCCTTCTACTCTGTTAGGCCCCCTATCATGCGTCAGCTCGTGTGACTGATTTCACAACCAGTGCAAGACAGAAGATATGACAGGAAAGCTGTTGGAGCAGGGGGAAATGCTTACATGATTCCCTTTCAGCTGAATAGGATACTGACCTCTGTGTCTGGAATAGCCCTTGCCAGGATGTCTATTGAATTCCCTCTGTCCAGATCCTATGAGCCTTGATTCTTTAAATGACATGACTCTGCTTCCAGAACACAGCCAGGCTTGACCTTGCTTGAACCTGAAAAATAAGAAAAGTTATAGACATTACGGTAGAGACATACATATACAGTCATGTGAAAAATAAAGTACACTTTATTTGAATTCTATGGTTTTACATATCAGGACATAATAAAAATCATCTGGTTCTTAGCAGGTTTGAAAATTAGGTAAATAAGAACATAAGAACACAATAAGAGCCCTGCTGGATCAGGCCAAGGGCCCATCTAGTCCAGTTTCCTGTATCTCACAGTGGGCCTCACCAGATGCCTCTGGGAGCACACAAGACAACTAGATAGCTGTCTCCTGATACCCTTCCTCTGCATCTGGCATTTTGAGTTACAGTACTTTCCTTTGAAGCCTGGAGATTATACAGCCCCATCATGGCTTGTAACCCGCAATGGACTTTTCCTCCAGGAATCTGTCCAATCCCCTTTAAAAGGCATCTAGGCCAGATGCCATCACCACATCCTGTGGCAAGGAGTTCCACAGACTAACAACATGCTGGGTAAAGAAATATTTTCTTTACTCTGTTCTCACTCTCCCAACTCTCAATTGGAGTGGATGTCTCCTAGTTATGGTATTGCATGAGAGAGAAAAGAGCTTCCCTCTATCCACTTGATCCATCTGCATAATTTTGTATATCTCAGTTATGTCTCCCTCAGGTGCCTTTCCTCTAGACTAAAGAGCCCCAAACGCTGTAGCCTTTCCTCATGAGGAAGGTGCCCCAGCCCAGTAATCCTTTTAGTCACTCTCTTCTGCACCTTTTCCAGTTCCACTATGTCTTTTTTGAGGTGCAGTGACCAACTGTATGCAATACTCCAGGTGCAGCTTTACCATTGTTTTGTACTGTACAATGGCATTATAATGCTGGTTGTTTAATTTTTAATACAACCTCAAATCAGCAACAGCTCATGACATGGTGTCATGATTTATGTAACAAAAATAAATCCAAAAGGGAGAAGCAATTTGTGAAAAACTAAGTACACCTTATGATTCACTAGCCTGAAGAACCACCTTTAGAGGTAATAACTTGAAGTAATTGGTTTCCATATGACTTTTTCAGTCTTTCACAACATTGTGGAGGAATTTTGGACTTAATTGAGGTTTGCAGGGATTTGTTTATGCATAGCTCCCTGAAGGTCCTGCCACAGTATTTCAATCGGCTTGAGGTCTGGACTTTGACTGGGCCATTGCAGCACCTTTATTCTTTTCTTTTTTTTCAGCCACTCTGTTGTAGAGCTGCTACTGTGCTTGGGATCATTGTCCTGTTGCATGACTCAATTTTAGCCAAGCTTGATCTGTCAGACAAGATGGCCTCACATTTGACTCTAGAATACTTTGGTATACAGAGTTCATGGTCAACTCAACAATCTGAATGCTCCAGATCAGCAAACTGTTAAAACTTCAGCTTTTATAGAGGTGATGAGTTACTCAAGGGCACCTGACTGCTACTTATGGAAACTACCTATGGAAACAGTAAGGGTATACTTACTTTTTCACACATGGCTTCTCCATTTTGGCTTTATTTTTGTTAAATAAATCATGGTACTGTATAATATGTTATGTCTTATTGTTCACCTGACGTTGTATTTACCTAATTTTCAGACCTCCTAAGGACCAGATGATTTTTATTATGTCTTGATACGTAAAACCATAAAATTCAAACACAAAAAATATTTTTCACATGACTGTAACTTAATGCTTTGCCCTTGGGAGACTGGACAGGTAAAATACATACAGAATAGAGATTGCATGTGATTGCTGGAACTGATCCAAAACAAGCCTTTCTTTTTCAATTTGCCAATACTGTGCATTGGCTTAATAAGTGAGTCAATTTATGATATTGAGAAATTAATACAGTAATTTCCCCTCTTGACAGAGGGAAGGGAAAGTGATTTAAAAAATCATATAACTATTGATGGTGTGCTGCATCAGTTCCCTTCTCATATTAAAGAGCCAGTTGAGAATGGCCTCTAATTGAATCTGCACCAACAGCTCTGTTGGCAGGTGGTTCCTCCACCAGCCCTTTAAGAGAAAACGTTTTAAAAATAACTGATGCAGTGCATCTGCAACAGTCTATATACAGTAAAAAAAATTCCCACTTCCCTTGCCCTCAGCCAACTGGGAGAAGTAATTTGCCAATACTGTATCCTGAAGTGGCTCACTTATTAAGCCATTTTACAATATTGGCAGGAGCCATTTCCACGTGAAGGGTTCTTGATTATATCATTCTAATCATGCCCGGCCGTTCCAAAGGAGCCCACACTAGTTTGCTCCCTGCTGCTAGTGTAGCTGTACCATCAGTTTTCAAACTTCCACACTACAAGTAGAACCTGAGAAGCCTGACAAGAGTAGATGGGTGACTGAAATGACACATATGTCTCTTCCAAACATTTTAGCTCTTTAGGTTTGATGACAAAGAATAACTACTTTTGTTTCAGTAATAAAATAAAATAAAAATAAAGAAGATATAATGGTGCCTTAAAGGTAGTGAGCTTTTTGTGGAAAACTCCAGTTCCTCAGACATAAGAATAGGACTGCCTGGGAAATATTTATACCAGGCGTCCCAAACCCCCGGTCCATGACCCAGCAGCACTCTGCAGCCTAGGCAGGACCAGGCCACAAACATAGATCTCCTGTGAGCTTCCCCTCCCAACCCTGTCTTATTTTCTGGGAAACTTGATGCTGTGGCATTTCACACCTGGCAGTGTGAAATGACCCTTTTGATATTTAGTTCCCCTCTCTGAAAGCAATATAAAAGGAAACAATGACAATGATTGGTGGCTTAGTTGATGCCAAGCTATAGATAAGAGATGAACAACGTGGTAATAAGTATCATAATCCCTGATGAGCCTTGTGAGGTGGGTTTTAGGGTTATTTTAGGATTGAAGTGTTATGTCCTGTCACTTTTGGGGGTTGAAGTGCTGTCCAACTGGAATCGATGTATAATGATCCCAATAGGACTTTCAAGATAAGTGAGATATTTCAGGAGGGTTTCTACCAGTTGTACACAGGCACACAAGCGCGATCATGGCCGAATAGCGACTGGAACCCAAGTCTTCAGAGTCCTAGTTTGTCACTGTACCCACTAAACCACACCGGCCCTAGAGGAGAGATTCCTTTAAGTTTTCTGTCTGTTCTAGATGAGACAATCACCACGTCCTCCTTTTATGGAAGTAAGAACCACTGGTTGAAAATACAGGGAGACTGGTATCCAGGTAGAAATAACGCAGGCTGGAGGCAAGCCACGCTTCAGGCCTCAAAAGAGTTTAAAGTAGGAGCTCCACTTCAAATTCTTCTCGTGCCCATGAGCGGGAAACTGTTTCCCTGCCTTTTCAGGGCCAAAGACTACACTTCCCACAACGCCCTGCTCCGGCTGAAGCGGCGTTGCTTCGTACAGGATATAGGTCGCCTTGCAATGCCTGTTTTCCCCCACCCAAAAAAAATCCATTTCCTTCGCCGCAAAACAACTCAATATTTGTTGGCAAGAAAAGCGGTCTCTTTTTTTCTGGCAGGGCCAGAGCGGAAGGAACAGCCCGGAGTGGGCTCGGGTGAAGCTCACCGGTTGTCCAGGACCGTGAGGCAGATCCCGAAGGGCCAGGGGTCCTGATACGTGTGGGTGACCTGACCCAGCCCGGGTGGAAGGCGGTTCGTCAAGCCCTGCTCCGAGGCAGCCACGCGGGAATAGTGACGCGCGGGGGGGGTGGTGGCGGGGGAAGCTGCTGCTCTCGTCGCCGCCGCCGCCGCCGCCGCTGCTTCCCCGGCCGTGAGCTCGGGCATCATGAGCGGCAAAGAAGGTGGCGGCAGGGAGCGGTGGTGTGGGGAGGGCAGGCGGGGGCTTTCTCTGAGGGAACGGGGAAGGGGCGGGAGAGACAAGTGCGGGGGGGGGCCTTCCCACCGCCGACGGCTACCTGCACCCCCCGCCCGCCCGCTTTCTTTGCAAGGCCCTTCTTTTCCTTCTAATGGCTTCGTTGTCCCGCCCTCGCCTCTCTCCGGCTGCTTCACCCCCTCCACCCCCTTCCATGTCTTTTAGGCCCCAAAAGCGACAGGGCAAGAAAGGAAAACGCTTCCTCGGCGCTAGAACTTCACTCTCCTCCCATTGCCTTCGGTCGGTCGGGGGTGGGTGGGTGCCGGCGATGTCTTTTAGCGCCTTGGGGGTGGCCGTCGAGGGTGGTAGGGCAGTCGCGGCGATGAGAGCCAGGCAGAAAGCCAACAGGTCCTGCTGCTGCCTGCGTCTGTGCGACAAATCTTGCCGGAAGCAGTGGCGGCTTTACCCTGGAGCCGCCGCCTGTACAGTGAACTTGTGGTTCCCTAAAATAATAAAAGCTCGTAACCTATGCTTCTGGCCGTGAAGACTGGAAGTCCGGCCATTTCCCGATTGACTGATGAAGTGACATTATCGTGTTCTTTTACTTTGTGCCCTGTTGTGCTAAAGTGCTACAAGCTGCACGAAAGAGGGCTTGCAACACGTTGAAAGACACAAGATTTGTTATGCTACTGAGCTTTCGTGGACATCAGATCGTGGTGTTATCCCTATCTATGCGGTGGTATATATACTGTACCTTGGGAGGGTGATCATTGTGTTCAAATCCTGCGCGTGCCTTTTATATTGAGGCATCCAGTGCTGGTCTGGAGAGATACTTCCTCTGATGCAGCCAGGATCTTTTTATGTTCTTACATACACAGGATAAGCCCTTAAAGGGAATACAGTACAGTTGACCCAAAACATCATGAAATGCAAGAGATGTCACCCCCGCGATTTCTGTGTGTCAGAGATTGCTATTTTGAAATAATGGTGATCAATCTGTCTTGGTTGCTTTCTTCAGGATAGGTTTCTAGTGCAACAGCATCATATTTCTTGTTACCCATTTCTTGCCTGTGGGTGTAATTCACCTATGTAGTGTATTTCCCCATTTATGGAATATCACTCACAGTTCTAGGTGTATCATATTTATGCTTGGGGAGAAGACAGTCCTTGTCTAAGACAGGGTATCCTTTGTTACTGCAGTTGCGTTGTGGGTAGTGTGTGCATATTGCTGACCTCCGTAGGGCACGTTAGCATGTACTGTGTAGCATGTTTAGCCCTTTCCATGCCCTTCTCCTTTGGTGGACTTTTATCATGCTCCAAGACAAGGTTTAATGACATAACCATGTGCCTACTTGAACCTTACCTTTGTCTTGGGTGAAGAATAGCAAAAGTGCCTGACATATGTTGCATTTTTCTTTTACCTGTGTTTGCTTTGGCTAAGTGTTCGGTCTCTTACTTCAAACTAGATTATTACTAGGTTATTCATACAGATGTTTGTGTGCTGAAAATCAAAACAGTAGCATGGCTATCACCATAATAAACGTCTACTTTATCTTTTTAAATTTTGTTTTATAACTATAACATAAACATAAAATACAGAAACCAAAATAGAATTTAACCATGTTCCCCACCACCATACTGTAGATGGGACCTCTTTCAGTAATCTTCTTCTTCATCTATATTCTTATTCTTCTTTTATTGTCCTCTTCTCCAGAACTGCATTGATTCTTGATTTGCTTTCCCTTTTCCTCTTGCTAACACATATTCCAAAAATCTGCCCTATATTTCATAAAAATTACTCTTTTTCAACTCTCCTTTCTTAACCTTTAAATTACAAGTTAGTTTATCATTTATAGCTATATTGCATATTTCATTGTACCATTCGTCGATTTGAAATTCAGATTTTTCTTTCCATTGCATAGCTATTATCAGTCTAGCTGCTGTTAATAAATTGGTTATCAATTATTTTATCTCTTAGCATGTGAAAAGAAATTGATATTGCACTATTGCTCTAGACTGGGCATTGGGAGATTAATGTTCCAACTTCAGCATGTTCCTTTTATATATGTGTATATATGTACACACACACGTATTTCATTATGCAGAGTGGTCTTTAGGTGTCATTTTACCTTATGAAAGACACTACTCTTGAGAGCAACAAAAAGGACTACGTAATGATAGTTATACCAGTCTCTACACCCCAGTTTTATTTATGCCACTGAGTCCAGTGGATTGCTAGATGCACAACTCTATCATCACGAGTCACAATCATTTGCCCAGTTAATTGGGAATATTTTGTGTTGAAAACTGATAGGATTTCTGAATAACTTGTAGGGCACTAAATCGTTACAGTCAGTGTTCCAGTAAACTATACCTGTCATGTATTCTGTACTAGACATAACTAGAACAAAGCTTTGTGTGTTAAGGCTGAATTTCTCTCCCCCCCCCCCACCTGAGGTGTTTCTGGCTCAGCAAACGGCACAGCCTTCACTCAAGTCACAGTACTCAGAGCACATGTTGTTCTCAATTTCAATAGACCCATTTGGTGCATGACAGTAGACTGAATACAGCATTTCTTGTATCATCATTACCATATAATATTAGGAAAAAACAGTCTATAAATAAGATTTATAACAAAAATTATAAATAAATAAATAAATACATATAATCGGGACAGTATTTTTAGCTCATGAAATTAATATGATGTAATAGTGGTGCTCAGTTGTAAGCATGACAGTAAATCTGAATAAAAAGTGCTGTTAGTTTTGACAGTTTCACAATTGTCCTTCGTCCTGGCAGGCACATTTATAATTTGATGCAATTTCACCACCCTTCTCTTAAACCTTGAGAAAAAGCGAGAAAGTTGTCCTACAAGAAGGAGCCTCCATATCATGTGCCAGGTGTTGGAGAGCACAATAAAGCCTTGCCCCTTAATCAGGTGGCCCAACTTGCTGTGTTTAGGATCCTTTCTGGATAGGAATTTGCATCATTAGATGATAATGACAAGAGGAAGTTGCAATGCAGCAACATTCGGAGGGTTGCATTTTGCCCAACCCTTGCTTTAGAATAAGGGTGATGAATCTAAGCATTGTTGGGATCCAGTTCTTATTATCATGGCCAGTGGTTGGGATCCTAGAAGTTACAGTCCCGTGTAAGGGGACTGCAGGTTCTTCACCATTACCTAGACCAGTGCTTCCCAACCTTGGGACCCCAGATGTTCCTGGATGGTAGTTTTAGTCCAAGAATATCTGGGGATCTAAGGTTAGAAATTATTGCCCTGGACTGTTCTATTAATCTTTAGAGATGTTCTGAGTGTTAGAAATTCAGCATTATATCACAGCCAAGATACTACCTTTCAGTGAGGAGCAGGGGTGCTAGAGAGTACCATTTTGACCAAGATTTGTGGACCTCTGATTCTTTGAAAAATTTACTATTATTTGGAAAAAACTTTCTGATTGGCTTTCCTTCACCATTATAGGAGCAGGTGGTTTCAGGAAAAGAAAGCATGACAATTTTCCTTATAGTCATCGGAGAGAAGAAAAAGATGGCATTAATTCATCTTCAACTGTGATTATGGCTTTCAAATGTAAGTAACAGTTTAAAGGCCTAAGAAGTGGTTTATACCTCAAAAATGACTGCCTTTTGTCCAGTAAGTCCCACATTGGCTATGAGGGAAACATTCTGTGGTTATTTCCACAGTTGTGCTACTGTGGTGATAGATATGGTTTTATACCTATCTGGGTTTGATTCAAACTTGGGTGAGGGCCATTGTCACACATGTGAAAAGTTTCATGGAGAAGGAAAAAAGTGTTTTGCATCTGACCCAAATGGAGTTTTTAAAGATTCTGAGTTAGCTGAATTAAAGGTGTATTAAAGGGAAAAAACATGAGCTCATCTCTGTTAGTTATACAGAACAAGTCAAGTTTGAAAAATATTTTTTCCCCAGTTTTTTAAAAAAATCTGTCAAGGATAGATCTGTGTACTGTAATTTGTATTGCATCAGTAGTATTTTAAATATTGATCCATTGAAAGTAATACAGTAATTCATTGCTGGTTCATTGGACTGTAACTTGGCGAACTCCTTACCCTTCCCTTTCCCCATATATATATTCAGTTTGTCTTTGAATGAATTGTTCTTGTCTACCTTCTATTCCTTTCAGCATTTCAGCTGGAGCTTGATACAAGACATGATAAATATGAGCGGCTTGTGAAACTTAGTCGGGATATAACTATTGAAAGTAAGAGGACCATATTCTTATTGCATAGGATTACCAGGTGAGTGATTTGAGTGGTTTCTAAAATGTATTTTATTGTGATTAACAACATGGAAGGAAAGAATTCCCTTTTTAAAAAAAATGTTGACTGAAGATCAAGAGTTTGATTAGGAGTCTGTTATTGTGCAGGAGTGAAGAAACTGAATGTTCTCTTCCTACACCACTGATGAAGGTGCAAGAGTTGCAATTTCTGTTTCTTAGTCTTGCATTTTTTTTATTTGTTTCTGCTGGATCAGTGGAACATCTTATTTTGTTGTGTCTGATCTATCAGAATAACTGCATACACTGACTATGTTGTTTCAGGGGAAAATCCTAGCTGTAGGGAAGCTCATTATAGCAAAAGTAGAGGAGAACTCATTTGGAGTTTTACAGTGATAAATCTGGAGATAATTAGATCAAAGGAAGGGCTGGGAAATGAGGAACCAGCATCATCCAAGAATTCCTTTAAGAAAGACAGGAAGGAAAAGGGGATGCAGTTCCACTCATTCCTGCTTCAGTCTTGTTATGAGCAAGAAGGAGAGAGATTTATGGAAAAACTATGTAAATTAATAACAGATGGGCTTGTGGGCATCTCTTGGGCTGTGGTGTGAAGAGAATGCTGGATTAGGGTGGCCATTGGTTGGATCCCTTAGGGCTTCTCTTACATTTTATTTCCCATTGTGTTGACTGACAAATACTGCAGAGGCATATGTTCAGTACAGATGCATATGCATCTGGTTCCTAACTGTTGAAAACCAGGGCTTGTTGGGATAAGGAAACACAAGAGATAAGAATCATTATAGTGTGCCCCCATTTTGGGAAGCATGTGACTCTCCAAATTTAAAATACATGACAGAAAAGAACATGCATATTAGGAAAGTAGTTAACTGCATACCACTAAAATACTAGGCTTTGCAGAAAAACATGTTCTTTCAATTCTTCTGCCTTCCTGTTTCCTTTTAGTAGTGCTGCTATAAGTAGTTGTAGCCTCTGATTTAACAGTAGCAGTCTCTAGTCTATCTTATAAACTGTTAGACAGACAATGTGCTGATTATAGTGAAAATGAGCATCACTTCTGTGGCTACATTGAGGCAGCAGCCATTGCAGCTGCTGATGTAGCTCCACAGATGATGGTGTTAAGAAGTCTAGACAAATAAAAGCTTGTCTTACAATCTGTTAGATGTCACCATATTGCATCCATATCACCATTCTTGTGTTTTAATAATGGTGCTTCTGTGTTCTGTCAGATTAAACAATTCACTCTCCATCAGCCGGCTTGTCTGAAATATGTAGTTTAAAAATGTTTACTTTATAATGTGCCTCTTAAACTGCCTGGAATGCTGTGTAATAATACTATGATGTAGTTCACACTTCAGATATGGATTACTTTATTATGGCATGTGTTTTTGAAGGTCCAATTCTTTTTTCTCACTTGCATTTGCCAAACTTGATTGTGGCCCACATAGGCCGATGTTAATCTGTGAGTTGTTATAGGACTTTTTCTTTCTTTTTCCTTTTTTTTCTATGATTGATGCATCTAATTTACTGGCATTTGTTTAGAAAAAATCTTCTGTAATGAAGAATTTTAGATTTCTTATCTGATATGTCTCATATTTAGATTAAGTGGGATGTAGGTGGGATATCCTACGAAATGTGGGACGTGGAATGCTCTCCATTGCTGTTCCAGTTAGTGATTAATAACCCCACCTGAATATTCTTCTCCCAGTCATTTCACAATTATTTCTGCTCTTTTTTTGAAGTTGTTTTTCAGAAGAGTCAAATGATTTTGAAAGCCCTGGGATTTATTCAGCTCTGTTGATACATACCTCTTCTGTAGTTGCTTCAGCTACATGAGCACCACCACTTCTGAATTTTTAATTAGAATGTCAATTTCCCAATAATTATATTTTATATTTTTTTTTGTGCAGATTTAGGGTATATATTTATGAGTAATGCCATTTTCATTTTGGATTAATAATTTAGAATAATTACTACTTTCTGTTTTCAAAATCATATGGACAAATTTTATTAAGAAACATGTTTACTGCTTTATGTACCACGGTAAGGTAAAGGTAAAGGTTCCCCTTGACAAATTGTCCAGTCGTGTCTGACTCTAGGGGACGCTGCTCATCCCCATTTCCAACCCATAGAGCCAGCGTTTGTCTGAAGACAGTTTCCGTGGTCATGTGGCCAGCGTGACTAGACACGGAACACCGTTACCTTCCCACCATGGTGATACATATTTATCTACTCAAATTTGTATGCTTTCAAACTGCTAGGTTGGCAGGAGCTGGGACAAGCGACAGGACCTCACTCCGTCAGGTGGATTTGATCTTATGACTGCTGGTATTCTGACCTTGCAGCACGGAGGCTTCTGCAGTTTAACCCGCAGTGCCACCATGTCTCTTGTACAATGGTAGTTAGTATAAAATGGCAAAGTGACAATCAAACTATCATGATCCTGAGTATGACCTCTTGAGTTGCCTACCTCTGTTCATTAGACCTGGTTGTATATCTATAGGTGTTCTGTGTCTTGTGTAGTGCAGAATGATGAATTTTCAGTGCTGATCATTTTACATGTGTTTTACACAAACTAGTTTAACACAGAATGGATTGTAAGCAATGGCTATAATAAAATTGCTTCTTTGTTGACGTTCCAATTGTAATTTGTTTTGTGTGATCACAGTGCTCCCAGTGGGGAAGAAATACTTGTAGAATCTGAGGCCAAATTAGATGCTGTAAGACAGAAGATAAAGCAAGTAGCACAAGAATTGATGGGAGAGGATTTGTATCAGTTCCACAGAGCCATCTCTCCAGGTATGTATAAAAATAAGGGAAGGAAAATTGAGAACAGGTACAACTCAGGATACTTCAGTCTGATTCTGTTTCATGATTTGGTACGAGAATATTAGTTTTTGATTCTCTCCACAGTGGCTGATTGGTTAATGTCCTCTTGGTTTTCCTAGTATTTGATTATGTTAGTCCAGTGTGCAGATCTAATAGGACAGATTTCATACTGTAGAAAATTAAAGTAGAAATTTTCATGTATGATGTTTGTGTCATATTGTTCTGTTCATGGTTGCTGACATAGGCTTCTCTAATAAGAAGAACCTGCATGTATAATATTTGGGGAGGGACTATAGCTCACTGGTAGAACTTGTGCATTTCCTGCTGAAGGTTCAATTCCAAGTGTCTCCAGGACTGAAGAAACTCTTGGCTATGTTAGCAGAATAAGCAGCTGACGTGGATTCAGGCTTTGAAAATCAGCTTGATTAGCAGAGTATACATTCTTAATCGGAAAAAAATCACATCTACACTTTTTTTAAAGATGCATTTGTGTTAGTATATAGTAAAGAGATCCACTGAGATTGGGAAAAGAATAGGAATCCTAGTTCTAACTAAGAAGTAGATGCAGAGAGCCATAGCTAGAGAACAAAGGCAAGATGTGTCTTCTGACCTTCCAAGAGAGGATCAAGGCAGAATTATGAGAAGAGACATCAGCAACCTAGGAATATCAGTCCTGTTTGAAAGAAAGTCAGCATAGGTAAGAGCAGGTAAAGGATGGTCTAGGGAACCTGAGGAGCTACTTCTCCTCCACAAAGGCATATATATGCTTTCATCAGTGTAAGTGGAATTGCATCCAGTCACCCCTGAGAGCCTGAAACCCTGTAATACTGTTGTCAGTCTGTGTTGTCAGTATTGGGCTAAATGGTCAATCTTCACATAAGGCGGCTTCATATGTTCCTGTGTATATAAGGAATACATGTTCACAGTTGTTCCGCAGCGTTTCTCTGTTTGGTGGTTCATGCAGGAAGCAGTTCTGAAGCAGATTTGAATGGACAAGTGTGGGGATTGGTTTTTCACATTTTTATTTTTCTAAATCAGTGGTTTCTACTTGGGATAAGCCAGGTGTTCTTGAACTGCAACTCCCAGAAATCCTGGCCAGCACAGGTGGTGGGGAAGTCTGGGAATTGCAGTCCAGGACCACCTGGGTAACCCAAAGTTGGAACAACTGTTCTAGATAGATTTGCCAATTAGACAATAAAATATATATCAAGTTTCATTGGTCAAACCCTTGTGAAATACCTAGACAAGTAACTAAGATGACCTGCTGAGTCTTCATTGCAGAAAAAAGAATAGCTGCTGGGGCAATTTATTCCTGAATCAGTGGACCCCAAGTGTAATAGATGGCACAGTTTTTGTTCATCTTTGTTCTAATTTTTGCCTATCTTGGAAAACCAAGAAAAAGCAAAGGAGGGTACCGTATTTGCTGGCGTACAAGATGACATTTTGGCCCTGAAAAACATGCCTCCAAGTGGGGGGGTCATCTTATATGCCGGGTGCACTTCCAGCAAACCCTCCCTCCCAGCGAAGTCACTTACCTGGTAGTAAGACCGAGTAGACCGAGGTCCTCGGTAGCCTGGGAACAGCCTGACTCTAGTGCCGAACAGCTGACTGTTAGGAACCAGCAGAGAGGCGGCAGCCATTTTGAGATGCGACCACATGGCTGCTGCCTCTCCAAAATGGCTGCCGCCTCTCTGCTGGTTCCCGACAGTCAGCTGTTCGGCGCCGATGCTGTCCTTCTTCCAGCAAACCCTCGCTCTCTCCCAGTGAAAGGAACCAAAAGCGGCAAAACGCACTCTCCCCATGATGCAGCCAAAGCAGGATCATGCATGCGGAAGAGGGTGTAGTCTTATATGGCAAGTATATAACAAACTCTACATTTTGAGTGGAAATGTTCGGGGCATCGTCTTATATGCCCAGTCGCCTTATACGCCGGCAAATACGGTATTAATTTGTTATATATGTTTTGAAAATCAGTGTATAGAAAGAATATGCCAATACTGTATCTGCTTGTGCAGTAAGTGATCTATTAGTAAGATTATTGTGTTTTCTGAAGAGTTTATGCATCTGCTTTCCATGACATTGAAATGTACTGTTGTCTGTTAAGTACTGCCTTCTGCTCCTTCATCATTCTAGCCATCTGTATGTACAAACACACATCTACAGTCATTCTCAAGTCTGACAGTAGTGCTCTGTAATGTGAAATAAAAACCTCAGATTCTGTATCTCAAAAGAAACTAGTTTAATTAGCTCAGATCTTCCTAAAATACTATCTGCTGGCTTGAAACTATACATGAAATGTTCACTTCTCTCTGTGTTCTACATAATCTTTTTCATGGTGATCCAGATCCTCATTCTTGTGGAAAATGTTTATTTAATAATAATAAAAAAGAATTACAGTAGTGACTCCATTTACATAAAAACAGTACTGTTAGGGATGTGCATGTATTTAATGTAACAACTGTATATCTATAAATAGAACTGCTACAAGTTTGATTCTTGGGAATATTGTTTGCCATTTGTAGTTGTGAAATGCTTTTTTTGGGGTTACTCCAAGCCGTTGTTCTTTTGACTTAAAGATAAAACAATTCTGGCAGAGCACAAAAGAAGTTTCATGCTTTCCCTCATTAAGAATAGTGCTAGTGGCACGCAGAACATTTCCCCAAAGGATGCTTGTTTGAGCTCAGATGCTGAGTATGGTAGTAATAATTGAACAATAACAAAAATGATGCCTGTTTTCTACACGTTCTTTAACAGTACAGATTGTCCCAAGGGATGATTAAATAAGCAAACAAAGAGATACTGAAATAACTAGTTAAAAAAAACACGTAGAGCCACTCTGGCACATTGTTATGAATACAGTACTGTTCTTTTGGATTACTTTTGAAGTTGAAATAATTGTGACATAGAATCCGTCTCTTAGTATATATACTTCCTATAACATATAGGAAACATTCTGATTGCTCTCCTCATTGGAAAAGCAAGCAGAAAGATATCCCCATGTAATATTCAGTCAACTGACTGGAGATAAAATACAGGATTACACTCCACCCTGCTCCTCTTTCCGGTTGGGAAGGCAAGCAGGGATGGGTAGGGGGATACTCAATGTAGGCTTTCCTCTCTCCCATCTAGAAAAGCACAGAGGAGAGCAAAACTGGGTGTGTTGAGCTGCGCTTAACATGTGGTGTGGCTGCATGTGGGATGGGAATCTGGCTGTCACACCAAAATGGTTGTCTACCCCTGCTTTTGAGGATATGAGTCACTTGTTTTTAAAACTGATGAAGTGGATGCTTGGAGGTGTCAAGTGATAATAAATGTCTTCCTTAGTCTCATTGTATTTGACTGCAATGTTGCTAATATGCAAATTCCGTTTTGTATATGAAGGATAATGAAATCCTTAGAATTGTGCAGTGGTGGGGTAGGAGAATAATTAAAGGTCATTCATTTCAGTGTCTTTGCATCCAAAACATTTTTATGTATGAGCTTGTAGCATGAAATATTGTGTATGAGTAGAAGTTTGAAGTGAGAGCAGTTAAGATCAAGGTGATTTTTAATGTATTCCATCTTTGCTCGTTTCTTACGATAGGCATACAGTATTTACTTAGAACAAAGTCCTGTTACTTTCAGTAGGACTTGTTTTCTAGAAAATGATCATAGGACTGCATTCTTGATTTCTTTCAGTCTTACAGTTTAGTACTTTATTATTTATATTTATTTATTAATTTATTTATTAAATTTATACCCCGCCCCTCTAGACCATGTGTACTATATGCATAATTGGTGTGCACAGGGCATTACAGAATACTGTATAAGAGGACAGGTCCTTGCCCAAGGAATATACAGTCTAAAATTTACCGCAGGAGAAACAATAGAAGAGAAAGAGTAGCACAGATAAAAAGGGGAAGCAGTTTGCAGGTTCAGTTGCATGTAAGAGTTAGTTGCTGATTGGATTGTAGTAGATTCAGATGGCTTACTACTCAAGTGTGTGAGGTGTGGAGTGCTACACCTTGTGTTTTTGCTGCTGCATCATATTTTGATGGTAGGGACAAATGTAACACCATGCTTCTTTTTAAAATTGCTTCCAAAGGTACCACTCCAATTTTCTTTAAAAATGAAGCATAAAAAACCTTGATTTTAAAGAAAATGTCACTTTTTTTTTTGCTCCTTCAAAGTATAGTGGTGTGGCAGCTCTTGAAACAGTGGAAGAGTTTTGGAAGTTGCAAGACAAGCTACAGTACATGCAGTTCCCCACAGTAGAACCTGGGAAGTGGAAGGTTGTACCAGAGATCTCAGGGAACAGTGGATTTTGAGGAGCGATTTAAAAATAGTAAGAAGGATGGAATCATTCAGAGTTCTGGGTGGCAATTTATGGGATATAGAGAAAAGGGGGTATTTTGGGGGGGGAGGGACAGGAGACCTTCATATGATGGTGCAGTTGTTGGAGTGTCTGTGGCGGGCAAGGATGTATTCGTATGTATATGAAAGCAGAGGATCAGAAGGTGGCTGGCTATGGATGATTTTGTGTTGAGTGCAGCATAAAGTGATGAGAAAAGGGAAGGAGTTCTAGGGCAGACTCCTTGATAGGCATGGATTAATTCTGAAAGGACAATAGGAATTTACAGAGTAGAAGATTGTGGCAGTCCTTGTGAGAGGTGATCAAGCCATGACACAGAATTTTACTAAGGGCATAAAAGAAGGGCTATAGCTTTACAGTGTTGTGAGAGGTAATGCTACCCAACTTGAGTGGCTATGAGGAGAAAGGAGTGAAGCTAAGGAGAAAGAAAGAGAGGTATCAGAGATCAAACCGTCCTCTTCAGCAAGTTGGCTAGTAACATATTCAGTGGATAAGACAAATGTGTAGAACAGGAGGGCTTGAGAGGAAAGATAAGAAATGTGATTTTGGGTGCACTGAGTTCATGCTGATGATAGCATGCATGGGGCTGCTTTCTGAAAATGGTACCTTGGTCTGGGAACTTTAGCTGATGTGAAACTTAGTAGCTAGACAGCTAATGAGAACGGCTTGTATTTTGCCTGTTCTATTTTCAGGTATATATTTCAAGGTGTTTTTACCTGTGAAGCAAGCTCTACATGGTTTTGAAGTCCTGCTTGAAGAAATATTTTCTTGTATATTTCGTTACCCAGATCCTAAGGTTATTATCATAAATTAAAGGTGTTGTGAGTGAATTAAAATAAAAGTGTTCTTGCTAGAATTACTGTTAAGACTTTTTTTATCCACATGATACACAAATGAAATTGTATGGCTGTGATTATTTAGCTATTGGTGAATACTGTGATTTTGTAGGTGCCTTTCTTATGGACTTCCAGTACAATAATCAGCCTTATGGTTTTCCATTGCTCCGCCCTGCCTCTAACTTTAATTATCAGTAGTGTAATGAAGAAAACAGTAATAAAGCTTATTATAATTATTGTCAAAGTTGCAGTGAACATGACAGTAGTTATTGATTGGCTGCCTTGACAGGACAGAGTATGCAGAAGTTCCTAAGAATGAAAGGAGGTTACACTGAATTGGAAGAGGAAAAGCTCTGAAAGAACGTGAGGAAGAAGAGAAGGCAGCAGATAAGAGTCTGCTATGAGAGAAGAAGCCCAGAAGAAGGAATATAATAGAAATGCACTGGCAATAAAGAGAGAATTGCACATTAATTTGAGATAATCAGATCTTTGCTTTGTAGGCCTATACAGTATAAGCTTTACAACAGGTACTGTGTGTGTTGAAGACAGTTGCTCATAGTAGTCTTCATGTATTAACGGTCTAGAAATGAATGTTTAAGGAACACTAGTTGCAAGCAGTAGCATGACATTGAAAATATTTAGTGGGAAGTAAGATATCCTCATAAATTTCATAAGAAGGAAGTGGGCAAAGCCATTGGGTTGCTGAGCAAAATAAAACAGCTGAATAACACAGGAACAGGATATAGCTGAAAAATTACACGAGTTCATCCCTTTGTTGTTTTTGAAAACAAGAGATGGAACTCCAAAGGTGGAAGTGAAGTTTCCTGATAAGACTACTGATGAGGCTAATTTCATCCCTGTCCAGATTTTCTAAAAAAAATTTTTTTTAAAATCATTTACCCTAAAATAGTTAGATTTTTGATTTGGGATAGTTATTCACTTTTTTCTATTGTTGTAATTTTGGAAGAGGTACCCATGTTAGTCTGTATAAGCATACTAGACAATGCCATTGTGTTGATGATGGACCACGTCTGTCCGTAATAGATGTCAACTTGTTTCCTTCAAATAGATTTAGGTTCCAACTACAGTACTCTGTTTGCACTCCCCTGAAAAATCAACATTTAGTTTCTGTTTGATTCTGTAGTGAGATTGTAAATTAGCACATAATTCCCACTTTGGATATAGATTCTGCAGTGTAGAACTGAAAACAATTATAAAATTAAAATGCTGAGCCTAGTCAGCATTTCCTTTTCAGTGGCAAAATGGTGAAATCCAGCAAATTTTAAGTGCATCTTGTAAGTCCTGAGTTAACACGTCCTGTTAAGTGGGGTTCAGTGGGTCTACTCTAGTTGGGCCTGACACTTGGATATCAGCTCTTAACATTTTATGCAAAAAAATTTAAAAATTATTTGCTTTAAAACAGTAAGGCATTTGTTAAGGAAGCTAAACAACAAAAGTACTGCAGACTTCAACAAGTGAGAAATAGTAGCTTCTTATTCTAGGACTTGAGAGACATTTCTTATTTGCCAGGACTGTCTTGAATGCTGCCTTTAGGGCAGTGGTCCCCAGCCTTTTCCCAACTGCGGACCGGTTGTGTGTATGTGTGTGTATGTGTGTGTGTGTGGTGCGGCTGCAGGGGGTGGAGCTCGCACGCATGCACATGTCACGGTAGGGGCGCTTGCGTGCATGCGCACAGCTCACTCATGGGGCGGAATGCACTCATGCGCATGCACATGATAGCACTCGGGGGTGGCTCACGCTCATGCACACAGCGCACGCAGGGGTGGAACGCGCTCATGTGTGACGCTGCTTGTGGAGGAGCACTCACAGGGGTGGGTAGGAGATCTGTGTCTGCTGCCTGGTCCTAGATAGGCTGCAGGCCGCTGCCGGGGTGCGGACTGGGCGGTTGGGGTCCTCTGCTTTAGGGTACAGGTTGCTGAACTGCCTGTGTAGGTTCCAGACATGCCAACAGGGCTGAATCCAGTTACTCCTACCTAGAGTAAACCTGCTGCAGATTGGTCACAAATAACTTCTAAATGTACTGTACCAGTTTTAATGTATAAAGGCCTTTCCTGGTAGTGGAAAAGCAACAAGGAGGAGTGAGCCAAATCTCCCTTTGTAGAGAGCTTAGTTCTACAGTGGGATCAGCCACTGCAAAAGCCTTCATGTGAACCTTTCCTATAGTTTGGGGTTTGTTACTGTGACTCAGATCACTTAGGATGGGGTATTTTTGCATTGATGTTTGTTTCAACTCCTTGGAGTTTGTGGGGCTAATGTAATTTAAACATAATCATGGCCCTATTACTGTAGATTGTTTCTCCAGACTCTTGCTCTTTTAGCATTTGCATTTTTGGGTAGATCTAATGGAAATTAGTTTGGGAGGAAAAGGCAAGTCTTTTTTTCTTTAATGCATTTTCCTAATCAAGCAGAGGATTTTTAAAAAATAACCATTACCAGATGATAGCAGACACACATTTGTTATTTGTTGCATAAATTACCTGTCCTTCTTCAAGAAGCTCATAGCAGTGCTAACTTGACTATATCAGATACTTTGCCCAGCGTTGCTTGGTCAGCTTTATAGCCAAGTAACAGTTTGAACCTCAGTTTCTTGCTTCCAAACACTCTGGCCTCTGCAGAGAACTACCGTATTTTTCGCTCTATAAGACGCACCTTTCCATAAGACGCACCATTTTTTTAGGAGAAGAAAACAGGAAAATATGATCTGTTTTCTTCGCTCCATAAGATGCACAGACTTTCCACCCCCCTGTTTTGTGGGAAAAAAGTGAGTCTTATGGTGCAAAAAATACAGTAAATTTTAAAAGGAAACATTTGAGGCAGGGAATCTTCAAATACTAAGAGAAGGTCAAGAACAAAATAGTTTACAGATAATAGATTATTCATTCCTGAATATTTTTAAGAACGAACTGCTTTGTTATATTTTGAAGATGCTTTAGTTCACTGGATTGACTAGTGAACATGCTCCCAGACCTCTGATGCTTCAATCAATTTTCTGAAGACTACTTCTTTTTTTTAATTTCTCCTTGTTTAGGATCCTTTTTTTAAAACATTAAGAAAACTTTCTTAAAACACTAAAGAAACTAGCTTTTCATGTGTTTTATAGTGTCTATGAAGTTCAAATGGTTTCTGGAAGAAACTAAGACATTCAAACCATCTTATATTGGCCAATTTTCTGTGATATACTTTGGAACCTAACCCCAGTGGAATTGGAACTCCCCCCCTTCCCTACTGCTTTAGCCCTCTTTATTGCCAAAATTCTGCCCCTAAGGGTTTTCTAGGCCCCACTTCCACTGGATCCTGCTTCTTAAACCATTCATTCCTGGCCATGGAGTAGAATCAAAGGGAAAAATACCAGTATGAAAGAGTATGAAATTGCTGTTGGGGACTGTAACAGTAACATTGACATAATACGAGTAGGATGAATCTTGAGAGTTCTTGGGCAAAATGTCAGCATTTCTCTACTATTGTGCTAGCCTGTCTGAATATCAGAGGAAGTGCTGGCAGATGTAGTCACAGATTTTTAATTGGGCCTCCCAATGTTCACTCCAGGAAAACAAAAGCAGTCTTATAAACTATTCCTTTGCTGGCAGCATGGTCTTTAAGTAACCGTTTTCTTGGAAAAGACCCAAAACTGAGAGGAGAAGGAGGAAAATATTTTTGGATGGAACAGTGAAATGGGATGGAGATTTTTTTTTCACCTTGGGGATTATTTGCTGAAAGTAACGGATGTCCTCCATTAAGTTACAATATAATATATTTAAACATCCTTTTACCTTCTTATTAAAAACATCTTATGTCAAGGTCTTGGGTCATTTTAAATGTCATTTTCAGACTGTTTTTTGTGGAGGACTTCTGAAAGGCACGTATTTCATGTCAAGTATATTTGACTCTAATGAGGAAAACACAGTTCAGTGTTCATTAGTTAGAGCCTAGAATTGCTGTGTTTAGGACATGGAAACCAATTTTTATTTAATCAGTATCCTGCCTTTCTGTTTTGAAGATCTTAAAGCAACCATGACTCTAAAATTAGGGTAAAAATGTTATTTAGCCAGTGAACCAGTCACTTTCTGAAGATACAAATGATGTCTTCAAACAATGGAGGCACTTCAAGCAGGGGTAAATAACCACATTTTGAATATTTATTTGCAAGATGGTAACACTGAGAAAATGCAAAGTGTGCATATGGAACTAAATAGAATAATAATCTTGATTTATATTATTAATGTTGCCTCTACAGTAGTGCCTTGCTTAACGATTTTAATTGGTTCCAAAAAAATCATCGCTATGGGAAAACATTGCTAAGCGAAACGTGGTTTCCCATTGAAATGCATTGAAAACCGAATAATCCGTTCCAATGGGAACGGATTGCCGTCTTTAAGTGAAAATCGCCATAGGAAACATCGCTAAGTGAAACACAGTTCCCCAATTGAAATGCATTGAAACCTATTCAATGCATCTCAGTGGGGGAAAAAATTACAACAAATTTAAAAAGAGTCGGAACAAAGTCAAATTAAACAAAGGGTTTATTAAGTGCACTTATGATTTCAAGCATTCTAAACATTTTTTAAACATTTTTAAACATATAAAAAACAACCAACATGAGGCTGTCAAAACCATCGTTAAGCAAAACAGGGGGACCCAAACTGTCATCACTATGCGAAGCATGGTCCCAAATATCGTTATGCGAAAATCGCCCATAGGGAACATTGTTAAACGGAGCGCAAGATCGCTCCAAAAAAAGTCATCGCTAAGCAAATTCGTTGTTAAACGAAGCGCTCGTTAAGCGAGGCACCACTGTATTTTATTATATTGCTTTTATTTTTATTTTTTATTGTTAGGCAGCCAGAGTAGACTTCAGTCTACATGGGCGGGATATAAATTGAAATAATATTAATATTAATATTAATATTAATAATATTAATAAACCAGATGTTATTTTAAGTGACTTATAGTCCAACATATCTGAGAGTACCAAATTGGAAAAGGCTGTTGTCTATGATAAGTAATCTTTGACTTACTAAATGTTCATCCATATCCCTATTTTGAGCTCGAGGATTGCCTTTCTTTTGCCAGGTGCCCTTAAAACATTTGTTTAAAAAATTATAAAATCTACTATGAATGATGAGAGTAAAAGATCATTTATTTTATTATGTTTCAACTCATTCAGGTCTTCAGGAATATGTGGAAGCTGTCTCATTTCAGTATTTTATCAAAACCCGATCATTAATTAGCATAGAGGAGATCAACAGGCAGCTGATATTTACAGAAGATGATAAAGAGGAACAAACAAAGGTAATAAAAGAACATGAACTACTAATTAACCATGACTTAATCACTGCTGTCTTTTACAGAACTTGTGTTCTCTGGTGAAATTTCTGTCTTATTTAGTGTGGGCTGTGTCTGGTGTTAACTTTGTGGTCTTCCTCTTGTATAATTGACATTCTCTTTTCTTTGCAGTAGCCCCCTGGATGTCCACAAAATGTATTCTTTACTCTCCAGAGCAGATTTGTGGGCTGCTGAGAGGAGGCAGAGTTCACTCTGTGGTTATCGTTCCACTGACAAAAGGACTTGGCTGGCTATAGGAACATTTTAATAGATAATACAGCTGGTTTTAACTTAGAACAATATTACTCTGCTACCAAAATTTTTAAATCTGGAAGCAGGTTATTTCCCCCCGCCCCACCTCATTCCATTTCTAGAATGTTTAGTACACTCTCTAGCAGCATATTTTTATGTACTGTACCATATTTTTCCGTTTATAAGACAATACCCACTTTTCTAACTTCAAATTAGAAAATTTGATCGCTGCTTTCCCTGCCACTTCCTAAGCCTGGGGCTTAGCAAAAGGAGGGGGAAAGCAGAGATCAAAGGGCTGCAGGACCACTTTGCTTGCTGCTTTCTGCATCCTTTTACTAAGCCCTGTGGGGCTTAGGAAGTGGCAGGGAAAGCAGTGGTCAAAAGTGATCCTGCAGCCCTTTGCTCGCTGCTCTCCCCTCCTTTTGCTAAGTCCCGTGAGGCTTGGCAAATGGAGGGGAAAAACAGCAATCAAAGCGCAGCAGCATCACTTTGGACTAGATCAGATGGAAAGCTCTTTAATCTCTCTAGATTGAGAGTGAAGACCAAAATCCATCTGAAATGCATGCGGGATTTCTTCTTCACCGATGATGCAGCCATTGTTGCCCAACTAATGAATTGTTTTAGTAAGGCCTGCCAAGATTTTGGATTAACAATCAGCCTGAAGAAAACACAAGTCATGGGCCAGAGCGTGGAGTCACCTCCCTCTATTACCATCTCCACGCAAGAACTGGAGGTTGTTCATGATTTCATGTACTTTGGCTCAACGATTTCTGATACTGTCTCTCTAGATGTTGAGCTGGATAAATGCATTAGCAAAGCAGCTACCATGTTGTCTAGACTCACAAAGAGAGTGTGGCTCAGTAAGAAGCTGACAGCATATAACAAGATCCAGGTCTACAGAGCCTGTGTCCTGAGCACACTCCTGTACTGCAGTGAGTCCTGGACCCTTTGTGCACGGCAGGAGAGGAAGTTGAACACATTCCATACGTGTTTTCTTCAGTGCATTTTTGGTATCATCTGGCAGGACAAAGTTCCAAATAAGAGTAGTCCTAGAACGAGCTGGAATGTTTAGCATGAAACAGCAATGTCTGCATTGGCTTGGGCATGTCGTGAGATGGTTGGATTCCAAAAGATCTCCTGTATGGAGAATTAGTGCAGGGAAATCGCCCCAGAGGGAGACCACAGCTGCGATACAAGGATATCTGCAAGCGGGATCTGAAGGCCTTAGGAATGGACCTCAACAGATGGAAAACCTCAACATCTGAGTGTTCAGCCTGGAGGCAGGCGATGCATCATGGCCTCTCCCAATTTGAAGAGACACTTGTCCAGCGGGCCGAAGCAAAGAGGCAGTCCCGAAACAAGCAAAACTAGGGAGCTGGACAGGGGACAGGTTGTATTTGTCTTCAATGTGGAAGAGATTGTCACTCTCAAATTGGCCTTCTCTGCTACACGAGATGCTGTTCCAAGACTTCTGTTCAGAGCACGTTACCATAGTTTGTCGAGACTGTAGGATGCCTACAAAGACTTTAATAATTTTTAAACTATTTTATCATTTCAGGAACTTTCTATACTCTCTTAAACTTTTTTATGCCCAGTATAAAAAAATGAAAAGAAAATATCACTTTTAAAAAAGCCTAGAAATGTGCCGCTTCTTAAAGACAAGCTTGGGGCTTTACCTTTGGTAGTCACCACTTTTTTGCTGCATAATAATGCAGTGTTACAGAAGAAACCTCAAGTCTTTTAATTTGCATATTTACAAAGGAAATCCAGTGAATCTTGCAGATCTTTCACATATTTTACCCACGATTAAGATAAATGGATTAAAGTTGATTGATTCACAAATGCCTGTTGTGAAAAAAAAACTTCTAAAAGTTCAGTTTCTCAACAAGTGGTTGCACAATGCAACAACTGAGCAATTCATATGTACAGTAAGCAGTCTTGTGTCATCTAAGGCCCTGATATGTTTTATTTATTTATTTATTTATTTAACTTATATTTTGATGTTTTCATAATGATCATGCTTCACTCTAAATATTCATCATAATGTTTGCCCAATTTGAGCTGTTGACAGAGGACTTGTACTAGAAACAGCAATGCACCAAGTTTTGTTCTTCCAGATGACTGATGATGAATACTTGAATTTAGTTTTGTAAACTCAGATATGTTCCGAGGAAAAATGGTTCATATATTTGCAGCTTAATATAATACGTCTCAGACTGTGGAGATTGCATTTGGAAGTTGTAGCAAAATACAGTGGGGCTTTTAAATCACTGTACTGTAACTCATGAAAAATATCTTCTGGTGTTGCTCAAACTTGAGGAAAGGTGTACCATATGAGAGGGAAGAAGGTTGGGCAATGGCAGCTTGTAAAGGAGGAGTTCTGCTTCTGTTACATCACTTCTGTCTGATGTTCAGCCATTTCCCTGCATTGCCAGCTCCTCAAAAGAAGGTTTTCAGATTCGATGGAAAGCCCCGTTTTGGGAGTGGCCTTCTGCTTGCATAACTTTGGGATACAATCATGTACTGGAAATTTCCATCCTTAGAATGGACAAAGAATAACTTAGACATTCTGACAACTGTGTCTCACTCTTTAAGGTTTGCTAGGAATAGAAGTGGGGAAACTTATTATTTAGCAACAGGAACAACATAAAGATTTAATACTTGACTTCATGGAAATAATTGGGTGACCTTTATCAACTGTGGCCATGGATTAATTAGCTCAAAAGCAAGATTATATGCTTTCTGAAAAGATATTTATCAGATTGGTTTTCCTCATGAACTGTGTTTAATCAGTTGTAATTTCCTTCTTTTCTAAACTGTGTTGCACTCTGTTTTACTGATAGCTGTCATCAGGCTGTGACAATGAGCAAGAATGTGTTTGGAACCTGAAGGTGACCCCTGTGGATTATCTTCTGGGAGTGGCTGATCTAACCGGAGAGCTGATGCGGATGTGCATCAACAGTGTTGGTAATGGTGACATAGACACCCCATTTGAGCTGAGCCAGTTCTTGCGGCAAATATATGACGGCTTTTCCTACATAGGCAACACTGGACCTTATGAAGTTTCTAAAAAACTCTATACCTTGAAACAGAGTTTGGCAAAAGTGGAGAATGCCTGCTACACTTTGAAAGTCAGGGGGTCTGAGATACCAAAGCATATGTTAGCTGATGTGTTCTCCACCAAAGCAGAGATAATTGACCAAGAAGATGGGCTTTCTTAAAACTTGTGGAAACCTCATGACCCAAAAGGAACTGTAGAATCAAAATAAAGCATTTCCATGTTTAGGATTTGCTTATTAGAAATACTATATGTTTATTTTAACCTGGCCACATTTAGGGGCCAGATGAAGAAGCAGGATAATATGTATCCTCACATATTTCCTGCATAATGGCTTAATATGTCACTTAGACTGGTTTGACAGTGACAGATCGGCTTTCCCCTGTTTGCGGTCAGAAATGTCACTGCTTATGTTATGTATTTTAATGTTATGGACCCACTTCAATCTGTCTGGGTCACTTGCAGCATAATCTGCTCAGTGTTGTAAAGTGTTTTTTTTACCTGTACTATTGTGTTTCACTATCTGAACCATCCACATTTATAAGGGGAGATAAACAAAATGTTATGGTGTTATAATCAATGCACAGAACAGCAAAGGATTGAAAAGAAGTAACAGCTATTTGGTTGTGGGAAAATGTACTTGGGAAAGGTTTGTGACCTAAGTCTGTTCGTTCCTCTTTTGGGCCTCTAATCCATCTATTAAAATGTTTTGCCTCAATGCTGGCTTCTGTTGTTTAGCTGGTTTTTATTCAGGAATTGAGAATAAAGCCATGATAGGACTGGAAAAACCTGCTATAATTTAGCATGCATATGTTTGCAGTAGAGGCAACTGTTTTTCATTCTGAATAAAATCATTATGCTCATAAAAGTAATATACAGTTTTTATTCAGCTGACTACAATACAGTATGGTCACAGAGATGCCCTTTACAATGGCTGGGGATGATGTTTTACATCCCCTGGACCTCTTCTCTCCTCACTCCCCCCCCAAAAAGATAAAGAATTAAATTCCCATTGCTGGAGATCTCCAGGAACAATGCCTTAAAAGAAAGTGCAGCCCTCTGCATCTCATTTTGTCCCAAAGGGCTTTTTGTACAACCAGAAGTGAATTACTCTTTTGGGACTGGTGTAGCCACAAAGCCTCCTCTGGAGCTTGCTCAAATCTGGCTTAAAGAAGTGAAGTTTTATTTCCTTAACCCTCTAGAACTTGCCTACCTCTGGCTTAATGCGTGGTGGGTCTTTTCTTTATTGTGGGTTAGATGACATCAGAAGACTCAGCCACCCCCCAGTGTCATCTGCTCACTCCCTTCATCCAGGTCAGTGGGCTCACTGTGCAAGCTTTCCCCTACTACTGCAAAGCACAGGTAAACGGACATTCTGTGGTTAACTTCAGTCATTGAGATAACAGCAGGAATCCCCTTGGCTTTCTCAATTGGAAGGGTGAGCCACTATGATCGATATGGAAAAATCATATTTCCTCAGTAGAATTTAATAAACTAGGAAGACATGTTTAAATGCACAGGCTTTGCAGTAAGATTGAATGAAGGTAAATCTACCTTGAAAGCCCTGTTAGGGTCACTCGAATCCAGTTCTGGCTTGAGAGAGAACATTTTGAAGTATGTTTGAAAGACAAAATAAAATTGGATTTCCCAGTATCTATAAGGCATATGTTCATGCTTGTGCATGTTTACTGAATCTCTAGTTTCTCATTAGTAATTTTTCATGATCTTCCTTCTTGATTATTCATGTTAGCTTGGATCCTGACTTTCTGTCTGAAAAAGCAGTTATATTCATGGAAAGAGGCCTTCTTTCCTTTTTAAAACACACTGTTTACCACAGAACTCTGCTTCTGAAGATGGAGGAATCTTTGGGAACTATGTAGGATAGGTTCGGGTGGTGCCACTGAGAGAAGGAAAGAGGAGAAATCTATTATCATCTTGTAAAAATGGATGAATAAGCTAGAATCCAAGTCAATATGTGGAAACAGTTGATCAATCCAGATTGTCAATGGCATAGGGAAACATAGTGGCCTTCCCACCTACTTGATGCTTCTGTACTACAAATGCTTACCCTTTTACCATGGCATGCCTACTTTCAGATGCATGATATGATGATCAGAACAAATTTTTGTACTAGGTAAGCATCACACGTTTTCCCGTGTTGTAAAAGTGTATAAGAGATGTGCCCTCTCCTATTATTGAATGTAATATGTGCTAGTGTTTTTACATCCTTTTATACAATAAATTAATTAAAATAGCCTTGTAATAAATGCTATTCTTTTACTATCCATTTTATTTGACAAGATGGTTGATCTTGTGTGCATATAATCCAATGCTTCAATTAAATGAATTATTTGCCCTGACATTCTTGCAACATGGTGATTCTACGCATCACAGAATACAGAATTTTTTTTAATGGATTGCTTAATTCAGGTTTTGGGTTTCTAGCCTCACAGTTGTACTGAACACTCATAGTTTCAACTCAGGTTGTCAAGGTGAAGGGAATAACCTTTTCTGCAGTTTGCTTGTATGTACTTCAGAGGTGTAACAGTGATCTCCCATTCCTCAAGGTGGCATTAAGCAGAAGCTTCTTTTGCGTGATCTGATAACTGTGAGGTCAAGGGTTTGTTTAAAATCTTGTGGTGCTCTTTAAAGAAACAAAACTGGTTTATGATAAGTCTAGTGTCTAGGTTTCTTCACAAAGGGGATTGTGCAATTCAAATTATTCTATTAACAAATTTATTTATTTATTAAATTTATACCCCGCCCTTCTAGACCATGTCTACAAACAAGTGCATTGATTAAAAGATTCCCATCCAGGTGTGAATATCTTGCTCTTTTTGAAGAAAGTGGCAGTGGCAACAATGCATAATTACTTGTAAATTCTGCACACAAAATACTGATTATTGTATTGTGGTGAACAGTGCAAGCCCATGGTTGGGGGAACCTTCAGGGTTGCTGTTCTCTCATCATGTATTTGTTTTCCTAACCATGCTGACTTTTGGTGCTAATGATAGAGGTGCAGTTTGTTTATTATTTTATTGATTACATTGACTTATATACCTCTCCCCATTAGTGTAGAAGCACTGTTTTGGGTGGTTTATAGATAATTAAAACAAACTACAGAAAAGTAAATATAACATAAATAACAAAAAGACAAGTTCTATTTGTGCAACTTGAGGCAGAAAAAGTACTGAATGTTTCTAAAACTCCATCCACCTCTCTGACATTTGTTGTTGTTGTTTAGTCGTGTCTGACTCTTCATGACCCCATGGACCCTCCTGTATTCCACTGCCTCATGGAGTTTGGTCAAATTCATGTTGGTAGCTTTGATGATACTGTCCAACCTTCTCATCCTCTGTCGTTCCCTTCTCCTCTTGCCTTCCCATTTCCCAACATCAGGGTCTTTTCCAGGGAGTCTTCTCATGAGATGGCCAAAGTATTGGAGACTCTGTCCTTCCAGTGAGCACTCAGGATTGATTTCCTTTAGAATTGATAGGTTTGTTCTTGTTGCAGTCCATGGGACTCTCAAGAGTCTCTTCCAGCAGCACAATTCAAAAGCATCAATTCTTCGGCGGTCAGCCTTCTTTATGGTACAGCTCTGAGTTCCATATATCACTACTGGAAAAACCATAGCTTTGACTATGAGGACCTTTGTTGGCAAGGTGATGTCTCTGCTTTTTAAGATGCTGTGTAGGTTTGTCATTGCTTTCCTTCCAAGAAGCAGGCGTCTTTTAATTTTGTGGCTGCTGTCACCATTTGCAGTGATCATGGAGCCCAAGAAAGTAAAATCTGTCACTGCCCCTATATCTTCCCCTTCTATTTGCCAGGAGGTGATGGGACCAGTGGCCATGATCTTAGTTTTGTTTGTTTGTTTGTTTGTTTTTTGATGTTGAGCTTCAGGCCTCTTTCACCGTCATTAAGAGGTTCTTTAATTCCTCCTCACTTTCTGCCATCAGAGTGGTATTATCTGCATATCTGAGGTTGCTGATATTCCAGCTGTCTTAATTCCGGCTTGGGATTCCCCCAGTCCAGCCTTTCGCATGATGTATTCTGCATATAAGTTAAATAAGCAGGGGGAGAATATATAGCCTTGTCGTACTCCTTTCCCAATTTTGAACCAATCAGTTGTTCCATATCCAGTTCTAACTGTTGCTTCCTGTCCCACGTATAGATTTCTCAGGAAATAGATAAGGTGGTCAGGCGCTCCCATTTCTTTAAGGATTTGACGTAGTTTGCTATGATCCACACAGTCAAAGGCTTTTGTGTAGTCAATGAAACAGAAGTAGATGTTTTTCTGAAACGCTCTGGCTTTTTCCATAATCCAGTGCATGTTAGCAATTTGGTCTCTAGTTCCTCTGCCCCTTCGAAATCCAGCTTGTACTTCTGGGAGTTCTCTATCCACATACTGCTGAAGCCTACCTTGTAGGATTTTGAGCTTAAACTTGCTAGCATGTGAAATGAGTGCAATTGTACGGTAGTTGGAGCATTATTTGGCACTGCCTTTCTTTGGGTTTGGGATGTAGACTGATCTTTTCCAATCCTTTGGCCACTGCTGAGTTTTCCAAACTTGCTGGCATATTGAGTGTAGCACCTTAACAGCGTCATCTTTTAACATTTTAAATATACTTTTTATACATCATGAATCCAGCAGCAACTCTGTAACAGCTATCATTTTCTGTATACACTTTTTCAATATTAATATCTGTGGGTATGATAATAACTTCCTATATGGACTATGACTATGATGCAAGGGAGCTGTTATTCTGCTTCCATTGCTCGAGTGTTGCAAAAGGAAAATACTATATTAAGTAGGTGGTGTACATACATGATAATGATCTAATATAAAATGTGCTGATTGCATCATTAAATTTGCTCTCCTAAATTAAGAGAACTCTATCGCTCCATGTTAATAGCTGTACTTGAAAGGAAGATACTTCCCATATACAGAACTTTACAAACAGTAGATTATATCGGAGGGCAAGACAATCTTTGCAGAACATCTGTTTTAATGATGCTTTGTTTTTTGGCCTAATACCAAGCACATGACTGACACCAGGCTTACAGGCTTAAAAAACAGGCATCCTGCCATTGATTGTTTTGCGGATAAATGTCACTTTCCCAAATATCCACAGCAATCATGCAAATACACTTAATCTTTTTGCAACCTGTGTTTCCTTGGAAGAAATGGCCAAATTAAAGGAGACATTGTCATTTCATGACAACATGCAGGTCAGTTTGGAAGGGAGGTATGTGCCATTTTCCTGAGGTTTTGCCTCTGTTAGAGAAAACTATGTTTTACGTAGTGTATTGCAGATAACTGACCACTAGGTATTTCCACCCACCCTGTTTCCCCAGAAATAAGACCTAACCTGAAAATAAGCCCTTGTATGATTTTTTTAGGATACTCACTAGCTACTGTTTGTAAACATGAAGATCTACTTCTAGCCACCTCAACTGTCTCCCCAACTCTTTGGCATCACCATACCTGAAAAAGTAGGCTGTAGCCCACAAAATAGCAACTGTGCGCTGTCAATTCAGTTCTGACTTATGGTGACCCTTTTCAGGGTTTTCTAGGTAGAGTGTATTCAGAAATAGTTTACCATTCTCGTCTTGTGGGGCACGCTGGGACTGTGCAGCTTGCCCAAGGTCACACAGGCTGGCTTTTCTGGGATGCACAGCGATGAACTGAATTCCCAACCCCTGCCTTTGCAGCCAGATACTGTACCTAACTCACTTAGCTATCCAGCCAGTAGTCCACAAAAGCTTTCGACAAAAAAGCTTTGCCAAAAACAAAACAAAACAAAACAAAAACCTCTTGCTAAGTCTATAAGATTTCACAAGACTGTTCTTTTGGCTGCAGCAGATTATAGTTATCCTTCCAGGAATTGTCTGTGCCTGGGACAATATAGAGGGTTAATGTTATTTTGCAAATATATTTTCCAAAGATGCTCTACTTGCAGCCCTCAGAATTATTTGCTTCAATCTCAAATGTCAATCCTTTTCATGGATTGCTGCCTTGTCGCGGCGAAGGGGCTTGAGTCATTCAGAGAAGCTATGGGCTATGCCATGCAGGGCCACCCAAGACGGACAGGTCATAGTGGAGAGTTCTGACTAAATGCGATCCATCTGGAGCAGGAATTGGCAAGCCACGCCAGTATCTTTGCCAAGAAAACTCCATGGACAGAAACAAAAGGCTAAAAGGTATGGCTCTGGAAGATGAGCGCCTCAGGTCGGAAGGCATCCAACATGCTACTGAGGAAGAGTGGAGGACAAGTACAAGTAGCTCGAGAGCTAATTGAGTGGTTCGGCCAAAGCTGAAAGGACGCTTAGCTGCGGACGTGCCTGGAAATGAAAGGAACATCCCATGCGGTAAAGAAAAATACTGGAAAGAAGACACAGAGGAATTATACCATATTTGGATATCCCAGACAACCCAGATAATGTGGTTGCTGACCTTGAGCCAGACATCCTAGAGAGTGAAGTCAAGTGGGCCTTAGAAAGCATGGCTAACAGCAAGGCCAGTGGAGGTGATGGCATTTCAGTTGAACTATTTAAAATCTTAAAAGATGACGCTATTAAGGTGCTACATTCAATACGCCAACAAGTTTGGAAAACTCAACAGTGGCCAGAGGACTGGAAAAGATCAGTCTACATCCCATTCCCAAAGAAGGGCAGTGCCAAAGAATGCTCCAACTACCGTACAATTGCACTCATTTCACACGCTAGCAAGGTTATGCTCAAAATCCTCCAAGGCAGGCTTCAGCAGAATGTGGACCGAGAACTCCCAGAAGTACAAGCTGGATTCCGAAGGGGCAGAGGAACTAGAGACCAAATTGCTAACATGCGCCCAGGATGTCAATGTTTATTCTTGCCATCTCCTGTTTGACCACATCCAGCCTACCAAGATTCATAGATCTTACATTCCAGGTTCCTATGCAGTATTTTTCTTTGCAGCATCAGGCTTTCCTTTCACTTTCAGGTGCTTCTGCAGCTGAGCGTCCTTTCAGCTTTGACCCAACCACTTCATTAGCCCTCGAGCTACTTGTACTTGTCCTCTGCTCTTCCTCAGTAGCATGTTGGACGCCTTCTGACCTGAGGGTCCCATCTTCCAGCGTCATATCTTATAGCCTTTTTTTTTCTGTTCATGTCAATGATGCTGGAGTGGCTTGCCAATTCCTGCTCCAGGTGGATTGTGTTTAGTCAGAACTCTCCACTATGACCTGTCCGTCTTGGGTGTCCCTGCATGGCATAGCTCATAGCTTCTCTGAATTACTCAAGCCCCTTTGCCATGACAAGGCAGCAATCTGTGAAGGGGAGCTCTGTTTAGCAAAAACCAAACAGCACATCAGCACAAATATCTCATACTAATTATCAATCACAGTGGTGGGGTGATGATTTGGGCTTGTTTTGCAGTCACAGGACCTGGGCACCATACAGTCATTGAGTTGACTATGAACTAATCTGTAAACCAAAGTACTCTAGAGTCAAATGTGAGGCCATCTCTTTGACTGCTAAAGCATGGACAAAATTGGCGCATGCAACAGGACAGTGATCCCAAGCACACCAACAAATCTACAACAGAATGGCTGAAAATAAAAGAATCAAGGCGTTACAATGGCCCAGTCAAAGTCCAGACTTCAACCTGATGGAAATGTTGTGCTGGGACCTTCACAGAGCTGTGAATAAACAAAGCCTCAATGAAGTGAATGAAGCAACCCTGTAAGGATGACAAGGATGTAAATATGACAAAGATGCATTCTCGTGTCTTAGATGTTGGCCTTGATATTTCAAGAGGATCTGTTTCGCTGGCCTAGCAACCCACAACAATTTTTCGTTTGTTCAGGCATTGTCTGCATTTTAGCCTCATTCCCCTCCTCCCATAGAAATGATTTTGGAGCATGGACAAAGCCTCTCTGGATCTCTGGGCTCCAATGATGGGTACCCTCTTATCAGACTACATGGTTGTCATCAAGGGTGCTGGTGAATCTTGAGACATGATGCATTGCACCTTTCTGAACATTCAGGAAAAAAAATCAGTTTCTGCATGAAAGACACTAATAAAGTGTGTACTCACAGGAGTGGTGCAAAAGCACATGATTATTCATACAACCCCTTCTAGTATTAAAACAACCAAGCCAAGCCAAATCAAATCCCCAATGAAGAACTGGTTGTATTTATAAAACTATTCTAAGGGCAATTGAAAATATGAGGGGAATAGTTTTAATTCTTGAGCTTAATGGCTATCTAGTAAATTTTGCAGGTAGTGTTTTACCCAAAGAGTGTAAGTAATTACTTTTTGGGAGAAATGCCAAGATTATATAGTATCAGGGTGGGAGCAGACTGCCTCATGAAACTCCCCCCCCTTTTCTATTTTTTTCACAGGTCACGTAAGTGCTTGTATGTAATAGAATTGAAGCAATTCAACAGTGACATCTTGTGGGCATGTCCTTTGTTGCCTCAAGTTCTAGGGACTCATTTGTGCGGTCACAGGAATAATTTCACATAAAATCAAAGTGATTTCTTGCGGAGACTGGTGCATTATCCACAACCCATACATGAATGGAAGATACCAGGGAGACGAGTCAGCCTATGAGGCCTTGAGGGAGCTGCACAGTCCGAAGGCACCCCCAGAAGAAGGGAATGGTAGACCACTTCTGAATATTCTCTATCTGGAAAACCGTAAAAAGGGTTACCATGAGTCAGAATTGACTTGGCAGGATGTCTTCTTCTTCTTCTTCTTCTTCTTCTTCTTCTTCTTCTTCTTCTTCTTCATCATCATCATCATCATCATCATCATCATCATTGTTGTTGTTATTATTATTATATTATATTATATTATATTATATTATATTATATTATATTATATTATATTATATTATATTATTAATCTAGGTGTTCTAACACTAGCTTTCTGGTTTCCTAGCAGAACAATTCTAATACGCGTGTGAATGCTGGGAGGGCTTGGGGAGGATCAAGACAGAACAGCTTGCACTTCCCAAGTGCTGTTGGCTTCGTGCCTTCCCACACCAACCTCAGGCAGTCTACATGCACAGCAAAACCCATTCAAATAAATCTAAAAGTCAGACTTGGTTATATAGTGAGCAATGTTTTCTATGATTTGGGGGAGCAGTTTTAATGGGACCTCTACATGGAGAGGTGAAGTTTGATACTCATATCCCCAGCTACAATGTTACTATTACTCTGTCCCCTCTCCCCATAGGATGGCAGGGTATAAAACAAACTTCAGCACTGGGACCACTAGGGATTTATTTTCTAACTCATAAAACTCTATGAGACCTCTGTTATAGTGATATTGTGAGTGGGAAGGAAAATATTAAATCTTAGTATCAGAAAAATTAAAAGTTAGTTGTGGTTGAAATCCAAAGAGGCCATTCTGTTCTTGTTTTCAAAGAGGTTGCCATGTTAATCTGTTTCATCATATGTTAAAATAAACAAGAATAGGAAAAGAAAGGAAACATATACTGTATGAGAAAATGTAATTCATGGACGTTTGTGGTGAAATAAATCTGTTATTTCTTCAAAGTGCCACAACACGTTGTATGGGTATACTGTGTATATACTTACAATGACAATAAATTATTATTATTATCACCTTGGTGCCCTCAAAGCCTAGTCCAGAGAGTTGGGAGTGGATGTATGCCCTGAAAGCTAATGCTGAAATTTTATGTTATGTCAAGACGCTTTGTGTCCTTTTAAAGAGAAAGGTAGGGTAAAAATATTTTGAATAAATAAATAAAATAAATAAGTCAGAACTAACTTGTACTGACCCTACTATGACTTTCAAGGTGAGATATTTAAGGAGTGATTTTACCAGTTCTACAGCACCAAAGAGTTTTTATGCCTGAGCTGGGATTTGAACCCATGCCTCCTGAGTTCTAGGATGTTACTTTATCCACTACACCACACTGGGCATGTAATTATAATATACTAGCTTATTTTTATGGTGCTCTTGTTTGGTATATTGGTTGTTCCAGCTGTGGTGATATCCTGACTCTTCCTGGGAACACCTTTGTGGATTGGATTCTGTGATGTCAAGGAACCCTGGCCATCACTGAATGTTGACTGGTGCTTTCTATGCATAGTGTCATCAGTGAGTTTCCACTATGATTAGTGGCTGGCAAGAGAGTTGCCAGAAGCTCTGTAGGAGCAGCTGTGGAGTTCATAGGCTCTTACTGCACTTTTTACTTTAGTTTTTACTTTATTGCTGGGACTGAATAGGATTATCACTAAATTATGTGGGCTCTACACTAAGGCAGTAGCTTTTTCCTTTAGCAAGACCACAGGCCTAGTAATTTAGAAAAACATGGGCATTGTTGCTGCAGCATAGATTGGGTGTGGGGAGTTTGAAAATATGACAACCATTTTAGAAACATGGAGAAAGCAGCTCCACAACTACAAATTCATATTGATTACAGCAGAAATGAACTGGAGTAAATGATCCACAGAGTCCCATTTTTCTCTTTAAAACATATGTGTACAAATTGTAAAATGTTATATATAAAATGATGACATTTTTATATTTAATTCCATATTGTTACAATCAATTCTTCCTTTTTGGGGGTATCCTTTTAATACATTTGAGGCACTGGGTATTGATCTAAGCTATTTTCAACGTCAGCACCAAACTTTCTTGATGCTCACAGCAAGCAGCACTGTAGGCTGAGAATTAAGAGCTTCTGGGTGGGCTTCTCTCTTTTCAAATAATCAGGTCATTCAGAGTACAGTATGTCTCAGTGTCCCTAATAGAAATTGGTTATTTTTCTCTGTGGTGTATTTTTTTAAAAAAGCTAGGAATCTGGGATGTGGTTCTACATGACAGCCATCTCCTGAGATCTGCAGGTCCATGTCCTTTATTCTTCTCATGTTCAGGCGCTCAGTTTAGTTCTGCAAATGACATGATGGTGTCCAAGTTGCCCGAAGGGATTCTAAGGTTGAGCACAAGCTCTCGACTTTCAGTCTGCTTTAACTCCCAGTTCTGGGGAGGCTTCTGCACTCTGTTTGAATACAGTATGCGGGAGGTGGAGGCCGAAGAATGTCAAGGGCGGGAGTGTCGCATTGTCACATTTCAAGGCTGAGACAGGTCCTGTGTCCCTTCTGCTTTTAGGAGTGAGAGGGAAGGCAAGAACTCAACAGGTGGAGTCCCCTTTGGCAGAAAAACTTCGCGAAAGGAAATGCTCCTGAATGGTCTTGCATCACTAAAGATACTGGAGGCCGGGCGAGGAGAGAGAGAGAGAGAGAGAGAGAGAGAGGAAGAAAAGGCGAAAGCGTCCAGTCCGGGGAACGGATGCGACCCCCAGCGAGGTCCCCTCAGTCGTCGCCAGCCCGGCGGCGACGGCCTGGGCGGCCTCCACGTTTGGGTCCACCCGCTGACTCTCCGGCGGAGGCGAGCCCCGGGCTGGGGGCGGGGAAGGAGCTGCGGCCGAGAGAGTGGGGAGGCCGCCGGCGGGGAGGATGTGGAGCGACGGAGCCGTGGGAGAGCCCGAGTCGCGGCCCCCACGCAGCCCCCACGGCTCGGGCCGGCAGGAGCTGCAGCAGCCAGGTGAGGCTTCGAGGCGTCTGGAGGGGGCGCGGGGACCGCACACCCGGGAGCCCTCCGTGGGCGGGAAAATACAGGCGGGCTCGGGTGGTGAGGGGAACCAAGCGCTGCCTCGCTTTCTCGTCCAGCCCCGGCAGCGACCAGCGGCGCCCCTCCTTCCCTCCCTTCTCGCTTCGTCCCGAAAGAGGCGAGGGAGCCATCAAGCAGTGTTTTCGCCGCCGCCGTGAAGTTTCCTGACTCCCCTCCGGGTTTTTCCTCCAAGACTCTCTGCTAGACGCAGGACGTCTGGCAGGTCCCGGAGTTTTCTCAATGCTCACGGCTGCCTTGGTGCTTCGGGGAGTTGAAGTCCTAGGAAGCCAGTTTTCTTACCCTTGTTCTAGACCAGTGGTTTCCAACCTTGGGTCCCCAGATGTTCTTGAACTGCAGCTCCCAGAAGCCTTCATCATTAGCTGTGCTGGCCAGGATTTCTGGGAGTTGTAGTCCAACAACATCTGTGGACCCAAGGCTGGGAAACACTGGTTTAGACTGAGGTTGATCAAATAGAAGGAAGGCAGTCGCAGTGGTTGCAACCTGCGACTCTGCTTCAGGGACCCAGTTTCCAGTGTGGGAGACTCAAGAAGAGCCATGGAGAAAAAGGGGGCAACTGAGGAAAAATAAATGTACATGATGACATCATATGCTGCAAGTGGGCATATTGCTGTATGTAGTGGAAATAACTACGGCCTCAGTTATTTAGGGCTGAGGCTTCTGCTGTAAAAGATAAAAACCCTCCTGTGTTGTTAGCCTGACATTTTTGTGTTCGTATAAAATTTAAGCAGTAAATGGTCCTCCAGATGTGGTTCCGTTAACTGTTGTCAGTTCCTCACCACTGGCTGTTCTGATTAGGGCTTTTGTTCCAAGAACATCTCGCAGGTCACAAGATGCCCTCCTTAAAAAGGGCCTAACCTCTGGAGGCATTCTTCTGACTTTCTTCTGTTTCCCACAATACAGTTGTCTTTCAAGTACTTTAATAGTTCATAATGCTTGAACTGGTTGTTTTGGTTATTGTGACCTATAATAACAAAAATCCACATTTCTGAAGCCAGTGCACCCAATTCAAGAGAGGACTCAGGCTGCTTGATCGGTTGACATGGGCGAAATCTTGCAACCTAACCTCGCCTTCCTTCAGCCAATCAACAAAAAATAGCTGAGGATACCATGTAAACAAACAAACAGACAAATAGTACACATGAGAACTGTTGACTTCCTTTTGAGTGCAAGAAGGGATATATGTCTGAGCGCAGAAACACAGAAAAGCATTTTGAGTATCTAAGTGTTTCCTCTTTCAGAACTAACTTCAGTTTGGTTGAGGGAGTGATTTTGATGAAGGAAATGACATTGTGGGGGAAGGAATATTTAAACACCCTGTCTGTGAAGACCACTTCCCCTTCATAGAAGCCATGTGGGATTTTTAATTCAGAAAAGGAAATGGGAGATCTGAGCCAGGATTCTCATGACTTGGTTCGTTATACCCAAACCAAGAGCATGCAAACTGGGGTCAACCTTTCTCAGGGGACATCCTGTCTCACTCTGTCTCTGAGTCCACAACTAGGAGTAGGTTCTTTTGTGTTTATGGATGGCTACTCCTGGACCTCTCTAAGAATTCTGGGAATGTCACAGGCCACGAAGCTGACTCTTCATACTCATTGTTTTTAGCTTTAAATGTTGGCTTTTAATGATGTAAACCACTGTTGTATAGTTGTTTTCAGCTTTAAATATTGTCTTTCAGTGATGTAAGCTGCCTTGGGTCCTCTGGATAAATTCCATACCCCTTCTCTAGAGGGATGAAACCTACGGGTGTGCTTTTTGGGTCTGTGGGCTGCAGTTGTGAATTGCAGTCCAAAAACAAACAAACAAACAAACAAACAACAAACAACAAAACAAAACAAAGGAACACATTCCTATCAATGTAATTATTAATGCTATTATTTCTGGATCTTGAGTGTAGTGGCAGATTTCTGGATCAGACTGAGGTTACAGTGCTAAGGACAGGAATTTTAACCCTTTCCCCTTGTGCTGGTTTTCCGATCTAAATGAAATTGCTCTGAAGTGGATATTTGCCCAATAAAGGAATTCTTGCAGGTGCCAGTTTGACAGGACTAGGGATGAGGCTAGCGGCAACACTATAATGAAAAGTTCCCTATTAAGGTTCTGCCTTTTAGATGAATAAAAGTTTGTGCAACTTTGTGGTATGAGCTGGGGTATAAATAGATTCCTTGTGCTTTATAATAAAAACCTAATGTAATACTATAGCTGTGTTTGATTCCATTCTTGGTTAGCAAGGTATTTGACCTGCATTTATAAAACTAACTGTACTTTGAAGACTTTCTTAGATCTTGCAGAGGCTGACTGACCCTGTCAAATTCCTTGGTGAGATCATCAGGCCAAGCAGAATGGCTCACATTATTCTCTGCATTGTTTCGGTCTACCTTATCTTCGACTCTTGCTTAGAGTACAGGAAGGTAGTTAACTATAACTCTTATTAAGATCAGCTCTTCTAGTGTCAGGCTATAAACTAGAAAGACAGACAGAAAGAAAGAAAGAAAGAAAGAAAGAAAGAAAGAAAGAAAGAAAGAAAGAAAGAAAGAAAGAAAGAAAGAAAGAAAGAAAGAAAGAAAGAAAGAAAGAAAGAAAGAAAACTGTTGTAAACTAATATACTCATTAGGTATATGATAATATATTGTTCATCAAATTTATCTTAATTTTTCTGAAAGTGATATCTGGTATAGTATATAAATTACTTCTACTGTTCTTGGTCCTAAAATGTATCTGTTTCCCCAGAACTTTGATTATTGGGCATTTAACAATTTAATAAAATACAATTATTGACAGTATCTTTTGAATAAAGCAAAACAGAAAAAAAATCCAAAAACGTGATGGCACCTGAAAGACTAAGTTTTATATTTTTTAATGTGATTTTTTGTGAACAAGTCCACTTCATCAGACATAAGCGTTCTGGATAGTAGATAGAGTGATAGACTAGGACTCTGGAAAACAGAATTTGAATTCCTGCTTGACTAGGAAAACTTACCAGGGGAGTGGAACTGGTAAAACCACTTATCTTGAAAGCTCTATTAGGGTTGTTGTAAATCAGTTCTGACTTAATGGCACAGAACACACAAAAATAGTCTAAAAAAGAGCGAAGGAAATTTAATTAATTTCCATATTTTATAACATGCCTAGTAGCCAAAGAACAGGAGTCCCATGTCCATTAATGTATAATATGACTTGCAGGCTAGTGAGCAGTCTAGTTCCCTTCTTTTCCTGCTAGCCTTGGAGTAACATGGACCAACATAGAGATGAAGCAGGCTACCAAAAGAGAGGCGATTGCTCCATATTTTCTCTGCCAGTTTGATTGACAGAGGTCAGGGTTGCTCTCTTACTAGCTTGCTAAGAAACTGGTTAACATGCCTGTCCATGCTAGATGCTGAAGTCTGTGCTTTGCTTCTGCAGCCAGCATGAAACCCTGGCTACTAGAGCTACTTATTTAAAGATTTCTAGACTATATTTTAGGACATTAAAGGCCATACAAGGTGGTGAGAAAATTCAAAGGCATTCATTTGAATGAATCAATTTTGGAGGGCTCTCCCACCCTCCTCATGGCTACATCTTTCTTTCTTTCTTTCTTTCTTTCTTTCTTTCTTTCTTTCTTTCTTTCTTTCTTTCTTTCTTTCTTTCTTTCTTTCTTTCTTTCTTTCTTTCTTTCTTTCTTTCTTTTCTTTCTTTCTTTTTTTTCTTTCTTTCTTTCTTTCTTTCTCTCTCTCTCTCTCTCTCTCTCTCTCTCTCTCTCTCTCTCTCTCTCTCTCTCTCTTTCTTTCTTTCTTTCCTCCCTCTATTTGTTCCCTACTATCCTCCATTCCTTTGGTTTCCATCTGAATGAAATTGGTCCTCGGGTTGCAGTTTGCCCACTTTTCTTAAAAAATGCCGCCTCCTTCCTCTATGATAGTTTCCATAGTATTTCACAACTGATATGGCAAAATATACTTCTGAATAGTTATTCAGCTAACTGGTACAAAACCAGAGTAGCATCCGAAACTTATACTTCTTTGGTAGTAATATAATACAATTCATTTCTAGTTTTCACTAAAACCAACATTTATGAAGCAACGATATGCCAGAATTGAAACCACTGATGATAGAAGAGCTAAAACAGGTAGTTTGTGGGAGTTGTTTAGAAAGTTTTGAAAGTCTTCATATTACAGTACAGTACTCAGGTTCCTAAACAGGTTTCACACAAAAGTGATGGTGAAAATACATTTATACTGATGCCTGGCTAAATGGACATGTTGTTAACAATTCATTTGTACTCAACTCTTACCTATTTCAGAATGTGAATGTGTAGAGTTACTTTCTTTCCCCCTATATTCCTTGTGTTTCTTCTTCTTTTGTTGTATAAAACATGTGGTTTATTTGCAGAAAATTCGCCATCTCTGTGAGTTGTGCTGGCACAGTCCTACAGAGGGCATTCTAACCTTACACTTGTTCTGAATTCTGCAGGATCTGTGTCTGGGTCATATTTTCTGTGTTAGGCAACTTGGATATTCATTCAATACAGTATTTGAGTGCAAAGGGAAAAAGTGATCACATGTCATACCTTTTATGGAAAAAGACTTATTTTTTTTTACTCAAGAAGACGTTGGTACAGCGGCAGCAACCTTAGCTCATACAGTACCTTCTCAAGATATCAAGGAATTGTTACAATTTCACATATCTTCTTGTCTGTGTTTCTGTAGTCATGTGAACTTTGCTCAGCAAAAGAAGAATTTTTTAAATAGTGGAGTCTTTGCAACCCATTTTAAACCTCCTTTGCATGTTCCCTTTTCAGTTTCATTCATAGTTCCCCAAAGAGTCAAAAGGCTTTCAGTTGCAGGATAATGCCTGCACTGTTCTACTGGCATTTAAAACATCTCTATGAAAAGGCCTCTTTGTCTCTTTAGTGGAAGAAGCCCCAGGAAGACCTTAAGTTAGACAGACTTTATTAAATATCCCTGATACGATCTGATGTCTAATCTAGTAAGTGGCACTGAGACTTTTTTCTGTGGGCATTGTCATAGCAAAAATTGTGTGACCAAGGAACCATACTAGTTAATGACCTGGACGTTTCCATGTTTTCCTAGAAGGAAATGCTACTGAATTCACTGCAGGCTTACTCTTAGTCATGTAAGCCTGCATATAGGATAGTCTGCATCAAGAATTGCATGATGTACATGTCTACTACAAAGTATCCAAATTGTATTTGTTTAGCTTCTTGTTTGTCTTAATAACATTGTTATGAAATAGGCCATTGTGTTTTGATATTGACAGGGAACAGGGACTGCATCCTTTATGACTTCTTAGGTGAGAGATGGAGAACCATGTCATATGTAGAAGGTTTTCTAACTGAGAATGGGGAAAATCCATTTGTATCATTAGTGAATATTGTACAGTATTAGTTTCTGTTTTGATGCACAGCTAGAGAAGGATAAATGGGTACTTGCACAATTGCCTCTTTTTACTCATCTATACAGGAAATGATATTATGCAGAAAGGCCCCTGCAAATAATTGAATCCAGAACTTCATAAGTAATTAACATATTATGAGCTGGATGAAAAAATACTGAAGACATAAAGGGGAAATGATTTTTAAAGATTTTCCCAAGTTTTAGCACAAAACTGCTCTATGCCATTGATATGCTGTTCTCTGTTCAAGATTTTCTCAATGGTGCTTCCTGCCAGCTGAATTCCTTTCTGCTTGAGATTTATCAGTCAAATAAAATAGTCCGCATTTCTAACAACAAAAGGACCCAAGGTGGCTCACATTAAAATTCACAGTTAAAACACAATGTTAAATATTAAAAGACAAAATATGATTTAAAATAAAATAAAAAAAAATTAAAACATGAAAATAGGATAAAGATTAAAATTATCTGCTGAAATGGGGTTCAGGGATTCAGTTGTAATTGTTAAAAGCCTGCCTGAAGAGATGGGTCTTTAGCTTTTTTTGGAAGGATAAAAGGGAAGAGGCCGTCCTGATCTCTGGAGGGGGAGCATTCCATAGCCTGGGAGCTGCCACAGAGAAGACCCTCTCCCGTGTCCCCGTGAGCTGTGCTTGTGCTGACAATGGGACCAAGAGGAGGGCCTCCTCTGCTGATCTTAATGATACCTGGCATGCTACTTAATTAACAAGTCAATGCTTGTCATATGCAATGACATAAACTGCAACAGTGGATCATTTCAAGTTAAGGTCTGATTGCTTATATTCCTTATCATGTGCCAGCTCTGTGACTTGATGCATAACAAGGAATACAAGCATTGACTTGTTAACTAGTAGCAATTTGCTGCTGCTATTTTTGCCATTGTATATACGCCAGTGTACATAAGTGGCAGAAATCTAACCATTGTTTTATTTCTGTTGTTTTTAATTTTGGTCACTCTAAACACCCTTTTTGATTGAAAAACGGATTATGGATTGGCTGAATAAACTAAATTGAGCTATTGCACAGTGGTGTTTTTTATTCTAGAAACTTTACTTCAAAGCTTTTTATGTTGTCAGAGAAAATGAGTAGTATATTTGCAATCCCATAATGGAAGATTTCCTTGCCATACATAATTTCTCATAGATTAGTGCAACTGGTAAAGTAGGAAGGCGACTAGAAATCCATATCTACAAATGATGAAAGCTGTGTTTATCCAGTCGTTCCATAGTCTCTTTTGCAGAGATTGGAAGTAATTATTTACCAGTAACCCATTACAAACAGCTGCTCTTGGTGCATGTGAGGGGCAAAAGGCACTTGTGAGTGATGAGAAATTCAACTAATAGTTATAAAGTTACTTTCTAGGTATAATGAGCAACACCAAGCTACTTAAATGTAACGAGCAACATCTCGTTACTTTTAAAGGACCTTTTAAGGCATTTTAGGATATATTGTGACACGAATTTTCTGATTTTTATGTCATACTCTTATCAATCCTAAAAGGGCAAATCCTTTTGATAAATACAGTATTTCTAAGATGTAATATTAGAATTGGCCACTAGAGAGTTCCAGAGAGTATTTCTTATATTTTTATGGGCTTCTGGCAACTTGTGTCCTTGGAGCAAAGATAAGGGCAGCCTGGCTGCCAAGAAGCAGGGAATAACCCAGCAAAATATTTTTTTAAATGGGGTGTTCAAAGTTCTACTTCTGTTAAAGCCAAACTAAACATTATAAACCATATGTAATTTGGTATTATACTAATTTTTTTGTTAAACAAACTCTCTCTCTCTCTCTCTCTCTCTCTCTCTCTCTGTGTGTGTGTGTGTGTGTGTGTGTGTGTGAGGTCTTTAACTCTTTGTTCCTACTGTCATTTTGCTCAAAATCATGTCCCCAACATGCACATAAACTAGCTATTTTCAGTGGATGTGGAGCCCCCATTGGCAACAGAAAACTTACATCATTGTCTTTGTAGTGGGATCCTATGGTGAGCAAACATAAGTGATGCAAAAGTGCCAAGAGATTTTCAGCACTGCTCTTGAGACTGTCTAGGGCAGGAACAAGATGGAAAGGTTTATATGTTTCAGGCTATGCCCAGACCTATCAGAATCTTCTGTGTGCTTAAGAGCCTAATATGTGTAGTGGATGCAGCGCTGGATTAATAAACACAAGAATTTTCAGTCTTTATCTTGGCGCATGTTTCTGGGTTAATGCTTCTATTTTTGCCATAGTTTATCCAATCAAATTTGATTGACCTTGCTAGCTTAGAGCTATATTTGGCTCATGGTTGTTGTGGGTTTTTTGGGCTCTTTGGCCGTGTTCTGAAGGTTGTTCTTCCTAACATTTCACCAGTCTCTGTGGCCAGCCAGAGTATAGAGTGCTGTCCTCTGAAGATGCCGGCCACAGAGACTGGCAAAACATTAGGAAGAACAGCCTCCAGAACACGGCCAAAGAGCCCAAAAAACCCACAACAATCATTAGATCCCGGATGTGAAAGCCTTTGTGAATACATTATATTTGGCTCAGATTCTCTGTTGCTTCTGCAGTTTTTGAGAACTAGTCTGCCTCTCTTCTGATAACACTGGAAGAAGATGGCTACTTCTTTTTGTGTGTGTGTGTGATGAAAACAAATAATTAGTCTGACATAGGATTCTTTTTCTTGTCTTTGACGTGAGGTTGTTTGTTAGACTTTTCTGTTCTTCTATGATGGTGGTTGAAATGTCATACTATTAAATACAACTAATAGCCAAGAAAGAGAGTGTACGTATTTTTCTTTGGTACCTGGTTTTTCATCCTCAGTTCCATCATTTTTAATTTGACTTCTGTCCTGCACATTTGACAAAACAGTCATCTTTTAAATTCAGACTTCCTTTACTTGCTCTTATAGGTTAAGTATACAAAGCTGGCTGGATAGCTCAATGAGATGGATCACCTGGAGTTTGATCCCCTCTGTGCCTCCAAGGAGAAAAGCCAGCCTATGTGGCTTTGGGCAAGCTGCATAGTTCCAGAATACCCCTTGAAGAAAGGAATGAGAAACCAGTTCTGAGTACTTTCTACCTAAGAAGCCCTGTCACCTTATTTTGGAATTGACTTCATGACGTGGAATTATTAAAAAGCACATGAAAGACAACTCAATGGTTACTTGAATTCTCAGTTAATTCACTTGGTATTTTTGATGGCTATATATTGGTGTGATGAGACCCTCATTTGTCCCCAGGTTGTTTCACTAGCCTGATGCCCACAACGTGTTCTCTCCTTTACGCTGCCACCACTTGACCTCTGTCAACACCCTTTAATTAGAAAGACTGAGGTCCAATCTGAGTACAAAGTTGAACAACAGAGGTTTATTGATTACAGTTCGCTTAAACAGATTCTTCACAGACTTTAATGTATTCATTAGGTTAGTAATAACTTGTTTCACTCTTAACTCTCTTAGCTCTCTACAAGTTCCTCACTCTTAACTCCTGACTCTGCCACACTCTCTAACTCCCACAGAAAAAATTCTTACTTCAGACTCTCCTCTCTGACTCTCACTGACTGAACTGACTAAACTCTGGCTCACCCTTCCCTTCTAGTTTCTCTGGCTCCACTTCCCAACAGCTTCCATTGGTGTATGCAAATAGCCTCCTACATGAGCCAAAGCAAGGTGATCACCACAATTGGTTTAACTAGGCTTCACATAGCAATTTGCTATGTATCCATTAAAATCAAACAGTCAAAGTGACCACAGGGATATCAGACAAACCACTTCCATGAGGCCATATTTGCCAAGTCCTAGTCCATGAACTCTTAACAGGTTTAGTCGAGAACAATTTTTAATAACATGGAAAGTAAATATCTGATAACAGTAATTCACTTTGCAACTGATAATTTGCACAATTATAAGTGCAATACTGTTTATAATGCTAGAACTCAGATGTCATATAATTTTGCAAATCATTAAATGTTGTGCCTGAGAAAGTTAAATAAAATTACATGGAAAGGCAGGTTTTCTGGGTTGTGTGTTTTTTTTAAAGAAAGGCTTATTGGTTTTGTTTGTATTACATTGGTTTTAATTTTGATTTTGTTCAGCTTCCATGAATTGTATACTGTAGTATGACTGAAATAGAAAAATAAAAAAATAAAACTGCTTTTTAAAAAAACATAACTTGCTATGTTGGTTCATCTTAGCGAGTCCAACAGTACGGTGTGATACCATTGCAAAATAGTAAGGGGGATGGAAATTAAACACAGGCATTGGAAAGTTAGGAGCTTCTGTCTGAGTGAAAATCTATTGAGGCAGCAAGCAGAGCAGTGAAAAAAAACCACAACAGCAGGCTAGGAAAGATCAGACCATCATAGGAAATCAAATATTGAACCTGAGATCCCAGGCATAAAAATCAATGAGAAAGAGTGACTTTGTCAACCAGAATGATTTTCAATGAAAGGAGTCAGTCTATTGGATGTGAAGGAATAACAGAGTATACTTCAGAACATTTATTTATTTACTCATTTGGTTAATTAAAATGAGTTATTGCTATGCTTTTGCATATGCCATATATATTTCCAAGGTAGGGAATTTATAAGGAACAACTTTGTTTAAAAAACACAGTAAGTAATGTCAACTTTTTAAAAAGTTACCAAACTTCTTTTCTCAGGGCTGGTGGTGGTAAACAGGGTGGCCACAGGTCCTGTTTTTCGGAGGTCAGTCCTCTGTTGGAAGGGTTACTAGAGGACAATCTTCTTTTGCGGGCATTCTGTGTTTGATGTGTTATCCAGCCCAAGTCTATTTAAAGACAAAGAACAGTAAGGTGGAAAAGCAGGGTCTGTGAAATTGCTCACCCATAGTTAATACCTCAGCAGCAAATTCAGCAGACACATAGGTCATGCCATCATGAGTCTTCCACTCTTATGTGAGATGAATTATATTTCTCTTCCTTTATAAAATTATTTTCTAGTTTTGGATCCTTTTATACCGTGCGTTTTTATTCAAAAACAGTGACCACCCAGAACAATGTCATATGTTGTCCTTTCTTGTGTGGTGGTGCATATCCTTTTTTTGTGTGGTGTGTAACTAGGCCACCTTAGCCATAGATAGCCTGGTGGGGGAAGGGGACAATTCTGCTGAAACAGGATCAGACACTTAATTATATCTTAGCGGTCCCTTTCACCTCCCTCCAAATGTCAGACATTCTGCAATCCATTCTGAAGTGCTGACTGGACTAAATGCTATGAAGCACTGTTTAACTGGGAATACCAAGCAAAAAACCAAAGTGTGCTGCTGGGCGGTTTACAAGTTAATTGTGCAGGCTATACATTGCCCCCTGAGCAAGCTGGGTACTCATTTTACCGACCTCGGAAGGATAGAAGGCGGAGTGAACCTTGAGCCAGCTACCTAGGATTGAACTGTGGATTGTGAGCATGGTTTTGGCTGCAGTACAGCATAGTATAGAGCAGAACTTCCAGTAGAGGAGTTAAGACTTGCAGGAATATTTAGCCTTCAACATCTCTAGCTTTAGAAGGTAATCACTGATCTTCCCTGCTACCAAGCCCTCTTCAACAGCATTTCCTGACTTGGCTATGGAAAATAATGAGCGAGCAAATAAGCTGTAGTTTAAGGTAATTTCATGGGGGTGGCTCAAAGTCTCTAAGTTAGAAAAAGGCCAAGATGGATATTGGATTGTAAAGGGAAATAAAATGTATTAACAGCATTGCTGGCAACTGAGCTCCTTTGAGGATGAGGAGCAGGCATCAGAGTAGGTTGGACATTACAACATACTTTGGGGAATAAATCAGTGAAACGCAAGAAAAAAGGTTGGAGGGAGAGATTACTGTAGCAGTTGGTGAATACTAGGATGGAAGAGACAATTGGGTAGGGGACAGAATGGGCAGCATTGACAAAGAATGGAGGTAGTCTTTTGGATACCTTTTTATAGCTCAGTGTATTTGAGGTTGAGTGTTTGGTTCCACACTGTGCCTTCTGTGAAGCAGAGTCACCCTGTGTGACCTTGGGCAAGCTGCGCAGTCTCAGGGCACCCCCAGATGAAGGGAATGGAAAACCACATCTGAGTACTCCTTATCTGAAAACGGTTGCCATAAGTCAGAACTGACATCGCAGCACGTTTAATAATAATAATAATAATAATAATAATAATAATAATAATAATAATAATAATAATAATAATAATTATTATTATTATTATTATTATTACTATTACTATTACTATTACTATTACTATTACTATTGCACCACGCAACCCTATGCATGTCTACTCAGAAGTAAACTCCGCTGAATGCCCTGAGGCAATTTTTTCAGGAAAGCGTTATAAGACTGCAACCATAGAAGTGGATCCAGTGCACGGAAAATATTTGTCATTAATTTTTCCATTACATATTTATTCATTTAATGAATTCATATGCCTTCCTTTGGCATAAAATGCCCACAGTGGTATTCATGTCAAATTACAGGGATAAGAAAACTACTTGTAATGATTAGAATAAAACTCAGTGTTCAAATCACAGAAAACTGTAGGCATGACCAATCAATAAAATCAAGCAGAGCAGTAAAACAGCCACCAAAACCAGCAACAAAATATGCTGAAAGGTATTATTGTCAAGTTCTTACAGTCCCCTAGTTAATTTAGAATCATTCCACGTTTGTATTCAAAATCATTTAATGAATGTGAGTCAAAAATTTGTATTCTTAAAAGTCATTTTTTTCCTTGCCTAGTCTTACAAGTAGCTTTCACAACTTTATTGATCTGTGCCTCTTACTAGAAATGATTTCCAATTAACCAGCACTCATGAGTAGTTGAAACTGGAATAATTTCACAGCACTTAAATATATTTAAGATAAGTCTTGGTGTGAAGGGGTGGGAAGAAAACATCAATATATAAATGGGTCTTCTGTGGATAATAGTATGTGTAAACAAAAAGTACTAATTAATTCCTGTTTTCCCAGCAGATGCATTTCTTCCTTCCTTCCTTTCCTTCCCATCTCCAGGTGTCTGGATCTGATTTTATCACATGATCTGACAGTGACAGCTCGCATTGTAAAGTAACTCTGAATATGAAATAAATATCCTGGGAGAGCCAAGGGGGGTGGTTTTTAATTGCGAGACGGCCACCACAGTAACAATATTTGAGATCAGGATTTTTTGTTCCTTGAACTGCCAAACATCAGGCCTATCTGACTTTTCATTTTTCTGGAGTGGTGGCTATTATCTGTGTCTTATTTGTCTGTGTCTTAATTGTGGGCAATATTTAGTGAAATGCTAAGAGAAGATTTTATTCTATTTCAGTAGACTCAAATTGTGCTTCCAAATGGATACTTAATTTACAATATATTCCCTTGGTGAAATTAAAAATTCAAATAGGTGATCTGGAACATTCAAACTGTGCTTGCTTCTTAAATTGGCTGATGTCAGTGGGTTGTCACGCTGCCCTTTATCTGCCTGATGATTCTTAGATTGAAGCACTCCCCAGGAGTTTAGACAGGAGAAGGGAGTGATGCTGAGGCCAAAGATTTATCGTGGAGCAGAAAGAATGAGATACATGTAGCTTATTAAATAGTCCCTCAGAAAGGACAAGCATACAAGCTGCTGAATTATGTCAAGCATATTTTTAATGTTCTCATTCATGGCAATGCTGTCATTTAACATATTGTTAAAAGCCCATTTAGAGCTTCAGCAAAATGAATTATTCAGGCATGTATACAGTACATGATTAGACTTGGAACAAATATGAATCAGCCTAAAAATCTATCTTTGGAATAACTAGAAAGACCTGCATTTTCAGGTCATCTTCTTTTCTAAACAGGAGTGTTAATGACCCAAGGAGATCAAGTCACTGATTTGGAATCACAGTTGGAATCTCTTTGTTTTTATTAGGGTTACACATTTGAATACACACACATACGTGCATGGAGGAAAGTGATGCTTTTATTCACTTTTGTTCCTCTCCTTTGTATGTGGTAGCTCTAAGTGATTATGTGCTGCATTTAAACCAGTCTTCCAGTTTCTTCAGCCAACATGTTCTTCGCTTTCCTGTAGAATTTTTCTCATTATTTTACTTTGAATGATCCACTGTAATAATCTCCACTTTTCAGTTCTCATTACATGACTAAAATTTTCTAGAATTCTTCATTTTATATGCTTTACCTTTTCTTGGTATTTATTCAGTTGCTTTTGTACTTCTTCATAAGCCACCTTTATCATTCAAGAAATTCTTAACTTCCTGTGATAAATCCATATTTCAAGATCATCTATCTTTTTAACAGCTTCTTCTGGTAAAGTTCATCACTCCATGCTGTACAGCAGAATGGAGGGGTGACCACATTAGCAAAAATGTGGGAAACACCACAGATTTGGGACAGACTGATTTGCATTTTTTTTCTGTTGATCTCTTGATGCAATGGAAAATATGAATCAATCCCCATAAGTAGCCTTTCCTCCCCACTAGAGAGGCTTCTACTTTTTAAAACTATGAATCCTTTCTCGTTGGTTCAAGTGTGTGTTTGCTTGAACTGATGTAGAAAGGGCAAACCAGCTGTGCACATGCATGCACACACAAAGCATCCTCCTGCTCACCTCTTACCTCATGAACACACACAGACACACACACACACACACAGACAGACAGACAGACAGACAGACACGGCGGCAGCAGCACATGCTCTCCTCAGCAAAGCCTTTTCCCAAGACTCTTCTTTACTATTATTTTTTAAATTTTCTTTTCCTGGGCAACAAATCCAGTATATTTTCTCTTTGTAACAATTTAACAGCTTAATAATGGAGAGAAAAGCTTGGTGTGGGAAGCTGACAATTGAGGAATTTGAGACGGAAGAAGCCTTATCACAGTTTTTTAATCCAGGTCACTGAATAGCACCGCTTTCAGGGCTGTAAGTAGAACTACAAGCAGTTTGATTCAAATGTGAGCACTTAAATTGAATGGACCCGAATTTCTTGGTGTGACTTCACAGCAATTGAATTCACATTTCACTTGCTGTGTATAGATGAACCCTGAGAGTTGAGAGAGTAAGAACAGACTAAAGAAAATATTTCTTTACCCAGCGTGTTGTTAATCTGTGGAACTCCTTGCCACAGGATGTGGTGATGCCATCTGGCCTAGATGCCTTTAAAAGGGGATTGGACAGATTCCTGGAGGAAAAGTCTATCGCAGGTTACAAGCCATGATGGGCATGTATAATCTCCAGGCTTCAAAGGAAGGTACCTCAAAATGCCAGATGCAGAGGAAGGGTATCAAGAGACAGGAATCTAGTTGTCTCGTGTGCTCCCAGAGGCATCTGGTAGGGCCCACTGTGAGATACAGGAACCTGGACTAGATGGTCCCTTGGCCTGATCCAGCAGGGCTCTTCTTATGTTCTTATATATAGCTTAGTTCTAGAAACTAGATTTCTTTCTTTCTTTCTTTTTTGCACGATTAGGTAGGGAGGTTCATGACAAATGAAGAAATAAAAATGGTTGTGGGTTTTTCCGGCTCTTTGGCCGTGTTCTGAAGGCTGTTCTTCCTAATGTTTCGCCAGTCTCTGTGGCCGGCATCTTCAGAGGACAGCACTCTGTACTCTGGCTGGCCACAGAGACTGGTGAAATGTTAGGAAGAACAACCTTCAGAACACGGCCAAAGAGCCCCAAAAACCCACAACAACCATGAGCCAAATATAGCTCTAAGCTAGCAAGGTCAATCAAATTTGATTGGATAAACTATGGCAAAAATAAAAGCATTTAATAACAAGACTGAATGCATAGCTCTCTGATTCTGTGTATAATAGCAGAATCTGCAGGAGCCGATTCATTAAATTTCAGAGCTGTAAGTAGAACTACAAGCAGTTTGATTTAAATGTGGCCACTTAAATCGAACGGTGTGACTTCACAGCAAATGAATTCTTAGCACTGAACTCAACCATCTGAATTGGGCCCTACAGGCAAATGGCTGCTCCAAAAATGAAATCACAGGAGCCATCAAACCAAGAAAACAACACCGAACTGAAGAAGAAAAAAGGTAAAGGTAAAGGTTCCCCTTGACATTTTAGTCAGTCGTGTTTGACTCTAGGGGGCGGTGCTCATCCCCGTTTCCAAGCGGTACAGCCAGCGTTTGTCCGAAGACAGTTTCCGTTGTCACGTGGCCAGCACAACTTAGATTCGGAACGCTGTTTACCTTCCCACCGATATGGTACCTATTTATCTACTCGCATTTACATGCTTTCGAACTGTTAGGTTGGCGAGGAGCTGGGACAAAGCGACGGGAGCTCACTCCGTCACGTGGATTCGATCTTACGATTGCTGGTCTTCTGACCCTGCAGCACACAAAGGCTTCTGCGGTTTAGCCCGCAGCACCACCACGTCCCTGAAGAAGAAAAACAACCACCCAAAATAAAGTATTTCTGCCATACATCAAAAGGGTCAAGGACCGCATGGGGAAACTTTTGAAAAAACACAACCTACAAACAGTATTCAAACCCACTACAAAAATACAACAAATGTTACGGTCAGCAAAGGACAGAAGGGACCCTCTCACCACTGCAGGAGTATATAGGATACCTTGCAGTTGTAGCCAAGTATATATTGGAACCACAAAACGAAGCATCCACACCAGAATCAAAGAACATGAGAGACACTGCAGACTAAAAGAACCAGAAAAATCTGCAGTAGTTGAACATGCCCTGAAACAAAATGGACATGAAATTCTATTCCAAAATACTGAAATACTGGACAACACCAGCAATCATTACGTCAGACTGCACAGGGAAGCCATTGAAATCCACAAGCACCAACAAAACTTCAACAAAAAAGAGGAAAGTGTGAAGCTCAACAAAACTTGGCTCCCAGCTCTCAAAAATACAGCATGCGAAAGGTCAACAAACTCTACCCAGCCACAAGGACAGGGGATCACTACACACAAAAGACCAGCTAATGACACCCATCAACCACAGGAATGGATAATCTCTTCTCCTTAGCACAACAATACACCCACAACAATACACACTAATCACACATCTACAGAAAAAGACAAAGGCCTATCTCACAGCCATAAATACTGCACTCCCAAAGCTAACTACACCAGAGCACAGAGTGCTATCCTCTGAAGATGCCAGCCACAGAGACTGGCGAAACGTTAGGAAGAACAACCTTCAGAACATGGCCAAAGTGCCCAAAAAACCCACAACAACCAATTCATGTTTCACTTGCTGTGTATAGTTGTACCCTGAGAATGCAATGCATATTCTCAAAGACAGTTTGTTATTGCAGATTAGCCTTCTTATCTTAAGGAAGCTGGCCCAGGCCATTTCTGTTCTTTTGTTGCATGGGTATGATCCCACTGCTTATTCAACCAAATTCTAGGACACTTTATTTTGCCACACTTTCTGATATTGGCTTTAGAACTTCTTTGAAAACATCATTGTTTCCAGAAGCTTTTTCAAATGTTGGATGTCTGTGTTTCTATCCATCATTGACATCGGGCACAATAGGTTTAGTTTGTCTATTATCTTCAAACAGCGCTTTACTGTACTCAACACACAGTAGGATTTCAGCTTTCCTGTCAAGTTTCAGAGAATTATTACTTGCAAACAATAGCAGGTGTTGTTTTTCACACATCTGTCGTATTTTAATATACCAGAAGGATTTGTACATATTTTCAATTTTTTTCTTTTTTCTTTTTTTTGCACATCATGTGGACCACCATTTTTGGGGGGAGGGGGGCTTTCCTAATTTTGTTTGAGATGCTCTTGTGTAATTCTTTTTATTTAATATAATTGTTTTCCAATTTTTCTTCCATTAGCACTGATATTTTTTCTATAATCCAATTCTTTTTCCCTTTACATTTCTACTTATGATGCTGTGACCGGACACATGTATTAATTCACACTCTGTCAGTTGAAAGCAAGTAGCATTTGTATTTGCATTATTTGTCTGTGTTATCTTATTGATGTCTTCATAAATCCCTCCTTGACAACAGCATGCACGGTTCAATCATTAAGCTATGCGACTTCTCTGCTTTTGCTTTTGCTTTTTTGTATTTTCTTCAATTTGAGATGAACTACAGCAAGGACTGGATAATGATCTAAATTTACAGCTGCCTTGGGATAAGCTTTCACTAACTTAACACTGTTTTGGTACCTCTGATTACAAATGTAATGTTTCGGTTACCTAATTTTGTTCCAATTACCATCAAGGACTATGTACAAGAAAATACTTGTAAGATGGCACAAACAGCAATATAGTCCTTGATGGTAACTGGAACATAATTCATAATTTAAGAGAGGTTTAATTTCAGTTTATGAGTACAGCCTGATTGGCTATGAATAAAGCAAACCAGAGTAGTGCTTTTGCACTAATGGAGCAGTACACAAATGAAATGAAATGAAATCAATCAATCAATCAATCAATCAATTTCTCATATTTGGAACATAATGTTGTTGGTGACTGCTGGTTGTTTTTCTTCACAAAAATGTATCATTTTCCATGTTCATCTCTTGTTTCTGTTCTGTGTTTTCCAAAAAGATCTTAGCAGGAGTTATGTTTGTGTTAAAATCCTTCATTATGAAAATTGAGTGTTTCTTTTTTGTATGTTAAATAGCAATAGGAAGTGTTTATTTATCAACTATAAGTCATTAAAATACGTTAAAATAAAATAATAAGCAGCAGGTGAGATAGTTAATTAAAAAGAAAATACAATAAGGCGTAAGCAGGAATCAAAGAGACAAATGTACAGGGAACAAGCGAGCTCGAATGTTAATTGCAGCCAAGGCAAAGTTTGCCACGTTTAAGGTGGTATTGACGTTAATGTCAGCCAGGAGCCAACAGACCTGGGCGAGATTAGGTCTGTCTTGGATGGAAGTCAGAGAACTTGCCAAAAACCTTGATCTAGGGGAGTGGTAATATGGACATCTCAAAAGGTAGTGAGTGATGTCTTCGACTTCTCCAAGGTGGCAAGGACAGATTCTTAGGTGATAGGGCAGATTCTCGTGTCTGCCCTCTAACACTCTTGAAGGCATACATTGAAAACGTAGAGCGGTAAAGGCCTTGCGAAGGGCAAATGTAGTTATCCAGGTCAAATAGTTTTCCATGACAAAAGTTGACTTATAGAGTGGGAGTGAAGAGGAATAGGGCGAGCTAGAGATGATGCAAAGGTCACTTCTGATATGAAAAAGGCGAATTGTATCCTTGAGACTAGCTTTCACACATTTGGGCGGAAGAGCGGTTAAAGAATCTAAGTCGATGCCATAGGAGTCAGTTATTTGTTTCACAGCACTCACCCAGGATTTAAGAGAGGGGTTGGCCAGTTGTTCTCTAAGGCAGATCTTAGGTAAACTGGTATCATTCATTTGGGACAGTTTATGCCAGTACCGGACTAGTGCTGAATGGCAGGTGGCAGCTACAGAGATAAGGCCTACTTCTGCCCTAAGTAAGGAGGCTGGAGTACTCCGCGGGACACACAAGATGGAGCGAATGAAGGTGTTCTGTGCGGCGTCTAGGGTCGAAATGTTTGTGTATCCCCAGATTTCGGCCCCAAAGGTCATTTGGGGAATCAGTTTCTTGGCAAAAATTTCAGTAGCGGGGGGAACCAAGTTGCCTCCTTTAGACCTTGTAAAGTGTAGGAGGGCTTGGATGGCATGGGCGGCTTTAAGCCTTGCTGAGTCCAGGTGTTTTGACCAGGAAAGATGAGGGCCAAAAATAATACCCAAGTAACGAAAGGCTGACACTTGCTCGATTGGGAAGTCCCCAAGCCTCCAGGTATGTTTTCTGCGGTGGTTCCCAAAGGTCATCACTTTGGTTTTTGCGTGATTTATTGTTAGTTTTTCATGGCTGCAGTAAGTACTTAATTTGGCCAGTAGTCTACGTAGCCCAACCGGGGTGAGTGAAAAAAGGGCAATGTCATCGGCATATAATAATATTGGAAGTTTTATGTCCCCAATTGTCGGAGGAAAGAAATCAAGGCCTTGGAGCTCAGATACAATGTTGTTTATGTAAAAGTTGAAAAGAAACGGAGCCAGCAAGCAACCTTGGCGGACCCCCTTTTCGGTAGTAATTTCCTCTGAAAGCATACCATGTGGGCCGAGTCTGACTCTGAGATTGGTGTTTGTGTGGAGCTTTATAAGAAGAAGGAGGAGTCTTTTGTCAATGTTGGTTTCTGCAAGTTTCCGCCATAGACGGGATCTATTTATTGTATCAAAGGCCAAGGATAGGTCGACAAAGGCAGCGTACAATTTTTTCCTCCCCACCTGGGTGTATTTACGGACCAAATGGTGGATAACAAAGGAATGATCCAGCGTTGATTTCCCTTTTTGAAAGCCAGCCTGTTCTTTAGCGATAATAGAGTTCTCTGATGCCCATTTCTCCAGCTTAAGGAGCAGGAACTTCGTGTATAGTTTGGAGACCACACAAAGAAGACTTATGGGACGGTAGTTTTTAGGGTCCAATTTGGATCCTTTTTTGTGAATGGGGGAGACGATACTGTCTAACCACACCGGGGGAAATTCACCTGAGTGGTTAATAAAGGAGAACACTTTGGATAAAACATCAGACCACCAGTCTGGGTTACATTTGAAAAGTTCACCTGGCAGCATGTCAGGTCCAGGGGCTTTGTTGTTAGCAATGGCGGTAATAAGTTCGTTTAATTCTTCCTTAGAAACTGGGTCCCATTCAGGTAGCAAGTGAAGTGAGGGAACATTCAGCTCGAGTAAGTGAGTGAGCGAATTGGTATAATCCTTTTCCCGATAGATGGCGGAAAAGTGCTGGTGCCATTGGAAAGAAGAAATCTGATGGTCCAAGGGCTCAAATGAAGACTTCATACCTCTGTTGACCAGGGCCCAGAATTTGGCAGGTTCCTTGTGTAAGGCGGCCGAGGATAAGGCCTGCCATGACTTTTTAGTGTGTTCGTCTTTCTTCCTTCTGAGCAGGTTTTTGTAGTCCCTCCTCAATCGAGTGAAGGCATAATAGTTGGCAGTAGAACCCCACTTGCGGAGTCTTCTGAGGGCTGTTAAAAGTACGCGCTTCTGGATTAGACAGTCTTTGTCAAACCAGCCGGCTGCTGTAGAAGAGTCATATTGCGGGGGTTTAGAAGAGACAAGGAGAGGCTTAATTGCTGCTGTGATTTCATTAAAGGTATCCAAGGGGTTTAAAGTATCGGAAACAGAATCTCTTAAGGCGAGCATATTAGGAGAGTCAAGTAGAAGTAAAACCTGGTTTTGAATTTTCTCATTCCATGGAAGCCTTCTTAGGCAGTAGGGTGGGGTGGGAGCACATTGTTTATTAGATGTTGGGTTGTGGCCTGGAGGTAAGCAAAGAGTCAAAGAAATTGGCATGTGGTCGCTTTCAGGTCTGCATAGGACTTTAAAAGATCGAAAATAGGTCGAGAGGGGGAAAGAAAGAAGCATGAAATCTATCACACTGTTGCCCCTTGGACCGTAGAATGTAAATGAGGAGGCATCCAAGTCAGTGGTTGATCCATTGCAAATAAATAAATGAAATTTAAAAATCAGGCTGAAAAGGGCTCTACCCGCAGAATTCACAACCAAATCAGGAGAGACTCTATTAGGGAGGAATAGAAGATCTTCAGAGGATAGGCCCAGAGAGTTTCCGATATTGGTGTTGTTTGGTCCCAATCTGGCATTCATATCGCCGGCAATCAGTATTCTAGTGTCCGGGTATTTCTCATACAAAATTGACAGGGCTTGATTTAATTCCAGGAACATTGGCGATCCTAGACGAAGAGGATCCAAAGGAGGACAGTATATATTAAGCAGGAGAAATTTAAGGGAAGATGTGTGTGTTACACATAAAACCATAAGATTTGAACTGTTGGAGATATCTAAGACCTCGTATTTGTGGAATTTATTGTTTGAGATCAAAGTAGCCAGGCCCAGTTGTATGTAAGTAGCCAGTTGTATGTAAGTAGCCAGTTGTATGTTTTATAACAACTTTTTATGTCTTCACATAGATTTTATATGGTGCTCTTCATCTTTATCAGCAGTTAGAGCATATTATTGTATGATTATGATGTCTGTGGGACTTTTCCTTTGTTGGTTAAACATTGGAAAGTCTCTACATGGACCACATTTATAACTGTTGAATTTAGCATCTTTTGTTGCTATGACTGCAACTCCGTAAGTGCTGTGTGTCATTACAGTACTGATAAAACACAGTATGCCCTATGCTTGATTGGATCCTGGCGAACAACCTCACTTACTCCAAAAATATGAATGTTCATACTTCCCATTTCTTTCTCTGTATTACTTCATTCCTGTTCCAGTCCTAACTCTGTATGTGGAGAATTGGCTCCTGGATCATAAAAAGTACACCCCCTACTGTCCTAACTGGAATTATGGGCATTCCTAATGCTATTGAAGCAAAAGGTGAAACATATTTACTGTACTGTGTATTTTAATGAAAAATTAAAGCTTTCAAGTCACTGAACTGGGCACATATAATGAGAGACCACACCTTTCTTCCGCCCTAGTCCTGTGTCATTTTATTTTGTCTTTCTTGCTATTTTTTATGCATTCTTCTTTTCTGCCAAAAAGTCTACCAGGTATTTCATTATCTATTTGTATCACTTTTCATACTGCGTCGCACAAGGTTAGCTATATGTTCTTTTGTCTGGCAGTAGTGATAGTTCATTTCAGAGTAACAACCTTTCAATCTCCTGAGAAAATGAGATGAATCCTAGGTATGGTACACCTGAGCGCATCCTTCCCTCCCTTCTTGCCTCCACATTTTTGTGACTTACGTTTATAAGGAAGGTTTGCCCTGTTGAAGTCCCTACCTCTGGTTTTGTCCTGTCAGATTATTGTGTGGCTTCAGAAGTGCTCTCATCTTGCCTTTCAGATAGGAATGTACCATAGGGAACAACAGAAACACCTGTACTCTTGCTAGTCAATTAGGTCAGCAAAAGATCTCCTGTATGGAGAATTAGTGAAGGGAAGCCGCCCCCGAGGGAGACCACAGCTGCGTTACAAGGACATTGCAAGCGGGATCTGAAGGCCTTAGGAATGGACCTCAACAGATGGGAAACCTTGACGTCTGAGCGTTCAGCCTGGAGGCAGGCGGTGCATCATGGCCTCTCCCAATTTGAAGAGACACTTGTACAGCAGACCGAGGCAAAGAGGCAGTCCCAAAACAAGCAAAACCAGGGAGCTGGACAGGAGACAGATTGGATTTGTCTCCAGTGTGGAAGGGATTGTCACTCTCGAATTGGCCTTCTCAGCCACACAAGACACTGTTCCAAGACCTCCATACAGAGCACGATACCATAGTCTCTCGAGACTGAAGGATGCCTACACAGGTCAGCAATGTGTTTGAAATAGCTACTAGTTAATGATAGAAATGGAATCATGAAAACAGAGTTGTTCCACATCATTCTGGAGGAGGACTTCTGTTTGGACATTTCTGTTCATTCCCCTGAATTCTTGCAGTTCATTGCTGCTTCCTTCCTACCAGACACTAAAACTCTTTCCTCTCTGTCATGAGCCGCCTTGGGTCCCCTATGGGGAGAAAGGCAGCATATAAATAAAGGAAGCAAGCAAACAAACAAACATTGGAAGAAGAACAATGTAAAAGAAAGGGGGAAAAAATAGGACGAATTATCCAAATATGCCATACCAGCTCCCAGTGCAGATATTCTTTCCTGCTGAAGTCCTACACTGTGAATCCCTTTAGGTGTCCAGGGTTCAGCAAAGTAAAATGAGCTCACAAATTAAAGGAACAACACAAACAGCTTTTAAGTGGCTTGCTTAAACCAAAGCTAATTACAGCAGATGGTATCATCTGGGAATAGGAAACTTATGAGTTAGAGTAATGTGAATAACAGGAAGCTACTTGCCAGCTGGTGTTCCTCCTGTTTTCAAATGTGTCCAAAGTTGTTGCCTTCTGAATATGCACTTCTGCTGCCGCAGTGTGACATAAGGACATGGTTCAAAGGAACCAAAACAAAACAAGCCAAGGACTTTTTAAGTACCCTAAAGCTATAGCTTCTTATATTTCACAGTTATTGAAGAAAGCTTTGTTACATATTTTGCACGTGCTGCTTTAGAAAAATAAAATTGGTATTAGTCTTTGTAATATTGCCTGCACATTGAAATGTAGTAAAACTGCCAGTGCCTTTGGGAAAAAAAGGAATCAGTTATGAGACTCCAATTGAGATAATTCAGGAACCCAGATTTTGCTAAGTACATAAGCAAATATTTGCCAATAAAAAATTCTGAAAGTCAGCCAAACATTTTCCTTAGCTTTTCCTTACCCTATGATAGAGGTATCATATATTTTGGCTGTGGTTTGTGTGAGGAAATCACAACTATCACTTACTGTCTTCTTATAGTAAAGGAAATGAGCGATGTCTAAACTTTTTATATAATATTGAATGGTTGAAAGTCATGAGATTTTGCAAAGTCAAGGAAAGGGTAGGCATAATTCTTTTAAAACCAAAGCCAAACCAAAGACATATGTAAATGTGCTGTCACAGTCACACTAGGAGGGAGGACAAAGAAGGGAAGTAACATCTGTTTGTCACCTGTTTATTGTTGCTTACAGACATTTAGTCCTTCAGACTTGGAAAAAGCAAGGCTGAATTTTGTCCTTGCAACTTTAGCAGTTAGAGGGTGGAATAACACAGGATCTTGGCATCTGTGGGGGCTAAAGGAGAAAAGGGATGAAACAGAATGATAAGAGGGACTGGTGTTATGATGGAGAACTTGGCAGGACAAGATCTGTGTAAAGTGGAAAGGATATGAGTTGACCTTGGTTTGGTTGGGGATCTAGAAAGACTAAAGTCACTGACATTCAGATTAGGCAGTACTTAGCTGAACTAGTAGTCTGATTCAGAAAGAGGCCAATCACAGCTCAGAAAAGTTACTTTTTTTGACTGCAATTTACAGACCACCTCAGCCCTGTCAGCAGGGCTACTGACAGTCCTGGTTGGCAAATTCTGAGAACTTCGGTGCATATAACTAACATGTCTGATTTTTGAGATTCATGGTCATATACGCAGAGGTTATGGAAAAGCATGGGCTCTAGATTATAGGCAATGTGATAACCTGAGGTCTTGGATGGAAGTTGTATTATAACTTACGTTTGAGGGAAGTGGCTATCGTTGCTTGTGTGAAGCATTAATGTAGGTCACACCGTTGTTTGCTTGAAAAGAAAGCCAGGCTATTAATAGAAGCTAAACTGCTGTGCATTAAGAATCTTTCAAAGACAAATGTAATGCAATGTACATGCAGTAGCAGCTGGACCATGCAGCACAAAAGGAACTGAAACTGTCACAGAAGCAGGTTTCAAGTTTCTTGAAATAATTTTTTTTCCTGACAGGCAGCCTGAGCTTTACTATTGGATTTTCAGAATAAGGAACTGCTTTGATAAAATGGTTGAAACGGCTCGAGAATATTTCCCTGTTCTTCTGAATAGTCATAGTTGCCTAAAGTTCTCTGCTTTCTCACTGTGTATCTAAAACCTTGTTATGGCAAGGCATTCCTGAATGTGCCCACGCGTAAGAGAAGGTCAGTAATTAATAGCTCAGAATGACCCATGCTTGCAGGGCTTTATCTAGAAAATGTATCTTGACAGGACCTAATGCATTCTGATGGGATGGAGTATTTGAGGACAGGATGCAGACATGTTTGTGCATAGTCCTGAATACAAAATCTGAGTGGAGTCACGATAGAGGTTGCGTCTGATAAGCCCCCCATCTGTAATCAAAGTGTTCAATCGTTCTTGGTGCTAGGAATGAAGGATTAATTCATTCAATTCACATTTTAATAAGAATTTGGAAAGTATGCATTTCCAAAACTTCCTTAATTTGCATGTCCCAAACAGCATACAAACCAGAATACAGTTGTCCTGCACTTTTGCACATTTTGTAATCAAGTTCTCTGTTCAGTGAGTACAGAAGGTGAATGTAGAAAATTATATATTTATAATAGTAGAATAATCTGTGACGGATTTATATATATTTGGTTATTTGGCTATTATAAAAGGGGGTCACAACTCAAAAAAGGTTGAGAACCAATGTATTAGGGTGACATCCTTCAGTAACTATATTGTCTTTTTCTGTATTTTAGAGGTACAGGATTGCTCATCACCTGCAGCATCACTTTGGAAAAAGAAGGTGGCAAAGCGTCCAGGATACATGAGAGCAGATGTGGTGCAACAGACAGAATTTCTGCCTCATCCTGGCTGTGAAACATTCAACTCAAAAGGTCTTGAGCATCATGGCAGAACCCACTACAGGCACTATAAGAACTGCTCCTGGCAGAGACAATATAATACTGAACTGACATCATTCCAGTTTGACACATCTGTAAACAGGATCCAAGATTCTTTAAATGTGTCTAGTGGATCACAGACTGCTAGAGATATAGCAGAAGGTCTCAATCCCCTCTCAAATTTTGGAATTCTACAGTCAGATAATCAAATTGTGCCAGCTAATCCTGTGATAGCTGTCCATAAAGGAGATACCCTGCCCGGTTGCACTCCCTATTCACAGCAGACCAATTTACTAGAAAATGTAAAAGAGATGAATTACAGTAGGAGATCACAGGAGAAAGAAAGAATGTATGCATTGGATTGCAAAGAAGTGAACAACAATAACCAGGAGTCTGAAAACAAGCACAGTGTTTGTAACTTTTCCAGTACTCAAGACCACTTTAATTCACATTTTAGCTTCATACAACAGTCATTATATTCTGCTTCTGAGACAAGTGATGTCAGACACCCATCAAACTGTAGTGAGAAAAAAATATTTATGCAAACATGTGGAGTGGAAAAAGCAGAAAATGCCAGTTTGCATCCTCTTGTGAAGGAACAGAGAACTTCAAGGACTGAATTGTGGGCTTCATCAAACTGCATGAATGACGAGAACTGTAAGTGCCCACAAGGGACTGCAAAGGATGATCAATTGCAGGACTGTGAGAGGCTCTCACTTTTACATGCAAATACCTCCTGTTGCTGTTCCACTGATTCTTTGGATGCAGCATCTGCTGTTTCTTCTGTGACTTCTGGCTATGAAAGCAGTAACACTGTTGGTGATCACAACTGGGATTCTCTGATGAAGAAGTATGAACCTGTATTACAGGAATGCTTACAGGGCAACCAAAATGTATTAAAGGTGGGAGTAGTCTTTGTGCTTATTTTGGTATGTGTGGAAAATGTTAAACAAATCAAGCCATGGGTAGAAATTCAAGATATGGAGTAGCCATAGTAGCCCATATTTGTGACATTTTTGCTGTGGATTCCACAAGATAAGGTTAATAAAATGTTGCTGATTAGTTTCAATCAATGGGTAAGATTCACCCCCATTGCTAGCCTGCAACTACCCTTTGGACTTTGTACCCTCAGTTCCTAGCTGCACATATTTGCCTGTCTTCTGTACAGTACAGTGGTGCCTCCATTAACAAGCGCACCGTACATTGACGAATCCGCATAACGATCCCCTTTTCGGGATCGCTAATGCGGAGGCATACCGATCATTCCAATGGGCAAAACTCGCATAGCGATGATCGGTAAGCGTTTTGCTTACCGATCTTCGCTTTGCGATGCCCGCAGATCAGCTGTTCGGCGGTTCTAAAATGGCCGCCGGATGCCCGAAATGGCCACACGCAGCATTTTTGCGCCCTCCCCTCGCTTACCGAGGGTGCAAAAATGGCTGCCGCTATGGAGGAAACTTCGCTGAACGGTAAGTTTAGGGCCCATATGTTCCATTTAGCGATGTTTTCACATAGCAAGGGTTAATCCGGAACCGATTAACCTCGCTATGCGAGGCACCACTGTATATTGTTAGTCTGACTACTTGCTTTCTGACTATAGCAAACAGTCTCTTCTGCCACCAGAATAGTCTTTCTGCCTTGTTCTGCCCACCAGTCCTATCTTTATAGCTTCCTCTATATCTCTTCTGTCTTGCTTTCTCAGTGGTTTTACTCAGGTTCTTGCTTCTTGTCTGCCTGATTCGTTGAAACAGAAAAGGTATGAGATGAATAAAACAAGTGACTTGGGCTTGCTTTAGGTTTTCATATACAGTGGTGCCTCGCTTAGCGATTGCCTCGTTTAACAATGTATTCACTTAGCGATGACGTTTTTGGAGCAATCTTGCGCTCTGTTTAACGATGGATCCTATGGGGAAATTTCGCATAGTGATGTTCGGGACCTTGCCTCGCTTAGTGATGACAGTTTAGGTCCCCCTGTTTCACTTAGCGATGTCTGTTTTTGCTATTTTTAAAGTGTCTTAAAATGTTCAAAAACTATTTTAAATGCTTGGGATCGTTAGTGCACCTTGTTAAACGTTTGCAAACTTAACAGCTGTCAAACCTACAGTTCAATGCATTCCAATGGGGGGGGAATTCACCAAAAATTAACGAAGAGTCAGAACAAAGCCAAATTAAGTTTGTAAAGGTTTCACAGGGTGCGCTAACAATCCCAAGCATTTAAAACAGTTTTTAAACATTTTAAGACACTTTAAAAATAGGGAAAATGGACCTGTCAAAACCATTGGAATGCATTGAATAGGCTTCAATGCATTCCAATGGGGGAAACATTGTTTCGCTTAGCGATATTTCCTATGGCAATTTTCGCTTAAGGACGGTAATCCGTTCCCATTAGAACGGATTAACCGGTTTTCAATGCATTCCTTTGGGTAATGGTGTTTCGCTTAGCGATGTTTTCCCATAGCAATGTTTTTTTTGGGAACCAATTAACATCATTAAGTGAGGCACCATTGTACTTTGCCCATGGTCTGGGAAGAGGGGATGCTTTCTCCTGAAATTTTGGGTTGAGTTACTTCCCTTAGACTATGAGTAACCAATGTATTTTCAGGATTTCAAGTAAGTTGATGTTGTCACACTGCAGTACATAAAACCCATCTAGTTTACAGCTTGAGGTATGCTCTTCTAGTGCAGTGATTCCTATTGGGTCCCCAAATGTTCGTGGACCACAACTCCCAGAAATCCTGGCCATCACAGCTAGTGGTGGAGACTTCTGGAAGTTTTAGTCTAAGAACATCTGGAAACCTGATGTTGGGAGCCACTGTTCTAGTTTATTTACATATATATCCTGCCCAACTATTAGCTGGGCTACTACTCTGGGTGGTTAACAAAGGACACAGTCATAGGCAATACTGATAATGATAAAAACAATAAAACAATAGGGAAAATGGGTTTCCAGACAGGAAACCATAAAATATAATATATAATATATATTTATATTTTATATTATTAGATCTTATACATAATGTAGATCAGCCTTTCCTTTGGCAATAAACACAATATAAAAAAATAATAGTCAGAATCAGAATTGTTTAAGTTGCATAACAAACCTTATAAGGTGGTATGTGAAAAATTGTTTCCAGTTTGTAGCTCCCTTTAAATGTGTCATGCCCCCCCTTGAGAATGGCTGCTGTAGATGATGAAAGCATTCAGAAATTTGAAAGTAAATTTGGTGAAATAGATACATATGAGCTATTACGGTCACAAAACCCATTTTAATCTGTGTATATCCAAAGCAACAGGTACGTGGGAATTATGCTAATTTTCTTTTAATTACGCAGATGAAATTGTTAATAAGGAAGCTCCAAAGACTTCAAGAGAAAGCTGTAGCTGAGGATGACTATGAGAGAGGTGAGCTTTTTCTTTGTACTACTTTATACTTTCAGAAATTAAAATGTTTTACATTTAAATAATAATTTCCTTTTCTAGTTTCTTAGGGATAGCTGATTAATCATTTATTACTCCATCTAGGGAGTAATAAATTATTATTATTATTATTTTATTATTATTAAAAATTATTGCCCTCACAACAACCTCATGGAGTAGGTTAAAGAGAGGAGAATATGATTTGTTCAAATTCACCCACTTGATCTTTATGAAAAGCAGGAATTTTAGTCTGTATTCTCTGACACCCTTAGAAAACAGAAGAATTAGTAAGTGATAAGGCAATTATATGCCCTATCTCATGGGACTAGCCATGTTACATGCAAATTTCTGTAGTGAAGCCTTGACTTTTTTATTTTTTGAACTAAAGAAAAACAGTTTGAGAGAAGAATTTAGAGGCAAGAAATAGCAGGAAGATTGTGTGCTTTATCTCTTTCTTGCCTGCCACTTCTGCATTTTCCATTGCTTTCTGCCAAAGTAGCCATTCTTTATGTTATTTTTAAAACAGTTTCCTTTGGATTTTAAAATGTTTTTGAGTTCTGTTACATGTGTTTGTATATAATATGTAGCTATTCCTAGTAATGTTGTGGGAAGAGCCAACTGTTGTTAACAGTAAACTAGAGAAAGTTTGCCCTAAAGACGATGGCCAAAATCCTGTTGCTGATTCACATTTGTGTAAGAGAATTTGTATAACTATTTGCAGCAAGTTGCTGCTCATTAGCAAAGCACTGATCACATTTGTGAGGTTGTGTCTGATTGCACAACCAGAACCTTGTTAACGAGTGGCAATTTGCTGCTGAGATCCCAGCATTTTCCTTTATACAAAGAAAAAACTGGCAAGAGGACGCTGACCACTGTTTCTTCTACCATGCATAACTATGGAGCCAAAATTAGAAATATAGTCCAAAACAGGATTAAAGGACATGTGAGAACCCGGTGTGAAATCATAGTCTGTGCACTTGAAAATGTCTGAGGGTACATGCTTTTGGGGTTTGATGAGTTTCTCGACTTACGAACTTAATCCATATTGGAAGGCGGTTCTCAGGTCAAAAAGTTCGTAAGTCGAATCTGCATTTCCCATAGGAATGCATTGAAAACCATTTAATCTGTATCTGCTCTTTTCCGTCCATAGAAACTAATGGGAAGCTGCTATTCCGCCTTCTGCCACTGTGTGTGTGTTTAGTCGTTTAGTCGTGTCCGACTCTTCGTGACCCCATGGACCAGAGCACGCCAGGCCCTCCTGTCTTCTACTGCCTCCCGGAGTTGTGTCAGGTTCATGTTGGTTGCTTCGCAGACACTGTCCAGCCATCTCATCCTCGGTCGTCCCCTTCTCCTCTTGCCGTCACACTTTCCCAACATCAGGGTCTTTTCCAGGGAGTCTTTTCTTCTCATTAGATGGCCAAAGTACTGGAGCCTCAGCTTCAGGATCTGTCCTTCCAGTGAGCACTCAGGGTTGATTTCCTTTAGAACTGATAGGTTTGTTCTCCTTGCAGTCCAGGGGATTCTCAAAAGCCTCCTCCAGCACCACAATTCAAAGGCATCAATTCTTCGGCGGTCTGCTTTCTTTATGGTCCAGCTCTCACTTCCATACATCACGACAGGAAAAACCATAGCTTTGACTATTCGGACTTTTGTTGGCAAGGTGATGTCTCTGCTTTTCAAGATGCTGTCCAGATTTGTCATCGCTTTCCTCCCAAGAAGAAGGCGCCTTTTAATTTCAGGGCTGCTGTCTCCATCTGCAGTGATCATGGAGCCCAGGAAGATAAAATTTGACACTGCCTCCATATCTTCCCCTTCTATTTCCCAGGAGGTGATGGGACCAGTGGCCATGATCTTAGTTTTTTTGATGTTGAGTTTCAGACCGTTTTTTGCACTCTCCTCTTTCACTCTCATTACAAGGTTCTTTAATTCCTCCTCACTTTCTGCCATCAGAGTGGTATCATCTGCATATCGGAGGTTGTTGATATTTCTTCCGGCAATCTTAATTCCGGCTTGGGTTTCTTCCAGTCCAGCCTTCCGCATGATGTATTCTGCATATAAGTTAAATAAGCTGGGGGACAATATACAGCCTTGCCGTACTCCTTTCCCAATTTTGAACCACTCAGTTGTTCCATGACCAGTTCTAACTGTTGCTTCCTGTCCCACATATAGGTTTCTCAGGAGACAGATAAAGTGGTCAGGCACTCCCATTTCTTTAAGAACTTGCCATAGTTTGCTGTGGTCCACACAGTCAAAGGCTTTCGCATAGTCAATGAAGCAGAAGTAGATATTTTTCTGGAACTCTCTGGCTTTCTCCATAATCCAGCGCAAGTTAGCAATTTGGTCTCGAGTTCCTCTGCCTCTTCGGAATCCAGCTTGTACTTCTGGGAGTTCTCGGTCCACATACTGCTGAAGCCTACCTTGGAGGATTTTGAGCATAACCTTGCTAGCGTGTGAAATGAGTGCAATTGTACGGTAGTTGGAGCATTCTTTGGCACTGCCTTTCTTTGGGATTGGGATGTAGACTGATCTTTTCCAATCCTCTGGCCACTGTTGAGTTTTCCAAATTTGCTGGCATATTGAATGTAGCACCTTAACAGCATCATCTTTCAAGATTTTAAATAGTTCAACTGGAATGCCATCACCTCCACTGGCCTTGTTGTTAGCCAGGCTTTCTAAGGCCCACTTGACTTCGCTCTCCAGGATGTCTGGCTCAAGGTCAGCAACTACATTGTCTGGGTTGTCCGGGATATCCACATCTTTCTGATATAATTCCTCCGTGTATTCTTGCCACCTCTTCTTGACGTCTTCTGCTTCTGTTAGGTCCCTCCCATTTTTGTCTTTTATCATGTTCATCTTTGCGCAAAATGTTCCTCTAATATGTCCAATTTTCCTGAACAGATCTCTGGTCTTTCCTTTTCTGTTATCTTCCTCTATTTCTTTGCATTGTTCATTTAAGAAGGCCCTCTTGTCTCTCCTTGCTATTCTTTGGAAGTCTGCATTCAAGTTTCTGTAACTTTCCCTATCTCCCTTGCATTTTGCTTCCCTTCTCCTCTCTGCTATTTCTAAGGCCTCGTTGGACAGCCACTTTGCTTTCTTGCATTTCCTTTTCTTTGGGAAGGTTTTCGTTGCTGCCTCCTGGGCAATGTTACGAGCCTCTATCCAAAGTTCTTCAGGCACTCTGTCCACCAAATCTAGTTCCTTAAATCTGTTCTTTACTTCCACTGTGTATTCATAAGGGATTTGGTTTAGATTATACCTGAGTGGCCCAGTGGTTTTTCCTAATCTCTTCAGTCTAAGCTTGAATTTTGCTATGAGAAGCTGATGATCAGAACCGCAGTCAGCTCCAGGTCTTGTTTTTGCTGACTGTATAGAGCTTCTCCATCTTTGGCTGCAGAGAATATAATCAATCTGATTTCTGCCACTAGAGTGGGATATTTTTTCTTTTTTCCTTTTAACCTAAGATGACTTAGATTTTTTTAAAAAGGAAAGAAAAGAGTTTGTAACTCGAATCTAAGTTCGCAAGTCGAGTCCATATATTCCTATGAGAGCGGTTTGTAAGTCAAAAAGTTCATATGTAGAACCATTCATATGTCGAGACCCCACTGTAATACAGCAAGACTTTCAGAAAGCATAGGGTTCCCTATTTTCTTCTAGTGTTGCCCAACTTTCCAGTGCATACTTGTAGGTGAAGCTGGGATTCTAATCTGTGCTAAGATTAGAATGAGCATGTGATCACTATCCTGAATAAATGCAGAACAGAAGGTTTTAGCCTTGTTTTGGTGGAACTACTCGTCATCCTTCCTACAATGTCTTCATTCATTCAGATATCCAACTTATTGATTGACCCTGTTCCATTGTCATCCTTGCACTGAGGAATCTCAAGATGAAAATGTCACATGGGATTGGTTTATTGCCCATCACAGCCATGGAGGGGTGGGAGGGCAGATGCAATGTTAATATTTGTTCAGGGCTGAGAAATGTGTGGCCCTCCAGATGGTACTGGACAACAATTCCCGCCTTTCATCACTATTGGCTGTGCTGCCCTAGGCTGGTTGGGGCTGCAGTATTATAACACCTGGAATGCCACATATTCCTTGTCACTGATTTAGTTCTTCCTAAATTCTTATTGCCTGACCTACTTCTTTTCCGTCTCTTCCCCTCCATGATGCTATTCTGAAGCAAGGTTGGAGAACTGTGGCTTTTTATTATTATTTTATTTCATACGAGCGGACTTCTCAAAATCTTTTGTGCAATCCACATTGTTCATCTCAAGGGAAAGCTTATGATCTTGAAAGCTGAGAACCGCAACATGAATTAGAATCCTGACCTTCTTTTCCCTTTGCTGTCATACGAGTTTCAGTTTTCTCTGCAGAAAACACTTTGTAGTTTGGGGAAAACAGCAAAGTCACACCTGATGGAAAGTTAAGTTTTTAAACTAGGTGAAGTACAGAAAAAGAACTTGTTGCCAGTCTTTGCAAAATAGCTGCTTATTTGTAAAGATACTTTTGTGATGAGAAGAAGAGACCATAAAATGGGCTAAAGAGGAAGTAGATTGGAGGAATTTGTGGGACTCAGATGAGCAGGCAGTGGGTGGACAATCAGGGAGGTGATCGAGGAGGGGGGGCACGAGTGATTCTGCTGCTGGGGGGTGGTGGTTGAATGGGCCCCAGGGGAAGAGGCAAGCATGGTGCTTTAATATTTTTTAATTCCTGCTATCTGGTATAGCACTGTATTAGATAGTAGGATTATTACTATTTATTTTTTTAAGCAGCAGGGGCATACCACACATGTATGTGCCAGGGGAGCGCATTTTTCTGTTTCTCTGGCAGAGTTCCATTATTTTGAGGCCAATGAGGAATCAGTTCATTGGATTCTATTTATGTTTGTCCTGTCAAACATTATTTTCAAGCTGTAAGAAAAGCAGAAAAATGTGCTTCCCTGGGACAATAGTCCACACATGCGTGTGCCTAAAATCTGAACTGAGTTGTTTTCAGCCCAACACGATAAAAAAGAGGGATTTAAAAAAAAAATCACTGGGACTAAGCTCTAATTCTGGGAAGGAAGCAGAGAAAAGGAAAACAGGCGAAGGATGGGTCACAAGAGGTACCTGTGTTCAGCTAAAAACAACAAGGAGACTTGTGGCACCTGAAAAACTAGAAAGGTTAATTTTACATAAATTTACATGGATTATATATTTAAATAGCTTTTTTCATTCTGCTGAAACAGACAGATGTGGCAACTCTCCGTTGACTTTTTTTTAAAAAAAGTTATTTATTTTCATTGTAACTGTTTACAGTACCAGAACCAGGGGACATCCACTCCAATTGAGAGTTGGGAGAGTGAGAACAGAGTAAAGAAAATATTTCTTTACCCAGCATGTTGTTAATCTGTGGAACTCCTTGCCACAGGATGTGGTGATGGCATCTGGCCTAGACCCCTTTAAAAGTGGATTGGACAGATTCCTGGAGGAAAAGTCCATCGCAGGTTACAAGCCATGATGGGGATGTATAATCTCCAAGCTTCAAAGGAAGGTACCTCAAAATGCCAGATACAGGGGAGGGGTATCAGGAGACAGGTATCTAGTTGTCTCGTGTGCTCCCAGAGGCATCTAGTGGGGCCACTGTGAGATACAGGAAGCTGAACTAGATGGGCCCTTGGCCTGATCCAGCAGGGCTCTTCTTATGTAGCTTAGTTCTAGAAACTGGATTTTTTCCCCACTTGATTAGGTAGGGAGGTTCATGACAAAAGAAGAAATAAAAATACTGGTGAGCCATTTTATGATTTCCTGAATCAGGACAATTGATTGTGGATCAATATGGTAAATGTGATGTCATTTTTAAAATGAGGAATTGTTTTTAATCACAAGACCAAATGCATGGCTCTCTGATTCTGTGTATAATAGCAGAATCTGCAGGAGCTGATTCATTAAATTCCATAGTGCCTTAATTTAAGATTTATTTATTTTACTGTATATGATGGAGAATCATTCTTGCCAGGTAATAGGCGTTTCTTCCTCATAGTTCATGCACATCTGGTAATTTCTCTTGGCAATGTAGCTAGTTTCATTATTCCCTGCTAATTCACCAGATCATTCTGAACTAAAGCTTAGTCTTTGTGTTAGAATACCTTTCAAATCCAGACGCACACATTCATTGCCTCCCAGTGGTGGAAGATCATGTATGTTTGCTTTTCTTGATTAAGGAAGATGGATGAATTAAAATTAAAAAAACAAACATTGTTTTCACCTGGCTGAAACAGGGAAACCTTTTTACATTTCTCCATCTGTTAGAGATGTCTGTATTGTATTTAAGGGGTCTGATTAATTATTAACTTTTCTGGGAAGAGTTTTCAGAGAATATAGTGGTGCCTCGCCACGACTGTAATAGATTTGGGAAGTGCTTAATACTGATTGCTTGGACATTCAGATTGATAACTACAGAGAAGTAGTACATTCTGATGGATCTATACAACTGTTTCTGATTAGCAGATAGTTTTTTTTGCTCACATTACATGCTTGAATAGGTATTTCCCCAAAGGCCTTGTTTTCATTATTATGCATTTGGATTGGTATTTCCCAGTGAGCCAAGTTATGTTCACTCTATATTCATTCTGGAGTTTATGCCATACATAACATATTTCTGCTAAAGATGGACATGAACCACCAAAATGGTTCAGCTGGGAGGCGAGTACATATATATAAAAATTATATATAATTTTTTATATAAAATTAATTACAGTGGTGCCTCACTTAACGATGATAATTGGTTTCCAAAAAATCGCTGTTAAGCAATTTCATCGCTAAGCGAAACACGGTTCCCCAATTGAAATGCACTGAAACCTATTCAATGCATCTCAATGGGGGAAGAAAATTACAACAAATTTAAAAAGAGTCGTAACAAAGTCAAATTGGTTTATTAAGTGCACTTATGATTTCAAGCATTCTAAACATTTTTTAAACATTTTTAAACATTTAAAAAACAACCAACATGAGGCTGTCAAAACCATTTTTAAGCGAAACAGGGGGACCCAAACTGTCATCGCTATGTGAAGCATGGTCCCAAACATCGCTATGCAAAAATCGCCCATAGGAACCATCGTTAAACGGAGCGCAAGATCGCTCCGAAAAGTCATCTCTAAGCGATTTCGTTAAACAAAGCAATCGCTAAGCGAGGCACCACTGTAATTATTTTTGGTTAATTGTCAGCTGGCTTGTTGGTATCTGCATATGTCCTTGCCTCTCATGAATGAGCAGAGGCTGCCGGACTGCAGTGGGCCTCTCAAGGTGGCGGCCGTGGAGGAAGACAAGGCGGCATACAGGTGCTCCTGTTTGGACGAACCTGAACCAATCTGAATGAACAAATTAGTGAATTTTAATTAATTTCTTGGTTCATTTTTAACTTTGTGCCCATCTCTAATTTCTGACATAACAAAAGGATAGTAATTAACTCTTATACTTCCAGTCCTTACTCCACTCTGTCTCCCAAGCTCTCTAGGTGCATTTGAGAAAGATTTGTTTTGTGACTAAAGAAACTCTGTTTGCTGTTGCTAATGGATTGGTAATAAAACCTCATGATAATGAATGATTAATTAATTGGAATGGATGTCTATCAAAGTCAAAGTGGTAATAGTAGCATGCTGATATCAATTGCCTGGGTTAAAATGCGATGGACTTAACAGATAACATCAAGCAAATAAACTATATCCAGTCCAAGTAATCTACTTTTTCCTGTTGTTGAATGCTGTCAAGTCACTTCTGTGTTACTGTGACCCTACAAATTAATGACCTCCAAAGAAAGGGTCATTAAGAATCAAACCATCTCATGTTAGGGCTTCCTTTTTTTTAATTACCTTTAATTTTTCCTAACATTATTATCTTTTCCAATGTGTCTTTTCTTATCATAGGTGCAAAGTGATATAGTTTTCATTAAGTCATTTTAGATTCTAGTGTAATATCTGGCATGATTTGGTTTACAGTCCATTTATTTTGTGTAAAGTTTTTCTCTAACATCACATTTCAAATGCAAGAACAGGCAATACCTTTAATCGACCATTAAAAATCTAAAACAAAACAAAACAACCTCCCAAAAAACAAACAAACAAACAAAAACTCAGCGAGCTTTCAATGATAAATCATCTTGTTCAAGGTTGTGCATCAAGTTCTTATGGGTAGCTCCAAAATTATATGCTGTTATTAATGTTCCAAAGACACATGGCTGATGTTGAGGCCATGCCAGTTTCTTAGCTGGAAATGGGTGCAGTCTGAAAAAGGCCTAGGGAGGGGACCATGGTGGTTTGTTTGTTTGTTTGTTTGTTTGTTTGTTTTTTTGTTTATTGATTGATTGGTTGGTTGGTTGATTGATTGATTGCATTTATACCCCGCCTATCTAGTCATTTCGATCACTCTAGGCAGCTTACAACATAAAGGATAACAAGTTCAAAAAAAATTTATAACAATTAATTAAATGGTTTCCCTCACATGTTCTCTTCCGGTCAGTTTTCTTGATTGCCCACCTTTCATACTGGTACAGAGTGATCAAGAATAGCATAGTATGGATGATTTTAGATTATCATTTTGTAGATGACCTATTTGGTCCTACTGAGCCTTGTGGCGCAGTGGCTAAAACGCTGTACGGCAGCTAAAACTGTGCTCACGACCTGGGGTTCAAATCCCAGGTAGCCGGCTCAAGGTTGACTCAGCCTTCCATCCTTCCGAGGTCGGTAAAATGAGTACCCAGCTTGCTGGGGGGGGGGGGGGGGCAATGTGTAGCCTGTATAATTAAATTGTAAACCGCCCGGAGAGTGCTTGTAGTGCTATGGGGCGGTATATAAGTCCAATAAATAAATAATAAATACTGCTTCTTCTTTTCTTTCTCTTATTGCTTGATTTGACTAAGTCTTGATTTGATTTTTTTTATCCATATTGGCAACCAATCCCTTTACCTTGATTTCATAATGCTGCTGATTTCATGTCAAATCACTATGTTATTTCTTTTAGTGTCACATATTCCACTTCACTGGCATTCTGTTTCTCTTTGTTTTGGTAGATACAGAGGGTTCTTCAGAGGCATTGTCCTGTTCTTTGTTTTCTGTCACCTCTGTTGTTTCTTTGGATTCTGCTGTTTCTTAATTTAATTCCATTCTCTCATCTTTTTCTAATAGATCTGCACCACTTTCTACACATTCTGCTCTCTTCATTCTCAAGTCTGGTTTATTCCCTGTATTCAGTGGCTGACAACCTGTTGCTTAGTGTAGTAAATTGCATTGGAATAGGTATACAGAAGAGTGGGTGTGTTAACTCCTCCCAAAGTTCAGTTGATTCAAATGGGCCTACTCTATTTTTGAGTTACTTTAGCATGGTATCATGCTCAGATGGCTGAACACCTCTGGGGGAGGACTAAGTAATGGGTTGATTATAGTCATTATAAATTTATTCTTTCTTCTTTTTCTCTTTCTTTAGCTACGTAGCAATATTATTATTCTTTAGGGATGGGATGTTCAGATTTTTTTAGACTAGAAACCGCATAATTCTTCATTCTGGGAATTCTACCTGATAGATAAACACCTCAGTGTAGCTCACCTGGGAAAAAAGGCCTAAACAGGAAGGCTGTGAGACCTAGTTTCCCCTACTTCCTGTCCAGAAAGAAAGCTCCCAGTTACCACTGGGACAGAAACAGGAAGCTTTGGTGGGGCTAGGCCTCAAAGCGTTCTAGTTTAGCATTTTTCAGTGAACAGGTGCAAACAATATACTGTACAAGAGTGTTTCAAGTTGTTTGTTTTTTCAGCATATAGCTATAAAGCCTTCAGTTTTCTTCTTTATCATTTACACATTCTGTTCTGTCTCTCCATCCATCCCATCTACATTT